>NC_081321.1:51229183-51854183 GCF_026419965.1 Kogia breviceps
TCTGCTGCTATGCTCTTTGAGAAGGCTGCTTTGAGGAACCTCTTAGCGTTTCATCTGCCATGGGCAGCCTCTGCCTCTTTCCAATACTGACTTAGGTGTGACAGCTTGTCTTTCCTTTGGAGAAACCTAGAGCCCTTTTCCTGAAGGGAAAATGTCCGTTGTCAGTTGTACTTTTGCAAATGGGGAAGGGCCTTCACAGCTGCTGCTCGGCCTTTACCCACTCGAGGGAGTGCTGCTTCCCATTCCCTTTGGAGATGGCACTCCTGCAGCGCTGTGCCCCAAGACTGTGCTTGCAGACAGTAAACTACCCTTTCCATCAGAAGAAGGCACGCACAGAATGAGCAGTCTTTGTTCTCTGAGAGCAGTTTGTGGTACTACTGGGACCGTGTATTGCGTCCCTAACTGCTCACTAGCATTGTTTCTGCTGACCACTGTTTCACAAACGTTGTGGAGCTAAGCTCACTTGGGAAGTAGAAGTGCCAGAGTTCCTCTCCGGGGCACCCTCAAGAAATCACATTCGTAACATGAGGGTAGTGCTTTCCTCCTAAGCTGTGCATTCGCAGCCAGCTTCAATGTGTTCCTTTTGTGGAGAGACTCTCGTGGCAATGCCGCTGGAGACGGCCTCTGCTTCTAGGCTCTTTGAGAAGGCTGCTTTGAGGAACCTCTTAGCGTAGCGACTGCCAAGTGCAGCCTCTGCCTCTCGCCAATACTGACGTGGCTGTGACTGCTTGTCTTTCCTATGGAGAAACCTAGAGCTCTTTTCCTGAAGGGAAAATGTCCGTTGTCAGTTGTAGTTTTGCAAATGGGGAAGGGCCTTCACGGCTGCTGCTCGGCCTTTACCCACTCGAGTGAGTGCAGCTTCCCATTACCTTTGGAGATGGCAATCCTGCAGCGCTGTGGGCCATGACTGTGCGTCGCAGACAGTAAACTACCCTTTCCATCTGAAGAAGGCACGCACGGAATGAGCAGTATTTGTTCTCTGAGAGCAGTTGGTGGTACTCCTGCGCCCGTGTATTGGGTGCCTAACTGCCCACTAGCAATGTTTCTCCTCGCCAGTGTGTGTCAAACGTTGTGCAGCTAAGCTCACTTGGGAAGTACAAGTGCCAGAGTTCCTTTCCGGGGCACCCTCAAGAAATCACAATCGTAGCATGCGGGTACTGCTTTCTTCCTAAGCTGTGCATTCGCAGCCAGCTTCAAGGTGTTCCTTTTGTGGAGAGACTCTCGTGGCGATGCCGCTGGAGACGGCCTCTGCTGCTATGCTCTTTGAGAAGGCTGCTTTGAGAAACCTCTTAGCGTAGCGTCTGCCAAGTGCAGCCTCTGCCTCTCTCCAATACAGACTTAGCTGTGACAGCTTGTCTTTCCTTTGGAGAAACCTAGAGCCGTTTTCCTTCAGGGAAAATGTCCGTTGTCAGTTCTCCTTTTGCACATGGGGAAGGGACTTCACGGCTGCTGCTCGGCCTTTACCCACTCGAGGGAAGGCAGCTTCGCATTCCCTTTGGAGCTGGCACTCCTGCAGCGCTGTGGGCCATGACTGTGCTTCGCAGACAGTAAACTACCCTTTCCATCTGAAGAAGGCACGCACGGAATGAGCAGTCTTTGTTCTCTGAGAGCAGTTGGTGGTACTCCTGCGCCCGTGTATTGGGTGCCTAACTGCCCACTAGCAATGTTTCTCCTCGCCTGTGTGTGTCAAACGTTGTGCAGCTAAGCTCACTTGGGAAGTACAAGTGCCAGAGTTCCTTTCCGGGGCACCCTCAAGAGATCACATTCGTAGCATGCGGGTACTGCTTTCCAACTAAGCTGTGCATTCGAAGCCAGCGTCAAGGTGTTCCTTTTGTGGAGAGACTCTCGTGGTGATGCCGCTTGAGTCGGGCTCTGCTGCTATGCTCTTTGAGAAGGCTGCTTTGAGAAACCTCTTAGCGTAGCGTCTGCCAAGTGCAGCCTCTGCCTCTCTCCAATACAGACTTAGCTGTGACAGCTTGACTTTCATTTGGAGAAACCTAGAGCCCTTTTCCTGAAGGGAAAATGTCCGTTGTCTGTTCAACTTTTGCACATGGACTAAGGGCCTATACGGCTGCTGCTCCGCCTTTACCCACTCGAGGGAGGGCAGCTTCCCATTCTCTTTGGAGATGGCACTCCTGCAGCGCTGTGCCCCATGACTGTGCTTGCAGACAGTAAACTACCCTTTCCATCTGAAGAAGGCACGCACAGAATGAGCAGTCTTTGTTCTCTGAGAGCAGTTTGTGGTACTACTGGGACCGTGTATTGCGTCCCTAACTGCTCACTAGCATTGTTTCTGCTGACCACTGTTTCACAAACGTTGTGGAGCTAAGCTCACTTGGGAAGTAGAAGTGCCAGAGTTCCTCTCCGGGGCACCCTCAAGAAATCACATTCGTAACATGAGGGTAGTGCTTTCCTCCTAAGCTGTGCATTCGCAGCCAGCTTCAATGTGTTCCTTTTGTGGAGAGACTCTCGTGGCGATGCCGCTGGAGAGGGCCTCTGCTTCTAGGCTCTTTGAGAAGGCTGCTTTGAGGAACCTCTTAGCGTAGCGACTGCCAAGTGCAGCCTCTGCCTCTCGCCAATACTGACGTGGCTGTGACTGCTTGTCTTTCCTATGGAGAAACCTAGAGCTCTTTTCCTGAAGGGAAAATGTCCGTTGTCAGTTGTAGTTTTGCAAATGGGCAAGGGCCTTCACGGCTGCTGCTCGGCCTTTACCCACTCGAGTGAGTGCAGCTTCCCATTCCCTTTGGAGCTGGCACTCCTGCAGCGCTGTGGGCCATGACTGTGCTTCGCAGACAGTAAACTACCCTTTCCATCTGAAGAAGGCACGCACGGAATGAGCAGTCTTTGTTCTCAGAGAGCAGTTGGTGGTACTCCTGCGCCCGTGTATTGGGTGCCTAACTGCCCACTAGCAATGTTTCTCCTCGCCAGTGTGTGTCAAACGTTGTGCAGCTAAGCTCACTTGGGAAGTACAAGTGCCAGAGTTCCTTTCCGGGGCACCCTCAAGAGATCACATTCGTAGCATGCGGGTACTGCTTTCTTCCTAAGCTGTGCATTCGCAGACAGCTTCAAGGTGTTCCTTTTGTGGAGAGACTCTCGTGGCGATGCCGCTGGAGACGGCCTCTGCTGCTATGCTCTTTGAGAAGGCTGCTTTGAGGAACCTCTTAGCGTTTCATCTGCCATGGGCAGCCTCTGCCTCTTTCCAATACTGACTTAGGTGTGACAGCTTGTCTTTCCTTTGGAGAAACCTAGAGCCCTTTTCCTGAAGGGAAAATGTCCGTTGTCAGTTGTACTTTTGCAAATGGGGAAGGGCCTTCACAGCTGCTGCTCGGCCTTTACCCACTCGAGGGAGTGCTGCTTCCCATTCCCTTTGGAGATGGCACTCCTGCAGCGCTGTGCCCCATGACTGTGCTTGCAGACAGTAAACTACCCTTTCCATCTGAAGAAGGCACGCACAGAATGAGCAGTCTTTGTTCTCTGACAGCAGTTTGTGCTACTACTGCGCCCGTGTATTGGGTGCCTAACTGCCCACTAGCAATGTTTCTCCTCACCAGTTTGTGGCAAACGTTGTGCAGCTAAGCTCACTTGGGAAGTACAAGTGCCAGAGTTCCTTCCGGGGCACCCTCAAGAGATCACATTCGTAGCATGAGGGTAGTGCTTTCCTCCTAAGCTGTGCATTCGCAGCCAGCTTCAATGTGTTCCTTTGGTGGAGAGACTCTCGTGGCGATGCCGCTGGAGACGGCCTCTGCTGCTATGCTCTTTGAGAAGGCTGCTTTGAGAAACCTCTTAGCGTAGCGTCTGCCAAGTGCAGCCTCTGCCTCTCTCCAATACTGACTTAGCTGTGACTGCTTGTCTCTCCTTTGGAGAAACCTAGAGCTCTTTTCCTGAAGGGAAAATATCCGTTGTCAGTTCTACTTTTGCACATGGCGAAGGGCTTTCACGGCTGCTGCTCGGCATTTACACACTCGAGGGAGGGCAGCTTCCCATTCCCTTTGGAGCTGGCACTCCTGCAGCGCTGTGGGCCATGACTGTGCTTCGCAGACAGTAAACTACCCTTTCCATCTGAAGAAGGCACGCACGGAATGAGCAGTCTTTGTTCTCTGAGAGCAGTTGGTGGTACTCCTGCGCCCGTGTATTGGGTGCCTAACTGCCCACTAGCAATGTTTCTCCTCCCCTGTGTGTGTCAAACGTTGTCCAGCTAAGCTCACTTGGGAAGTACAAGTGCCAGAGCTCCTTTCCAGGGCACCCTCAAGAGATCACATTCGTAGCATGAGGGTACTGGTTTCCTCCTAAGCTGTGCATTCGCAGCCAGCTTCAAGGTGTTCCTTTTGTGGAGAGACTCTCGTGGCGATGCCGCTGGAGACGGCCTCTGCTGCTATGCTCTTTGAGAAGGCAGCTTTGAGAAACCTCTTAGCGTAGCGTCTGCTAACTGCAGCCTCTGCCTCTCTCCAATACTGACTTAGCGGTGACTGCTAGTCTTTCCTTTGGAGAAACCTAGAGCTCTTTTCCAGAAGGGAAAATATCCGTTGTCAGTTCTACTTTTGCACATGGCGAACGGCCTTCATGGCTGTTGCTCGGCCTTTACCCCCTCGAGGGAGGGCAGCTTCCCATTCTCTTTGGAGATGGCACTCCTGCAGCGCTGTCGGCCATGACTGTGCTTCGCAGACAGTAAACAACCCTTTCCATCAGAAGAAGGCACGCACGGAATGAGCAGTCTTTGTTCTCTGACAGCAGTTTGTGCTACTACTGCGCCCGTGTATTGGGTGCCTAACTGCCCACTAGCAATGTTTCTCCTCACCAGTTTGTGGCAAACGTTGTGCAGCTAAGCTCACTTGGGAAGTACAAGTGCCAGAGTTCCTTTCCGGGGCACCCTCCAGAGATCTCATTTGTAGCATGCGGGTACTGCTTTCCTCCTAAGCTGTGCATTCGCAGCCAGCTTCAGGTGTTCCTTTTGTGGATAGACTTTGGTAAAGATGCCGATGGAGACGGCCTCTGCTTCTATGTTGTTTGAGAAGGCTGCTTTGAGGAACCTCTTACACTAGCCTCTGCCAAGTACAGCCTTCTGCCTCTCTCCAATACTGACTTACCTGTAACAGCTTGTGTTTCCCTTGAGAAAACTAGAGCCCTTTTCCTGAAGGGAAAATGTCCGCTTTCTGTTCTTCTTTTGAACACGGGGAAGTGCCTTCATGGCTGGTGTTTGGCCTTTACCCACTGGAGGGAGGGCAGCTTCCCATTCACTATGGAGATGGCACTCCTGCAGCGCTGTGTGCCATGACTGTGCTTTGCAGATAGTAAACTACCATTTCATTCAAAGAGGGCATGCTCGGAATTGAAATTCTCTGTTGTCTGGGAGAAGTGTGGGGTACTACTGCGTCCGTGTATTGGGTGGCTCACTGCTCACTAGCAATGTTTCTGCTCGCCACTGTGGGGCAAACGTTGTGCAGCTAAGCTCACTTGGCAAGTACAAGTGCCAGAGTTCCTTTCCGCGGCATCAACAAGAGATCACATTCAAAGCATGCGGGTATTGCTTTCCTCTTAAGCTGTGCATTCGCAGCCAGCTTCAATGTGTTCCTTTGGTGGAGAGACTCTCGTGGCGATGCCGCTGGAGACGGCCTCTGCTGCTATGCTCTTTGAGAAGGCTGCTTTGAGAAACCTCTTAGCGTAGCGTCTGCCAAGTGCAGCCTCTGCCTCTCTCCAATACTGACTTAGCTGTGACTGCTTGTCTCTCCTTTGGAGAAACCTAGAGCTCTTTTCCTGAAGGGAAAATATCCGTTGTCAGTTCTACTTTTGCACATGGCGAAGGGCATTCACGGCTGCTGCTCGGCCTTTACCCACTTGAGTGAGTGCAGCTTCCCATTCCCTTTGGAGCTGGCACTCCTGCAGCGCTGTGGGCCATGACTGTGCTTCGAAGACAGTAAACTACCCTTTCCATCTGAAGAAGGCACGCACGGAATGAGCAGTCTTTGTTCTCAGAGAGCAGTTGGTGGTACTCCTGCGCCCGTGTATTGGGTGCCTAACTGCCCACTAGCAATGTTTATCCTCGCCAGTGTGTGTCAAACGTTGTGCAGCTAAGCTCACTTGGGAAGTACAAGTGCCAGAGTTCCTTTCCGGGGCACCCTCAAGAGCTCACATTCGTAGCATGCGGGTACTGCTTTCTTCCTAAGCTGTGCATTCGCAGACAGCTTCAAGGTGTTCCTTTTGTGGAGAGACTCTCGTGGCGATGCCGCTGGAGACGGCCTCTGCTGCTATGCTCTTTGAGAAGGCTGCTTTGAGGAACCTCTTAGCGTTTCATCTGACATGGGCAGCCTCTGCCTCTTTCCAATACTGACTTAGGTGTGACAGCTTGTCTTTCCTTTGGAGAAACCTAGAGCCCTTTTCCTGAAGGGAAAATGTCCGTTGTCAGTTGTACTTTTGCAAATGGGGAAGGGCCTTCACAGCTGCTGCTCGGCCTTTACCCACTCGAGGGAGTGCTGCTTCCCATTCCCTTTGGAGATGGCACTCCTGCAGCGCTGTGCCCCATGACTGTGCTTGCAGACAGTAAACTACCCTTTCCATCTGAAGAAGGCACGCACAGAATGAGCAGTCTTTGTTCTCTGACAGCAGTTTGTGCTACTACTGCGCCCGTGTATTGGGTGCCTAACTGCCCACTAGCAATGTTTCTCCTCACCAGTTTGTGGCAAACGTTGTGCAGCTAAGCTCACTTGGGAAGTACAAGTGCCAGAGTTCCTTCCGGGGCACCCTCAAGAGATCACATTCGTAGCATGAGGGTAGTGCTTTCCTCCTAAGCTGTGCATTCGCAGCCAGCTTCAATGTGTTCCTTTGGTGGAGAGACTCTCGTGGCGATGCCGCTGGAGACGGCCTCTGCTGCTATGCTCTTTGAGAAGGCTGCTTTGAGAAACCTCTTAGCGTAGCGTCTGCCAAGTGCAGCCTCTGCCTCTCTCCAATACTGACTTAGCTGTGACTGCTTGTCTCTCCTTTGGAGAAACCTAGAGCTCTTTTCCTGAAGGGAAAATATCCGTTGTCAGTTCTACTTTTGCACATGGCGAAGGGCTTTCACGGCTGCTGCTCGGCATTTACACACTCGAGGGAGGGCAGCTTCCCATTCCCTTTGGAGCTGGCACTCCTGCAGCGCTGTGGGCCATGACTGTGCTTCGCAGACAGTAAACTACCCTTTCCATCTGAAGAAGGCACGCACGGAATGAGCAGTCTTTGTTCTCTGAGAGCAGTTGGTGGTACTCCTGCGCCCGTGTATTGGGTGCCTAACTGCCCACTAGCAATGTTTCTCCTCCCCTGTGTGTGTCAAACGTTGTCCAGCTAAGCTCACTTGGGAAGTACAAGTGCCAGAGTTCCTTTCCAGGGCACCCTCAAGAGATCACATTCGTAGCATGAGGGTACTGGTTTCCTCCTAAGCTGTGCATTCGCAGCCAGCTTCAAGGTGTTCCTTTTGTGGAGAGACTCTCGTGGCGATGCCGCTGGAGACGGCCTCTGCTGCTATGCTCTTTGAGAAGGCAGCTTTGAGAAACCTCTTAGCGTAGCGTCTGCTAACTGCAGCCTCTGCCTCTCTCCAATACTGACTTAGCGGTGACTGCTAGTCTTTCCTTTGGAGAAACCTAGAGCTCTTTTCCAGAAGGGAAAATATCCGTTGTCAGTTCTACTTTTGCACATGGCGAACGGCCTTCATGGCTGTTGCTCGGCCTTTACCCCCTCGAGGGAGGGCAGCTTCCCATTCTCTTTGGAGATGGCACTCCTGCAGCGCTGTCGGCCATGACTGTGCTTCGCAGACAGTAAACAACCCTTTCCATCAGAAGAAGGCACGCACGGAATGAGCAGTCTTTGTTCTCTGACAGCAGTTTGTGCTACTACTGCGCCCGTGTATTGGGTGCCTAACTGCCCACTAGCAATGTTTCTCCTCACCAGTTTGTGGCAAACGTTGTGCAGCTAAGCTCACTTGGGAAGTACAAGTGCCAGAGTTCCTTTCCGGGGCACCCTCCAGAGATCTCATTTGTAGCATGCGGGTACTGCTTTCCTCCTAAGCTGTGCATTCGCAGCCAGCTTCAGGTGTTCCTTTTGTGGATAGACTTTGGTAAAGATGCCGATGGAGACGGCCTCTGCTTCTATGTTGTTTGAGAAGGCTGCTTTGAGGAACCTCTTACACTAGCCTCTGCCAAGTACAGCCTTCTGCCTCTCTCCAATACTGACTTACCTGTAACAGCTTGTGTTTCCCTTGAGAAAACTAGAGCCCTTTTCCTGAAGGGAAAATGTCCGCTTTCTGTTCTTCTTTTGAACACGGGGAAGTGCCTTCATGGCTGGTGTTTGGCCTTTACCCACTGGAGGGAGGGCAGCTTCCCATTCACTATGGAGATGGCACTCCTGCAGCGCTGTGTGCCATGACTGTGCTTTGCAGATAGTAAACTACCATTTCATTCAAAGAGGGCATGCTCGGAATTGAAATTCTCTGTTGTCTGGGAGAAGTGTGGGGTACTACTGCGTCCGTGTATTGGGTGGCTCACTGCTCACTAGCAATGTTTCTGCTCGCCACTGTGGGGCAAACGTTGTGCAGCTAAGCTCACTTGGCAAGTACAAGTGCCAGAGTTCCTTTCCGCGGCATCAACAAGAGATCACATTCAAAGCATGCGGGTATTGCTTTCCTCTTAAGCTGTGCATTCGCAGCCAGCTTCAATGTGTTCCTTTGGTGGAGAGACTCTCGTGGCGATGCCGCTGGAGACGGCCTCTGCTGCTATGCTCTTTGAGAAGGCTGCTTTGAGAAACCTCTTAGCGTAGCGTCTGCCAAGTGCAGCCTCTGCCTCTCTCCAATACTGACTTAGCTGTGACTGCTTGTCTCTCCTTTGGAGAAACCTAGAGCTCTTTTCCTGAAGGGAAAATATCCGTTGTCAGTTCTACTTTTGCACATGGCGAAGGGCATTCACGGCTGCTGCTCGGCCTTTACCCACTTGAGTGAGTGCAGCTTCCCATTCCCTTTGGAGCTGGCACTCCTGCAGCGCTGTGGGCCATGACTGTGCTTCGAAGACAGTAAACTACCCTTTCCATCTGAAGAAGGCACGCACGGAATGAGCAGTCTTTGTTCTCAGAGAGCAGTTGGTGGTACTCCTGCGCCCGTGTATTGGGTGCCTAACTTCCCACTAGCAATGTTTCTCCTCGCCAGTGTGTGTCAAACGTTGTGCAGCTAAGCTCACTTGGGAAGTACAAGTGCCAGAGTTCCTTTCCGGGGCACCCTCAAGAGCTCACATTCGTAGCATGCGGGTACTGCTTTCTTCCTAAGCTGTGCATTCGCAGACAGCTTCAAGGTGTTCCTTTTGTGGAGAGACTCTCGTGGCGATGCCGCTGGAGACGGCCTCTGCTGCTATGCTCTTTGAGAAGGCTGCTTTGAGGAACCTCTTAGCGTTTCATCTGCCATGGGCAGCCTCTGCCTCTTTCCAATACTGACTTAGGTGTGACAGCTTGTCTTTCCTTTGGAGAAACCTAGAGCCCTTTTCCTGAAGGGAAAATGTCCGTTGTCAGTTGTACTTTTGCAAATGGGGAAGGGCCTTCACAGCTGCTGCTCGGCCTTTACCCACTCGAGGGAGTGCTGCTTCCCATTCCCTTTGGAGATGGCACTCCTGCAGCGCTGTGCCCCATGACTGTGCTTGCAGACAGTAAACTACCCTTTCCATCTGAAGAAGGCACGCACAGAATGAGCAGTCTTTGTTCTCTGACAGCAGTTTGTGCTACTACTGCGCCCGTGTATTGGGTGCCTAACTGCCCACTAGCAATGTTTCTCCTCACCAGTTTGTGGCAAACGTTGTGCAGCTAAGCTCACTTGGGAAGTACAAGTGCCAGAGTTCCTTCCGGGGCACCCTCAAGAGATCACATTCGTAGCATGAGGGTAGTGCTTTCCTCCTAAGCTGTGCATTCGCAGCCAGCTTCAATGTGTTCCTTTGGTGGAGAGACTCTCGTGGCGATGCCGCTGGAGACGGCCTCTGCTGCTATGCTCTTTGAGAAGGCTGCTTTGAGAAACCTCTTAGCGTAGCGTCTGCCAAGTGCAGCCTCTGCCTCTCTCCAATACTGACTTAGCTGTGACTGCTTGTCTCTCCTTTGGAGAAACCTAGAGCTCTTTTCCTGAAGGGAAAATATCCGTTGTCAGTTCTACTTTTGCACATGGCGAAGGGCTTTCACGGCTGCTGCTCGGCATTTACACACTCGAGGGAGGGCAGCTTCCCATTCCCTTTGGAGCTGGCACTCCTGCAGCGCTGTGGGCCATGACTGTGCTTCGCAGACAGTAAACTACCCTTTCCATCTGAAGAAGGCACGCACGGAATGAGCAGTCTTTGTTCTCTGAGAGCAGTTGGTGGTACTCCTGCGCCCGTGTATTGGGTGCCTAACTGCCCACTAGCAATGTTTCTCCTCCCCTGTGTGTGTCAAACGTTGTCCAGCTAAGCTCACTTGGGAAGTACAAGTGCCAGAGTTCCTTTCCAGGGCACCCTCAAGAGATCACATTCGTAGCATGAGGGTACTGGTTTCCTCCTAAGCTGTGCATTCGCAGCCAGCTTCAAGGTGTTCCTTTTGTGGAGAAACTCTCGTGGCGATGCCGCTGGAGACGGCCTCTGCTGCTATGCTCTTTGAGAAGGCAGCTTTGAGAAACCTCTTAGCGTAGCGTCTGCTAACTGCAGCCTCTGCCTCTCTCCAATACTGACTTAGCGGTGACTGCTAGTCTTTCCTTTGGAGAAACCTAGAGCTCTTTTCCAGAAGGGAAAATATCCGTTGTCAGTTCTACTTTTGCACATGGCGAACGGCCTTCATGGCTGTTGCTCGGCCTTTACCCCCTCGAGGGAGGGCAGCTTCCCATTCTCTTTGGAGATGGCACTCCTGCAGCGCTGTCGGCCATGACTGTGCTTCGCAGACAGTAAACAACCCTTTCCATCAGAAGAAGGCACGCACGGAATGAGCAGTCTTTGTTCTCTGACAGCAGTTTGTGCTACTACTGCGCCCGTGTATTGGGTGCCTAACTGCCCACTAGCAATGTTTCTCCTCACCAGTTTGTGGCAAACGTTGTGCAGCTAAGCTCACTTGGGAAGTACAAGTGCCAGAGTTCCTTTCCGGGGCACCCTCCAGAGATCTCATTTGTAGCATGCGGGTACTGCTTTCCTCCTAAGCTGTGCATTCGCAGCCAGCTTCAAGGTGTTCCTTTTGTGGAGAGACTCTCGTGGCGATGCTGCTGGAGACGGCCTCTGCTTCTATGTTCTTTGAGAAGGCTTCTTTGAGCAACCTATTAGCGTTTCATCTGCCAAGGGCAGCCTCTACCTCTCTCCAATACTGACTTAGCTGTGACAGCTTGTCTTTCCTTTGGAGAAACCTAGAGCCATTTTCCTGAAGGGAAAATGTCCGTTGACAGTTGTACTTTTGCAAATGGGGAAGGGCTTCACGGCTGCTACTCGGCCTTTACCCACTGGAGGAGGTGCAGCTTCCCATTCCTTTTGAAGATGGCAATCCTGCAGCGCTGTGGGCCATGACTGTGCTTCGCAGACAGTAAACTACCCTTTCCATCTGAAGAAGGCACGCAAGGAATGAGCAGTGTTTGTTCTCTGAGAGCAGTTGGTGGTACTCCTGCGCCCGTGTATTGGCTGCCTAACTGCCCAATAGCAATGTTTCTCCTCGCCAGTGTGTGTCAAACGTTGTGCAGCTAAGCTCACTTGGGAAGTACAAGTGCCAGAGTTCCTTTCCGGGGCACCCTCAAGAGATCACATTCGTAGCATGCCGGTACTGCTTTCTTCCTAAGCTGTGCATTCGCAGCCAGCTTCAAGGTGTTCCTTTTGTGGAGAGAGTCTCGTGGTGATGCCGCTTGAGACGGCCTCTGCTGCTATGCTCTTTGAGAAGGCTGCTTTGAGAAACCTCTTAGCGTAGCGTCTGCCAAGTGCAGCCTCTTTCTCTGTCCACTACTGACGTAGCTGTGACAGCTTGTCTTTCCTTTGGAGAAACCTAGCGCCCTTTTCCTGCAGGGAAAATGTCCGTTGTCAGTTCTCATTTTGCACATGGGGAAGGGCCTTCATGGCTGCTGCTCGGCCTTTACCCACTCGAGGGAAGGCAGCTTCCCATTCTCTTTGGAGATGGCACTCCTGCAGCGCTGTGCCCCATGACTGTGCTTGCAGACAGTAAACTACCCTTTCCATCTGAAGAAGGCACGCACAGAATGAGCAGTCTTTGTTCTCTGAGAGCAGTTTGTGGTACTCCTGGGCCCGTGTATTGGGTCCCTAACTGCTCACTAGCAATGTTTCTGCTGACCACTGTTTCGCAAACGTTGTGGAGCTAAGCTCACTTGGGAAGTACAAGTGCCAGAGTTCCTCTCCGGGGCACCCTCAAGAAATCACATTCGTAGCATGAGGGTAGTGCTTTCCTCCTAAGCTGTGCATTCGCAGCCAGCTTCAATGTGTTCCTTTTGTGGAGAGACTCTCGTGGCGATGCCGCTGGAGACGGCCTCTGCTTCTATGCTCTTTGAGAAGGCTGCTTTGAGGAACCTCTTAGCGTAGCGTCTGCCAAGTTCAGCCTCTGCCTCTCTCCAATACTGACTTAGCTGTGACTGCTTGTCTTTCCTATGGAGAAACCTAGAGCTCTTTTCCTGAAGGGAAAATGTCCGTTGTCAGTTGTACTTTTGCAAATGGGGAAGGGCCTTCACGGCTGCTGCTCGGCCTTTCCCCACTTGAGTGAGTGCAGCTTCCCATTCCCTTTGGAGCTGGCACTCCTGCAGCGCTGTGGGCCATGACTGTGCTTCGCAGACAGTATACTACCCTTTCCATCTGAAGAAGGCACGCACGGAATGAGCAGTCTTTGTTCTCAGAGAGCAGTTGGTGGTACTCCTGCGCCCGTGTATTGGGTGCCTAACTTCCCACTAGCAATGTTTCTCCTCGCCAGTGTGTGTCAAACGTTGTGCAGCTAAGCTCACTTGGGAAGTACAAGTGCCAGAGTTCCTTTCCGGGGCACCCTCAAGAGCTCACATTCGTAGCATGCGGGTACTGCTTTCTTCCTAAGCTGTGCATTCGCAGACAGCTTCAAGGTGTTCCTTTTGTGGAGAGACTCTCGTGGCGATGCCGCTGGAGACGGCCTCTGCTGCTATGCTCTTTGAGAAGGCTGCTTTGAGGAACCTCTTAGCGTTTCATCTGCCATGGGCAGCCTCTGCCTCTTTCCAATACTGACTTAGGTGTGACAGCTTGTCTTTCCTTTGGAGAAACCTAGAGCCCTTTTCCTGAAGGGAAAATGTCCGTTGTCAGTTGTACTTTTGCAAATGGGGAAGGGCCTTCACAGCTGCTGCTCGGCCTTTACCCACTCGAGGGAGTGCTGCTTCCCATTCCCGTTGGAGATGGCACTCCTGCAGCGCTGTGCCCCATGACTGTGCTTGCAGACAGTAAACTACCCTTTCCATCTGAAGAAGGCACGCACGGAATGAGCAGTCTTTGTTCTCTGACAGCATTTTGTGCTACTACTGCGCCCGTGTATTGGGTGCCTAACTGCCCACTAGCAATGTTTCTCCTCACCAGTTTGTGGCAAACGTTGTGCAGCTAAGCTCACTTGGGAAGTACAAGTGCCAGAGTTCCTTCCGGGGCACCCTCAAGAGATCACATTCGTAGCATGAGGGTAGTGCTTTCCTCCTAAGCTGTGCATTCGCAGCCAGCTTCAATGTGTTCCTTTGGTGGAGAGACTCTCGTGGTGATGCCGCTGGAGACGGCCTCTGCTGCTATGCTCTTTGAGAAGGCTGCTTTGAGAAACCTCTTAGCGTAGCGTTTGCCAAGTGCAGCCTCTGCCTCTCTCCAATACTGACTTAGCTGTGACAGCTTCTCTTTCCTTTGGAGAAACCTAGAGCCCTTTTCCTGCAGGGAAAATGTCCGTTGTCAGTTCTCCTTTTGCACATGGGGAAGGGCCTTCACGGCTGCTGCTCGGCCTTTACCCACTCGAGGGAAGGCAGCTTCCCATTCTCTTTGGAGCTGGCACACCTGCAGCGCTGTGGGCCATGACTGTGCTTCGCAGACAGTAAACTACCCTTTCCATTTGAAGAAGGCTTGCACGGAATGAGCAGTCTTTGTTCTCTGAGAGCAGTTTGTGGTACTCCTGCGCCCGTGTATTGTGTGCCTAACTGCCCACTAGCAATGTTTCTCCTCGCCTGTGTGTGTCAAACGTTGTGCAGCTAAGCTCACTTGGGAAGTACAAGTGCCAGAGTTCCTTTCCAGGGCACCCTCAAGAGATCACATTCGTAGCATGAGGGTACTGGTTTCCTCCTAAGCTGTGCATTCGCAGCCAGCTTCAAGGTGTTCCTTTTGTGGAGAGACTCTCGTGGCGATGCCGCTGGAGACGGCCTCTGCTGCTCTGCTCTTTGAGAAGGCAGCTTTGAGAAACCTCTTAGCGTAGCGTCTGCTAACTGCAGCCTCTGCCTCTCTCCAATACTGACTTAGCGGTGACTGCTAGTCTTTCCTTTGGAGAAACCTAGTGCTCTTTACCAGAAGGGAAAATATCCGTTGTCAGTTCTACTTTTGCACATGGCGAACGGCCTTCATGGTTGTTGCTGGACCTTTACCCCCTCGAGGGAGGGCAGCTTCCCATTCTCTTTGGAGATGGCACTCCTGCAGCGCTGTCGGCCATGACTGTGCTTCGCAGACAGTAAACAACCCTTTCCATCAGAAGAAGGCACGCACGGAATGAGCAGTCTTTGTTCTCTGACAGCAGTTTGTGCTACTACTGCGCCCGTGTATTGGGTGCCTAACTGCCCACTAGCAATGTTTCTCCTCACCAGTTTGTGGCAAACGTTGTGCAGCTAAGCTCACTTGGGAAGTACAAGTGCCAGAGTTCCTTTCCGGGGCACCCTCAAGAGATCACATTCGTAGCATGCGGGTACTGCTTTCCTCCTAAGCTGTGCATTCGCAGCCAGCTTCAAGGTGTTCCTTTTGTGGAGAGACTCTCGTGGCGATGCTGCTGGAGACGGCCTCTGCTTCTATGTTCTTTGAGAAGACTTCTTTGAGCAACCTATTAGCGTTTCATCTGCCAAGGGCAGCCTCTACCTCTCTCCAATACTGACTTAGCTGTGACAGCTTGTCTTTCCTATGGAGAAACCTAGAGCCATTTTCCTGAAGGGAAAATGTCCGTTGACAGTTGTACTTTTGCAAATGGGGAAGGGCCTTCACGGCTGCTGCTCGGCCTTTACCCACTGGAGGGAGTGCAGCTCTCCATTCCTTTTGAAGATGGTAATCCTGCAGCGCTGTGGGCCATGACTGTGCTTCGCAGACAGTAAACTACCCTTTCCATCTGAAGAATGCACGCACGGAATGAGCAGTCTTTGTTCTCTGAGAGCAGTTGGTGGTACTCCTGTGCCCGTGTATTGGCTGCCTAACTGCCCACTAGCAATGTTTCTCCTCGCCTGTGTGTGTCAAACGTTGTGCAGCTAAGCTCACTTGGGAAGTACAAGTGCCAGAGTTCCTTTCCGGGGCACCCTCAAGAGATCACATTCGTAGCATGCCGGTACTGGTTTCTTCCTAAGCTGTGCATTCGCAGCCAGCTTCTAGGTGTTCCTTTTGTGGAGAGAGTCTAGTGGTGATGCCGCTTGAGACGGACTCTGCTGCTATGCTCTTTGAGAAGGCTGCTTTGAGGAACCTCTTAGCGTTTCATCTGCCATGGGCAGCCTCTGCCTCTTTCCAATACTGACTTAGGTGTGACAGCTTGTCTTTCCTTTGGAGAAACCTAGAGCCCTTTTCCTGAAGGGAAAATGTCCGTTGTCAGTTGTACTTTTGCAAATGGGGAAGGGCCTTCACAGCTGCTGCTCGGCCTTTACCCACTCGAGGGAGTGCAGCTTCCCATTCCCTTTGGAGATGGCACTCCTGCAGCGCTGTGCCCCATGACTGTGCTTGCAGACAGTAAACTACCCTTTCCATCTGAAGAAGGCACGCACAGAATGAGCAGTCTTTGTTCTCTGAGAGCAGTTTGTGGTACTACTGCGCCCGTGTATTGGGTCCCTAACTGCTCACTAGCAATGTTTCTGCTGACCACTGTTTCCCAAACATTGTGCAGCTAAGCTCACTTGGGAAGTAAAAGTGCCAGAGTTCCTTCCGGGGCACCCTCAAGAGATCACATTCATAGCATGAGGGTAGTGCTTTCCTCCTAAGCTGTGCATTCGCAGCCAGCTTCAATGTGTTCCTTTGGTGGAGAGACTCTCGTGGCGATGCCGCTGGAGACGGCCTCTGCTGCTATGCTCTTTGAGAAGGCTGCTTTGAGAAACCTCTTAGCGTAGCGTCTGCCAAGTGCAGCCTCTGCCTCTCTCCAATACTGACTTAGCTGTGACTGCTTGTCTCTCCTTTGGAGAAACCTAGAGCTCTTTTCCTGAAGGGAAAATATCCGTTGTCAGTTCTACTTTTGCACATGGCGAAGGGCATTCACGGCTGCTGCTCGGCATTTACACACTCGAGGGAGGGCAGCTTCCCATTCCCTTTGGAGCTGGCAGTCCTGCAGCGCTGTGGGCCATGACTGTGCTTCGCAGACAGTAAACTACCCTTTCCATCTGAAGAAGGCACGCACGGAATGAGCAGTCTTTGTTCTCTGAGAGCAGTTGGTGGTACTCCTGCGCCCGTGTATTGGGTGCCTAACTGCCCACTAGCAATGTTTCTCCTCCCCTGTGTGTGTCAAACGTTGTGCAGCTAAGCTCACTTGGGAAGTACAAGTGCCAGAGTTCCTTTCCAGGGCACCCTCAAGAGATCACATTAGTAGCATGAGGGTACTGGTTTCCTCCTAAGCTGTGCATTCGCAGCCAGCTTCAAGGTGTTCCTTTGGTGGAGAGACTCTCGTGGCGATTCCGCTGGAGACGGCCTCTGCTGCTATGCTCTTTGAGAAGGCAGCTTTGAGAAACCTCTTAGCGTAGCGTCTGCCAAGTGCAGCCTCTGCCTCTCTCCAATACTGACTTAGCGGTGACTGCTAGTCTTTCCTTTGGAGAAACCTAGAGCTCTTTTCCAGAAGGGAAAATATCTGTTGTCAGTTCTACTTTTGCACATGGCGAACGGCCTTCATGGCTGTTGCTCGGCCTTTACCCCCTCGAGGGAGGGCAGCTTCCCATTCTCTTTGGAGATGGCACTCCTGCAGCGCTGTCGGCCATGACTGTGCTTCGCAGACAGTAAACAACCCTTTCCATGAGAAGAAGGCACGCACGGAATGAGCAGTCTTTGTCTCTGACAGCAGTTTGTGCTACTACTGCGCCCGTGTATTGGGTGCCTAACTGCCCACTAGCAATGTTTCTCCTCACCAGTTTGTGGCAAACGTTGTGCAGCTAAGCTCACTTGGGAAGTACAAGTGCCAGAGTTCCTTTCCGGGGCACCCTCAAGAGATCACATTCGTAGCATGCGGGTACTGCTTTCCTCCTAAGCTGTGCATTCGCAGCCAGCTTCAAGGTGTTCCTTTTGTGGTGAGACTCTCGTGGTGATGCCGCTTGAGACGGGCTCTGCTGCTATGCTCTTTGAGAAGGCTGCTTTGAGAAACCTCTTAGCATAGCGTCTGCCAAGTGCAGCTTCTGCCTCTCTCCAATACAGACTTAGCTGTGAGAGCTTCTCTTTCCTTTGGAGAAACCTAGAGCCCTTTTCCTGCAGGGAAAATGTCCGTTGTCAGTTCTCCTTTTGCACATGGGGAAGGGCCTTCACGGCTGCTGCTCGGCCTTTACCCACTCGAGGGAAGGCAGCTTCCCATTCTCTTTGGAGCTGGCACACCTGCAGCGCTGTGGGCCATGACTGTGCTTCGCAGACAGTAAACTACCCTTTCCATCTGAAGAGGGCATGCACGGAATGAGCAGTCTTTGTTCTCTGAGAGCAGTTTGTGTTACTCCTGCGCCCGTGTATTGGGTGCCTAACTGCCCACTAGCAATGTTTCTCCTCGCCTGTGTGTGTCAAACGTTGTGCAGCTAAGCTCACTTGGGAAGTACAAGTGCCAGAGCTCCTTTCCGGAGCACCCTCAAGAGATCACATTCGTAGCATGCGGGTACTGCTTTCCTCCTAAGCTGTGCATTCGCAGACAGCTTCAAGGTGTTCCTTTTGTGGAGAGACTCTCGTGGCGATGCCGCTTGAGACGGGCTCTGCTGCTATGCTCTTTGAGAAGGCTGCTTTGAGAAACCTCTTCGCATAGCGTCTGCCAAGTGCAGCCTCTGCCTCTTTCCAATACTGACTTAGGTGTGACAGCTTGTCTCTCCTTTGGAGAAACCTAGAGCCCTTTCCCTGAAGGGAAAATGTCCGTTGTCTGTTCAACTTTTGCACATGGGCTAAGGGCCTATACGGCTGCTGCTCCGCCTTTACCCACTCGAGGGAGGGCAGCTTCCCATTCTCTTTGGAGATGGCACTCCTGCAGCGCTGTGCCCCATGACTGTGCTTGCAGACAGTAAACTACCCTTTCCATCTGAAGAAGGCACGCACAGAATGAGCAGTCTTTGTTCTCTGAGAGCAGTTTGTGGTTCTCCTGGGCCCGTGTATTGGGTCCCTAACTGCTCACTAGCAATGTTTCTGCTGACCACTGTTTCGCAAACGTTGTGGAGCTAAGCTCACTTGGGAAGTACAAGTGCCAGAGTTCCTCTCCGGGGCACCCTCAAGAAATCACATTCGTAGCATGAGGGTAGTGCTTTCCTCCTAAGCTGTGCATTCGCAGCCAGCTTCAATGTGTTCCTTTTGTGGAGAGACTCTCGGGGCGATGCCGCTGGAGACGGCCTCTGCTTCTAGGCTCTTTGAGAAGGCTGCTTTGAGGAACCTCTTAGCGTAGCGTCTGCCAAGTTCAGCCTCTGCCTCTCTCCAATACTGACTTAGCTGTGACTGCTTGTCTTTCCTATGGAGAAACCTAGAGCTCTTTTCCTGAAGGGAAAATGTCCGTTGTCAGTTGTACTTTTGCAAATGGGGAAGGGCCTTCATGGCTGCTGCTCGGCCTTTACCCACTTGAGTGAGTGCAGCTTCCCATTACCTTTGGAGATGGCAATCCTGCAGCGCTGTGGGCCATGACTGTGCTTCGCAGACAGTAAACTACCCTTTCCATCTGAAGAAGGCAAGCACGGAATGAGCAGTCTTTGTTCTCAGAGAGCAGTTGGTGGTACTCCTGCGCCCGTGTATTGGGTGCCTAACTGCCCACTAGCAATGTTTCTCCTCGCCAGTGTGTGTCAAACGTTGTGCAGCTAAGCTCACTTGGGAAGTACAAGTGCCAGAGTTCCTTTCCGGGGCACCCTCAAGAGATCACATTCGTAGCATGCGGGTACTGCTTTCTTCCTAAGCTGTGCATTCGCAGCCAGCTTCAAGGTGTTCCTTTTGTGGAGAGACTCTCGTGGCGATGCCGCTTGAGACGGCCTCTGCTGCTGTGTTCTTTGAGAAGGCTGCTTTGAGAACCTCTTCGCATAGCGTCTGCCAAGTGCAGCCTCTGCCTCTTTCCAATACTGACTTAGGTGTGACAGCTTGTCTTTCCTTTGGAGAAACCTACAGCCCTTTTCCTGAAGGGAAAATGTCCGTTGTCTGTTGTACTTTTGCAAATGGGGAAGGGCCTTCACAGCTGCTGCTCGGCCTTTACCCACTCGAGGGTGTGCAGCTTCCCATTCCCTTTGGAGATGGCACTCCTGCAGCGCTGTGCCCCATGACTGTGCTTGCAGACAGTAAACTACCGTTTCCATCTGAAGCAGGCACGCACAGAATGAGCAGTCTTTGTTCTCTGAGAGCAGTTTGTGGTACTACTGCGCCCGTGTATTGGGTCCCTAACTGCTCACTAGCAATGTTTCTGCTGACCACTGTTTCCCAAACATTGTGCAGCTAAGCTCACTTGGGAAGTAAAAGTGCCAGAGTTCCTTCCGGGGCACCCTCAAGAGATCACATTCGTAGCATGAGGGTAGTGCTTTCCTCCTAAGCTGTGCATTCGCAGCCAGCTTCAATGTGTTCCTTTGGTGGAGAGACTCTCGTGGCGATGCCGCTGGAGACGGCCTCTGCTGCTATGCTCTTTGAGAAGGCTGCTTTGAGAAACCTCTTAGCGTAGCGTCTGCCAAGTGCAGCCTCTGCCTCTCTCCAATACTGACTTAGCTGTGACTGCTTGTCTCTCCTTTGGAGAAACCTAGAGCTCTTTTCCTGAAGGGAAAATATCCGTTGTCAGTTCTACTTTTGCACATGGCGAAGGGCATTCACGGCTGCTGCTCGGCATTTACACACTCGAGGGAGGGCAGCTTCCCATTCCCTTTGGAGCTGGCACTCCTGCAGCGCTGTGGGCCATGACTGTGCTTCGCAGACAGTAAACTACCCTTTCCATCTGAAGAAGGCACGCACGGAATGAGCAGTCTTTGTTCTCTGAGAGCAGTTGGTGGTACTCCTGCGCCCGTGTATTGGGTGCCTAACTGCCCACTAGCAATGTTTCTCCTCCCCTGTGTGTGTCAAACGTTGTGCAGCTAAGCTCACTTGGGAAGTACAAGTGCCAGAGTTCCTTTCCAGGGCACCCTCAAGAGATCACATTCGTAGCATGAGGGTACTGGTTTCCTCCTAAGCTGTGCATTCGCAGCCAGCTTCAAGGTGTTCCTTTTGTGGAGAGACTCTCGTGGCGATGCCGCTGGAGACGGCCTCTGCTGCTATGCTCTTTGAGAAGGCAGCTTTGAGAAACCTCTTAGCGTAGCGTCTGCCAAGTGCAGCCTCTGCCTCTCTCCAATAGTGACTTAGCGGTGACTGCTAGTCTTTCCTTTGGAGAAACCTAGAGCTCTTTTCCAGAAGGGAAAATATCCGTTGTCAGTTCTACTTTTGCACATGGCGAACGGCCTTCACGGCTGTTGCTCGGCATTTACCCCCTCGAGGGAGGGCAGCTTCCCATTCTCTTTGGAGATGGCACTCCTGCAGCGCTGTCGGCCATGACTGTGCTTCGCAGACAGTAAACAACCCTTTCCATGAGAAGAAGGCACGCACGGAATGAGCAGTCTTTGTCTCTGACAGCAGTTTGTGCTACTACTGCGCCCGTGTATTGGGTGCCTAACTGCCCACTAGCAATGTTTCTCCTCACCAGTTTGTGGCAAACGTTGTGCAGCTAAGCTCACTTGGGAAGTACAAGTGCCAGAGTTCCTTTCCGGGGCACCCTCAAGAGATCACATTCGTAGCATGCGGGTACTGCTTTCCTCCTAAGCTGTGCATTCGCAGCCAGCTTCAAGGTGTTCCTTTTGTGGTGAGACTCTCGTGGTGATGCCGCTTGAGACGGGCTCTGCTGCTATGCTCTTTGAGAAGGCTGCTTTGAGAAACCTCTTAGCGTAGCGTCTGCCAAGTGCAGCTTCTGCCTCTCTCCAATACAGACTTAGCTGTGACAGCTTCTCTTTCCTTTGGAGAAACCTAGAGCCCTTTTCCTGCAGGGAAAATGTCCGTTGTCAGTTCTCCTTTTGCACATGGGGAAGGGCCTTCACGGCTGCTGCTCGGCCTTTACCCACTCGAGGGAAGGCAGCTTCCCATTCTCTTTGGAGCTGGCACACCTGCAGCGCTGTGGGCCATGACTGTGCTTCGCAGACAGTAAACTACCCTTTCCATCTGAAGAGGGCATGCACGGAATGAGCAGTCTTTTTTCTCTGAGAGCAGTTTGTGTTACTCCTGCGCCCGTGTATTGGGTACCTAACTGCCCACTAGCAATGTTTCTCCTCGCCTGTGTGTGTCAAACGTTGTGCAGCTAAGCTCACTTGGGAAGTACAAGTGCCAGAGCTCCTTTCCGGAGCACCCTCAAGAGATCACATTCGTAGCATGCGGGTACTGCTTTCCTCCTAAGTTGTGCCTTCGCAGACAGCTTCAAGGTGTTCCTTTTGTGGAGAGACTCTCGTGGTGATGCCGCTTGAGACGGCCTCTGCTGCTATGCTCTTTGAGAAGGCTGCTTTGAGAAACCTCTTCGCATAGCGTCTGCCAAGTGCAGCCTCTGCCTCTTTCCAATACTGACTTAGCTGTGACAGCTTGTCTTTCAGTTGGAGAAACCTAGAGCCCTTTTCCTGAAGGGAAAATGTCCGTTGTCTGTTCAACTTTTGCACATGGGCTAAGGGCCTATACGGCTGCTGCTCCGCCTTTACCCACTCGAGGGAGGGCAGCTTCCCATTCTCTTTGGAGATGGCACTCCTGCAGCGCTGTGCCCCATGACTGTGCTTGCAGACAGTAAACTACCCTTTCCATCTGAAGAAGGCACGCACAGAATGAGCAGTCTTTGTTCTCTGAGAGCAGTGTGTGGTACTCCTGGGCCGGTGTATTGGGTCCCTAACTGCTCACTAGCAATGTTTCTGCTGACCACTGTTTCGCAAACGTTGTGGAGCTAAGCTCACTTGGGAAGTACAAGTGCCAGAGTTCCTCTCCGGGGCACCCTCAAGAAATCACATTCGTAGCATGAGGGTAGTGCTTTCCTCCTAAGCTGTGCATTCGCAGCCAGCTTCAATGTGTTCCCTTTGTGGAGAGACTCTCGTGGCGATGCCGCTGGAGACGGCCTCTGCTTCTATGCTCTTTGAGAAGGCTGCTTTGAGGAACCTCTTAGCGTAGCGTCTGCCAAGTTCAGCCTCTGCCTCTCTCCAATAGTGACTTAGCTGTGACTGCTTGTCTTTCCTATGGAGAAACCTAGAGCTCTTTTCCTGAAGGGAAAATGTCCGTTGTCAGTTGTACTTTTGCAAATGGGGAAGGGCCTTCATGGCTGCTGCTCGGCCTTTACCCACTTGAGTGAGTGCAGCTTCCCATTCCCTTTGGAGATGGCAATCCTGCAGCGCTGTGGGCCATGACTGTGCTTCGCAGACAGTAAACTACCCTTTCCATCTGAAGAAGGCACGCACGGAATGAGCAGTCTTTGTTCTCAGAGAGCAGTTGGTGGTACTCCTGCGCCAGTGTATTGGGTGCCTAACTGCCCACTAGCAATGTTTCTCCTCGCCAGTGTGTGTCAAACGTTGTGCAGCTAAGCTCACTTGGGAAGTACAAGTGCCAGAGTTCCTTTCCGGGGCACCCTCAAGAGATCACATTCGTAGCATGCGGGTACTGCTTTCTTCCTAAGCTGTGCATTCGCAGACAGCTTCAAGGTGTTCCTTTTGTGGAGAGACTCTCGTGGCGATGCCGCTGGAGACGGCCTCTGCTGCTATGCTCTTTGAGAAGGCTGCTTTGAGGAACCTCTTAGCGTTTCATCTGCCATGGGCAGCCTTTGCCTCTTTCCAATACTGACTTAGGTGTGACAGCTTGTCTTTCCTTTGGAGAAACCTAGAGCCCTTTTCCTGAAGGGAAAATGTCCGTTGTCAGTTGTACTTTTGCAAATGGGGAAGGGCCTTCACAGCTGCTGCTCGGCCTTTACCCACTCGAGGGAGTGCAGCTTCCCATTCCCTTTGGAGATGGCACTCCTGCAGCGCTGTGCCCCATGCCTGTGCTTGCAGACAGTAAACTACCCTTTCCATCTGAAGAAGGCACGCACAGAATGAGCAGTCTTTGTTCTCTGAGAGCAGTTTGTGGTACTACTGCGCCCGTGTATTGGGTCCCTAACTGCTCACTAGCAATGTTTCTGATGACCACTGTTTCCCAAACATTGTGCAGCTAAGCTCACTTGGGAAGTAAAAGTGCCAGAGTTCCTTCCGGGGCACCCTCAAGAGATCACATTCGTAGCATGAGGGTAGTGCTTTCCTCCTAAGCTGTGCATTCGCAGCCAGCTTCAATGTGTTCCTTTGGTGGAGAGACTCTCGTGGCGATGCCGCTGGAGACGGCCTCTGCTGCTATGCTCTTTGAGAAGGCTGCTTTGAGAAACCTCTTAGCGTAGCGTCTGCCAAGTGCAGCCTCTGCCTCTCTCCAATATTGACTTAGCTGTGACTGCTTGTCTCTCCTTTGGAGAAACCTAGAGCTCTTTTCCTGAAGGGAAAATATCAGTTGTCAGTTCTACTTTTGCACATGGCGAACGCATTCACGGCTGCTGCTCGGCATTTACACACTCGAGGGAGGGCAGCTTCCCATTCCCTTTGGAGCTGGCACTCCTGCAGCGCTGTGGGCCATGACTGTGCTTCGCAGACAGTAAACTGCCCTTTCCATCTGAAGAAGGCACGCACGGAATGAGCAGTCTTTGTTCTCTGAGAGCAGTTGGTGGTACTCCTGCGCCCGTGTATTGGGTGCCTAACTGCCCACTAGCAATGTTTCTCCTCCCCTGTGTGTGTCAAACGTTGTGCAGCTAAGCTCACTTGGGAAGTACAAGTGCCAGAGTTCCTTTCCAGGGCACCCTCAAGAGATCACATTCGTAGCATGAGGGTACTGGTTTCCTCCTAAGCTGTGCATTCGCAGCCAGCTTCAAGGTGTTCCTTTTGTGGAGAGACTCTCGTGGCGATGCCGCTGGAGACGGCCTCTGCTGCTATGCTCTTTGAGAAGGCAGCTTTGAGAAACCTCTTAGCGTAGCGTCTGCCAAGTGCAGCCTCTGCCTCTCTCCAATACTGACTTAGCGGTGACTGCTAGTCTTTCCTTTGGAGAAACCTAGAGCTCTTTTCCAGAAGGGAAAATATCCGTTGTCAGTTCTACTTTTGCACATGGAGAACGGCCTTCATGGCTGTTGCTCGGCCTTTACCCCCTCGAGGGAGGGCAGCTTCCCATTCTCTTTGGAGATGGCACTCCTGCAGCGCTGTCGGCCATGACTGTGCTTCGCAGACAGTAAACAACCCTTTCCATGAGAAGAAGGCACGCACGGAATGAGCAGTCTTTGTCTTTGACATCAGTTTGTGCTACCACTGCGCCCGTGTATTGGGTGCCTAACTGCCCACTAGCAATGTTTCTCCTCACCAGTTTGTGGCAAACGTTGTGCAGCTAAGCTCACTTGGGAAGTACAAGTGCCAGAGTTCCTTTCCGGGGCACCCTCAAGAGATCACATTCGTAGTATGCGTGTACTGCTTTGCTCCTAAGCTGTGCATTCGCAGCCAGCTTCAAGGTGTTCCTTTTGTGGTGAGACTCTCGTGGTGATGCCGCTTGAGACGGGCTCTGCTGCTATGCTCTTTGAGAAGGCTGCTTTGAGAAACCTCTTAGCGTAGCGTCTGCCAAGTGCAGCTTCTGCCTCTCTCCAATACAGACTTAGCTGTGACAGCTTCTCTTTCCTTTGGAGAAACCTAGAGCCCTTTTCCTGCAGGGAAAATGTCCGTTGTCAGTTCTCCTTTTGCACATGGGGAAGGGCCTTCACGGCTGCTGCTCGGCCTTTACCCACTCGAGGGAAGGCAGCTTCCCATTCTCTTTGGAGCTGGCACACCTGCAGCGCTGTGGGCCATGACTGTGCTTCGCAGACAGTAACATACCCTTTCCATCTGAAGAGGGCATGCACGGAATGAGCAGTCTTTGTTCTCTGAGAGCAGTTTGTGGTACTCCTGCGCCCGTGTATTGGGTGACTAACTGCCAACTAGCCATGTTTCTCCTCGCCTGTGTGTGTGAAACGTTGTGCAGCTAAGCTCACTTGGGAAGTACAAGTGCCAGAACTCCTTTCCGAAGCACCCTCAAGAGATCACATTCGTAGCATGCGGGTACTGCTTTCCTCCTAAGCTGTGCATTCGCAGCCAGCTTCAAGGTGTTCCTTTTGTGGAGAGACTCTCGTGGTGATGCCGCTTGAGACGGCCTCTGCTGCTATGCTCTTTGAGAAGGCTGCTTTGAGAAACCTCTTCGTATAGCGTCTGCCAAGTGCAGCCTCTGCCTCTTTCCAATACTGACTTAGCTGTGACAGCTTGTCTTTCATTTGGAGAAACCTAGAGCCCTTTTCCTGAAGGGAAAATGTCCGTTGTCTGTTCAACTTTTGCACATGGGCTAAGGGCCTATACGGCTGCTGATCCGCCTTTACCCACTCGAGGGAGGGCAGCTTCCCATTCTCTTTGGAGATGGCACTCCTGCAGCGCTGTGCCCCATGACTGTGCTTGCAGACAGTAAACTACCCTTTCCATCTGAAGAAGGCACGCACAGAATGAGCAGTCTTTGTTCTCTGAGAGCAGTTTGTGGTACTCCTGGGCCCGTGTATTGGGTCCCTAACTGCTCACTAGCAATGTTTCTGCTGACCACTGTTTCGCAAACGTTGTGGAGCTAAGCTCACTTGGGAAGTAAAAGTGCCAGAGTTCCTCCCCGGGGCACCCTCAAGAAATCACATTCGTAACATGAGGGTAGTGCTTTCCTCCTAAGCTGTGCATTCGCAGCCAGCTTCAATGTGTTCCTTTTGTGGAGAGACTCTCGTGGCGATGCCGCTGGAGACGGCCTCTGCTTCTAGGCTCTTTGAGAAGGCTGCTTTGAGGAACCTCTTAGCGTAGCGTCTGCCAAGTTCAGCCTCTGCCTCTCTCCAATACTGACTTAGCTGTGACTGCTTGTCTTTCCTATGGAGAAACCTAGAGCTCTTTTCCTGAAGGGAAAATGTCCGTTGTCAGTTGTACTTTTGCAAATGGGGAAGGGCCTTCACGGCTGCTGCTCGGCCTTTACCCACTTGAGTGAGTGCAGCTTCCCATTACCTTTGGAGATGGCAATCCTGCAGCGCTGTGGGCCATGACTGTGCTTCGCAGACAGTAAACTACCCTTTCCATCTGAAGAAGGCACGCACGGAATGAGCAGTCTTTGTTCTCAGAGAGCAGTTGGTGGTACTCCTGCGCCCGTGTATTGGGTGCCTAACTGCCCACTAGCAATGTTTCTCCTCGCCAGTGTGTGTCAAACGTTGTGCAGCTAAGCTCACTTGGGAAGTACAAGTGCCAGAGTTCCTTTCCGGGGCACCCTCAAGAGATCACATTCGTAGCATGCGGGTACTGCTTTCTTCCTAAGCTGTGCATTCGCAGACAGCTTCAAGGTGTTCCTTTTGTGGAGAGACTCTCGTGGCGATGCCGCTGGAGACGGCCTCTGCTGCTATGCTCTTTGAGAAGGCTGCTTTGAGGAACCTCTTAGCGTTTCATCTGCCATGGGCAGCCTCTGCCTCTTTCCAATACTGACTTAGGTGTGACAGCTTGTCTTTCCTTTGGAGAAACCTAGAGCCCTTTTCCTGAAGGGAAAATGTCCGTTGTCAGTTGTACTTTTGCAAATGGGGAAGGGCCTTCACAGCTGCTGCTCGGCCTTTACCCACTCGAGGGAGTGCAGCTTCCCATTCCCTTTGGAGATGGCACTCCTGCAGCGCTGTGCCCCATGACTGTGCTTGCAGACAGTAAACTACCCTTTCCATCTGAAGAAGGCACGCACAGAATGAGCAGTCTTTGTTCTCTGAGAGCAGTTTGTGGTACTACTGCGCCCGTGTATTGGGTCCCTAACTGCTCACTAGCAATGTTTCTGCTGACCACTGTTTCCCAAACATTGTGCAGCTAAGCTCACTTGGGAAGTAAAAGTGCCAGAGTTCCTTCCGGGGCACCCTCAAGAGATCACATTCGTAGCATGAGGGTAGTGCTTTCCTCCTAAGCTGTGCATTCGCAGCCAGCTTCAATGTGTTCCTTTGGTGGAGAGACTCTCGTGGCGATGCCGCTGGAGACGGCCTCTGCTGCTATGCTCTTTGAGAAGGCTGCTTTGAGAAACCTCTTAGCGTAGCGTCTGCCAAGTGCAGCCTCTGCCTCTCTCCAATACTGACTTAGCTGTGACTGCTTGTCTCTCCTTTGGAGAAACCTAGAGCTCTTTTCCTGAAGGGAAAATATCCGTTGTCAGTTCTACTTTTGCACATGGAGAAGGGCATTCACGGCTGCTGCTCGGCCTTTACCCACTTGAGTGAGTGCAGCTTCCCATTCCCTTTGGAGCTGGCACTCCTGCAGCGCTGTGGGCCATGACTGTGCTTCGCAGACAGTAAACTACCCTTTCCATCTGAAGAAGGCACGCACGGAGTGAGCAGTCTTTGTTCTCAGAGAGCAGTTGGTGGTACTCCTGCGCCCGTGTATTGGTTGCCTAACTGCCCACTAGCAATGTTTCTCCTCCCCTGTGTGTGTCAAACGTTGTGCAGCTAAGCTCACTTGGGAAGTACAAGTGCCAGAGTTCCTTTCCAGGGCACCCTCATGAGATCACATTCGTAGCATGAGGGTACTGGTTTCCTCCTAAGCTGTGCATTCGCAGCCAGCTTCAAGGTGTTCCTTTTGTGGAGAGACTCTCGTGGCGATGCCGCTGGAGACGGCCTCTGCTGCTATGCTCTTTGAGAAGGCAGCTTTGAGAAACCTCTTAGCGTAGCGTCTGCTAACTGCAGCCTCTGCCTCTCTCCAATACTGACTTAGCGGTGACTGCTAGTCTTTCCTTTGGAGAAACCTAGAGCTCTTTTCCAGAAGGGAAAATATCCGTTGTCATTTCTACTTTTGCACATGGCGAACGGCCTTCATGGCTGTTGCTCGGCCTTTACCCCCTCGAGGGAGGGCAGCTTCCCATTCTCTTTGGAGATGGCACTCCTGCAGCGCTGTCGGCCATGACTGTGCTTCGCAGACAGTAAACAACCCTTTCCATCAGAAGAAGGCACGCACGGAATGAGCAGTCTTTGTTCTCTGACAGCAGTTTGTGCTACTACTGCGCCCGTGTATTGGGTGCCTAACTGCCCACTAGCAATGTTTCTCCTCACCAGTTTGTGGCAAACGTTGTGCAGCTAAGCTCACTTGGGAAGTACAAGTGCCAGAGTTCCTTTCCAGGGCACCCTCAAGAGATCACATTCGTAGCATGCGGGTACTGCTTTCCTCCTAAGCTGTGCATTCGCAGCCAGCTTCAAGGTGTTCCTTTTGTGGTGAGAATCTCGTGGTGATGCCGCTTGAGACGGGCTCTGCTGCTATGCTCTTTGAGAAGGCTGCTTTGAGAAACCTCTTAGCGTAGCGTCTGCCAAGTGCAGCTTCTGCCTCTCTCCAATACAGACTTAGCTGTGACAGCTTCTCTTTCCTTTGGAGAAACCTAGAGCACTTTTCCTGCAGGGAAAATGTCCGTTGTCAGTTCTCCTTTTGCACATGGGGAAGGGCCTTCACGGCTGCTGCTCGGCCTTTACCCACTCGAGGGAAGGCAGCTTCCCATTCTCTTTGGAGCTGGCACACCTGCAGCGCTGTGGGCCATGACTGTGCTTCGCAGACAGTAAACTACCCTTTCCATCTGAAGAAGGCATGCACGGAATGAGCAGTCTTTGTTCTATGAGAGCAGTTGGTGGTACTCCTGCGCCCGTGTATTGGGTGCCTAACTGCCAACTAGCAATGTTTCTCCTCGCCTGTGTGTGTCAAACGTTGTGCAGCTAAGCTCACTTGGGAAGTACAAGTGCCAGAGCTCCTTTCCGGAGCACCCTCAAGAGATCACATTCGTAGCATGCGGGTACTGCTTTCCTCCTAAGCTGTGCATTCGCAGCCAGCTTCAAGGTGTTCCTTTTGTGGAGAGACTCTCGTGGTGATGCCGCTTGAGACGGCCTCTGCTGCTATGCTCTTTGAGAAGGCTGCTTTGAGAAACCTCTTCGTATAGCGTCTGCCAAGTGCAGCCTCTGCCTCTTTCCAATACTGACTTAGCTGTGACAGCTTGTCTTTCATTTGGAGAAACCTAGAGCCCTTTTCCTGAAGGGAAAATGTCCGTTGTCTGTTCAACTTTTGCACATGGGCTAAGGGCCTATAGGGCTGCTGCTCCGCCTTTACCCACTCGAGGGAGGGCAGCTTCCCATTCTCTTTGGAGATGGCACTCCTGCAGCGCTGTGCCCCATGACTGTGCTTGCAGACAGTAAACTACCCTTTCCATCTGAAGAAGGCACGCACAGAATGAGCAGTCTTTGTTCTCTGAGAGCAGTTTGTGGTACTCCTGGGCCCGTGTATTGGGTCCCTAACTGCTCACTAGCAATGTTTCTGCTGACCACTGTTTCGCAAACGTTGTGGAGCTAAGCTCTCTTGGGAAGTAAAAGTGCCAGAGTTCCTCTCCGGGGCACCCTCAAGAAATCACATTCGTAGCATGAGGGTAGTGCTTTCCTCCTAAGCTGTGCATTCGCAGCCAGCTTCAATGTGTTCCTTTTGTGGAGAGACTCTCGTGGCGATGCCGCTGGAGACGGCCTCTGCTTCTATGCTCTTTGAGAAGGCTGCTTTGAGGAACCTCTTAGCGTAGCGTCTGCCAAGTTCAGCCTCTGCCTCTCTCCAATACTGACTTAGCTGTGACTGCTTGTCTTTCCTATGGAGAAACCTAGAGCTCTTTTCCTGAAGGGAAAATGTCCGTTGTCAGTTGTACTTTTGCAAATGGGGAAGGGCCTTCACGGCTGCTGCTCGGCCTTTACCCACTTGAGTGAGTGCAGCTTCCCATTACCTTTGGAGATGGCAATCCTGCAGCGCTGTGGGCCATGACTGTGCTTCGCAGACAGTAAACTACCCTTTCCATCTGAAGAAGGCACGCACGGAATGAGCAGTCTTTGTTCTCAGAGAGCAGTTGGTGGTACTCCTGCGCCCGTGTATTGGGTGCCTAACTGCCCACTAGCAATGTTTCTCCTCGCCAGTGTGTGTCAAACGTTGTGCAGCTAAGCTCACTTGGGAAGTACAAGTGCCAGAGTTCCTTTCCGGGGCACCCTCAAGAGATCACATTCGTAGCATGCGGGTACTGCTTTCTTCCTAAGCTGTGCATTCGCAGACAGCTTCAAGGTGTTCCTTTTGTGGAGAGACTCTCGTGGCGATGCCGCTGGAGACGGCCTCTGCTGCTACGCTCTTTGAGAAGGCTGCTTTGAGGAACCTCTTAGCGTTTCATCTGCCATGGGCAGCCTCTGCCTCTTTCCAATACTGACTTAGGTGTGACAGCTTGTCTTTCCTTTGGAGAAACCTAGAGCCCTTTTCCTGAAGGGAAAATGTCCGTTGTCAGTTGTACTTTTGCAAATGGGGAAGGGCCTTCACAGCTGCTGCTCGGCCTTTACCCACTCGAGGGAGTGCAGCTTCCCATTCCCTTTGGAGATGGCACTGCTGCAGCGCTGTGCCCCATGACTGTGCTTGCAGACAGTAAACTACCCTTTCCATCTGAAGAAGGCACGCACAGAATGAGCAGTCTTTGTTCTCTGAGAGCAGTTTGTGGTACTACTGCGCCCGTGTATTGGGTCCCTAACTGCTCACTAGCAATGTTTCTGCTGACCACTGTTTCCCAAACATTGTGCAGCTAAGCTCACTTGGGAAGTAAAAGTGCCAGAGTTCCTTCCGAGGCACCCTCAAGAGATCACATTCGTAGCATGAGGGTAGTGCTTTCCTCCTAAGCTGTGCATTCGCAGCCAGCTTCAATGTGTTCCTTTGGTGGAGAGACTCTCGTGGCGATGCCGCTGGAGACGGCCTCTGCTGCTATGCTCTTTGAGAAGGCTGCTTTGAGAAACCTCTTAGCGTAGCATCTGCCAAGTGCAGCCTCTGCCTCTCTCCAATACTGACTTAGCTGTGACTGCTTGTCTCTCCTTTGGAGAAACCTAGAGCTCTTTTCCTGAAGGGAAAATATCCGTTGTCAGTTCTACTTTTGCACATGGCGAAGGGCATTCACGGCTGCTGCTCGGCCTTTACCCACTTGAGTGAGTGCAGCTTCCCATTCCCTTTGGAGCTGGCACTCCTGCAGCACTGTGGGCCATGACTGTGCTTCGCAGACAGTAAACTACCCTTTCCATCTGAAGAAGGCACGCACGGAATGAGCAGTCTTTGTTCTCAGAGAGCAGTTGGTGGTACTCCTGCGCCCGTGTATTGGTTGCCTAACTGCCCACTAGCAATGTTTCTCCTCCCCTGTGTGTGTCAAACGTTGTGCAGCTAAGCTCACTTGGGAAGTACAAGTGCCAGAGTTCCTTTCCAGGGCCCCCTCAAGAGATCACATTCGTAGCATGAGGGTACTGGTTTCCTCCTAAGCTGTGCATTCGCAGCCAGCTTCAAGGTGTTCCTTTTGTGGAGAGACTCTCGTGGCGATGCCGCTGGAGACGGCCTCTGCTGCTATGCTCTTTGAGAAGGCAGCTTTGAGAAACCTCTTAGCGTAGCGTCTGCCAAGTGCAGCCTCTGCCTCTCTCCAATACTGACTTAGCGGTGACTGCTAGTCTTTCCTTTGGAGAAAACTAGAGCTCTTTTCCAGAAGGGAAAATATCCGTTGTCATTTCTACTTTTGCACATGGCGAACGGCCTTCATGGCTGTTGCTCGGCCTTTACCCCCTCGAGGGAGGGCAGCTTCCCATTCTCTTTGGAGATGGCACTCCTGCAGCGCTGGCGGCCATGACTGTGCTTCGCAGACAGTAAACAACCCTTTCCATCAGAAGAAGGCACGCACGGAATGAGCAGTCTTTGTTCTCTGACAGCAGTTTGTGCTACTACTGCGCCCGTGTATTGGGTGCCTAACTGCCCACTAGCAATGTTTCTCCTCACCAGTTTGTGGCAAACGTTGTGCAGCTAAGCTCACTTGGGAAGTACAAGTGCCAGAGTTCCTTTCCGGGGCACCCTCAAGAGATCACATTCGTAGCATGCGGGTACTGCTTTCCTCCTAAGCTGTGCATTCGCAGCCAGCTTCAAGGTGTTCCTTTTGTGGTGAGAATCTCGTGGTGATGCCGCTTGAGACGGGCTCTGCTGCTATGCTCTTTGAGAAGGCTGCTTTGAGAAACCTCTTAGCGTAGCGTCTGCCAAGTGCAGCTTCTGCCTCTCTCCAATACAGACTTAGCTGTGACAGCTTCTCTTTCCTTTGGAGAAACCTAGAGCCCTTTTCCTGCAGGGAAAATGTCCGTTGTCAGTTCTCCTTTTGCACATGGGGAAGGGCCTTCACGGCTGCTGCTCGGCCTTTACCCACTCGAGGGAAGGCAGCTTCCCATTCTCTTTGGAGCTGGCACACCTGCAGCGCTGTGGGCCATGACTGTGCTTCGCAGACAGTAAACTACCCTTTCCATCTGAAGAGGGCATGCACGGAATGAGCAGTCTTTGTTCTCTGAGAGAAGTTGGTGGTACTCCTGCGCCCGTGTATTGGCTGCCTAACTGCCCAATAGCAATGTTTCTCCTCGCCAGTGTGTGTCAAACGTTGTGCAGCTAAGCTCACTTGGGAAGTACAAGTGCCAGAGTTCCTTTCCGGGGCACCCTCAAGAGATCACATTCGTAGCATGCCGGTAATGCTTTCTTCCTAAGCTGTGCATTCGCAGCCAGCTTCAAGGTGTTCCTTTTGTGGAGAGAGTCTCGTGGTGATGCCGCTTGAGTCGGCCTCTGCTGCTATGCTCTTTGAGAAGGCTGCTTTGAGAAACCTCTTAGCGTAGCGTCTGCCAAGTGCAGCCTCTGCCTCTCTCCAATACTGACTTAGCTGTGACTGCTTGTCTCTCCTTTGGAGAAACCTAGAGCTCTTTTCCTGAAGGGAAAATATCCGTTGTCAGTTCTACTTTTGCACATGGCGAAGGGCATTCACGGCTGCTGCTCGGCATTTACACACTCGAGGGAGGGCAGCTTCCCATTCCCTTTGGAGCTGGCACTCCTGCAGCGCTGTGGGCCATGACTGTGCTTCGCAGACAGTAAACTACCCTTTCCATCTGAAGAAGGCACGCACGGAATGAGCAGTGTTTGTTCTCTGAGAGCAGTTGGTGGTACTCCTGCGCCCGTGTATTGGGTGCCTAACTGCCCACTAGCAATGTTTCTCCTCGCCTGTGTGTGTCAAACGTTGTGCAGCTAAGCTCACTTGGGAAGTACAAGTGCCAGAGCTCCTTTCCGGAGCACCCTCAAGAGATCACATTCGTAGCATGCGGGTACTGCTTTCCTCCTAAGCTGTGCATTCGCAGCCAGCTTCAAGGTGTTCCTTTTGTGGAGAGACTCTCGTGGCGATGCTGCTGGAGACGGCCTCTGCTTCTATGTACTTTGAGAAGGCTTCTTTGAGCAACCTATTAGCGTTTCATCTGCCAAGGGCAGCCTCTACCTCTCTCCAATACTGACTTAGCTGTGACAGCTTGTCTTTCTTTTGGAGAAACCTAGAGCCATTTTCCTGAAGGGAAAATGTCCGTTGTCAGTTGTACTTTTGCAAATGGGGAATGGGCTTCACGGCTGCTGCTCGGCCTTTACCCACTGGAGGGAGTGCAGCTTCCCATTCCTTTTGGAGATGGCAATCCTGCAGCGCTGTGGGCCATGACTGTGCTTCGCAGACAGTAAACTACCCTTTCCATCTGAAGAAGGCACGCACGGAATGAGCAGTCTTTGTTCTCTGAGAGCAGTTGGTGGTACTCCTGCGCCCGTGTATTGGGTGCCTAACTGCCCACTAGCAATGTTTCTCCTCCCCTGTGTGTGTCAAACGTTGTGCAGCTAAGCTCACTTGGGAAGTACAAGTGCCACAGTTCCTTTCCAGGGCACCCTCAAGAGATTACATTCGTAGCATGCGGGTACTGGTTTCCTCCTAAGCTGTGCATTCGCAGCCAGCTTCAAGGTGTTCCTTTTGTGGAGAGACTCTCGTGGCGATGCCACTGGAGACGGCCTCTGCTGCTATGCTCTTTGAGAAGGCAGCTTTGAGAAACCTCTTAGCGTAGCGTCTGCTAACTGCAGCCTCTGCCTCTCTCCAATACTGATTTAGCGGTGACTGCTATTCTTTCCTTTGGAGAAACCTAGAGCTCTTTTCCAGAAGGGAAAATATCCGTTGTCAGTTCTACTTTTGCACATGGCGAACGGCCTTCATGGCTGTTGCTCGGCCTTTACCCCCTCGAGGGAGGGCAGCTTCCCATTCTCTTTGGAGATGGCACTCCTGAAGCGCTGTGCCCCATGACTGTGCTTCGCAGACAGTAAACAACCCTTTCCATCAGAAGAAGGCACGCACGGAATGAGCAGTGTTTGTTCTCTGAGAGCAGTTGGTGGTACTCCTGCGCCCGTGTATTGGCTGCCTAACTGCCCACTAGCAATGTTTCTCCTCGCCAGTGTGTGTCAAACGTTGTGCAGCTAAGCTCACTTGGGAAGTACAAGTGCAAGAGTTCCTTTCCGGGGCACCCTCAAGAGATCACATTCGTAGCATGCCGGTACTGCTTTCTACCTAAGCTGTGCATTCGCAGCCAGCTTCAAGGTGTTCCTTTTGTGGAGAGAGTCTCGTGGTGATGCCGCTTGAGACGGCCTCTGCTGCTATGCTCTTTGAGAAGGCTGCTTTGAGAAACCTCTTAGCGTAGCGTCTGCCAAGTGCAGCCTCTTTCTCTGTCCACTACTGACTTGGCTGTGACAGCTTTTCTTTCCTTTGGAGAAACCTAGAGCCCTTTTCCTGCAGGGAAAATGTCCGTTGTCAGTTCTCCTTTTGCACATGGGGAAGGGCCTTCACGTCTGCTGCTCGGCCTTACCCACTCGAGGGAGGGCAGCTTCCCATTCTCTTTGGAGATGGCACTCCTGCAGCGCTGTGCCCCATGACTGTGCTTGCAGACAGTAAACTACCCTTTCCATCTGAAGATGGCACGCACGGAATGAGCAGTCTTTGTTCTCTGAGAGCAGTTTGTGGTACTCCTGCGCCCGTGTATTGGGTGCCAAACTGCCCACTAGCAATGTTTCTCCTCCCCTGTGTGTGTCAAACGTTGTGCAGCTAAGCTCACTTGGGAAGTACAAGTGCCAGAGTTCCTTTCCAGGGCACCCTCAAGAGATCACATTCGTAGCATGAGGGTACTGGTTTCCTCCTAAGCTGTGCATTCGCAGCCAGCTTCAAGGTGTTCCTTTTGTGGAGAGACTCTCGTGGCGATGCCGCTGGAGACGGCCTCTGCTGCTATGCTCTTTGAAGAGGCAGCTTTGAGAAACCTCTTAGCGTAGCGTCTGCTAACTGCAGCCTCTGCCTCTCTCCAATACTGACTTAGCGGTGACTGCTAGTCTTTCCTTTGGAGAAACCTAGAGCTCTTTTCCAGAAGGGAAAATATCCGTTGTCAGTTCTACTTTTGCACATGGCGAACGGCCTTCATGGCTGTTGCTCGGCCTTTACCCCCTCGAGGGAGGGCAGCTTCCCATTCTCTTTGGAGATGGCACTCCTGCAGTGCTGTGCCCCATGACTGTGCTTGCAGACAGTAAACTACCCTTTCCATCTGAAGAAGGCACGCACAGAATGAGCAGTCTTTGTTCTCTGAGAGCCGTTTGTGCTACTACTGCGCCCGTGTATTTGGTGCCTAACTGCCCACTAGCAATGTTTCTCCTCACCAGTGTTTGGCAAACGTTGTGCAGCTAAGCTCACTTGGGAAGTACAAGTGTAAGAGTTCCTTTCCGGGGCACCCTCAAGAGATCACATTCGTAGCATGCGGGTACTGCTTTGCTCCTAAGCTGTGCATTCGCAGCCAGCTTCAAGGTGTTCCTTTTGTGGAGAGACTCTCGTGGCGATGCTGCTGGAGACGGCCTCTGCTTCTATGTTCTTTGAGAAGGCTTCTTTGAGCAACCTATTAGCGTTTCATCTGCCAAGGGCAGCCTCTACCTCTCTCCAATACTGACTTAGCTGTGACAGCTTGTCTTTCCTTTGGAGAAACCTAGAGCCATTTTCCTGAAGGGAAAATGTCCGTTGTCAGTTGTACTTTTGCAAATGGGGAAGGGCCTTCACGGCTGCTGCTCGGCCTTTACCCACTGGAGGGAGTGCAGCTTCCCATTCCTTTTGGAGATGGCAATCCTGCAGCGCTGTGGGCCATGACTGTGCTTCGCAGACAGTAAACTACCCTTTCCATCTGAAGAAGGCACGCACGGAATGAGCAGTGTTTGTTCTCCGAGAGCAGTTGGTGGTACTCCTGCGCCCGTGTATTGGCTGCCTAACTGCCCACTAGCAATGTTTCTCCTCGCCAGTGTGTGTCAAACGTTGTGCAGCTAAGCTCACTTGGGAAGTACAAGTGCAAGAGTTCCTTTCCGGGCACCCTCAAGAGATCACATTCGTAGCATGCCGGTACTGCTTTCTACCTAAGCTGTGCATTCGCAGCCAGCTTCAAGGTGTTCCTTTTGTGGAGAGAGTCTCGTGGTGATGCCGCTTGAGACGGCCTCTGCTGCTATGCTCTTTGAGAAGGCTGCTTTTTGAAACCTCTTAGCGTAGCGTCTGCCAAGTGCAGCCTCTTTCTCTGTCCACTACTGACTTGGCTGTGACAGCTTTTCTTTCCTTTGGAGAAACCTAGAGCCCTTTTCCTGCAGGGAAAATGTCCGTTGTCAGTTCTCCTTTTGCACATGGGGAAGGGCCTTCACGGCTGCTGCTCGACCTTACCCACTCGAGGGAGGGCAGCTTCCCATTCTCTTTGGAGATGGCACTCCTGCAGCGCTGTGCCCCATGACTGTGCTTGCAGACAGTAAACTACCCTTTCCATCTGAAGATGGCACGCACGGAATGAGCAGTCTTTGTTCTCTGAGAGCAGTTTGTGGTACTCCTGCGCCAGTGTATTGGGTGCCTAACTGCCCACTAGCAATGTTTCTCCTCCCCTGTGTGTGTCAAACGTTGTGCAGCTAAGCTCACTTGGGAAGTACAAGTGCCAGAGTTCCTTTCCAGGGCACCCTCAAGAGATCACATTCGTAGCATGAGGGTACTGGTTTCCTCCTAAGCTGTGCATTCGCAGCCAGCTTCAAGGTGTTCCTTTTGTGGAGAGACTCTCGTGGCGATGCCGCTGGAGACGGCCTCTGCTGCTATGCTCTTTGAGTAGGCAGCTTTGAGAAACCTCTTAGCGTAGCCTCTGCTAACTGCAGCCTCTGCCTCTCTCCAATACTGACTTAGCGGTGACTTCTAGTCTTTCCTTTGGAGAAACCTAGAGCTCTTTTCCAGAAGGGAAAATATCCGTTGTCAGTTCTACTTTTGCACATGGCGAACGGCCTTCATGGCTGTTGCTCCGCCTTTACCCCCTCGAGGGAGGGCAGCTTCCCATTCTCTTTGGAGATGGCACTCCTGCAGCGCTGTCGGCCATGACTGTGCTTCGCAGACAGTAAACAACCCTTTCCATCAGAAGAAGGCACGCACGGAATGAGCAGTCTTTGTTCTCTGACAGCAGTTTGTGCTACTACTGCGCCCGTGTATTTGGTGCCTGACTGCCCACTAGCAATGTTTCTCCTCACCAGTTTGTGGCAAACGTTGTGCAGCTAAGCTCACTTGGGAAGTACAAGTGCCAGAGTTCCTTTCCGGGGCACCATCAAGAGATCACATTCGTAGCATGCGGGTACTGCTTTCCTCCTAAGCTGTGCATTCGCAGCCAGCTTCAAGGTGTTCCTTTTGTGGAGAGACTCTCGTGGCGATGCTGCTGGAGCCGGCCTCTGCTTCTATGTTCTTTGAGAAGGCTTCTTTGAGCAACCTATTAGCGTTTCATCTGCCAAGGGCAGCCTCTACCTCTCTCCAATACTGACTTAGCTGTGACAGCTTATCTTTCCTTTGGAGAAACCTAGAGCCATTCTCCTGAAGGGAAAATGTCCGTTGTCAGTTGTACTTTTGCAAATGGGGAATGGGCTTCACGGCTGCTGCTCGGCCTTTACCCACTGGAGGGAGTGCAGCTTCCCATTCCTTTTGGAGATGGCAATCCTGCAGCGCTGTGGGCCATGACTGTGGTTCGCAGACAGTAAACTACCCTTTCCATCTGAAGAAGGCACGCACGGAATGAGCAGTGTTTGTTCTCTGAGAGCAGTTGGTGGTACTCCTGCGCCCGTGTATTGGGTGCCTAACTGCCCAATAGCAATATTTCTCCTCGCCAGTGTGTGTCAAACGTTGTGCAGCTAAGCTCACTTGGGAAGTACAAGTGCAAGAGTTCCTTTCCGGGGCACCCTCAAGAGATCACATTCGTAGCATGCCGGTACTGCTTTCTACCTAAGCTGTGCATTCGCAGCCAGCTTCAAGGTGTTCCTTTTGTGGAGAGAGTCTCGTGGTGATGCCGCTTGAGACGGCCTCTGCTGCTATGCTCTTTGAGAAGGCTGCTTTGAGAAACCTCTTAGCGTAGCGTCTGCCAAGTGCAGCCTCTTTCTCTGTCCACTACTGATTTGGCTGTGACAGCTTTTCTTTACTTTGGAGAAACCTAGAGCCCTTTTCCTGCAGGGAAAATGTCCGTTGTCAGTTCTCCTTTTGCACATGGGGAAGGGCCTTCACGGCTGCTGCTCGGCCTTACCCACTCGAGGGAGGGCAGCTTCCCATTCTCTTTGGAGATGGCACTCCTGCAGCGCTGTGCCCCATGACTGTGCTTGCAGACAGTAAACTACCCTTTCCATCTGAAGATGGCACGCACGGAATGAGCAGTCTTTGTTCTCTGAGAGCAGTTTGTGGTACTCCTGCGCCCGTGTATTGGGTGCCTAACTGCCCACTAGCAATGTTTCTCCTCCCCTGTGTGTGTCAAACGTTGTGCAGCTAAGCTCACTTGGGAAGTACAAGTGCCACAGTTCCTTTCCAGGGCACCCTCAAGAGATTACATTCGTAGCATGCGGGTACTGGTTTCCTCCTAAGCTGTGCATTCGCAGCCAGCTTCAAGGTGTTCCTTTTGTGGAGAGACTCTCGTGGCGATGCCACTGGAGACGGCCTCTGCTGCTATGCTCTTTGAGAAGGCAGCTTTGAGAAACCTCTTAGCGTAGCGTCTGCTAACTGCAGCCTCTGCCTCTCTCCAATACTGATTTAGCGGTGACTGCTATTCTTTCCTTTGGAGAAACCTAGAGCTCTTTTCCAGAAGGGAAAATATCCGTTGTCAGTTCTACTTTTGCACATGGCGAACGGCCTTCATGGCTGTTGCTCGGCCTTTACCCCCTCGAGGGAGGGCAGCTTCCCATTCTCTTTGGAGATGGCACTCCTGAAGCGCTGTGCCCCATGACTGTGCTTCGCAGACAGTAAACAACCCTTTCCATCAGAAGAAGGCACGCACGGAATGAGCAGTCTTTGTTCTCTGACAGCAGTTTGTGCTACTACTGCGCCCGTGTATTTGGTGCCTAACTGCCCACTAGCAACGTTTCTCCTCACCAGTGTTTGGCAAACGTTGTGCAGCTAAGCTCACTTGGGAAGTACAAGTGCCAGAGTTCCTTTCCGAGGCACCCTCAAGAGATCACATTCGTAGCATGCGGGTACTGCTTTCCTCCTAAGCTGTGCATTCGCAGCCAGCTTCAAGGTGTTCCTTTTGTGGAGAGACTCTCGTGGCGATGCTGCTGGAGACGGCCTCTGCTTCTATGTTCTTTGAGAAGGCTTCTTTGAGCAACCTATTAGCGTTTCATCTGCCAAGGGCAGCCTCTAACTCTCTCCAATACTGACTTAGCTGTGACAGCTTGTCTTCCCTTGGAGAAACCTAGAGCCATTTTCCTGAAGGGAAAATGTCCGTTGTCAGTTGTACTTTTGCAAATGAGGAAGGGCCTTCACGGCTGCTGCTCGGCCTTTACCCACTGGAGGGAGTCCAGCTTCCCATTCCTTTTCGAGATGGCAATCCTGCAGCGCTGTGGGCCATGACTGTGCTTCGCAGACAGTAAACTACCCTTTCCATCTGAAGAAGGCACGCACGGAATGAGCAGTGTTTGTTCTCTGAGAGAAGTTGGTGGTACTCCTGCGCCCGTGTATTGGCTGCCTAACTGCCCAATAGCAATGTTTCTCCTCGCCAGTGTGTGTCAAACGTTGTGCAGCTAAGCTCACTTGGGAAGTACAAGTGCCAGAGTTCCTTTCCGGGGCACCCTCAAGAGATCACATTCGTAGCATGCCGGTACTGCTTTCTTCCTAAGCTGTGCATTCGCAGCCAGCTTCAAGGTGTTCCTTTTGTGGAGAGAGTCTCGTGGTGATGCCGCTTGAGGCGGCCTCTGCTGCTATGCTCTTTGAGAAGGCTGCTTTGAGAAACCTCTTAGCGTAGCGTCTGCCAAGTGCAGCCTCTTTCTCTGTCCACTACTGACTTAGCTGTGACAGCTTGTCTCTCCTTTGGAGAAACCTAGAGCCCTTTTCCTGCAGGGATAATGTCCGTTTTCAGTTCTCCTTTTGCACATGGGGAAGGGCCTTCACGGCTGCTGCTCGGCCTTTACCCACTCGAGGGAGGGCAGCTTCCCATTCTCTTTGGAGATGGCACTCCTGCAGCGCTGTGCCCCATGACTGTGCTTGCAGACAGTAAACTACCCTTTCCATCTGAAGATGGCACGCACGGAATGAGCAGTCTTTGTTCTCTCAGAGCAGTTTGTGGTACTACTGCGCCCGTGTATTGGGTCCCTAACTGCTCACTAGCAATGTTTCTGCTGACCACTGTTTCCCAAACGTTGTGCAGCTAAGCTCACTTGGGAAGTAAAAGTGCCAGAGTTCCTTCCGGGACACCCTCAAGAGATCACATTCGTAGCATGAGAGTAGTGCTTTCCTCCTAAGCTGTTCATTCGCAGCCAGTTTCAATGTGTTCCTTTTGTGGAGAGACTCCCGTGGCGATGGCGCTGGAGACGGCCTCTGCTGCTATGCTCTTTGAGAAGGCTGCTTTGAGAAACCTCTTAGCGTAGCGCCTGCCAACTGCAGCCTCTGCCTCTCTCCAATACTGACTTAGCTGTGACTGCTTGTCTTTCCTTTGGAGAAACCTAGAGCCCTTTTCCTGCAGGGAAAATGTCCGTTGTCAGTTCTCCTTTTGCACATGGGGAAGGGCCTTCACGGCAGCTGCTCGGCCTTTACCCACTGGAGGGAGTGCAGCTTCCCATTCCTTTTGAAGATGGCAATCCTGCAGCGCTGTGGGCCATGACTGAGCTTCGCAGACAGTAAACTACCCTTTCCATCTGAAGAAGGCACGCAAGGAATGAGCAGAGTTTGTTCTCTGAGAGCAGTTGGTGGTACTCCTGCGCCCGTGTATTGGCTGCCTAACTGCCCACTAGAAATGTTTCTCCTCGCCAGTGTGTGTCAAACGTTGTGCAGCTAAGCTCACTTGGGAAGTACAAGTGCAAGAGTTCCTTTCCGGGGCACCCTCAAGAGATCACATTCGTAGCATGCCGGTACTGCTTTCTACCTAAGCTGTGCATTCGCAGCCAGCTTCAAGGTGTTCCTTTTTTGGAGAGAGTCTCGTGGTGATGCCCCTTGAGACGGCCTCTGCTGCTATGCTCTTTGAGAAGGCTGCTTTGAGAAACCTCTTAGCGTAGCGTCTGCCAAGTGCAGCCTCTTTCTCTGTCCACTACTGACTTGGCTGTGACAGCTTTTCTTTCCTTTGGAGAAACCTAGAGCCCTTTTCCTGCAGGGAAAATGTCCGTTGTCAGTTCTCCTTTTGCACATGGGGAAGGGCCTTCACGTCTGCTGCTCGGCCTTACCCACTCGAGGGAGGGCAGCTTCCCATTCTCTTTGGAGATGGCACTCCTGCAGCGCTGTGGGCCATGACTGTGCTTGCAGACAGTAAACTACCCTTTCCATCTGAAGATGGCACGCACGGAATGAGCAGTCTTTGTTCTCTGAGAGCAGTTTGTGGTACTCCTGCGCCCGTGTATTGGGTGCCTAACTGCCCACTAGCAATGTTTCTCCTCCCCTGTGTGTGTCAAACGTTGTCCAGCTAAGCTCACTTGGGAAGTACAAGTGCCAGAGTTCCTTTCCAGGGCACCCTCAAGAGATCACATTCGTAGCATGAGGGTACTGGTTTCCTCCTAAGCTGTGCATTCGCAGCCAGCTTCAAGGTGTTCCTTTTGTGGAGAGACTCTCGTGGCGATGCCGCTGGAGACGGCCTCTGCTGCTATGCGCTTTGAAGAGGCAGCTTTGAGAAACCTCTTAGCATAGCCTCTGCTAACTGCAGCCTCTGCCTCTCTCCAATACTGACTTAGCGGTGACTGCTAGTCTTTCCTTTGGAGAAACCTAGAGCTCTTTTCCAGAAGAGAAAATATCCGTTGTCAGTTCTACTTTTGCACATGGCGAACGGCCTTCATGGCTGTTGCTCGGCCTTTACCCCCTCGAGGGAGGGCAGCTTCCCATTCTCTTTGGAGATGGCACTCCTGCAGCGCTGTCGGCCATGACTGTGCTTCGCAGACAGTAAACAACCCTTTCCATCAGAAGAAGGCACGCACGGAATGAGCAGTCTTTGTTCTCTGACAGCAGTATGTGCTACTACTGGGCCCGTGTATTTGGTGCCTAACTGCCCACTAGCAACGTTTCTCCTCACCAGTTTGTGGCAAACGTTGTGCAGCTAAGCTCACTTGGGAAGTACAAGTGCCAGAGTTCCTTTCCGGGGCACCCTCAAGAGATCACATTCGTAGCATGCGGGTACTGCTTTCCTCCTAAGCTGTGCATTCGCAGCCAGCTTCAAGGTGTTCCTTTTGTGGAGAGACTCTCGTGGCGATGCTGCTGGAGACGGCCTCTGCTTCTATGTTCTTTGAGAAGGCTTCTTTGAGCAACCTATTAGCGTTTCATCTGCCAAGGGCAGCCTCTACATCTCTCCAATACTGACTTAGCTGTGACAGCTTGTCTTTCCTTTGGAGAAACCTAGAGCCCTTTTCCTGAAGGGAAAATGTCCGTTGTCAGTTGTACTTTTGCAAATGGGGAAGGGCCTTCACGGCTGCTGCTCGGCCTTTACCCACTGGAGGGAGTCCTGCTTCCCATTCCTTTTGGAGATGGCAATCCTGCAGGGCTGTGGGCCATGACTGTGCTTCGCAGACAGTAAACTACCCTTTCCATCTGAAGAAGGCACGCATGGAATGAGCAGTGTTTGTTCTCTGAGAGCAGTTGGTGGTACTCCTGCGCCCGTGTATTGGGTGCCTAACTGCCCAATAGCAATGTTTCTCCTCGCCAGTGTGTGTCAAACGTTGTGCAGCTAAGCTCACTTGGGAAGTACAAGTGCAAGAGTTCCTTTCCGGGGCACCCTCAAGAGATCACATTCGTAGCATGCCGGTACTGCTTTCTACCTAAGCTGTGCATTCGCAGCCAGCTTCAAGGTGTTCCTTTTGTGGAGAGAGTCTCGTGGTGATGCCGCTTGAGACGGCCTCTGCTGCTATGCTCTTTGAGAAGGCTGCTTTGAGAAACCTCTTAGCGTAGCGTCTGCCAAGTGCAGCCTCTTTCTCTGTCCACTACTGATTTGGCTGTGACAGCTTTTCTTTACTTTGGAGAAACCTAGAGCCCTTTTCCTGCAGGGAAAATGTCCGTTGTCAGTTCTCCTTTTGCACATGGGGAAGGGCCTTCACGGCTGCTGCTCGGCCTTACCCACTCGAGGGAGGGCAGCTTCCCATTCTCTTTGGAGATGGCACTCCTGCAGCGCTGTGGGCCATGACTGTGCTTGCAGACAGTAAACTACCCTTTCCATCTGAAGATGGCACGCACGGAATGAGCAGTCTTTGTTCTCTGAGAGCAGTTTGTGGTACTCCTGCGCCCGTGTATTGGGTGCCTAACTGCCCACTAGCAATGTTTCTCTTCCCCTGTGTGTGTCAAACGTTGTGCAGCTAAGCTCACTTGGGAAGTACAAGTGCCAGAGTTCCTTTCCAGGGCACCCTCAAGAGATCACATTCGTAGCATGAGGGTACTGGTTTCCTCCTAAGCTGTGCATTCGCAGCCAGCTTCAAGGTGTTCCTTTGGTGGAGAGACTCTCGTGGCGATGCCGCTGGAGACGGCCTCTGCTGCTATGCTCTTTGAGAAGGCAGCTTTGAGAAACCTCTTAGCGTAGCGTCTGCTAACTGCAGCCTCTGCCTCTCTCCAATACTGACTTAGCGGTGACTGCTAGTCTTTCCTTTGGAGAAACCTAGAGCTCTTTTCCAGAAGGGAAAATATCCGTTGTCAGTTCTACTTTTGCACATGGCGAACGGCCTTCATGGCTGTTGCTCGGCCTTTACCCCCTCGAGGGAGGGCAGCTTCCCATTCTCTTTGGAGCTGGCACACCTGCAGCGCTGTGGGCCATGACTGTGCTTCGCAGACAGTAAACTACCCTTTCCATCTGAAGAAGGCACGCACGGAATGAGCAGTCTTTGTTCTCTGAGAGCAGTTGGTAGTACTCCTGCGCCCGTGTATTGGGTGCCTAACTGCCCACTAGCAATGTTTCTCCTCGCCTGTGTGTGTCAAACGTTGTGCAGCTAAGCTCACTTGGGAAGTACAAGTGCCAGAGCTCCTTTCCGGAGCACCCTCAAGAGATCACATTCGTAGCATGCGGGTACTGCTTTCCTCTTAAGCTGTGCATTCGCAGCCAGCTTCAAGGTGTTCCTTTTGTGGAGAGACTCTCGTGGTGATGCCGCTTGAGACGGCCTCTGCTTCTATGCTCTTTGAGAAGGCTGCTTTGAGAAACCTCTTCGCATAGCGTCTGCCAAGTGCAGCCTCTGCCTCTTTCCAATACTGACTTAGCTGTGACAGCTTGTCTTTCATTTGGAGAACCTAGAGCCCTTTTCCTGAAGGGAAAATGTCCGTTGTCTGTTCAACTTTTGCACATGGGCTAAGGGCCTAACGGCTGCTGCTCCGCCTTTACCCACTCGAGGGAGGGCAGCTTCCCATTCTCTTTGGAGATGGCACTCCTGCAGCGCTGTGCCCCATGACTGTGCTTGCAGACAGTAAACTACCCTTTCCATCTGAAGAAGGCACGCACAGAATGAGCAGTCTTTGTTCTCTGAGAGCAGTTTGTGGTACTCCTGGGCCCGTGTATTGGGTCCCTAACTGCTCACTAGCAATGTTTCTGCTGACCACTGTTTCCCAAACGTTGTGGAGCTAAGCTCACTTCGGAAGTACAAGTGCCAGAGTTCCTCTCCGGGGCACCCTCAAGAAATCACATTCGTATCATGAGGGTAGTGCTTTCCTCCTAAGCTGTGCATTCGCAGCCAGCTTCAATGTGTTCCTTTTGTGGAGAGACTCTCGTGGCGATGCCGCTGGAGACGGCCTCTGCTTCTATGCTCTTTGAGAAGGCTGCTTTGAGGAACCTCTTAGCGTAGCGTCTGCCAAGTTCAGCCTCTGCCTCTCTCCAATACTGACTTAGCTGTGACTGCTTGTCTTTCCTATGGAGAAACCTAGAGCTCTTTTCCTGAAGGGAAAATGTCCGTTGTCAGTTGTACTTTTGCAAATGGGGAAGGGCCTTCACGGCTGCTGCTCGACCTTTACCCACTTGAGTGAGTGCAGCTTCCCATTCCCTTTGGAGCTGGCACTCCTGCAGCGCTGTGGGCCATGACTGTGCTTCGCAGACAGTAAACTACCCTTTCCATCTGAAGAAGGCACGCACGGAATGAGCAGTCTTTGTTCTCAGAGAGCAGTTGGTGGTACTCCTGCGCCCGTGTGTTGGGTGCCTAACTGCCCACTAGCAATGTTTCTCCTCGCCAGTGTGTGTCAAACGTTGTGCAGCTAAGCTCACTTGGGAAGTACAAGTGCCAGAGTTCCTTTCCGGGGCACCCTCAAGAGATCACATTCGTAGCATGCGGGTACTGCTTTCTTCCTAAGCTGTGCATTCGCAGACAGCTTCAAGGTGTTCCTTTTGTGGAGAGACTCTCGTGGCGATGCCGCTTGAGATGGCCTCTGCTGCTATGCTCTTTGAGAAGGCTGCTTTGAGGAACCTCTTAGCGTTTCATCTGCCATGGGCAGCCTCTGCCTCTTTCCAATACTGACTTAGGTGTGACAGCTTGTCTTTCCTTTGGAGAAACCTAGAGCCCTTTTCCTGAAGGGAAAATGTCCGTTGTCAGTTGTACTTTTGCAAATGGGGAAGGGCCTTCACAGCTCCTGCTCAGTCTTTACCCACTGGAGGGAGTGCAGCTTCCCATTCCCTTTGGAGATGGCACTCCTGCAGCGCTGTGCCCCATGACTGGGCTTGCAGACAGTAAACTACCCTTTCCATCTGAAGAAGGCACGCACAGAATGAGCAGTCTTTGTTCTCTGAGAGCAGTTTGTGGTACTACTGCGCCTGTGTATTGGGTCCCTAACTGCTCACTAGCAATGTTTCTGCTGACCACTGTTTCCCAAACATTGTGCAGCTAAGCTCACTTGGGAAGTACAAGTGCGAGAGTTCCTTCCGGGGCACCCTCAAGAGATAACATTCGTAGCATGAGGGTAGTGCTTTCCTCCTAAGCTGTGCATTCGCAGCCAGCTTCAATGTGTTCCTTTGGTGGAGAGACTCTCGTGGCGATGCCGCTGGAGACGGTCTCTGCTGCTATGCTCTTTGAGAAGGCTGCTTTGAGAAACCTCTTAGCGTAGCGTATGCCAAGTGCAGCCTCTGCCTCTCTCCAATACTGACTTAGCTGTGACTGCTTGTCTCTCCTTTGGAGAAACCTAGAGCTCTTTTCCTGAAGGGAAAATATCCGTTGTCAGTTCTACTTTTGCACATGGCGAAGGGCATTCACGGCTGCTGCTCGGCATTTACACACTCGAGGGAGGGCAGCTTCCCATTCCCTTTGGAGCTGGCACTCCTGCAGCGCTGTGGGCCATGACTGTGCTTCGCAGACAGTAAACTACCCTTTCCATCTGAAGAAGCCACGCACGGAATGAGCAGTCTTTGTTCTCTGAGAGCAGTTGGTGGTACTCCTGCGCCCGTGTATTGGGTGCCTAACTGCCCACTAGCAATGTTTCTCCTCCCCTGTGTGTGTCAAACGTTGTGCAGCTAAGCTCACTTGGGAAGTACAAGTGCCAGAGCTCCTTTCCGGAGCACCCTCAAGAGATCACATTCGTAGCATGCGGGTACTGCTTTCCTCTTAAGCTGTGCATTCGCAGCCAGCTTCAAGGTGTTCCTTTTGTGGAGAGACTCTCGTGGTGATGCCGCTTGAGACGGCCTCTGCTGCTATGCTCTTTGAGAAGGCTGCTTTGAGAAACCTCTTCGCATAGCGTCTGCCAAGTGCAGCCTCTGCCTCTTTCCAATACTGACTTAGCTGTGACAGCTTGTCTTTCATTTGGAGAACCTAGAGCCCTTTTCCTGAAGGGAAAATGTCCGTTGTCTGTTCAACTTTTGCACATGGGCTAAGGGCCTAACGGCTGCTGCTCCGCCTTTACCCACTCGAGGGAGGGCAGCTTCCCATTCTCTTTGGAGATGGCACTCCTGCAGCGCTGTGCCCCATGACTGTGCTTGCAGACAGTAAACTACCCTTTCCATCTGAAGAAGGCACGCACAGAATGAGCAGTCTTTGTTCTCTGAGAGCAGTTTGTGGTACTCCTGGGCCCGTGTATTGGGTCCCTAACTGCTCACTAGCAATGTTTCTGCTGACCACTGTTTCCCAAAAGTTGTGGAGCTAAGCTCACTTCGGAAGTACAAGTGCCAGAGTTCCTCTCCGGGGCACCCTCAAGAAATCACATTCGTATCATGAGGGTAGTGCTTTCCTCCTAAGCTGTGCATTCGCAGCCAGCTTCAATGTGTTCCTTTTGTGGAGAGACTCTCGTGGCGATGCCGCTGGAGACGGCCTCTGCTTCTATGCTCTTTGAGAAGGCTGCTTTGAGGAACCTCTTAGCGTAGCGTCTGCCAAGTTCAGCCTCTGCCTCTCTCCAATACTGACTTAGCTGTGACTGCTTGTCTTTCCTATGGAGAAACCTAGAGCTCTTTTCCTGAAGGGAAAATGTCCGTTGTCAGTTGTACTTTTGCAAATGGGGAAGGGCCTTCACGGCTGCTGCTCGACCTTTACCCACTTGAGTGAGTGCAGCTTCCCATTCCCTTTGGAGCTGGCACTCCTGCAGCGCTGTGGGCCATGACTGTGCTTCGCAGACAGTAAACTACCCTTTCCATCTGAAGAAGGCACGCACGGAATGAGCAGTCTTTGTTCTCAGAGAGCAGTTGGTGGTACTCCTGCGCCCGTGTGTTGGGTGCCTAACTGCCCACTAGCAATGTTTCTCCTCGCCAGTGTGTGTCAAACGTTGTGCAGCTAAGCTCACTTGGGAAGTACAAGTGCCAGAGTTCCTTTCCGGGGCACCCTCAAGAGATCACATTCGTAGCATGCGGGTACTGCTTTCTTCCTAAGCTGTGCATTCGCAGACAGCTTCAAGGTGTTCCTTTTGTGGAGAGACTCTCGTGGCGATGCCGCTTGAGATGGCCTCTGCTGCTATGCTCTTTGAGAAGGCTGCTTTGAGGAACCTCTTAGCGTTTCATCTGCCATGGGCAGCCTCTGCCTCTTTCCAATACTGACTTAGGTGTGACAGCTTGTCTTTCCTTTGGAGAAACCTAGAGCCCTTTTCCTGAAGGGAAAATGTCCGTTGTCAGTTGTACTTTTGCAAATGGGGAAGGGCCTTCACAGCTCCTGCTCAGTCTTTACCCACTGGAGGGAGTGCAGCTTCCCATTCCCTTTGGAGATGGCACTCCTGCAGCGCTGTGCCCCATGACTGGGCTTGCAGACAGTAAACTACCCTTTCCATCTGAAGAAGGCACGCACAGAATGAGCAGTCTTTGTTCTCTGAGAGCAGTTTGTGGTACTACTGCGCCTGTGTATTGGGTCCCTAACTGCTCACTAGCAATGTTTCTGCTGACCACTGTTTCCCAAACATTGTGCAGCTAAGCTCACTTGGGAAGTACAAGTGCGAGAGTTCCTTCCGGGGCACCCTCAAGAGATAACATTCGTAGCATGAGGGTAGTGCTTTCCTCCTAAGCTGTGCATTCGCAGCCAGCTTCAATGTGTTCCTTTGGTGGAGAGACTCTCGTGGCGATGCCGCTGGAGACGGTCTCTGCTGCTATGCTCTTTGAGAAGGCTGCTTTGAGAAACCTCTTAGCGTAGCGTATGCCAAGTGCAGCCTCTGCCTCTCTCCAATACTGACTTAGCTGTGACTGCTTGTCTCTCCTTTGGAGAAACCTAGAGCTCTTTTCCTGAAGGGAAAATATCCGTTGTCAGTTCTACTTTTGCACATGGCGAAGGGCATTCACGGCTGCTGCTCGGCATTTACACACTCGAGGGAGGGCAGCTTCCCATTCCCTTTGGAGCTGGCACTCCTGCAGCGCTGTGGGCCATGACTGTGCTTCGCAGACAGTAAACTACCCTTTCCATCTGAAGAAGCCACGCACGGAATGAGCAGTCTTTGTTCTCTGAGAGCAGTTGGTGGTACTCCTGCGCCCGTGTATTGGGTGCCTAACTGCCCACTAGCAATGTTTCTCCTCCCCTGTGTGTGTCAAACGTTGTCCAGCTAAGCTCACTTGGGAAGTACAAGTGCCAGAGTTCCTTTCCAGGGCACCCTCAAGAGATCACATTCGTAGCATGAGGGTACTGGTTTCCTCCTAAGCTGTGCATTCGCAGCCAGCTTCAAGCTGTTCCTTTTGTGGAGAGACTCTCGTGGTGATGCCGCTGGAGACGGCCTCTGCTGCTATGCTCTTTGAGAAGGCAGCTTTGAGAAACCTCTTAGCGTAGCGTCTGCTAACTGCAGCCTCTGCCTCTCTCCAATACTGACTTAGCGGTGACTGCTAGTCTTTCCTTTGGAGAAACCTAGAGCTCTTTTCCAGAAGGGAAAATATCCGTTGTCATTTCTACTTTTGCACATGGCGAACGGCCTTCATGGCTGTTGCTCGGCCTTTACCCCCTCGAGGGAGGGCAGCTTCCCATTCTCTTTGGAGATGGCACTCCTGCAGCGCTGTCGGCCATGACTGTGCTTCGCAGACAGTAAACAACCCTTTCCATCAGAAGAAGGCACGCACGGAATGAGCAGCCTTGTTCTCTGACAGCAGTTTGTGCTACTACTGCACCCGTGTATTTGGTGCCTAACTGCCCACTAGCAATGTTTCTCCTCACCAGTTTGTGGCAAACGTTGTGCAGCTAAGCTCACTTGGGAAGTACAAGTGCCAGAGTTCCTTTCCGGGGCACCCTCAAGAGATCACATTCGTAGCATGCGGGTACTGCTTTCCTCCTAAGCTGTGCATTCGCAGCCAGCTTCATGGTGTTCCTTTTGTGGAGAGACTCTCGTGGCAATGCTGCTGGAGAAGGCCTCTGCTTCTATGTTCTTTGAGAAGGCTTCTTTGAGCAACCTATTAGCGTTTCATCTGCCAAGGGCAGCCTCTACCTCTCTCCAATACTGACTTAGCTGTGACAGCTTGTCTTTCCTTTGGAGAAACCTAGAGCCATTTTCCTGAAGGGAAAATGTCCGTTGTCAGTTGTACTTTTGCAAATAAGGAAGGGCCTTCACGGCTGCTGCTCGGCCTTTACCCACTGGAGGGAGTGCAGCTTCCCATTCCTTTTGAAGATGGCAATCCTGCAGCGCTCTGGGCCATGACTGTGCTTCGCAGACAGTAAACTACCCTTTCCATCTGAAGAAGGCACGCACGGAATGAGCAGTCTTTGTTCTCTGAGAGCAGTTTGTGGTACTCCTGCGCCCGTGTATTGGGTGCCTAACTGCCCACTAGCAATGTTTCTCCTCGCCTGTGTGTGTCAAACGTTGTTCAGCTAAGCTCACTTGGGAAGTACAAGTGCCAGAGCTCCTTTCCGGAGCACCCTCAAGAGATCACATTCGTAGCATGCGGGTACTGCTTTCCTCCTAAGCTGTGCATTCGCAGCCAGCTTCAAGGTGTTCCTTTTGTGGAGAGACTCTCGTGGTGATGCCGCTTAAGACGGCCTCTGCTGCTATGCTCTTTGAGAAGGCTGCTTTGAGAAACCTCTTAGCGTAGCGTCTGCCAAGTGCAGCCTCTGCCTCTTTCCAATACTGACTTCGGTGTGACAGCTTCTCTTTCCTTTGGAGATAACTAGAGCCCTTTTCCTGAAGGGAAAATGTCCGTTGTCTGTTCTACTGTTGCACATGGGTTAAGGGCCTATACGGCTGCTGCTCCGCGTTTACCCACTCGAGGGAGGGCAGCTTCCCATTCTCTTTGGAGATGGCACTCCTGCAGCGCTGTGCCCCATGACTGTGCTTGCAGACAGTAAACTACCCTTTCCATCTGAAGAAGGCACGCACCGAATGAGCAGTCTTTGTTCTCTGAGAGCAGTTTGTGGTACTACTGCGCACGTGTATTGGGTCCCTAACTGCTCACTAGCAATGTTTCTGCTGACCACTGTTTCCCAAACGTTGTGCAGCTAAGCTCACTTGGGAAGTAACAGTGCCAGAGTTCCTTCCGGGGCACCCTCAAGAGATCACATTCGTAGCATGCGTGTACTGCTTTCCTCCTAAGCTGTGCATTCGCAGCCAGCTTCAAGGTGTTCCTTTTGTGGAGAGACTCTCGTGGTGATGCCGCTTGAGACAGCCTCTGCTGCTATGCTCTTTGAGAAGGCTGCTTTGAGAAACCTCTTAGCGTAGCGTCTGCCAAGTGCAGCTTCTGCCTCTCTCCAATACAGACTTAGCTGTGACAGCTTGTCTTTCCTATGGAGAAACGTAGACCCCTTTTCCTGCAGGGAAAATGTCCGTTGTCAGTTCTCCTTTTGCACATGGGGAAGGGCCTTCACGGCGGCTGCTCGGACTTTACCCACTCGAGGGAGGGCAGCTTCCCATTCCCTTTGGAGATGGCACTCCTGCAGCGCTGTGCCCCATGACTGTGCTTCACAGACAGTAAACTACCCTTTCCATCAGAAGAAGGCACGCACGGAATGAGCAGTCTTTGTTCTCTGCGAGCAGTTTGTGGTACTCCTGCGCCCGTGTATTGGGTGCCTAACTGCCCACTAGCAATGTTTCTCCTCGCCTGTGTGTGTCAAACGTTGTGCAGCTAAGCTCACTTGGGAAGTACAAGTGCCAGAGTTCCTTTCCGGGGCACCTCAAGAGATCACATTCGTAGCATGCGTGTAATGCTTTCCTCCTAAGCTGTGCATTCGCAGCCAGCTTCAAGGTGTTCCTTTTGTGGAGAGACTCTCGTGGTGATGCCGCTTGAGTCGGCCTCTGCTGCTTTGCTCTTTGAGAAGGCTGCTTTGAGAAACCTCTTAGCGTAGCGTCTGCCAAGTGCAGCTTCTGCCTCTCTCCAATACAGACCTAGCTGTGACAGCTTGTCTTTCCTATGGAGAAACCTAGAGCCCTTTTCCTGCAGGGAAAATGTCCGTTGTCAGTTCTCCTTTTGCACATGGGGAAGGGCCTTCACGGCTGCTGCTCGGCATTTACCCACTCGAGGGAGGGCAGCTTCCCATTCCCTTTGGAGATGGCACTCCTGCAGCTTTGTGGGCCATTACTGTGCTTCGCAGACAGTAAACTACCCTTTCCATCTGGGGAAGGCAAGCACGGAATGAGCAGTCTTTGTTCTCTTAGAGCAGTTGGTGGTACTCCTGCGCCCGTGTATTGGGTGCGTAACTGCCCACTAGCAATGTTTCTCCTCACCCGTGTGTGTCAAACGTTGTGCAGCTAAGCTCACTTGGGAAGTACAAGTGCCAGAGTTCTTTTCCGAGGCACCCTCAAGAGATCACATTCGTAGCATGCGGGTTCTGGTTTCCTCCTAAGCTGTGCATTCGCAGCCAGCTTCAAGGTGTTCCTTTTGTGGAGAGACTCACGTGGTGATTCCGCTTGAGACGGCCTCTGCTGCTGTGCTCTTTGAGAAGGCTGCTTTGAGAAACCTCTTAGCGTAGCGTCTGCCAAGTGCAGCCTCTGCCTCTCTCCAATACTGACTTAGCTGTGACAGCTTGTCTTTCCTTTGGAGAAACCTCGAGCCCTTTTCCTGAAGGAAAAATGCCCGTGTCTGTTCTACTTTTGCACATGGGCTAAGGGCCTATACGGCTGCTGCTCCACGTTTACCCACTCGAGGGACGGCAGCTTCCCATTCTCTTTGGAGGTGGCACTCCTGCAGCGCTGTGCCCCATGACTGTGCTTCACAGACAGTAAACTACCCTTTCCATCAGAAGAAGGCACGCACGGAATGAGCAGTCTTTGTTCTCTGAGAGCAGTTTGTGGTACTCCTGCTCCCGTGTATTGGGTGCCTAACTACCCACTAGCAATGTATCTCCTCGCCAGTGTGTGTCAAACGTTGTGCAGCTAAGCTCACTTGGGAAGTACAAGTGCCAGATTTCCTTTCCGGGGCACCCTCAAGTGATCACATTCGTAGCATGCGTGTACTGCTTTCCTCCTAAGCTGTGCATTCGCAGCCAGCTTCAAGGTGTTCCTTTTGTGGAGAGACTCTCGTGCTAATGCCGCTTAAGACGGCCTCTGCTGCTATGCTCTTTGAGAAGGCTGCTTTGAGAAACCTCTTAGCGTAGCGTCTGCCAAGTGCAGCCTCTGCCTCTTTCCAATACTGACTTAGGTGTGACATCTTGTCTTTCCTTTGGAGATAACTAGAGCCCTTTTCCTGAAGGGAAAATGTCCGTTGTCTGTTTTACTGTTGCACATTGGCTAAGGGCCTATACGTCTCCTGCTCCGCGTTTACCCACTCGAGGGAGGGCAGCTTCCCATTCTCTTTGGAGATGACACTCCTGCAGCGCTGTGCCCCATGACTGTGCTTGCAGACAGTAAAGTACCCTTTCCATCTGAAGAAGGCACGCACAGAATGAGCAGTCTTTGTTCTCTGAGAGCAGTTTGTGGTACTCCTGGGCCCGTGTATTGGATCCCAAACTGCTCACTAGCAATGTTTCTGCTGACCACTGTTTCCCAAACATTGTGCAGCTAAGCTCACTTGGGAAGTAAAAGTGCCAGAGTTCCTTCCGGGGCATCCTCAAGAGATCACATTCGGAGCATGAGGGTAGTGCTTTCCTCCTAAGCTGTGCATTCGCAGCCAGCTTCAATGTGTTCCTTTGGTGGAGAGACTCTCGTGGCGATGCCGCAGGAGACGGCCTCTGCTGCTATGCTCTTTGAGAAGGCAGCTTTGAGAAACCTCTTAGCGTAGCGTCTGCTAACTGCAGCCTCTGCCTCCTTCCAATACTGACTTAGCGGTGACTGCTAGTCTTTCCTTTGGAGAAACCTAGAGCTCTTTTCCAGAAGGGAAAATATCCGTTATCAGTTCTGCTTTTGCACATGGCGAACGGCCTTCATGGCTGTTGCTCGGCCTTTACCCCCTCGAGGGAGGGCAGCTTCCCATTCTCTTTGGAGATGGCACTCCTGCAGCGCTGTCGGCCATGACTGTGCTTCGCAGACAGTAAACAACCCTTTCCATCAGACGAAGGCACGCACGGAATGAGCAGTCTTTGTTCTCTGACAGCAGTTTGTGCTACTACTGCGCCCGTGTATTTGGTGCCTAACTGCCCACTAGCAATGTTTCTCCTCACCAGTTTGTGGCAAACGTTGTGCAGCTAAGCTCACTTGGGAAGTACAAGTGCCAGAGTTCCTTTGCGGGGCACCCTCAGGAGATCACATTCGTAGCATGCGGGTACTGCTTTCCTCCTAAGCTGTGCATTCGCAGCCAGTTTCAATGTGTTCCTTTTGTGAAGAGACTCTCGTGGTGATGCCGCTTGAGACGGCCTCTGCTGCTGTGCTCTTTGAGAAGGCTGCTTTGAGAAACCTCTTCGCATAGCGTCTGCCAAGTGCAGCCTCTGCCTCTTTCCAATACTGACTTAGCTGTGACAGCTTGTCTTTCATTTGGAGAAACCTAGAGCTCTTTTCCTGAAGAGAAAATGTCCGTTGTCTGTTCAACGTTTGCACATGGGCTAAGGGCCTTCACGGCTGCTGCTCGGCCTTTACCCACTCGAGGGAGGGCAGCTTCCCATTCTCTTTGGAGCTGGCACACCTGCAGCGCTCTGGGCCATGACTGTGCTTCGCAGACAGTAAACTACCCTTTCCATCTGAAGAAGGCACGCACGGAATGAGCAGTCTTTGTTCTCTGAGAGCAGTTTGTGGTACTCCTGCGCCCGTGTATTGGGTGCCTAACTGCCCACTAGCAATGTTTCTCCTCGCCTGTGTGTGTCAAACGTTGTGCAGCTAAGCTCACTTGGGAAGTACAAGTGCCAGAGCTCCTTTCCGTAGCACCCTCAAGAGATCACATTCGTAGCATGCGGGTAGTGCTTTCCTCCTAAGCTGTGCATTCGCAGCCAGCTTCAAGGTGTTCCTTTTGTGGAGAGACTCTGGTGGTGATGCCGCTTGAGACGGCCTCTGCTGCTATGCTCTTTGAGAGGCTGCTTTGAGAAACCTCTTAGCGTAGCGTCTGTCAAGTGCAGCCTGTGCCTCTTTCCAATACAGACTTAGGTGTGACAGCTTCTCTTTCCTTTGGAGATAACTAGAGCCCTTTTCCTGAAGGGAAAATGTCCGTTGTCTGTTCTACTGTTGCACATGGGTTAAGGGCCTATACGGCTGCTGCTCCGCGTTTACCCACTCGAGGGAGGGCAGCTTCCCATTCTCTTTGGAGATGGCACTCCTGCAGCGTTGTGCCCCATGACTGTGCTTGCAGACAGTAAACTACCCTTTACATCTGAAGAAGGAACGCACGGAATGAGCAGTGTTTGTTCTCTGAGAGCAGTTTGTGGTACTACTGCGCCCGTGTATTGGGTCCCTAACTGCTCACTAGCAATGTTTCTGCTGACCACTGTTTCCCAAACGTTGTGCAGCTAAGCTCACTTGGGAAGTAAAAGTGCCAGAGTTCCTTCCGGGGCACCCTGAAGAGATCACATTCATAGCATGAGGGTAGTGCTTTCCTCCTAAGCTGTGCATTCGCAGCCAGCTTCAATGTGTTCCTTTTGTGGAGAGGCTCTCGTGGCGATGCCGCTGGAGACGGCCCCTGCTGCTATGCTCTTTGAGAAGGCTGCTTTGAGAAACCTCTTAGCGTAGCGTCTGCCAACTGCAGCCTCTGCCTCTCTCCCATACTGACTTAGCTGTGACTGCTTGTCTCTCCTTTGGAGAAACCTAGAGCTCTTTTCCAGAAGGGAAAATATCCGTTGTCAGTTCGACTTTTGCACATGGCGAACGGCCTTCATGGCTGTTGCTCGGCCTTTATCCACTCGAGGGAGGGCAGCTTCCCATTCTCTTTGGAGATGGCACTCCTGCAGCGCTGTGGGCCATGACTGTGCTTCGCAGACAGTAAACAACTCTTTCCATCAGAAGAAGTCACGCACGGAATGAGCAGTCTTTGTTCTCTGACAGCAGTTTGTGCTACTACTGCGCCCGTGTATTGGGTGCCTAACTGCCCACTAGCAATGTTTCTCCTCCCCTGTGTGTGTGAAAAGTTGTGCAGCTAAGCTCACTTGGGAAGTACAAGTGCCAGAGTTCCTTTCCGGGGCACCCTCAAGAGATCACATTCGTAGCATGCGGGTACTGCTTTCCTCCTAAGCTGTGCATTCGCAGCCAGCTTCAAGGTGTTCCTTTTGTGGTGAGACTCTCGTGGTGATGCCGATTTAGACGGGCTCGGCTGCTATGATCTTTGAGAAGGCTGCTTTGAGAAACCTCTTAGCGTAGCGTCTGCCAACTGCAGCCTCTGCCTCTCTCCAATACTGACTTAGCTGTGACTACTTGTTTCTCCTTTGGAGAAACCTAGAGCTCTTTTCCTGAAGGGAAAATATCCGTTGTCAGTTCTACTTTTACACATGGCGAAGGGCATTCACGGCTGCTGCTTGGCCTTTACCCCCTCGAGGGAGGGCAGCTTCCCATTCCCTTTGGAGCTGGCACTCCTGCAGCGCTGTGGGCCATGACTGTGCTTCGCAGACAGTAAACTACCCTTTCCATCTGAAGAAGGCACGCACGGAATGAGCAGTCTTTGTTCTCTGAGAGCAGTTGGTGGTACTCCTGCGCCCGTGTATTGGGTGCCTAACTGCCCACTAGCAATGTTTCTCCTCGCCTGTGTGTGTCAAACGTTGTGCAGCTAAGCTCACTTGGGAAGTACAAGTGCCAGAGCTGCTTTCCGGAGCATCCTCAAGAGATCACATTCGTAGCAGGCGGGTACTGCTTTCCTCCTAAGCTGTGCATTCGCAGCCAGCTTCAAGGTGTTCGTTTTGTGGAGAGACTCTTGTGGCGATGCCGCTGGAGACGGCCTCTGCTGCTATGCTCTTTGAGAAGGCTGCTTTGAGGAACCTCTTAGCGTTTCATCTGCCATGGGCAGCCTCTGCCTCTTTCCAATACTGACTTAGGTGTGACAGCTTGTCTTTCCTATGGAGAAAACTAGAGCTCTTTTCCTGAAGGGAAAATGTCCGTTGTCAGTTGTACTTTTGCCCATGGCGAAGGGCCATCACTGCTGCTGCTCGGCCTTTACCCACTTGAGTGAGTGCAGCTTCCCATTACCTTTGGAGATGGCAATCCTGCAGCGCTGTGGGCCATGACTGTGCTTCGCAGACAGTAAACTACCCTTTCCATCTGAAGAAGGCACGCACGGAATGAGCAGTCTTTGTTCTCAAAGAGCAGTTGGTGGTACTCCTGCGCTCGTGTATTGGGTGCCTAACTGCCCACTAGCAATGTTTCTCCTCACCTGTGTGTGTCAAACGTTCTGCAGCTAAGCTCACTTGGGAAGTACAAGTGCCAGAGTTCCTTTCCGGGGCACCCTCAAGAGATCACATTCGTACCATGCGGGTACTGCTTTCCTCCTAAGCTGTGCATTCGCAGCCAGCTTCAAGGTGTTCCTTTTGTGGAGAGACTCTCGTGTTGATGCCGCTTAAGACGGCCTCTGCTGCTATGCTCTTTGAGAAGGCTGCTTTGAGAAACCTCTTAGCGTAGCGTCTGCCAAGTGCAGCCTCTGCCTCTTTCCAATACTGACTTAGGTGTGACAGCTTCTCTTTCCTTTGGAGATAACTAGAGCCCTTTTCCTGAAGGGAAAATGTCCGTTGTCTGTTCTACTGTTGCACATGGGTTAAGGGCCTATACGGCTGCTGCTCCGCGTTTACCCACTCGAGGGAGGGCAGCTTCCCATTCTCTTTGGAGATGGCACTCCTGCAGCGCTGTGCCCCATGACTGTGCTTGCAGACAGTAAACTACCCTTTCCATCTGAAGATGGCACGCACCGAATGAGCAGTCTTTGTTCTCTGAGAGCAGTTTGTGGTACTACTGCGCACGTGTATTGGGTCCCTAACTGCTCACTAGCAATGTTTCTGCTGACCACTGTTTCCCAAACGTTGTGCAGCTAAGCTCACTTGGGAAGTAACAGTGCCAGAGTTCCTTCCGGGGCACCCTCAAGAGATCACATTCGTAGCATGAGGGTAGTGCTTTCCTCCTAAGCTGTGCTTTGGCAGCCAGTTTCAATGTGTTCCTTTTGTGGAGAGACTCTCGTGGCGATGCCGCTGGAGACGGCTTCTGCTGCTATGCTCTTTGAGAAGGCTGCTTTGAGAAACCTCTTAGCGTAGCGTCTGCCAAGTGCAGCTTCTGCCTCTCTCCAATACAGACTTAGCTGTGACAGCTTGTCTTTCCTTTGGAGAAACCTAGAGCCCTTTTCCTGCAGGGAAAATGTCCGTTGTCAGTTCTCCTTTTGCACATGGGTAAGGGCCTTCACGGCTGCTGCTCGGACTTTACCCACTCGAGGGAAGGCAGCTTCCCATTCTCTTTGGAGCTGGCACTCCTGCAGCGCTGTGGGCCATGACTGTGCTTCGCAGACAGTAAACTACACTTTCCATCAGAAGAAGGCACGCACGGAATGAGCAGTCTTTGTTCTCTGAGAGCAGTTGGTGGTACTCCTGCGCCCGTGTATTGGGTGCCTAACTGCCCACTAGCAATGTTTCTCCTCGCCTGTGTGTGTCAAACGTTGTGGAGCTAAGCACACTTAGGAAGTACAAGTGCCAGAGCTCCTTTCCGGAGCACCCTCAAGAGATCACATTCGTAGCATGCGGGTACTGCTTTCCTCCTAAGCTGTGCATTCGCAGCCAGCTTCAAGATGTTCCTTTTGTGGAGAGACTCTCGTGGTGATGCCGCTTGAGACGGCCTCTGCTGCTATGCTCTTTGAGAAGGCTGCTTTGAGAAACCTCTTCGCATAGCGTCTGTAAAGTGCAGCTTCTGCCTCTTTCCAATACTGACTTAGCTGTGACAGCTTGTCTTTCATTTGGAGAAACCTAGAGCCCTTTTCCTGAAGGGAAAATGTCCGTTGTCTGTTCAACTTTTGCACATGGGCTAAGGGCCTATATGGCTGCTGCTCCGCCTTTACCCACTCTTGGGAGGGCAGCTTCCCATTCTCTTTGGAGATGGCAGTCCTGCAGCGCTGGGCACCATGACTGTGCTTGCAGACAGTAAACTACCCTTTCCATCTGAAGAAGGCACGCACAGAATGAGCAGTCTTTGTCCTCTGAGAGCAGTTTGTGGTACTACTGCGCCCGTGTATTGGGTCCCTAACTGCTCACTAGCAATGTTTCTGCTGACCACTGTTTCCCAAACGTTGTGCAGCTAAGCTCACTTGGGAAGTAAAAGTGCCAGAGTTCCTTCCGGGGCACCCTCAAGAGATCACATTCGTAGCATGAGGGTAGTGCTTTCCTCCTAAGCTGTGCATTCACAGCCAGCTTCAATGTGTTCCTTTTGTGGAGAGACTCTCGTGGCGATGCCGCTGGAGACGGCCTCTGCTACTATGCTCTTTGAGAAGGCTGCTTTGAGAAACCTCTTAGCGTAGCGTCTGCAAACTGCAGCTTCTGCCTCTCTCCAACACTGACTTAGCTGTGACTGCTTGTCTCTCCTTTGGAGAAACCTAGAGCTCTTTTCCTGAAGGGAAAATATCCGTTGTCAGTTCTACTTTTGCACATGGCAAAGGGCCTTCACGGCTGCTGCTCGGGCTTTACCCACTTGAGGGAGGCCAGCTTCCCATTCCCTTTGGAGCTGGCACTCCTGCAGAGCTGTGGGCCATGAGTGTGCTTCGCAGACAGTAAACTACCCTTTCCATCTGAAGAAGGCACGCACGGAATGAGCAGTCTTTTTTCTCTGAGAGCAGTTTGTGGTACTCCTGCTCCCGTGCATTGGGTGCCTAACTGCCCACTAGCAATGTTTCTCCTCACCTGTGTGTGTGAAACGTTGTGCCGCTAAGCTCACTTGCGAAGTACACATGGCAGAGTTCTTTTCCGTGGCACCCTGAAGAGATAACATTCGTAGCATGCGGGTACTGGTTTCCTCCTAAGCTGTGCATTCGCAGCCAGCTTCAATGTGTTCCTTTTGTGGAGAGATTCACGTAGTGATGCCGCTTGAGATGGCCTCTGCTGCTGTGCTCTTTGAGAAGGCTGCTTTGAGAAACCTCTTAGCATAGCGTCTGCCAAGTGCAGCCTTTTCCTCTCTCCAATACTGACTTAGCTGTGACAGCTTGTCTTTCCTTTGGAGAAACCTAGAGCCCTTTTCCTGCAGGGAAAATGTCCGTTGTCAGTTCTCCTTTTGCACATGGGGAAGGGCCTTCACGGCTGCTGCTCGGCCTTTACCCACTCGAGGGAAGGCAGCTTCCCATTCTCTTTGGAGATGGCACTCCTGCAGCGCTGTGGGCCATGACTGTGCTTCGCAGACAGTAAACTACCCTTTCCATCAGAAGAAGGCACGCACGGAATGAGCAGTCTTTGTTCTCTGAGAGCAGTTGTTGGTACTCCTGCACCCGTGTATTGGGTGCCTAACTGCCCACTAGCAATGTTTCTCCTCGCCTGTGTGTGTCAAACGTTGTGGAGCTAAGCTCACTTGGGAAATACAAGTGCCAGAGCTCCTTTCCGGAGCACCCTCAAGAGATCACATTCGTAGCATGCGGGTACTGCTTTCCTCCTAAGCTGTGCATTCGCAGCCAGCTTCAATGTGTTCCTTTTGTGGAGAGACTCTCGTGGCGATGCCGCTGGAGACGGCCTCTGCTGCTATGCTCTTTGAGAAGGCTGCTTTGAGAAACCTCTTAGCGTAGCGTCTGCCAACTGCAGCCTCTGCCTCTCTCCAAACTGACTTAGCTGTGACTGCTTGTCTCTGCTTTGGAGAAACCTAGAGCTCTTTTCCTGAAGGGAAAATATCCGTTGTCAGTTCTACTTTTGCACATGGCGAAGGGCCTTCACGGCTGCTGCTCGGCCTTTACCCACTCGAGGGAGGGCAGCATCCCATTCCCTTTGGAGATGGCACTCCTGAAGCGCTGTGGGCCATGACTGTGCTTCGCAGACAGTAAACTACCCTTTCCATCTGAAGAAGGCACGCACGGAATGAGTAGTCTTTGTTCTCTGAGAGCAGTTGGTTGTACTCCTGCGCCCGTGTATTGGGGGCCAAACTGCCCACTAGCAATGTTTCTCCTCGCCTGTGTGTGTCAAACGTTGTGCAGCTAAGCTCACTTGGGAAGTACAAGTGCCAGAGCTCCTTTCCGGTGCACCCTCAAGAGACAACTTCCGTAGCATGCGGGTACTGCTTTCCTCCTAAGCTGTGCATTCGCACCCAGCTTCAAGGTGTTCCTTTTGTGGAGAGACTCTCGTGGTGATGCCGCTTGAGACGGCCTCTGCTGCTATGCCCTTTGAGAAGGCTGCTTTGAGAAACCTCTTCGCATAGCGTCTGCCAAGTGCAGCCTCTGCCTCTTTCCAATACTGACTTAGCTGTGACAGCTTGTCTTTCATTTGGAGAAACCTAGAGTTCTTTTCCTGAAGGGAAAATATCCGTTGTCAGTTCTACTTTTGCAAATGGCGAAGGCCCTTCACGGCTGCTCCTCGGCCTTTACCCACTCGTGGGAGGGCAGCTTCCCATTCCCTTTGGAGATGGCACTCCTGCAGCTTTGTGGGCCATGACTGTGCTTCGCAGACAGTAAACTACCCTTTCCATCTGAAGAAGGCAAGCACGGAATGAGCAATCTTTGTTCTCTGAGAGCAGTTGGTGGTACTCCTGCGCCCGTGTATTGGGTGCCTAACTGACCACTAGCAATGTTTCTCCTCGCCAGTGTGTGTCAAACGTTGTGCAGCTAAGCTCACTTGGGAAGTACAAGTGCCAGAGTTCCTTTCCGGGGCACCCTCAAGAGATCACATTCGTAGCATGCGGGTACTGCTTTCCTCCTAAGCTGTGCATTCGCAGCCAGCTTCAAGGTGTTCCTTTTGTGGAGAGACTCTGGTGGTGATGCCGCTTGAGACGGCCTCTGCTGCTATGCTCTTTGAGAGGCTGCTTTGAGAAACCTCTTAGCGTAGCGTCTGTCAAGTGCAGCCTCTGCCTCTTTCCAATACAGACTTAGGTGTGACAGCTTCTCTTTCCTTTGGAGATAACTAGAGCCCTTTTCCTGAAGGGAAAATGTCCGTTGTCTGTTCTACTGTTGCACATGGGTTAAGGGCCTATACGGCTGCTGCTCCGCGTTTACCCACTCGACGGAGGGCAGCTTCCCATTCTCTTTGGAGATGGCACTCCTGCAGCGCTGTGCCCCATGACTGTGCTTGCAGACAGTAAACTACCCTTTCCATCTGAAGAAGGCACGCACGGAATGAGCAGTGTTTGTTCTCTGAGAGCAGTTTGTGGTACTACTGCGCCCGTGTATTGGGTCCCTAACTGCTCACTAGCAATGTTTCTGCTGACCACTGTTTCCCAAACGTTGTGCAGCTAAGCTCACTTGGGAAGTAAAAGTGCCAGAGTTCCTTCCGGGGCACCCTGAAGAGATCACATTCATAGCATGAGGGTAGTGCTTTCCTCCTAAGCTGTGCATTCGCAGCCAGCTTCAATGTGTTCCTTTTGTGGAGAGACTCTCGTGGCGATGCCGCTGGAGACGGCCCCTGCTGCTATGCTCTTTGAGAACGCTGCTTTGAGAAACCTCTTAGCGTAGCGTCTGCCAACTGCAGCCTCTGCCTCTCTCCCATACTGACTTAGCTGTGACTGCTTGTCTCTCCTTTGGAGAAACCTAGAGCTCTTTTCCAGAAGGGAAAATATCCGTTGTCAGTTCGACTTTTGCACATGGCGAACGGCCTTCATGGCTGTTGCTCGGCCTTTATCCACTCGAGGGAGGGCAGCTTCCCATTCTCTTTGGAGATGGCACTCCTGCAGCGCTGTGGGCCATGACTGTGCTTCGCAGACAGTAAACAACTCTTTCCATCAGAAGAAGTCACGCACGGAATGAGCAGTCTTTGTTCTCTGACAGCAGTTTGTGCTACTCCTGCGCCCGTGTATTGGGTGCCTAACTGCCCACTAGCAATGTTTCTCCTCCCCTGTGTGTGTCAAAAGTTGTGCAGCTAAGCTCACTTGGGAAGTACAAGTGCCAGAGTTCCTTTCCGGGGCACCCTCAAGAGATCACATTCGTAGCATGCGGGTACTGCTTTCCTCCTAAGCTGTGCATTCGCAGCCAGCTTCAAGGTGTTCCTTTTGTGGTGAGACTCTCGTGGTGATGCCGATTTAGACGGGCTCTGCTGCTATGATCTTTGAGAAGGCTGCTTTGAGAAACCTCTTAGCGTAGCGTCTGCCAACTGCAGCCTCTGCCTCTCTCCAATACTGACTTAGCTGTGACTACTTGTTTCTCCTTTGGAGAAACCTAGAGCTCTTTTCCTGAAGGGAAAATATCCGTTGTCAGTTCTACTTTTACACATGGCGAAGGGCATTCACGGCTGCTGCTTGGCCTTTACACACTCGAGGTAGGGCAGCTTCCCATTCCCTTTGGAGCTGGCACTCCTGCAGCGCTGTGGGCCATGACTGTGCTTCGCAGACAGTAAACTACCCTTTCCGTCTGAAGAAGGCACGCACGGAATGAGCAGTCTTTGTTCTCTGAGAGCAGTTGGTGGTACTCCTGCGCCCGTGTATTGGGTGCCTAACTGCCCACTAGCAATGTTTCTCCTCGCCTGTGTGTGTCAAACGTTGTGCAGCTAAGCTCACTTGGGAAGTACAAGTGCCAGAGCTGCTTTCCGGAGCATCCTCAAGAGATCACATTCGTAGCAGGCGGGTACTGCTTTCCTCCTAAGCTGTGCATTCGCAGCCAGCTTCAAGGTGTTCGTTTTGTGGAGAGACTCTTGTGGCGATGCCGCTGGAGACGGCCTCTGCTGCTATGCTCTTTGAGAAGGCTGCTTTGAGGAACCTCTTAGCGTTTCATCTGCCATGGGCAGCCTCTGCCTCTTTCCAATACTGACTTAGGTGTGACAGCTTGTCTTTCCTTTGGAGAAACCTAGAGCCCTTTTCCTGAAGGGAAAATGTCCGTTGTCAGTTGTACTTTTACCCATGGCGAAGGGCCATCACTGCTGCTGCTCGGCCTTTACCCACTCGAGGGAGTGCAGCTTCCCATTACCTTTGGAGATGGCAATCCTGCAGCGCTGTGGGCCAAGACTGTGCTTCGCAGACAGTAAACTACCCTTTCCATCTGAAGAAGGCACGCACGGAATGAGCAGTCTTTGTTCTCAAAGAGCAGTTGGTGGTACTCCTGCGCTCGTGTATTGGGTGCCTAACTGCCCACTAGCAATGTTTCTCCTCACCTGTGTGTGTCAAACGTTCTGCAGCTAAGCTCACTTGGGAAGTACAAGTGCCAGAGTTCCTTTCCGGGGCACCCTCAAGAGATCACATTCGTACCATGCGGGTACTGCTTTCCTCCTAAGCTGTGCATTCGCAGCCAGCTTCAAGGTGTTCCTTTTGTGGAGAGACTCTCGTGTTGATGCCGCTTAAGACGGCCTCTGCTGCTATGCTCTTTGAGAAGGCTGCTTTGAGAAACCTCTTAGCGTAGCGTCTGCCAAGTGCAGCCTCTGCCTCTTTCCAATACTTACTTAGGTGTGACAGCTTCTCTTTCCTTTGGAGATAACTAGAGCCCTTTTCCTGAAGGGAAAATGTCCGTTGTCTGTTCTACTGTTGCACATGGGTTAAGGGCCTATACGGCTGCTGCTCCGCGTTTACCCACTCGAGGGAGGGCAGCTTCCCATTCTCTTTGGAGATGGCACTCCTGCAGCGCTGTGCCCCATGACTGTGCTTGCAGACAGTAAACTACCCTTTCCATCTGAAGATGGCACGCACCGAATGAGCAGTCTTTGTTCTCTGAGAGCAGTTTGTGGTACTACTGCGCACGTGTATTGGGTCCCTAACTGCTCACTAGCAATGTTTCTTCTGACCACTGTTTCCCAAACGTTGTGCAGCTAAGCTCACTTGGGAAGTAACAGTGCCAGAGTTCCTTCCGGGGCACCCTCAAGAGATCACATTCGTAGCATGAGGGTAGTGCTTTCCTCCTAAGCTGTGCTTTGGCAGCCAGTTTCAATGTGTTCCTTTTGTGGAGAGACTCTCGTGGCGATGCCGCTGGAGACGGCCTCTGCTGCTATGCTCTTTGAGAAGGCTGCTTTGAGAAACCTCTTAGCGTAGCGTCTGCCAACTGCAGCCTCTGCCTCTCTCCAATACTGACTTACCTGTGACTGCTTGTCTCTCCTTTGGAGAAACCTAGAGCTCTTTTCCTGAAGGGAAAATATCCGTTGTCAGTTCTACTTTTGCACATGGCGAAGGGCATGCACGGCTGCTGCTCGGCATTTACACACTCGAGGGAGGGCAGCTTCCCATTCCCTTTGGAGCTGGCACTCCTGCAGCGCTGTGGGCCATGAGGGTGCTTCGCAGACAGTAAACTACCCTTTCCACCTGAAGAAGGCACGCACGGAATGAGCAGTCTTTGTTCTCTGAGAGCAGTTTGTGGTACTCCTACGCCCGTGTATTGGGTGCCTAAGTGCCCATTAGCAATGTTTCTCCTCGCCTGTGTGTGTCAAACGTTGTGCAGCTAAGCTCACTTGGGAAGTACAAGTGCCAGAGTTCCTTTCCGGGGCACCCTCAAGAGATCACATTCGTAGCATGCGTGTACTGCTTTCCTCCTAAGCTGTGCATTCGCAGCCAGCTTCAAGGTGTTCCTTTTGTGGAGAGACTCTCGTGGTGATGCCGCTTGAGACAGCCTCTGCTGCTATGCTCTTTGAGAAGGCTGCTTTGAGAAACCTCTTAGCGTAGCGTCTGCCAAGTGCAGCTTCTGCCTCTCTCCAATACAGACTTAGCTGTGACAGCTTGTCTTTCCTTTGGAGAAACCTAGAGCCCTTTTCCTGCAGGGAAAATGTCCGTTGTCAGTTCTCCTTTTGCACATGGGTAAGGGCATTCACGGCTGCTGCTCGGCCTTTACCCACTCGAGGGAAGGCAGCTTCCCATTCTCTTTGGAGCTGGCACTCCTGCAGCGCTGTGGGCCATGACTGTGCTTCGCAGACAGTAAACTACACTTTCCATCAGAAGAAGGCACGCACGGAATGAGCAGTCTTTGTTCTCTGAGAGCAGTTGGTGGTACTCCTGCGCCCGTGTATTGGGTGCCTAACTGCCCACTAGCAATGTTTCTCCTCGCCTGTGTGTGTCAAACGTTGTGGAGCTAAGCACACTTGGGAAGTACAAGTGCCAGAGCTCCTTTCCGGAGCACCCTCAAGAGATCACATTCGTAGCATGCGGGTACTGCTTTCTTCCTAAGCTGTGCATTCGCAGCCAGCTTCAAGATGTTCCTTTTGTGGAGAGACTCTCGTGGTGATGCCGCTTGAGACGGCCTCTGCTGCTATGCTCTTTGAGAAGGCTGCTTTGAGAAACCTCTTCGCATAGCGTCTGTAAAGTGCAGCTTCTGCCTCTTTCCAATACTGACTTAGCTGTGACAGCTTGTCTTTCATTTGGAGAAACCTAGAGCCCTTTTCCTGAAGGGAAAATGTCCGTTGTCTGTTCAACTTTTGCACATGGGCTAAGGGCCTATATGGCTGCTGCTCCGCCTTTACCCACTCGAGGGAGGGCAGCTTCCCATTCTCTTTGGAGATGGCAGTCCTGCAGCGCTGGGCACCATGACTGTGCTTGCAGACAGTAAACTACCCTTTCCATCTGAAGAAGGCACGCACAGAATGAGCAGTCTTTGTCCTCTGAGAGCAGTTTGTGGTACTACTGCGCCCGTGTATTGGGTCCCTAACTGCTCACTAGCAATGTTTCTGCTGACCACTGTTTCCCAAACGTTGTGCAGCTAAGCTCACTTGGGAAGTAAAAGTGCCAGAGTTCCTTCCGGGGCACCCTCAAGAGATCACATTCGTAGCATGAGGGTAGTGCTTTCCTCCTAAGCTGTGCATTCACAGCCAGCTTCAATGTGTTCCTTTTGTGGAGAGACTCTCGTGGCGATGCCGCTGGAGACGGCCTCTGCTACTATGCTCTTTGAGAAGGCTGCTTTGAGAAACCTCTTAGCGTAGCGTCTGCAAACTGCAGCTTCTACCTCTCTCCAACACTGACTTAGCTGTGACTGCTTGTCTCTGCTTTGGAGAAACCTAGAGCTCTTTTCCTGAAGGGAAAATATCCGTTGTCAGTTCTACTTTTGCACATGGCAAAGGGCCTTCACGGCTGCTGCTCGGGCTTTACCCACTTGAGGGAGGGCAGCTTCCCATTCCCTTTGGAGCTGGCACTCCTGCAGCGCTGTGGGCCATGAGTGTGCTTCGCAGACAGTAAACTACCCTTTCCATCTGAAGAAGGCACGCACGGAATGAGCAGTCTTTTTTCTCTGAGAGCAGTTTGTGGTACTCCTGCTCCCGTGCATTGGGTGCCTAACTGCCCACTAGCAATGTTTCTCCTCACCTGTGTGTGTGAAACGTTGTGCCGCTAAGCTCACTTGCGAAGTACACATGGCAGAGTTCTTTTCCGTGGCACCCTGAAGAGATAACATTCGTAGCATGCGGGTACTGGTTTCCTCCTAAGCTGTGCATTCGCAGCCAGCTTCAAGGTGTTCGTTTTGTGGAGAGACTCACGTAGTGATGCCGCTTGAGATGGCCTCTGCTGCTGTGCTCTTTGAGAAGGCTGCTTTGAGAAACCTCTTAGCATAGCGTCTGCCAAGTGCAGCCTTTTCCTCTCTCCAATACTGACTTAGCTGTGACAGCTTGTCTTTCCTTTGGAGAAACCTAGAGCCCTTTACCTGAAGGGAAAATGTCCGTTGTCAGTTCTCCTTTTGCACATGGGGAAGGGCCTTCACGGCTGCTGCTCGACCTTTACCCACTCGAGGAAAGGCAGCTTCCCATTCTCTTTGGAGCTGGCACTCCTGCAGCGCTGTGGGCCATGACTGTGCTTCGCAGACAGTAAACTACCCTTTCCATCAGAAGAAGGCACGCACGGAATGAGCAGTCTTTGTTCTCTGAGAGCAGTTGGTGGTACTCCTGCGCCCGTGTATTGGGTGCCTAACTGCCCACTAGCAGTGTTTCTCCTCGCCTGTGTGTGTCAAACGTTGTTCAGCTAAGCTCACTTGGGAAGTACAAGTGCCAGAGCTTCTTTCCGGAGAACCCTCAAGAGATCACATTCGTAGCATGCGGGTACTGCTTTCCTCCTAAGCTGTGCATTCGCAGCCAGCTTCAAGGTGTTCCTTTTGTCGAGAGACTCTCGTGGTGATGCCGCTTGAGACGGCCTCTGCTGCTATGCTCTTTGAGAAGGCTGCTTTGAGAAACCTCTTCGCATAGCTTCTGCAAAGTGCAGCCTCTGCCTCTTTCCAAAACTGCCGTAGCTGTGACAGCTTGACTTTCATTTGGAGAAACCTAGAGCCCTTTTCCTGAAGGGAAAATGTCCGTTGTCTGTTCTACTGTTGCACATGGGCTACGGGCCTATACGGCTGCTGCTCCGCCTTTACCCACTCGAGGGAGGGCAGCTTCCCATTCTCTTTGGAGATGGCACTCCTGCAGCGCTGTGGGCCATGAGTGTGCTTCGCAGACAGTAAACTACCCTTTCCATCTGAAGAAGGCACGCACGGAATGAGCAGTCTTTGTTCTCTGAGAGCAGTTTGTGGTACTCCTGCGCCCGTGTATTGGGTGCCTAACTGCCCATTAGCAATGTTTCTCCTCACCTGTGTGTGGCAAACGTTCTGCAGCTAAGCTCACGTGGGAAGTACAAGTGCCAGAGTTCCTTTCCGGGGCACCCTCAAGAGATCACATTCGTAGCATGCGGGTACTGCTTTCCTCCTAAGCTGTGCATTCGCAGCCAGCTTCAAGGTGGTCCTTTTGTGGAGAGACTCTCGTGGTGATGCCGCTTGACTCGGGCTCTGCTGCTATGATCTTTGAGAAGGCTGCTTTGAGAAACCTCTTAGCGTAGCGTCTGCCAAGTGCAGCCTCTGCCTCTCTCCAATACAGACTTAGCTGTGACAGCTTGTCTTTCCTTTGGAGAAACCTAGAGCCCTTTTCCTGCAGGGAAAATGTCCGTTGTCAGTTCTGCTTTTGCACATGGGGAAGGGCCTTCACGGCTGCTGCTCGGCCTTTACCCACTCGAGGGAAGGCAGCTTCCCATTCTCTTTGGAGCTGGCACTCCTGCAGCGCTGTGGGCCATGACTGTGCTTCGCAGACAGTAAACTACCCTATCCATCAGAAGAAGGCACGCACGGAATGAGCAGTCTTTGTTCTCTGAGAGCAGTTGGTGGTACTCCTGCGCCCGTGTATTGGGTGCCTAACTGCCCACTAGCAATGTTTCTCCTCGCCTGTGTGTGTCAAACGTTGTGCAGCTAAGCTCACTTGGGAAGTAAAAGTGCCAGAGCTCCTTTCCGGAGAACCCTCAAGAGATCACATTCGTAGCATGCAGGTACTGCTTTCCTCCTAAGCTGTGCATTCGCAGCCAGCTTCAAGGTGTTCCTTTTGTGGAGAGACTCTCGTGGTGATGCCGCTTGAGACGGCCTCTGCTGCTATGCCCTTTGAGAAGGCTGCTTTGAGAAACCTCTTCGCATAGCGTCTGCCAAGTGCAGCCTCTGCCTCTTTCCAATACTGACTTAGCTGTGACAGCTTGTCTTTCATTTGGAGAAACCTAGAGCTCTTTTCCTGAAGTGAAAATATCCGTTGTCAGTTCTACTTTTGCAAATGGCGAAGGCCCTTCACGGCTGCTCCTCGGCCTTTACCCACTCGTGGGTGGGCAGCTTCCCATTCCCTTTGGAGATGGCACTCCTGCAGCTTTGTGGGCCATGACTGTGCTTCGCAGACAGTAAACTACCCTTTCCATCTGAAGAAGGCAAGCACGGAATGAGCAGTCTTTGTTCTATTAGAGCAGTTGGTGGTACTCCTGCGCCCGTGTATTGGGTGCGTAACTGCCCACTTGCAATGTTTCTCCTCACCTGTGTGTGTCAAACGTTCTGCAGCTAAGCTCACTTCGGAAGTACAAGTGCCAGAGTTCTTTTCCGAGGCACCCTCAAGAGATCACATTCGTAGCATGCGGGTACTGGTTTCCTCCTAAGCTGTGCATTCGCAGCCAGCTTCAAGGTGTTCCTTTTGTGGAGAGTCTCACGTGGTGATGCCGCTTGAGACGGCCTCTGCTGCTGTGCTCTGTGAGAAGGCTGCTTTGAGAAACCTCTTAGCGTAGCATCTGCCAACTGCAGCCTCTGCCTCTCTCCAACACTGACTTAGCTGTGACAGCTTGTCTTTCCTTTGGAGAAACCTAGAGCCCTTTTCCTGAAGGGAAAATGTCCGTTGTCAGTTCTCCTTTTGCACATGGGGAAGGGCCTTCACGGCTGCTGCTCGTCCTTTACCCACTCGAGGGAGGGCAGCTTCCCATTCCCTTTGGAGATGGCACTCCTGCAGCGCTGTGCCCCATGACTGTGCTTCGCAGACAGTAAACTACCCTTTCCATCAGAAGAAGGCACGCACGGAATGAGCAGTCTTTGTTCTCTGAGAGCATTTTGTGATACTCCTGCACCCGTGTATTGGGTGCCTAACTACCCACTAGCAATGTTTCTCCTCGCCAGTGTGTGTCAAACGTTGTGCAGCTAAGCTCACTTGTTAAGTTCAAGTGCCAGATTTCCTTTCCGGGGCACCCAAAAGTGATCACATTCGTAGCATGAGGGTAGTGCTTTCCTCCTAAGCTGTGCATTAGCAGCCAGCTTCAATGTGTTCCTTTTGTGGAGAGACTCTCGTGGCGATGCCGCTGGAGACGGCGTCTGCTGCTATGCTCTTTGAGAATGCTGCTGTGAGAAACCTCTTAGCGTAGCGTCTGCCAACTGCAGCCTCTGCCTCTCTCCAAACTGACTTAGCTGTGACTTCTTGTCTCTGCTTTGGAGAAACCTAGAGCTCTTTTTCTGAAGGGAAAATATCCGTTGTCAGTTCTACTTTTGCACATGGCGAAGGGCCTTCACGGCTGCTGCTCGGCCTTTACCCACTCGAGGGAGGGCAGCATCCCATTCCCTTTGGAGATGGCACTCCTGAAGCGCTGTGGGCCATGACTGTGCTTCGCAGACAGTAAACTACCCTTTCCATCAGAAGAAGGCACGCACGGAATGAGCAGTCTTTGTTCTCTGAGAGCAGTTGGTGGTACTCCTGCGCCCGTGTATTGGGTGCCTAACTGCCCACTAGCAATGTTTCTCCTCGCCTGTGTGTGTGAAACGTTGTTCAGCTAAGCTCACTTGGGAAGTACAAGTGCCAGAGCTCCTTTCCGGAGAACCCTCAAGAGATCACATTCGTAGCATGCGGGTACTGCTTTCCTCCTAAGCTGTGCATTCGCAGCCAGCTTCAAGGTGTTCCTTTTGTGGAGAGACTCTCGTGGTGATGCCGCTGGAGACGGCCTCTGCTGCTATGCTCTTTGAGAAGGCTGCTTTGAGAAACCTCTTCGCATAGCGTCTGCAAAGTGCAGCCTCTGCCTCTTTCCAAAACTGCCGTAGCTGTGACAGCTTGACTTTCATTTGGGGAAACCTAGAGCCCTTTTCCTGAAGGGAAAATGTCCGTTGTCTGTTCTACTGTTGCACATGGGCTAAGGGCCTATACGGCTGCTGCTCCGCCTTTAGCCACTCGAGGGAGGGCAGCTTCCCATTCTCTTTGGAGATGGCACTCCTGCAGCGCTGTGCCCCATGACTGGGCTTGCAGACAGTAAACTACCCTTTCCATCTGAAGAAGGCACACACGGAATGAGCAGTCTTTGTTCTCTGAGAGCCGTTTGTGGTACTACTGCGCCCGTGTATTGGCTCCCTAACTGCTCACTAGCAATGTTTCTGATGACCACTGTTTCCCAAACGTTGTGCAGCTAAGCTCACTTGGGAAGTAAAAGTGCCAGAGTTCCTTCCGGGGCACCCTCAAGAGATCACATTCGTAGCATGAGGGTAGTGCTTTCCTCCTAAGCTGTGCATTCGCAGCCAGTTTCAATGTGTTCCTTTTTTGGAGAGACTCTCGTGGCGATGCCGCTGGAGACGGCCTCTGCTGCTATGCTCTTTGAGAAGGCTGCTTTGAGAAACCTCTTAGCGTAGCGCCTGCCAACTGCAGCCTCTGCCTCTCTCCAATACTGACTTAGCTGTGACTGCTTGTCTCTGCTTTGGAGAAATCTAGAGCTCCTTTCCTGAAGGTAAAATATCCGTTGTCAGTTCTACTTTTGCACATGGCGAAGGGCATTCACGGCTGCTGCTTGGCCTTTACACACTCGAGGGAGGGCAGCTTCCTATTCCTTTTGGAGATGGCACTCCTGCAGCGCTGTGGGCCATGAGTGTGCTTCGCAGACAGTAAACTACCCTTTCCATCTGAAGAAGGCACGCACGGAATGAGCAGTCTTTGTTCTCTGAGAGCAGTTTGTGGTACTCCTGAGCCCGTGTATTGGGTGCCTAACTGCCCATTAGCAGTGTTTCTCCTCACCTGTGTGTGGCAAACGTTCTGCAGCTAAGCTCACTTGGGAAGTACAAGTGCCAGAGTTCCTTTCCGGGGCACCCTCAAGAGATCACATTCGTAGCATGCGGGTACTGCTTTCCTCCTAAGCTGTGCATTCGCAGCCAGCTTCAATGTGTTCCTTTTGTGGAGAGACTCTCGTGGCGATGCCGCTTGACTCGGGCTCTGCTTCTAGGCTCTTTGAGAAGGCTGCTTTGAGGAACCTCTTAGCGTAGCGACTGCCAAGTGCAGCCTCTGCCTCTCTCCAATACTGACGTGGCTGTGACTGCTTGTCTTTCCTATGGAGAAACCTAGAGCTCTTTTCCTGAAGGGAAAATGTCCGTTGTCAGTTGTAGTTTTGCAAATGGGGAAGGGCCTTCACGGCTGCTGCTCGGCCTTTACCCACTCGAGTGAGTGCAGCTTCCCATTACCTTTGGAGATGGCAATCCTGCAGCGCTGTGGGCCATGACTGTGCGTCGCAGACAGTAAACTACCCTTTCCATCTGAAGAAGGCACGCACGGAATGAGCAGTCTTTGTTCTCTGAGAGCAGTTGGTGGTAAACCTGCGCCCGTGTATTGGGTGCCTAACTGCCCACTAGCAATGTTTCTCCTCGCCAGTGTGTGTCAAACGTTGTGCAGCTAAGCTCACTTGGGAAGTACAAGTGCCAGAGTTCCTTTCCGGGGCACCCTCAAGAGATCACAATCGTAGCATGCGGGTACTGCTTTCTTCCTAAGCTGTGCATTCGCAGCCAGCTTCAAGGTGTTCCTTTTGTGGAGAGACTCTCGTGGCGATGCCGCTGGAGACGTCCTCTGCTGGTATCCTCTTTGAGAAGGCTGCTTTGAGAAACCTCTTAGCGTAGCGTCTGCCAAGTGCAGCCTATGCCTCTCTCCAATACAGACTTAGCTGTGACAGCTTGTCTTTCCTTTGGAGAAACCTAGAGCCCTTTTCCTTCAGGGAAAATGTCCGTTGTCAGTTCTCCTTTTGCACATGGGGAAGGGCCTTCACGGCTGCTGCTCGGCCTTTACCCACTCGAGGGAAGGCAGCTTCGCATTCCCTTTGGAGCTGGCACTCCTGCAGCGCTGTGGGCCATGACTGTGCTTCCCAGACAGTAAACTACCCTTTCCATCTGAAGAAGGCACGCACGGAATGAGCAGTCTTTGTTCTCTGAGAGCAGTTGGTGGTACTCCTGCGCCCGTGTATTGGGTGCCTAACTGCCCACTAGCAATGTTTCTCCTCGCCTGTGTTTGTCAAACGTTGTTCAGCTAAGCTCACTTGGGAAGTACAAGTGCCAGAGTTCCTTTCCGGGGCACCCTCCAGAGATCTCATTCGTAGCATGCGGGTACTGCTTTCCTCCTAAGCTGTGCATTCGCAGCCAGCTTCAAGGTGTTCCTTTTGTGGAGAGACTCTCGTGGTGATGCCGCTTGATTCGGGCTCTGCTGCTATGCTCTTTGAGAAGGCTGCTTTGAGAAACCTCTTAGCGTAGCGTCTGCCAAGTGCAGCTTCTGCCTCTCTCCAATACAGACTTAGCTGTGACAGCTTGTCTTTCCTTTGGAGAAACCTAGAGCCCTTTTCCTGCAGGGAAAATGTCCGTTGTCAGTTCTCCTTTTGCACATGGGGAAGGGCCTTCACGGCTGCTGCTCGGCCTTTACCCACTCGAGGAAAGGCAGCTTCCCATTCTCTTTGGAGCTGGCACTCCTGCAGCGCTGTGGGCCATGACTGTGCTTCGCAGACAGTAAACTACCCTTTCCATCAGAAGAAGGCACGCACGGAATGAGCAGTCTTTGTTCTCTGAGAGCAGTTGGTGGTACTCCTGCGCCCGTGTATTGGGTGCCTAACTGCCCACTAGCAATGTTTCTCCTCGCCTGTGTGTGTCAAACGTTGTTCAGCTAAGCTCACTTGGGAAGTACAAGTGCCAGAGCTCCTTTCCGGAGAACCCTCAAGAGATCACATTCGTAGCATGCGGGTACTGCTTTCCTCCTAAGCTGTGCATTCGCAGCCAGCTTCAAGGTGTTCCTTTTGTGGAGAGACTCTCGTGGTGATGCCGCTTGAGACGGCCTCTGCTGCTATGCTCTTTGAGAAGGCTGCTTTGAGAAACCTCTTCGCATAGCGTCTGCCAAGTGCAGCCTCTGCCTCTTTCCAAAACTGCCTTAGCTGTGACAGCTTGACTTTCATTTGGAGAAACCTAGAGCCCTTTTCCTGAAGGGAAAATGTCCGTTGTCTGTTCAACTTTTGCACATGGACTAAGGGCCTATACGGTTGCTGCTCCGCCTTTACCCACTCGAGGGAGGGCAGCTTCCCATTCTCTTTGGACATGGCACTCCTGCAGCGCTGTGCCCCATGACTGTGCTTGCAGACAGTAAACTACCCTTTCCATCTGAAGAAGGAACGCACAGAATGAGCACTCTTTGTTCTCTGAGAGCAGTTTGTGGTACTACTGGGACCGTGTATTGCGTCCCTAACTGCTCACTAGCATTGTTTCTGCTGACCACTGTTTCACAAACGATGTGGAGCTAAGCTCACTTGGGAAGTAGAAGTGCCAGAGTTCCTCTCCGGGGCACCCTCAAGAAATCACATTCGTAACATGAGGGTAGTGCTTTCCTCCTAAGCTGTGCATTCGCAGCCAGCTTCAATGTGTTCCTTTTGTGGAGAGACTCTCGTGGTGATGCCGCTGGAGACGGCCTCTGCTTCTAGGCTCTTTGAGAAGGCTGCTTTGAGGAACCTCTTAGCGTAGCGACTGCCAAGTGCAGCCTCTGCCTCTCTCCAATACTGACGTGGCTGTGACTGCTTGTCTATCCTATGGAGAAACCTAGAGCTCTTTTCCTGAAGGGAAAATGTCCGTTGTCAGTTGTAGTTTTGCAAATGGGGAAGGGCCTACACGGCTGCTGCTCGGCCTTTACCCACTCGAGTGAGTGCAGCTTCCCATTACCTTTGGAGATGGCAATCCTGCAGCGCTGTGGGCCATGACTGTGCGTCGCAGACAGTAAACTACCCTTTCCATCTGAAGAAGGCACGCACGGAATGAGCAGTCTTTGTTCTCTGAGAGCAGTTCGTGGTACTCCTGCGCCCGTGTATTGGGTGCCTAACTGCCCACTAGCAATGTTTCTCCTCGCCAGTGTGTGTCAATCGTTGTGCAGCTAAGCTCACTTGGGAAGTACAAGTGCCAGAGTTCCTTTCCGGGGCACCCTCCAGAGATTACATTCGTAGTATGCGGGTACTGCTTTCTTCCTAAGCTGTGCATTCGCAGCCAGCTTCAATGTGTTCCTTTTGTGGAGAGAGTCTCGTGGTGATGCCGCTTGAGACGGCCTCTGCTGCTATGCTCTTTGAGAAGGCTGCTTTGAGAAACCTCTTAGCTTAGCGTCTGCCAAGTGCAGCCTCTGCCTCTCTCCAATACAGACTTAGCTGTGACAGCTTGTCTTTCCTTTGGAGAAACCTAGAGCCCTTTTCCTGAAGGGAAAATGTCCGTTGTCAGTTTTCCTTTTGCACATAGGGAAGGGCCTTCACGGCTGCTGCTCAGCCTTTACCCACTCTAGGGAAGGCAGCTTCCCATTCCCTTCGGATATTGCACTCCTGCAGCGCTGCGGGCCATGACTGTGCTTCGCAGACAGTAAACTACCCTTTCCAACTGAAGAAGGCGCGCACGGAATGAGCAGTCTTTGTTCTCTGAGAGCAGTTGGTGGTACTACTGCGCCCGTGTATTGGGTGCCAAACTGCCCACTAGCAATATTTTTCCTCGCCAGTTTGTGGCAAACGTTGTGCAGTTAAGCCACATGGGAAGTACAAGTACCAGAGTTCCTTTCCGGGGCACCCTCAAGAGAAAACATTCATAGCATGCGGGTACTGCTTTCCTCCTAAGCTGTAACTTCGCATCTAGCTTCAAGGTGGTCCGTTTTTGGAGAGACTCTCCTGGCTATGCCGCTGGAGACGGCCTCTGCTGCTATGCTCTTTGAGAAGGCTGCTTTGAGGAACCTCTTAGCGTAGTGTCTGCCAAGTGCAGCCTCTGCCTCTCTCCAATACTGACTTAGCTGTGACAGCTTGTCTTTCCTTTGGAGAAACCTTGAGCCATTTTCCTGAAGGGAAAATGTCCGTTTCAGTTCTACGTTTGCACATGGGGAAGGGCCTTCACGGCTGCTGCTCGGCCTTTACCAACTCGAGTGAAGGCAGCTTCACATTCCCTTTGGAGCTGGCACTCCTGCAGCGCTGTGGGCCATGACTGTGCTTCGCAGACAGTAAACTACCCTTTCCATCTGAAGAAGGCACGCACGGAATGAGCAGTCTTTGTTCTCTGAGAGCAGTTGGTGGTACTCCTGCGCCCGTGTATTGGGTGCATAACTGCCCACTAGCAATGTTTCTCGTCGCCTGTGTGTGTCAAACGTTGTTCAGCTAAGCTCACTTGGGAAGTACAAGTGCCAGAGTTCCTTTCCGGGGCACCCTAAAGAGATCACATTCGTAGCATGCGGGTACTGCTTTCCTCCTAAGCCGTGCATTCGCAGCCAGCTTCAAGGTGTTCTTTTTGTGGAGAGACCTTCGTGCGGATGCCGCTTGAGCCGGCCTCTGCTGCTATGCTCTTTGAGAAGGCTGCTTTGAGAAACCTCTTAGCGTAGTGTCTGCCAAGTGCAGCCTCTGCCTCTTTCCAATACTGACTTAGCTGTGACAGCTTGTCTTTCCTTTGTAGATACCTAGAGCCCTTTTCCTGAAGGAAAAATGTCCGTTGTCTCTTCAACTTTTGCACATGGGCTAAGGGCCTATACGCCTGCTGCTCCGCGTTTACCCACTCGAGGGAGGGCAGCTTCCCATTCCCTTCGGGGGTGGCACTCCTGCAGCGCTGTGCCCCATGACTGTGCTTGCAGAGAGTAAACTATCCTTTCCATCTGAAGAAGGCACGCACAGAATGAGCAGTCTTTGTTCTCTGAGAGCAATTTGTGGTACTACTGCGCCCGTGTATTGGGTCGCGAACTGCTCACTAGCAATGTTTCTGCTGACCACTGTTTCCCAAACGTTGTGCAGCCAAGCTCACTTGGGAAGTAAAAGTGCCAGAGTTCCTTCCGGGGCACCCTCAAGAGATCACATTCGTAGCATGCGGGTACTGCTTTCCTCCTAAGCTGTGCATTCGCAGCCAGCTTCAAGGTGTTCCTTTTGTGGAGAGACTCTCGTGGTGATGCCGCTTGAGTCGGGCTCTGCTGCTATGCTCTTTGAGAAGGCTGCTTTGAGAAACCTCTTAGCGTAGCGTCTGCCAAGTGCAGCTTCTGCCTCTCTCCAATACAGACTTAGCTGTGACAGCTTGTCTTTCCTTTGCAGAAACCTAGAGCCCTTTTCCTGCAGGGAAAATATCCGTTGTCAGTTCTCCTTTTGCACATGGGGAAGGGCTTCACGGCTGCTGCTCGGCCTTTACCCACTCGAGGAAAGGCAGCTTCCCATTCTCTTTGGAGCTGGCACTCCTGCAGCGCTGTGGGCCATGACTGTGCTTCGCAGACAGTAAACTACGCTTTCCATCAGAAGAAGGCACGCACGGAATGAGCAGTCTTTGTTCTCTGAGAGCAGTTGGTGGTACTCCTGCGCCCGTGTATTGGGTGCCTAACTGCCCACTAGAAATGTTTCTCCTCGCCTGTGTGTGTCAAACGTTGTTCAGCTAAGCTCACTTGGGAAGTACAAGTGCCAGAGCTCCTTTCCGGAGAACCCTCAAGAGATCACATTCGTAGCATGCGGGTACTGCTTTCCTCCTAAGCTGTGCATTCGCAGCCAGCTTCAAGGTGTTCCTTTTGTGGAGAGACTCTCGTGGTGATGCCGCTTGAGACGGCCTCTGCTGCTATGCTCTTTGAGAAGGCTGCTTTGAGAACCCTCTTTGCATAGCGGCTGCAAAGTGTAGCCTCTGCCTCTTTCCAAAACTGCCTTAGCTGTGACAGCTTGATTTTCATTTGGAGAAACCTAGAGCCCTTTTCCTGAAGGGAAAATGTCCGTTGTCTGTTCAACTTTTGCACATGGGCTAAGGGCCTATACGGCTGCTGCTCCGCCTTTACCCACTTGAGAGAGGGCAGCTTCCCATTCTCTTTGGAGATGGCACTCCTGCAGCGCTGTGCCCCATGACTGTGCTTGCAGACAGTAAACTACCCTTTCCATCTGAAGAAGGCACGCACAGAATGAGCAGTCTTTGTTCTCTGAGAGCAGTTTGTGGTACTACTGGGACCGTGTATTGCGTCCCTAACTGCTCACTAGCATTGTTTCTGCTGACCACTGTTTCGCAAACGTTGTGGAGCTAAGCTCACTTGGGAAGTAGAAGTGCCAGAGTTCCTCTCCGGGGCACCCTCAAGAAATCACATTCGTAACATGAGGGTAGTGCTTTCCTCCTAAGCTGTGCATTCGCAGCCAGCTTCAATGTGTTCCTTTTGTGGAGAGACTCTCGTGGCGATGCCGCTGGAGACGGCCTCTGCTTCTAGGCTCTTTGAGAAGGCTGCTTTGAGGAACCTCTTAGCGTAGCGACTGCCAAGTGCAGCCTCTGCCTCTCTCCAATACTGACGTGGCTGTGACTGCTTGTCTTTCCTATGGAGAAACCTAGAGCTCTTTTCCTGAAGGGAAAATGTCCGTTGTCAGTTGTAGTTTTGCAAATGGGGAAGGGCCTTCACGGCTGCTGCTCGGCCTTTACCCACTCGAGTGAGTGCAGCTTCCCATTACCTTTGGAGATGGCAATCCTGCAGCGCTGTGGGCCATGACTGTGCGTCGCAGACAGTAAACTACCCTTTCCATCTGAAGAAGGCACGCACGGAATGAGCAGTCTTTGTTCTCTGAGAGCAGTTGGTGGTACTCCTGCGCCCGTGTATTGGGTGCCTAACTGCCCACTAGCAATGTTTCTCCTCGCCAGTGTGTGTCAAACGTTGTGCAGCTAAGCTCACTTGGGAAGTACAAGTGCCAGAGTTCCTTTCCGGGGCACCCTCAAGAGATCACAATCGTAGCATGCGGGTACTGCTTTCTTCCTAAGCTGTGCATTCGCAGCCAGCTTCAAGGTGTTCCTTTTGTGGAGAGACTCTCGTGGCGATGCCGCTGGAGACGGCCTCTTCTTCTATGCTCTTTGAGAAGGCTGCTTTGAGAAACCTCTTAGCGTAGCGTCTGCCAAGTGCAGCCTCTGCCTCTCTCCAATACAGACTTAGCTGTGACAGCTTGTCTTTCCTTTGGAGAAACCTAGAGCCGTTTTCCTTCAGGGAAAATGTCCGTTGTCAGTTCTCCTTTTGCACATGGGGAAGGGCCTTCACGGCTGCTGCTCGGCCTTTACCCACTCGAGGGAAGGCAGCTTCGCATTCCCTTTGGAGCTGGCACTCCTGCAGCGCTGTGGGCCATGACTGTGCTTCGCAGACAGTAAACTACCCTTTCCATCTGAAGAAGGCACGCACGGAATGAGCAGTCTTTGTTCTCTGAGAGCAGTTGGTGGTACTCCTGCACCCGTGTATTGGGTGCCTAACTGCCCACTAGAAATGTTTCTCCTCGCCTGTGTGTGTCAAACGTTGTTCAGCTAAGCTCACTTGGGAAGTACAAGTGCCAGAGTTCCTTTCCGGGGCACCCTCAAGAGATCACATTCGTAGCATGCGGGTACTGCTTTCCTCCTAAGCTGTGCATTCGCAGCCAGCTTCAAGGTGTTCCTTTTGTGGAGAGACTCTCGTGGTGATGCTGCTTGAGTCGGGCTCTGCTGCTATGCTCTTTGAGAAGGCCGCTTTGAGAAACCTCTTAGCGTAGCGTCTGCCAAGTGCAGCTTCTGCCTCTCTCCAATACAGACTTAGCTGTGACAGCTTGTCTTTCCTTTGGAGAAACCTAGAGCCCTTTTCCTGCAGGGAAAATGTCCGTTGTCAGTTCTCCTTTTGCACATGGGGAAGGGCCTTCACGGCTGCTGCTCGGCCTTTACCCACTCGAGGGAAGGCAGCTTCGCATTCCCTTTGGAGCTGGCACTCCTGCAGCGCTGTGGGCCATGACTGTGCTTCGCAGACAGTAAACTACCCTTTCCATCTGAAGAAGGCACGCACGGAATGAGCAGTCTTTGTTCTCTGAGAGCAGTTGGTGGTACTCCTGCGCCCGTGTATTGGGTGCCTAACTGCCCACTAGCAATGTTTCTCCTCGCCTGTGTGTATCAAACGTTGTTCAGCTAAGCTCACTTGGGAAGTACAAGTGCCAGAGTTCCTTTCCGGGGCACCCTCAAGAGATCACATTTGTAGCATGCGGGTACTGCTTTCCTCCTAAGCTGTGCATTCGCAGCCAGCTTCAAGGTGTTCCTTTTGTGGAGAGACTCTCGTGGTGATGCCGCTTGAGTCGGGCTCTGCTGCTATGCACTTTGAGAAGGCTGCTTTGAGAAACCTCTTAGCGTAGCGTCTGCCAAGTGCAGCTTCTGCCTCTCTCCAATACAGACTTAGCTGTGACAGCTTGTCTTTCCTTTGGAGAAACCTAGAGCCCTTTTCCTGCAGGGAAAATGTCCGTTGTCAGTTCTCCTTTTGCACATGGGGAAGGGCCTTCACGGCTGCTGCTCGGCCTTTACCCACTCGAGGAAAGGCAGCTTCCCATTCTCTTTGGAGCTGGCACTCCTGCAGCGCTGTGGGCCATGACTGTGCTTCGCAGACAGTAAACTACCCTTTCCGTCTGAAGAAGGCACGCACGGAATGAGCAGTCTTTGTTCTCTGAGAGCAGTTGGTGGTACTCCTGCGCCCGTGTATTGGGTGCCTAACTGCCCACTAGCAATGTTTCTCCTCGCCTGTGTGTGTCAAACGTTGTTCAGCTAAGCTCACTTGGGAAGTACAAGTGCCAGAGCTCCTTTCCGGAGAACCCTCAAGAGATCACATTCGTAGCATGCGGGTACTGCTTTCCTCCTAAGCTGTGCATTCGCAGCCAGCTTCAAGGTGGTCCTTTTGTGGAGAGACTCTCGTGGTGATGCCGCTTGAGACGGCCTCTGCTGCTATGCTCTTTGAGAAGGCTGCTTTGAGAAACCTCTTAGCGTAGCGTCTGCCAAGTGCAGCCTCTGCCTCTCTCCAATACAGACTTAGCTGTGACAGCTTGTCTTTCCTTTGGAGAAACCTAGAGCCGTTTTCCTGCAGGGAAAATGTCCGTTGTCAGTTCTCCTTTTGCACATGGGGAAGGGCCTTCACGGCTGCTGCTCGTCCTTTATCCACTCGAGGGAAGGCAGCTTCGCATTCCCTTTGGAGCTGGCACTCCTGCAGCGCTGTGGGCCATGACTGTGCTTCGCAGACAGTAAACTACCCTTTCCATCTGAAGAAGGCACGCACGGAATGAGCAGTCTTTGTTCTCTGAGAGCAGTTGGTGGTACTCCTGCTCCCGTGTATTGGCTGCCTAACTGCCCACTAGCAATGTTTCTCCTCGCCTGTGTGTGTCAAACGTTGTTCAGCTAAGCTCACTTGGGAAGTACAAGTGCCAGAGTTCCTTTCCGGGGCACCCTCAAGAGATCACATTCGTAGCATGCGGGTACTGCTTTCCTCCTAAGCTGTGCATTCGCAGCCAGATTCAAGGTGTTCCTTTTGTGGAGAGACTCTCGTGGTGATGCCGCTTGAGTCGGGCTCTGCTGCTATGCACTTTGGGAAGGCTGCTTTGAGAAACCTCTTAGCGTAGCGTCTGCCAAGTGCAGCTTCTGCCTCTCTCCAATACAGACTTAGCTGTGACAGCTTGTCTTTCCTTTGGAGAAACCTAGAGCCCTTTTCCAGCAGGGAAAATGTCCGTTGTCAGTTCTCCTTTTGCACATGGGGAAGGGCCTTCACGGCTGCTGCTCGGCCTTTACCCACTCGAGGAAAGGCAGCTTCCCATTCTCTTTGGAGCTGGCACTCCTGCAGCGCTGTGGGCCATGACTGTGCTTCGCAGACAGTAAACTACCCTTTCCATCAGAAGAAGGCACGCACGGAATGAGCAGTCTTTGTTCTCTGAGAGCAGTTGGTGGTACTCCTGCGCCCGTGTATTGGGTGCCTAACTGCCCACTAGCAATGTTTCTCCTCGCCTGTGTGTGTCAAACGTTGTTCAGCTAAGCTCACTTGGGAAGTACAAGTGCCAGAGCTCCTTTCCGGAGAACCCTCAAGAGATCACATTCGTAGCATGCGGGTACTGCTTTCTTCCTAAGCTGTGCATTCGCAGCCAGCTTCAAGGTGTTCCTTTTGTGGAGAGACTCTCGTGGTGATGCCGCTTGAGACGGCCTCTGCTGCTATGCTCTTTGAGGAGGCTGCTTTGAGAAACCTCTTCGCATAGCGGCTGCAAAGTGCAGCCTCTGCCTCTTTCCAAAACTGCCCTAGCTGTGACAGCTTGACTTTCATTTGGAGAAACCTAGAGCCCTTTTCCTGAAGGGAAAATGTCCGTTGTCTGTTCAACTTTTGCACATGGACTAAGGGCCTATACGGCTGCTGCTCCGCCTTTACCCACTCGAGGGAGGGCAGCTTCCCATTCTCTTTGGAGATGGCACTCCTGCAGCGCTGTGCCCCATGACTGTGCTTGCAGACAGTAAACTACCCTTTCCATCTGAAGAAGGCACGCACAGAATGAGCAGTCTTTGTTCTCTGAGAGCAGTTTGTGGTACTACTGGGACCGTGTATTGCGTCCCTAACTGCTCACTAGCATTGTTTCTGCTGACCACTGTTTCGCAAACGTTGTGGAGCTAAGCTCACTTGGGAAGTAGAAGTGCCAGAGTTCCTCTCCGGGGCACCCTCAAGAAATCACATTCGTAACATGAGGGTAGTGCTTTCCTCCTAAGCTGTGCATTCGCAGCCAGCTTCAATGTGTTCCTTTTGTGGAGAGACTCTCGTGGCGATGCCGCTGGAGACGGCCTCTGCTTCTAGGCTCTTTGAGAAGGCTGCTTTGAGGAACCTCTTAGCGTAGCGACTGCCAAGTGCAGCCTCTGCCTCTCTCCAATACTGACGTGGCTGTGACTGCTTGTCTTTCCTATGGAGAAACCTAGAGCTCTTTTCCTGAAGGGAAAATGTCCGTTGTCAGTTGTAGTTTTGCAAATGGGGAAGGGCCTTCACGGCTGCTGCTCGGCCTTTACCCACTCGAGTGAGTGCAGCATCCCATTACCTTTGGAGATGGCAATCCTGCAGCGCTGTGGGCCATGACTGTGCTTCGCAGACAGTAAACTACCCTTTCCATCTGAAGAAGGCACGCACGGAATGAGCAGTCTTTGTTCTCTGAGAGCAGTTGGTGGTAAACCTGCGCCCGTGTATTGGGTGCCTAACTGCCCACTAGCAATGTTTCTCCTCGCCAGTGTGTGTCAAACGTTGTGCAGCTAAGCTCACTTGGGAAGTACAAGTGCCAGAGTTCCTTTCCGGGGCACCCTCAAGAGATCACAATCGTAGCATGCGGGTACTGCTTTCTTCCTAACTGTCCATTCGCAGCCACCTTCAAGGTGTTCCTTTTGTGGAGAGACTCTCGTGGCGATGCCGCTGGAGACGGCCTCTGCTGCTATGCTCTTTGAGAAGGCTGCTTTGAGAAACCTCTTAGCGTAGCCTCTGCCAAGTGCAGCCTATGCCTCTCTCCAATACAGACTTAGCTGTGACAGCTTGTCTTTCCTTTGGAGAAACCTAGAGCCGTTTTCCTTCAGGGAAAATGTCCGTTGTCAGTTCTCCTTTTGCACATGGGGAAGGGCCTTCACGGCTGCTGCTCGGCCTTTACCCACTCGAGGGAAGGCAGCTTCGCATTCCCTTTGGAGCTGGCACTCCTGCCGCGCTGTGGGCCACGACTGTGCTTCGCAGACAGTAAACTACCCTTTCCATCTGAAGAAGGCACGCACGGAATGAGCAGTCTTTGTTCTCTGAGAGCAGTTGGTGGTACTCCTGCGCCCGTGTATTGGGTGCCTAACTGCCCACTAGCAATGTTTCTCCTCGCCTGTGTGTGTCAAATGTTGTTCAGCTAAGCTCACTTGGGAAGTACAAGTGCCAGAGTTCCTTTCCGGGGCACCCTCAAGAGATCACATTCGTAGCATGCGGGTACTGCTTTCCTCCTAAGCTGTGCATTTGCAGCCAGCTTCAAGGTGTTCCTTTTGTGGAGAGACTCTCGTGGTGATGCCGCTTGAGTCGGGCTCTGCTGCTATGCTCTTTGAGAAGGCTGCTTTGAGAAACCTCTTAGCGTAGCGTCTGCCAAGTGCAGCTTCTGCCTCTCTCCAATACAGACTTAGCTGTGACAGCTTTTCTTTCCTTTGGAGAAACCTAGAGCCCTTTTCCTTCAGGGAAAATGTCCGTTGTCAGTTCTCCTTTTGCACATGGGGAAGGGCCTTCACGGCTGCTGCTCGGCCTTTACCCACTCGAGGGAAGGCAGCTTCGCATTCCCTTTGGAGCTGGCACTCCTGCAGCGCTGTGGGCCATGACTGTGCTTCGCAGACAGTAAACTACCCTTTCCATCAGAAGAAGGCACGCACGGAATGAGCAGTCTTTGTTCTCTGAGAGCAGTTGGTGGTACTCCTGCGCCCGTGTATTGGGTGCCTAACTGCCCACTAGCAATGTTTCTCCTCGCCTGTGTGTGTCAAACGTTGTTCAGCTAAGATCACTTGGGAAGTACAAGTGCCAGAGTTCCTTTCCGGGGCACCCTCAAGAGATCACATTCGTAGCATGCGGGTACTGCTTTCCTCCTAAGCTGTGCATTCGCAGCCAGCTTAAGGTGTTCCTTTTGGGGAGAGACTCTCGTGGTGATGCCGCTTGATTCGGGCTCTGCTGCTATGCTCTTTGAGAAGGCTGCTTTGAGAAACCTCTTAGCGTAGCGTCTGCCAAGTGCAGCTTCTGCCTCTCTCCAATACAGACTTAGCTGTGACAGCTTGTCTTTCCTTTGGAGAAACCTAGAGCCCTTTTCCTGCAGGGAAAATGTCCGTTGTCAGTTCTCCTTTTGCACATGGGGAAGGGCCTTCACGGCTGCTGCTCGGCCTTTACCCACTTGAGTGCAGCTTCCCATTACCTTTGGAGATGGCAATCCTGCAGCGCTGTGGGCCATGACTGTGCTTCGCAGACAGTAAACTACCCTTTCCATCTGAAGAAGGCACGCACGGAATGAGCAGTCTTTGTTCTCTGAGAGCAGTTGGTGGTACTCCTGCGCCCGTGTATTGGGTGCCTAACTGCCCACTAGCAATGTTTCTCCTCGCCAGTGTGTGTCAAACGTTGTGCAGCTAAGCTCACTTGGGAAGTACAAGTGCCAGAGTTCCTTTCCCGGGCACCCTCAAGAGGTCACATTCGTAGCATGTCGGTACTGCTTTCTTCCTAAGCTGTGCATTCGCAGCCAGCTTCAAGGTGTTCCTTTTGTGGAGAGACTCTCGTGGTGATGCCGCTTGAGACGGCCTCTGCTGCTATGCTCTTTGAGAAGGCTGCTTTGAGAAACCTCTTAGCGTAGCGTCTGCCAAGTGCAGCCTCTTTCTCTGTCCACTACTGACTTAGCTGTGACAGCTTGTCTTTCCTTTGGAGAAACCTAGAGCCCTTTACCTGAAGGGAAAATGTCCGTTGTCAGTTCTCCTTTTGCACATGGGGAAGGGCCTTCACGGCTGCTGCTCGGCCTTTACCCACTCGAGGGAGGGCAGCTTCCCATTCTCTTTGGAGCTGGCACACCTGCAGCGCTGTGGGCATTGACTGTGCTTCGCAGACAGTAAACTACCCTTTGCATCTGAAGAAGGCACGCACGGAATGAGCAGTCTTTGTTCTCTGAGAGCAGTTTGTGGTACTCCTGCGCCCGTGTATTGGGTGCCTAACTGCCCACTAGCAATGTTTCTCCTCGCCTGTGTGTGTCAAACGTTGTGCAGCTGAGCTCACTTGGGAAGTACAAGTGCCAGAGCTCCTTTCCGGAGCACCCTCAAGAGATCACATTCGTAGCATGCGGGTACTGCTTTCCTCCTAAGCTGTGCATTCGCAGCCAGCTTCAAGGTGTTCCTTTTGTGGAGAGACTCTGGTGGTGATGCCGCTTGAGACGGCCTCTGCTGCTATGCTCTTTGAGAAGGCTGCTTTGAGAAACCTCTTAGCGTAGCGTCTGCCAAGTGCAGCCTCTGCATCTTTCCAATACTGACTTAGGTGTGACAGCTTCTCTTTCCTTTGGAGATAACTAGAGCCCTTTTCCTGAAGGGAAAATGTCCGTTGTCTGTTCTACTGTTGCACATGGGTTAAGGGCCTATACGGCTGCTGCTCCGCGTTTACCCACTCGACGGAGGGCAGCTTCCCATTCTCTTTGGAGATGGCACTCCTGCAGCGCTGTGCCCCATGACTGTGCTTGCAGACAGTAAACTACCCTTTCCATCTGAAGAAGGCACGCACGGAATGAGCAGTCTTTGTTCTCTGAGAGCAGTTTGTGGTACTACTGCGCCCGTGTATTGGGTCCCTAACTGCTCACTAGCAATGTTTCTGCTGACCACTGTTTCCCAAACGTTTTGCAGCTAAGCTCACTTGGGAAGTAACAGTGCCAGAGTTCCTTCCGGGGCACCCTCAAGAGATCACATTCGTAGCATGAGGGTAGTGCTTTCCTCCTAAGCTGTGCATTTGCAGCCAGTTTCAATGTGTTCCTTTTGTGGAGAGACTCTCGTGGCGATGCCGCTGGAGACGGCCTCTGCTGCTATGCTCTTTGAGAAGGCTGCTTTGAGAAACCTCTTAGCGTAGCGTCTGCCAAGTTCAGCCTCTGCCTCTTTCCAATACTGACTTAGGTGTGACTGCTTCTCTTTCCTTTGGAGATAACTAGAGCCCTTTTCCTGAAGGGAAAATGTCTGTTGTCTGTTCTACTGTTGCACATGGGTTAAGGGCCTATACGGCTGCTGCTCCGCGTTTACCCACTCGAGGGAGGGCAGCTTCCCATTCTCTTTGGCGATGGCACTCCTGCAGCGCTGTGCCCCATGACTGTGCTTGCAGACAGTAAACTACCCTTTCCATCTGAAGAAGGCACGCACAGAATGAGCAGTCTTTGTTCTCTGAGAGCAGTTTGTGGTACTACTGCGCCCGTGTATTGGGTCCCTAACTGCTCACTAGCAAGGTTTCTGCTGACCACAGTTTCCCAAACGTTGTGCAGCTAAGCTCACTTGGGAAGAAACAGTGCCAGAGTTCCTTCTGGGGCACCCTCAAGAGATCACATTCGTAGCATGAGGGTAGTGCTTTCCTCCTTAGCTGTGCATTCGCAGCCAGTTTCAATGTGTTCCTTTTGTGGAGAGACTCTCGTGGCGATGCCGCTGGAGAGGGCCTCTGCTGCTATGCTCTTTGAGAAGGCTGCTTTGAGAAACCTCTTAGCGTAGCGTCTGCCAACTGCAGCCTCTGCCTCTCTCCAATACTGCCTTAGCTGTGACTACTTGTCTCTCCTTTGGAGAAACCTAGAGCTCTTTTCCTGAAGGGAAAATATCCGTTGTCAGTTCTACTTTTGCACATGGCGAAGGGCATTCACGGCTGCTGCTTGGCCTTTACACACTCGAGGGAGGGCAGCCTCCCATTCCTTTTGGAGCTGGCACTCCTGCAGCGCTGTGGGCCATGACTGTGCTTCGCAGACAGTAAACTACCCTTTCCAACTGAAGAAGGCATGCACGCAATGAGCAGTCTTTGTTCTCTGAGAGCAGTTGGTGGTACTCCTGCGCCCGTGTATTAGGTGCCTACCTGCCCACTAGCAATGTTTCTCCTCGCCTGTGTGTGTCAAACGTTGTGCAGCTAAGCTCACTTGGGAAGTACAAGTGCCAGAGCTCCTTTCCGGAGCATCCTCAAGAGATCACATTCGTAGCAGGCGGGTACTGCTTTCCTCCTAAGCTGTGCATTCGCAGCCAGCTTCAAGGTGTTCCTTTTGTGGAGAGACTCTTGTGGCGATGCCGCTGGAGACGGCCTCTGCTGCTATGCTCTTTGAGAAGGCTGCTTTGAGGAACCTCTTAGCGTTTCATCTGACATGGGCAGCCTCTGCCTCTTTCCAATACTGACTTAGGTGTGACAGCTTGTCTTTCCTTTGGAGAAACCTAGAGCCCTTTTCCTGAAGGGAAAATGTCCGTTGTCAGTTGTACTTTTGCACATGGGGAAGGGCCTTCACGGCTGCTGCTCGGCCTTTACCCACTCGAGGGAGTGCAGCTTCCCATTCACTTTGGAGATGGCACTCCTGCAGCGCTGTGCCCCATGACTGTGCTTGCAGACAGTAAACTACCCTTTCCATCAGAAGAAGGCACGCACGGAATGAGCAGTCTTTGTTCTCTGCGAGCAATTTGTGGTACTCCTGCGCCTGTGTATTGGGTGCCTAACTGCCCACTAGCAATGTTTCTCCTCGCCTGTGTGTGTCAAACGTTGTGCAGCTAAGCTCACTTGGGAAGTACAAGTGCCAGAGGTCCTTTCCGGGGCACCCTCAAGAGATCACATTCGTAGCATGTGTGTAATGCTTTCCTCCTAAGCTGTGCATTCGCAGCCAGCTTCAAGGTGTTCCTTTTGTGGAGAGACTCTCGTGGTGATGCCGCTTGAGTCGGGCTCTGCTGCTTTGCTCTTTGAGAAGGCTGCTTTGAGAAACCTCTTAACGTAGCGTCTGCCAACTGCAGCTTCTGCCTCTCTCCAATACAGACTTAGCTGTGACAGCTTGTCTTTCCTATGGAGAAACCTAGAGCCCTTTTCCTGCAGGGAAAATGTCCGTTGTCAGTTCTCCTTTTGCACATGGGGAAGGGCCTTCACGGCTGCTGCTCGGCCTTTACCCACTCGAAGGAAGGCAGCTTCCCATTCCCTTTGGAGCTGGCACTCCTGCAGCGCTGTGGGCCATGACTGTGCTTCGCAGACAGTAAACTACCCTTTCCATCTGAAGAAGGCACGCACGGAATGAGCAGTCTTTGTTCTCTGAGAGCAGTTGTTGGTACTCCTGCGCCCGTGTATTGGGTGCCTAACTGCCCACTAGCAATGTTTCTCCTCGCCTGTGTGTGTCAAACGTTGTGCAGCTAAGCTCACTTGGGAAGTACAAGTGCCAGAGTTCCTTTCCGGGGCACCCTCAAGAGATCACATTCGTAGCATGCGGGTACTGCTTTCCTCCTAAGCTGTGCATTCGCAGCCAGCTTCAAGGTGTTCCTTTTGTGGAGAGACTCTCGTGGTGATGCCGCTTGAGACGGGCTCTGCTGCTATTCTCTTTGAGAAGGCTGCTTTGAGAAACCTCTTAGTGTAGCGTCTGCCAAGTGCAGCTTCTGCCTCTCTCCAATACAGACATAGCTGTGACAGCTTGTCTTTCCTTTGGAGAAACCTATAGCCCTTTTTCTGCAGGGAAAATGTCCGTTGTCAGTTCTCCTTTTGCACATGGGGAAGGGCCTTCACGGCTGCTGCTCGGCCTTTACCACTCGAGGGAAGGCAGCTTCCCATTCTCTTTGGAGCTGGCACACCTGCAGCGCTGTGGGCCATGACTGTGCTTCGCAGACAGTAAACTACCCTTTCCATCTGAAGAAGGCACGCACGGAATGAGCAGTCTTTGTTCTCTGAGAGCAGTTGGTGGTACTCCTGCGCCCGTGTATTGGGTGCCTAACTGCCCACTAGCAATGTTTCTCCTCGCCTGTGTGTGTCAAACGTTTTGCAGCTAAGCTCACTTGGGAAGTACAAGTGCCAGAGTTCCTTTCCGGGGCACCCTCAAGAGTTCACATTCGTAGCATGTGGGTACTGCTTTCCTCCTAAGCTGTGCATTCGCAGCCAGCTTCAAGGTGTTCCTTTTGTGGAGAGACTCTCGTGGTGATGCCGGTTGAGACGGCCTCTGCTGCTATGCTCTTTGAGGAGGCTGCTTTGAGAAACCTCTTCGCATAGCGGCTGCAAAGTGCAGCCTCTGCCTCTTTCCAAAACTGCCCTAGCTGTGACAGCTTGACTTTCATTTGGAGAAACCTAGAGCCCTTTTCCTGAAGGGAAAATGTCCGTTGTCTGTTCAACTTTTGCACATGGACTAAGGGCCTATACGGCTGCTGCTCCGCCTTTACCCACTCGAGGGAGGGCAGCTTCCCATTCTCTTTGGAGATGGCACTCCTGCAGCGCTGTGCCCCATGACTGTGCTTGCAGACAGTAAACTACCCTTTCCATCTGAAGAAGGCACGCACAGAATGAGCAGTCTTTGTTCTCTGAGAGCAGTTTGTGGTACTACTGGGACCGTGTATTGCGTCCCTAACTGCTCACTAGCATTGTTTCTGCTGACCACTGTTTCACAAACGTTGTGGAGCTAAGCTCACTTGGGAAGTAGAAGTGCCAGAGTTCCTCTCCGGGGCACCCTCAAGAAATCACATTCGTAACATGAGGGTAGTGCTTTCCTCCTAAGCTGTGCATTCGCAGCCAGCTTCAATGTGTTCCTTTTGTGGAGAGACTCTCGTGGCGATGCCGCTGGAGACGGCCTCTGCTTCTAGGCTCTTTGAGAAGGCTGCTTTGAGGAACCTCTTAGCGTAGCGACTGCCAAGTGCAGCCTCTGCCTCTCTCCAATACTGACGTGGCTGTGACTGCTTGTCTTTCCTATGGAGAAACCTAGAGCTCTTTTCCTGAAGGGAAAATGTCCGTTGTCAGTTGTAGTTTTGCAAATGGGGAAGGGCCTTCACGGCTGCTGCTCGGCCTTTACCCACTCGAGTGAGTGCAGCATCCCATTACCTTTGGAGATGGCAATCCTGCAGCGCTGTGGGCCATGACTGTGCTTCGCAGACAGTAAACTACCCTTTCCATCTGAAGAAGGCACGCACGGAATGAGCAGTCTTTGTTCTCTGAGAGCAGTTGGTGGTAAACCTGCGCCCGTGTATTGGGTGCCTAACTGCCCACTAGCAATGTTTCTCCTCGCCAGTGTGTGTCAAACGTTATGCAGCTAAGCTCACTTGGGAAGTACAAGTGCCAGAGTTCCTTTCCGGGGCACCCTCAAGAGATCACAATCGTAGCATGCGGGTACTGCTTTCTTCCTAAGCTGTGCATTCGCAGCCAGCTTCAATGTGTTCCTTTTGTGGAGAGACTCTCGTGGCGATGCCGCTGGAGACGGCCTCTGCTGCTATGCTCTTTGAGAAGGCTGCTTTGAGAAACCTCTTAGCGTAGCCTCTGCCAAGTGCAGCCTATGCCTCTCTCCAATACAGACTTAGCTGTGACAGCTTGTCTTTCCTTTGGAGAAACCTAGAGCCGTTTTCCTTCAGGGAAAATGTCCGTTGTCAGTTCTCCTTTTGCACATGGGGAAGGGCCTTCACGGCTGCTGCTCGGCCTTTACCCACTCGAGGGAAGGCAGCTTCGCATTCCCTTTGGAGCTGGCACTCCTGCAGCGCTGTGGGCCATGACTGTGCTTCGCAGACAGTAAACTACCCTTTCCATCTGAAGAAGGCACGCACGGAATGAGCAGTCTTTGTTCTCTGAGAGCAGTTGGTGGTACTCCTGCGCCCGTGTATTGGGTGCCTAACTGCCCACTAGCAATGTTTCTCCTCGCCTGTGTGTGTCAAATGTTGTTCAGCTAAGCTCACTTGGGAAGTACAAGTGCCAGAGTTCCTTTCCGGGGCACCCTCAAGAGATCACATTCGTAGCATGCGGGTACTGCTTTCCTCCTAAGCTGTGCATTTGCAGCCAGCTTCAAGGTGTTCCTTTTGTGGAGAGACTCTCGTGGTGATGCCGCTTGAGTCGGGCTCTGCTGCTATGCTCTTTGAGAAGGCTGCTTTGAGAAACCTCTTAGCGTAGCGTCTGCCAAGTGCAGCTTCTGCCTCTCTCCAATACAGACTTAGCTGTGACAGCTTTTCTTTCCTTTGGAGAAACCTAGAGCCCTTTTCCTTCAGGGAAAATGTCCGTTGTCAGTTCTCCTTTTGCACATGGGGAAGGGCCTTCACGGCTGCTGCTCGGCCTTTACCCACTCGAGGGAAGGCAGCTTCGCATTCCCTTTGGAGCTGGCACTCCTGCAGCGCTGTGGGCCATGACTGTGCTTCGCAGACAGTAAACTACCCTTTCCATCAGAAGAAGGCACGCACGGAATGAGCAGTCTTTGTTCTCTGAGAGCAGTTGGTGGTACTCCTGCGCCCGTGTATTGGGTGCCTAACTGCCCACTAGCAATGTTTCTCCTCGCCTGTGTGTGTCAAACGTTGTTCAGCTAAGCTCACTTGGGAAGTACAAGTGCCAGAGTTCCTTTCCGGGGCACCCTCAAGAGATCACATTCGTAGCATGCGGGTACTGCTTTCCTCCTAAGCTGTGCATTCGCAGCCAGCTTCAAGGTGTTCCTTTTGTGGAGAGACTCTCGTGGTGATGCCGCTTGAGACAGCCTCTGCTGCTATGCTCTTTGAGAAGGCTGCTTTGAGAAACCTCTTAGCGTAGCGTCTGCCAAGTGCAGCTTCTGCCTCTCTCCAATACAGACTTAGCTGTGACAGCTTGTCTTTCCTTTGGAGAAACCTAGAGCCCTTTTCCTGCAGGGAAAATGTCCGTTGTCAGTTCTCCTTTTGCACATGGGGAAGGGCCTTCACGGCTGCTGCTCGGCCTTTACCCACTTGAGTGCAGCTTCCCATTACCTTTGGAGATGGCAATCCTGCAGCGCTGTGGGCCATGACTGTGCTTCGCAGACAGTAAACTACCCTTTCCATCTGAAGAAGGCACGCACGGAATGAGCAGTCTTTGTTCTCTGAGAGCAGTTGGTGGTACTCCTGCGCCCGTGTATTGGGTGCCTAACTGCCCACTAGCAATGTTTCTCCTCGCCAGTGTGTGTCAAACGTTGTGCAGCTAAGCTCACTTGGGAAGTACAAGTGCCAGAGTTCCTTTCCGGGGCACCCTCAAGAGGTCACATTCGTAGCATGTCGGTACTGCTTTCTTCCTAAGCTGTGCATTCGCAGCCAGCTTCAAGGTGTTCCTTTTGTGGAGAGACTCTCGTGGTGATGCCGCTTGAGACGGCCTCTGCTGCTATGCTCTTTGAGAAGGCTGCTTTGAGAAACCTCTTAGCGTAGCGTCTGCCAAGTGCAGCCTCTTTCTCTGTCCACTACTGACTTAGCTGTGACAGCTTGTCTTTCCTTTGGAGAAACCTAGAGCCCTTTACCTGAAGGGAAAATGTCCGTTGTCAGTTCTCCTTTTGCACATGGGGAAGGGCCTTCACGGCTGCTGCTCGGCCTTTACCCACTCGAGGGAGGGCAGCTTCCCATTCTCTTTGGAGCTGGCACACCTGCAGCGCTGTGGGCCATGACTGTGCTTCGCAGACAGTAAACTACCCTTTGCATCTGAAGAAGGCACGCACGGAATGAGCAGTCTTTGTTCTCTGAGAGCAGTTTGTGGTACTCCTGCGCCCGTGTATTGGGTGCCTAACTGCCCACTAGCAATGTTTCTCCTCGCCTGTGTGTGTCAAACGTTGTGCAGCTGAGCTCACTTGGGAAGTACAATTGCCAGAGCTCCTTTCCGGAGCACCCTCAAGAGATCACATTCGTAGCATGCGGGTACTGCTTTCCTCCTAAGCTGTGCATTCGCAGCCAGCTTCAAGGTGTTCCTTTTGTGGAGAGACTCTGGTGGTGATGCCGCTTGAGACGGCCTCTGCTGCTATGCTCTTTGAGAAGGCTGCTTTGAGAAACCTCTTAGCGTAGCGTCTGCCAAGTGCAGCCTCTGCATCTTTCCAATACTGACTTAGGTGTGACAGCTTCTCTTTCCTTTGGAGATAACTAGAGCCCTTTTCCTGAAGGGAAAATGTCCGTTGTCTGTTCTACTGTTGCACATGGGTTAAGGGCCTATACGGCTGCTGCTCCGCGTTTACCCACTCGACGGAGGGCAGCTTCCCATTCTCTTTGGAGATGGCACTCCTGCAGCGCTGTGCCCCATGACTGTGCTTGCAGACAGTAAACTACCCTTTCCATCTGAAGAAGGCACGCACGGAATGAGCAGTCTTTGTTCTCTGAGAGCAGTTTGTGGTACTACTGCGCCCGTGTATTGGGTCCCTAACTGCTCACTAGCAATGTTTCTGCTGACCACTGTTTCCCAAACGTTTTGCAGCTAAGCTCACTTGGGAAGTAACAGTGCCAGAGTTCCTTCCGGGGCACCCTCAAGAGATCACATTCGTAGCATGAGGGTAGTGCTTTCCTCCTAAGCTGTGCATTTGCAGCCAGTTTCAATGTGTTCCTTTTGTGGAGAGACTCTCGTGGCGATGCCGCTGGAGACGGCCTCTGCTGCTATGCTCTTTGAGAAGGCTGCTTTGAGAAACCTCTTAGCGTAGCGTCTGCCAAGTTCAGCCTCTGCCTCTTTCCAATACTGACTTAGGTGTGACTGCTTCTCTTTCCTTTGGAGATAACTAGAGCCCTTTTCCTGAAGGGAAAATGTCTGTTGTCTGTTCTACTGTTGCACATGGGTTAAGGGCCTATACGGCTGCTGCTCCGCGTTTACCCACTCGAGGGAGGGCAGCTTCCCATTCTCTTTGGCGATGGCACTCCTGCAGCGCTGTGCCCCATGACTGTGCTTGCAGAGAGTAAACTACCCTTTCCATCTGAAGAAGGCACGCACAGAATGAGCAGTCTTTGTTCTCTGAGAGCAGTTTGTGGTACTACTGCGCCCGTGTATTGGGTCCCTAACTGCTCACTAGCAAGGTTTCTGCTGACCACTGTTTCCCAAACGTTGTGCAGCTAAGCTCACTTGGGAAGAAACAGTGCCAGAGTTCCTTCTGGGGCACCCTCAAGAGATCACATTCGTAGCATGAGGGTAGTGCTTTCCTCCTAAGCTGTGCATTCGCAGCCAGTTTCAATGTGTTCCTTTTGTGGAGAGACTCTCGTGGCGATGCCGCTGGAGACGGCCTCTGCTGCTATGCTCTTTGAGAAGGCTGCTTTGAGAATCCTCTTAGCGTAGCGTCTGCCAACTGCAGCCTCTGCCTCTCTCCAATACTGCCTTAGCTGTGACTACTTGTCTCTCCTTTGGAGAAACCTAGAGCTCTTTTCCTGAAGGGAAAATATCCGTTGTCAGTTCTACTTTTGCACATGGCGAAGGGCATTCACGGCTGCTGCTTGGCCTTTACACACTCGAGGGAGGGCAGCCTCCCATTCCTTTTGGAGCTGGCACTCCTGCAGCGCTGTGGGCCATGACTGTGCTTCGCAGACAGTAAACTACCCTTTCCAACTGAAGAAGGCACGCACGCAATGAGCAGTCTTTGTTCTCTGAGAGCAGTTGGTGGTACTCCTGCGCCCGTGTATTGGGTGCCTAACTGCCCACTAGCAATGTTTCTCCTCGCCTGTGTGTGTCAAACGTTGTGCAGCTAAGCTCACTTGGGAAGTACAAGTGCCAGAGCTCCTTTCCGGAGCATCCTCAAGAGATCACATTCGTAGCAGGCGGGTACTGCTTTCCTCCTAAGCTGTGCATTCGCAGCCAGCTTCAAGGTGTTCCTTTTGTGGAGAGACTCTTGTGGCGATGCCGCTGGAGACGGCCTCTGCTGCTATGCTCTTTGAGAAGGCTGCTTTGAGGAACCTCTTAGCGTTTCATCTGACATGGGCAGCCTCTGCCTCTTTCCAATACTGACTTAGGTGTGACAGCTTGTCTTTCCTTTGGAGAAACCTAGAGCCCTTTTCCTGAAGGGAAAATGTCCGTTGTCAGTTGTACTTTTGCACATGGGGAAGGGCCTTCACGGCTGCTGCTCGGCCTTTACCCACTCGAAGGAAGGCAGCTTCCCATTCCCTTTGGAGCTGGCACTCCTGCAGCGCTGTGGGCCATGACTGTGCTTCGCAGACAGTAAACTACCCTTTCCATCTGAAGAAGGCACGCACGGAATGAGCAGTCTTTGTTCTCTGAGAGCAGTTGTTGGTACTCCTGCGCCCGTGTATTGGGTGCCTAACTGCCCACTAGCAATGTTTCTCCTCGCCTGTGTGTGTCAAACGTTGTGCAGCTGAGCTCACTTGGGAAGTACAAGTGCCAGAGTTCCTTTCCGGGGCACCCTCAAGAGATCACATTCGTAGCATGCGGGTACTGCTTTCCTCCTAAGCTGTGCATTCGCAGCCAGCTTCAAGGTGTTCCTTTTGTGGAGAGACTCTCGTGGTGATGCCGCTTGAGACGGGCTCTGCTGCTATTCTCTTTGAGAAGGCTGCTTTGAGAAACCTCTTAGTGTAGCGTCTGCCAAGTGCAGCTTCTGCCTCTCTCCAATACAGACATAGCTGTGACAGCTTGTCTTTCCTTTGGAGAAACCTATAGCCCTTTTCCTGCAGGGAAAATGTCCGTTGTCAGTTCTCCTTTTGCACATGGGGAACGGCCTTCACGGCTGCTGCTCGGCCTTTACCACTCGAGGGAAGGCAGCTTCCCATTCTCTTTGGAGCTGGCACACCTGCAGCGCTGTGGGCCATGACTGTGCTTCGCAGACAGTAAACTACCCTTTCCATCTGAAGAAGGCACGCACGGAATGAGCAGTCTTTGTTCTCTGAGAGCAGTTGGTGGTACTCCTGCGCCCGTGTATTGGGTGCCTAACTGCCCACTAGCAATGTTTCTCCTCGCCTGTGTGTGTCAAACGTTTTGCAGCTAAGCTCACTTGGGAAGTACAAGTGCCAGAGTTCCTTTCCGGGGCACCCTCAAGAGTTCACATTCGTAGCATGCGGGTACTGCTTTCCTCCTAAGCTGTGCATTCGCAGCCAGCTTCAAGGTGTTCCTTTTGTGGAGAGACTCTCGTGCTGATGCCGCTTGAGACGGCCTCTGCTGCTATGCTCTTTGAGAAGGCTGCTTTGAGAAACCTCTTAGCGTAGTGTCTACCAAGTGCAGCCTCTGCCTCTTTCCAATACTGACTTAGCTGTGCCAGCTTGTCTTTCATTTGGAGAAACCTAGAGCCCTTTTCCTGAAGGGAAAATGTCCGGTGTCTGTTCAACTTTTGCACATGGGCTAAGGGCCTATACGGCTGCTGCTCCGCCTTTACCCACTCGAGGGAGGGCAGCTTCCCATTCTCTTTGTAAATGGCACTCCTGCAGCGCTGTGCCCCATGACTGTGCTTGCAGACAGTAAACTACCATTTCCATCTGAAGAAGGCACGCACAGAATGAGCAGACTGTTTTCTCTGAGAGCAGTTTGTGGTACTACTAGGCCCGTGTATTGGGTCTCTAACTGCTCACTAGCAATGTTTCTGCTGACCACTGTTTCGCAAACGTTGTGGAGCTAAGCTCACTTGGGAAGTAGAAGTGCCAGAGTTCCTCTCCGGGGCACCCTCAAGAAATCACATTCGTAACATGAGGGTAGTGCTTTCCTCCTAAGCTGTGCATTCGCAGCCAGCTTCAATGTGTTCCTTTTGTGGAGAGACTCTCGTGGCGATGCCGCTGGAGACGGCCTCTGCTTCTATGCTCTTTGAGAAGGCTGCTTTGAGGAACCTCTTAGCGTAGCGTCTGCCAAGTGCAGTCTCTGCCTCTCTCCAATACTGACGTGGCTGTGACTGCTTGTCTTTCCTATGGAGAAACCTAGAGCTCTTTTCCTGAAGGGAAAATGTCCGTTGTCAGTTGTAGTTTTGCAAATGGGGAAGGGCCTTCACGGCTGCTGCTCGGCCTTTACCCACTCGAGTGAGTGCAGCTTCCCATTACCTTTGGAGCTGGCACTCCTGCAGCGCTGTGGGCCATGACTGTGCTTCGCAGACAGTAAAGTACCCTTTCCATCTGAAGAAGGCACGCACGGAATGAGCAGTCTTTGTTCTCTGAGAGCAGTTTGTGGTACTCCTGCGCCCGTGTATTGGGTGCCTAACTGCCCACTAGCAATGTTTCTCCTCGCCAGTGTGTGTCAAACGTTGTGCAGCGAAGCTCACTTGGGAAGTACAAGTGCCAGAGTTCCTTTCCGGGGCACCCTCAAGAGATCACAATCGTAGCATGCGGGTACTGCTTTCTTCCTAAGCTGTGCATTCGCAGCCAGCTTCAAGGTGTTCCTTTTGTGGAGAGACTCTCGTGGCGATGCCGCTGGAGACGGCCTCTGCTGCTATGCTCTTTGAGAAGGCTGCTTTGAGAAACCTCTTAGCGTAGCCTCTGCCAAGTGCAGCCTATGCCTCTCTCCAATACAGACTTAGCTGTGACAGCTTGTCTTTCCTTTGGAGAAACCTAGAGCCGTTTTCCTTCAGGGAAAATGTCCGTTGTCAGTTCTCCTTTTGCACATGGGGAAGGGCCTTCACGGCTGCTGCTCGGCCTTTACCCACTCGAGGGAAGGCAGCTTCGCATTCCCTTTGGAGCTGGCACTCCTGCAGCGCTGTGGGCCATGACTGTGCTTCGCAGACAGTAAACTACCCTTTCCATCTGAAGAAGGCACGCACGGAATGAGCAGTCTTTGTTCTCTGAGAGCAGTTGGTGGTACTCCTGCGCCCGTGTATTGGGTGCCTAACTGCCCACTAGCAATGTTTCTCCTCGCCTGTGTGTGTCAAATGTTGTTCAGCTAAGCTCACTTGGGAAGTACAAGTGCCAGAGTTCCTTTCCGGGGCACCCTCAAGAGATCACATTCGTAGCATGCGGGTACTCTTTCCTCCTAAGCTGTGCATTTGCAGCCAGCTTCAAGGTGTTCCTTTTGTGGAGAGACTCTCGTGGTGATGCCGCTTGAGTCGTGCTCTGCTGCTATGCTCTTTGAGAAGGCTGCTTTGAGAAACCTCTTAGCGTAGCGTCTGCCAAGTGCAGCTTCTGCCTCTCTCCAATACAGACTTAGCTGTGACAGCTTTTCTTTCCTTTGGAGAAACCTAGAGCCCTTTTCCTTCAGGGAAAATGTCCGTTGTCAGTTCTCCTTTTGCACATGGGGAAGGGCCTTCACGGCTGCTGCTCAGCCTTTACCCACTCGAGGGAAGGCAGCTTCGCATTCCCTTTGGAGCTGGCACTCCTGCAGCGCTGTGGGCCATGACTGTGCTTCGCAGACAGTAAACTACCCTTTGCATCTGAAGAAGGCACGCACGGAATGAGCAGTCTTTGTTCTCTGAGAGCAGTTTGTGGTACTCCTGCGCCCGTGTATTGGGTGCCTAACTGCCCACTAGCAATGTTTCTCCTCGCCTGTGTGTGTCAAACGTTGTGCAGCTGAGCTCACTTGGGAAGTACAAGTGCCAGAGCTCCTTTCCGGGGCACCCTCAAGAGATCACATTCGTAGCATGCGGGTACTGCTTTCCTCCTAAGCTGTGCATTCGCAGCCAGCTTCAAGGTGTTCCTTTTGTGGAGAGACTCTGGTGGTGATGCCGCTTGAGACGGCCTCTGCTGCTATGCTCTTTGAGAAGGCTGCTTTGAGAAACCTCTTAGCGTAGCGTCTGCCAAGTGCAGCCTCTGCATCTTTCCAATACTGACTTAGGTGTGACAGCTTCTCTTTCCTTTGGAGATAACTAGAGCCCTTTTCCTGAAGGGAAAATGTCCGTTGTCTGTTCTACTGTTGCACATGGGTTAAGGGCCTATACGGCTGCTGCTCCGCGTTTACCCACTCGACGGAGGGCAGCTTCCCATTCTCTTTGGAGATGGCACTCCTGCAGCGCTGTGCCCCATGACTGTGCTTGCAGACAGTAAACTACCCTTTCCATCTGAAGAAGGCACGCACGGAATGAGCAGTCTTTGTTCTCTGAGAGCAGTTTTTGGTACTACTGCGCCCGTGTATTGGGTCCCTAACTGCTCACTAGCAATGTTTCTGCTGACCACTGTTTCCCAAACGTTTTGCAGCTAAGCTCACTTGGGAAGTAACAGTGCCAGAGTTCCTTCCGGGGCACCCTCAAGAGATCACATTCGTAGCATGAGGGTAGTGCTTTCCTCCTAAGCTGTGCATTTGCAGCCAGTTTCAATGTGTTCCTTTTGTGGAGAGACTCTCGTGGCGATGCCGCTGGAGACGGCCTCTGCTGCTATGCTCTTTGAGAAGGCTGCTTTGAGAAACCTCTTAGCGTAGCGTCTGCCAACTGCAGCCTCTGCCTCTCTCCAATACTGCCTTAGCTGTGACTACTTGTCTCTCCTTTGGAGAAACCTAGAGCTCTTTTCCTGAAGGGAAAATATCCGTTGTCAGTTCTACTTTTGCACATGGCGAAGGGCATTCACGGCTGCTGCTTGGCCTTTACACACTCGAGGGAGGGCAGCCTCCCATTCCCTTTGGAGCTGGCACTCCTGCAGCGCTGTGGGCCATGACTGTGCTTCGCAGACAGTAAACTACCCTTTCCAACTGAAGAAGGCACGCACGCAATGAGCAGTCTTTGTTCTCTGAGAGCAGTTGGTGGTACTCCTGCGCCCGTGTATTGGGTGCCTAACTGCCCACTAGCAATGTTTCTCCTCGCCTGTGTGTGTCAAACGTTGTGCAGCTAAGCTCACTTGGGAAGTACAAGTGCCAGAGCTCCTTTCCGGAGCATCCTCAAGAGATCACATTCGTAGCAGGCGGGTACTGCTTTCCTCCTAAGCTGTGCATTCGCAGCCAGCTTCAAGGTGTTCCTTTTGTGGAGAGACTCTTGTGGCGATGCCGCTGGAGACGGCCTCTGCTGCTATGCTCTTTGAGAAGGCTGCTTTGAGGAACCTCTTAGCGTTTCATCTGACATGGGCAGCCTCTGCCTCTTTCCAATACTGACTTAGGTGTGACAGCTTGTCTTTCCTTTGGAGAAACCTAGAGCCCTTTTCCTGAAGGGAAAATGTCCGTTGTCAGTTGTACTTTTGCACATGGGGAAGGGCCTTCACGGCTGCTGCTCGGCCTTTACCCACTCGAGGGAGTGCAGCTTCCCATTCACTTTGGAGATGGCACTCCTGCAGCGCTGTGCCCCATGACTGTGCTTGCAGACAGTAAACTACCCTTTCCATCAGAAGAAGGCACGCACGGAATGAGCAGTCTTTGTTCTCTGCGAGCAATTTGTGGTACTCCTGCGCCCGTGTATTGGGTGCCTAACTGCCCACTAGCAATGTTTCTCCTCGCCTGTGTGTGTCAAACGTTGTGCAGCTAAGCTCACTTGGGAAGTACAAGTGCCAGAGGTCCTTTCCGGGGCACCCTCAAGAGATCACATTCGTAGCATGCGTGTAATGCTTTCCTCCTAAGCTGTGCATTCGCAGCCAGCTTCAAGGTGTTCCTTTTGTGGAGAGACTCTCGTGGTGATGCCGCTTGAGTCGGGCTCTGCTGCTTTGCTCTTTGAGAAGGCTGCTTTGAGAAACCTCTTAACGTAGCGTCTGCCAACTGCAGCTTCTGCCTCTCTCCAATACAGACTTAGCTGTGACAGCTTGTCTTTCCTATGGAGAAACCTAGAGCCCTTTTCCTGCAGGGAAAATGTCCGTTGTCAGTTCTCCTTTTGCACATGGGGAAGGGCCTTCACGGCTGCTGCTCGGCCTTTACCCACTCGAAGGAAGGCAGCTTCCCATTCCCTTTGGAGCTGGCACTCCTGCAGCGCTGTGGGCCATGACTGTGCTTCGCAGACAGTAAACTACCCTTTCCATCTGAAGAAGGCACGCACGGAATGAGCAGTCTTTGTTCTCTGAGAGCAGTTGTTGGTACTCCTGCGCCCGTGTATTGGGTGCCTAACTGCCCACTAGCAATGTTTCTCTTCGCCTGTGTGTGTCAAACGTTGTGCAGCTAAGCTCACTTGGGAAGTACAAGTGCCAGAGTTCCTTTCCGGGGCACCTTCAAGAGATCACATTCGTAGCATGCGGGTACTGCTTTCCTCCTAAGCTGTGCATTCGCAGCCAGCTTCAAGGTGTTCCTTTTGTGGAGAGACTCTCGTGGTGATGCCGCTTGAGACGGGCTCTGCTGCTATTCTCTTTGAGAAGGCTGCTTTGAGAAACCTCTTAGTGTAGCGTCTGCCAAGTGCAGCTTCTGCCTCTCTCCAATACAGACATAGCTGTGACAGCTTGTCTTTCCTTTGGAGAAACCTATAGCCCTTTTCCTGCAGGGAAAATGTCCGTTGTCAGTTCTCCTTTTGCACATGGGGAACGGCCTTCACGGCTGCTGCTCGGCCTTTACCACTCGAGGGAAGGCAGCTTCCCATTCTCTTTGGAGCTGGCACACCTGCAGCGCTGTGGGCCATGACTGTGCTTCGCAGACAGTAAACTACCCTTTCCATCTGAAGAAGGCACGCACGGAATGAGCAGTCTTTGTTCTCTGAGAGCAGTTGGTGGTACTCCTGCGCCCGTGTATTGGGTGCCTAACTGCCCACTAGCAATGTTTCTCCTCGCCTGTGTGTGTCAAACGTTTTGCAGCTAAGCTCACTTGGGAAGTACAAGTGCCAGAGTTCCTTTCCGGGGCACCCTCAAGAGTTCACATTCGTAGCATGCGGGTACTGCTTTCCTCCTAAGCTGTGCATTCGCAGCCAGCTTCAAGGTGTTCCTTTTGTGGAGAGACTCTCGTGCTGATGCCGCTTGAGACGGCCTCTGCTGCTATGCTCTTTGAGAAGGCTGCTTTGAGAAACCTCTTAGCGTAGTGTCTACCAAGTGCAGCCTCTGCCTCTTTCCAATACTGACTTAGCTGTGACAGCTTGTCTTTCATTTGGAGAAACCTAGAGCCCTTTTCCTGAAGGGAAAATGTCCGGTGTCTGTTCAACTTTTGCACATGGGCTAAGGGCCTATACGGCTGCTGCTCCGCCTTTACCCACTCGAGGGAGGGCAGCTTCCCATTCTCTTTGTAAATGGCACTCCTGCAGCGCTGTGCCCCATGACTGTGCTTGCAGACAGTAAACTACCCTTTCCATCTGAAGAAGGGACGCACAGAATGAGCAGACTGTTTTCTCTGAGAGCAGTTTGTGGTACTACTAGGCCCGTGTATTGGGTCTCTAACTGCTCACTAGCAATGTTTCTGCTGACCACTGTTTCGCAAACGTTGTGGAGCTAAGCTCACTTGGGAAGTAGAAGTGCCAGAGTTCCTCTCCGGGGCACCCTCAAGAAATCACATTCGTAACATGAGGGTAGTGCTTTCCTCCTAAGCTGTGCATTCGCAGCCAGCTTCAATGTGTTCCTTTTGTGGAGAGACTCTCGTGGCGATGCCGCTGGAGACGGCCTCTGCTTCTATGCTCTTTGAGAAGGCTGCTTTGAGGAACCTCTTAGCGTAGCGTCTGCCAAGTGCAGTCTCTGCCTCTCTCCAATACTGACGTGGCTGTGACTGCTTATCTTTCCTATGGAGAAACCTAGAGCTCTTTTCCTGAAGGGAAAATGTCCGTTGTCAGTTGTAGTTTTGCAAATGGGGAAGGGCCTTCACGGCTGCTGCTCGGCCTTTACCCACTCGAGTGAGTGCAGCTTCCCATTACCTTTGGAGCTGGCACTCCTGCAGCGCTGTGGGCCATGACTGTGCTTCGCAGACAGTAAAGTACCCTTTCCATCTGAAGAAGGCACGCACGGAATGAGCAGTCTTTGTTCTCTGAGAGCAGTTTGTGGTACTCCTGCGCCCGTGTATTGGGTGCCTAACTGCCCACTAGCAATGTTTCTCCTCGCCAGTGTGTGTCAAACGTTGTGCAGCTAAGCTCACTTGGGAAGTACAAGTGCCAGAGTTCCTTTCCGGGGCACCCTCAAGAGATCACATTCGTAGCATGCGGGTACTGCTTTCTTCCTAAGCTGTGCATTCGCAGCCAGCTTCAAGGTGTTCCTATTGTGGAGAGACTCTCGTGGCGATGCCGCTGGAGACGGCCTCTGCTGCTATGCTCTTTGAGAAGGCTGCTTTGAATAACCTCTTAGCGTAGCGTCTGCCAAGTGCAGCCTCTGCCTCTCTCCAATACAGACTTAGCTGTGACAGCTTGTGTTTCCTTTGGAGAAACCTAGAGCCCTTTTCCTGCAGGGAAAATGTCCGTTGTCAGTTCTCCTTTTGCACATGGGGAAGGGCCTTCACGGCTGCTGCTCGGTCTTTACCCACTCGAGGAAAGGCAGCTTCCCATTCTCTTTGGAGCTGGCACTCCTGCAGCGCTGTGGGCCATGACTGTGCTTCGCAGACAGTAAACTACCCTTTCCATCAGAAGAAGGCACGCACGGAATGAGCAGTCTTTGTTCTCTGAGAGCAGTTGGTGGTACTCCTGCGCCCGTGTATTGGGTGCCTAACTGCCCACTAGCAATGTTTCTCCTCGCCAGTGTGTGTCAAACGTTGTGCAGCTAAGCTCACTTGGGAAGTACAAGTGCCAGAGCTCCTTTCCGGAGAACCCTCAAGAGATCACATTCGTAGCATGCGGGTACTGCTTTCCTCCTAAGCTGTGCATTCGCAGCCAGCTTCAAGGTGTTCCTTTTGTGGAGAGACTCTCGTGCTGATGCCGCTTAAGACGGCCTCTGCTGCTATGCTCTTTGAGAAGGCTGCTTTGAGAAACCTCTTAGCGTAGCGTCTGCCAAGTGCAGCCTCTGCCTCTCTCCAATACTGACTTAGGTGTGACAGCTTGTCTTGCCTTTGGAGATAACTAGAGCCCTTTTCCTGAAGTGAAAATGTCCGTTGTCTGTAATACTGTTGCACATGGGCTAAGGGCCTATACGGCTGCTGCTCCGCGTTTACCCACTCGAGGGAGGGCAGCTTCCCATTCTCTTTGGAGATGGCACTCCTGCAGCGCTGTGCCCCATGACTGTGCTTTCAGACAGTAAACTACCCTTTCCATCTGAAGAAGGCACGCACGGAATGAGCAGTCTTTGTTCTCTGAGAGCCGTTTGTGGTACTACTGCGCCCGTGTATTGGGTCCCTAACTGCTCACTAGCAATGTTTCTGATGACCACTGTTTCCCAAACGTTGTGCAGCTAAGCTCACTTGGGAAGTAAAAGTGCCAGAGTTCCTTCCGGGGCACCCTCAAGAGATCACATTCGTAGCATGAGGGTAGTGCTTTCCTCCTAAGCTGTGCATTCGCAGCCAGTTTCAATGTGTTTCTTTTGTGGAGAGACTCTCGTGGCGATGCCGCTGGAGACGGCCTCTGCTGCTATGCTCTTTGAGAAGGCTGCTTTGAGGAACCTCTTAGCGTAGCGTCTGCCAAGTGCAGTCTCTGCCTCTCTCCAATACTGACGTGGCTGTGACTGCTTGTCTTTCCTATGGAGAAACCTAGAGCTCTTTTCCTGAAGGGAAAATGTCCGTTGTCAGTTGTAGTTTTGCAAATGGGGAAGGGCCTTCACGGCTGCTGCTCGGCCTTTACCCACTCGAGTGAGTGCAGCTTCCCATTACCTTTGGAGATGGCAATCCTGCAGCGCTGTGGGCCATGACTGTGCTTCGCAGACAGTAAACTACCCTTTCCATCTGAAGAAGGCACGCACGGAATGAGCAGTCTTTGTTCTCTGAGAGCAGTTGGTGGTACTCCTGCGCCCGTGTATTGGGTGCCTAACAGCCCACTAGCAATGTTTCTCCTCGCCAGTGTGTGTCAAACGTTGTGCAGCTAAGCTCACTTGGGAAGTACAAGTGCCAGAGCTCCTTTCCGGAGCACCCTCAAGAGATCACATTCGTAGCATGCGGGTACTGCTTTCCTCCTAAGCTGTGCATTCGCAGCCAGCTTCAAGGTGTTCCTTTTGTGGAGAGACTCTAATGGTGATGCCGCTTGAGACGGCCTCTGCTGCTATGCCCTTTGAGAAGGCTGCTTTGAGAAACCTCTTCGCATAGCGTCTGCCAAGTGCAGCCTCTGCCTCTTTCCAATACTGACTTAGCTGTGACAGCTTGTCTTTCATTTGGAGAAACCTAGAGCTCTTTTCCTGAAGGGAAAATATCCGTTGTCAGTTCTACTTTTGCACATGGCGAAAGGCCTTCACGGCTGCTCCTCGGCCTTTACCCACTCGAGGGAGGGCAGCTTCCCATTCCCTTTGGAGATGGCAATCCTGCAGCTTTGTGGGCCATGACTGTGCTTCGCAGACAGTAAACTACCCTTTCCATCTGAAGAAGGCAAGCACGGAATGAGCAGTCTTTGTTCTCTCAGAGCAGTTGGTGGTACTCCTGCGCCCGTGTATTTGGTGCCTAACTGCCCACTTGCAATGTTTCTCCTCACCTGTGTGTGTCAAACGTTCTGCAGCTAAGCTCACTTCGGAAGTACAAGTGCCAGAGTTCTTTTCCGAGGCACCCTCAAGAGATCACATTCGTAGCATGCGGGTACTGGTTTCCTCCTAAGCTGTGCATTCGCAGCCAGCTTCAAGGTGTTCCTTTTGTGGAGAGTCTCACGTGGTGATGCCGCTTGAGACGGCCTCTGCTGCTGTGCTCTGTGAGAAGGCTGCTTTGAGAAACCTCTTAGCGTAGCGTCTGCCAACTGCAGCCTCTGCCTCTCTCCAACACTGACTTAGCTGTGACAGCTTGTCTTTCCTTTGGAGAAACCTAGAGCCCTTTTCCTGAAGGGAAAATGTCCGTTGTCAGTTCTCCTTTTGCACATGGGGAAGGGCCTTCACGGCTGCTGCTCGTCCTTTACCCACTCGAGGGAGGGCAGCTTCCCATTCCCTTTGGAGATGGCACTCCTGCAGCGCTGTGCCTCATGACTGTGCTTCGCAGACAGTAAACTACCCTTTCCATCAGAAGAAGGCACGCACGGAATGAGCAGTCTTTGTTCTCTGAGAGCATTTTGTGGTACTCCTGCACCCGTGTATTGGGTGCCTAACTACCCACTAGCAATGTTTCTCCTCGCCAGTGTGTGTCAAACGTTGTGCAGCTAAGCTCACTTGTTAAGTTCAAGTGCCAGATTTCCTTTCCGGGGCACCCTGAAGTGATCACATTCGTAGCATGCGTGTACTGCTTTCCTCCTAAGCTGTGCATTCGCAGCCAGCTTCAAGGTGTTCCTTTTGTGGAGAGACTCCCGTGGTGATGCCGCTTGAGTTGGGCTCTGCTGCTATGCTCTTTGAGAAGGCTGCTTTGAGAAACCTCTTAGCATAGCGTCTGCCAAGTGCAGCTTCTGCCTCTCTCCAATACAGACTTAGCTGTGACAGCTTGTCTTTCCTTTGGAGAAACCTAGAGCCCTTTTCCTGCAGGGAAAATGTCCGTTGTCAGTTCTCCTTTTGCACATGGGGAAGGGCCTTCACGGTTGCTGCTCGACCTTTACCCACTCGAGGAAAGGCAGCTTCCCATTCTCTTTGGAGCTGGCACTCCTGCAGCGCTGTGGGGCATGACTGTGCTTCGCAGACAGTAAACTACCCTTTCCATCAAAGAAGGCACGCACGGAATGAGCAGTCTTTGTTCTCTGAGAGCAGTTGGTGGTACTCCTGCGCCCGTGTATTGGGTGCCTAACTGCCCACTAGAAATGTTTCTCCTCGCCTGTGTGTGTCAAACGTTGTTCAGCTAAGCTCACTTGGGAAGTACAAGTGCCAGAGCTCCTTTCCGGAGAACCCTCAAGAGATCACATTCGTAGCATGCGGGTACTGCTTTCCTCCTAAGCTGTGCATTCGCAGCCAGCTTCAAGGTGTTCCTTTTGTGGAGAGACTCTCGTGGTGATGCCGCTTGAGACGGCCTCTGCTGCTGTGCTCTTTGAGAAGGCTGCTTTGAGAAACTTCTTCGCATAGCGTCTGCAAAGTGCAGCCTCTGCCTCTTTCCAAAACTGCCGTAGCTGTGACAGCTTGACTTTCATTTGGAGAAACCTAGAGCCCTTTTGCTGAAGGGAAAATGTCCGTTGTCTGTTCTACTGTTGCACATGGGCTAAGGGCCTATACGGCTGCTGCTCCGCCTTTACCCACTCGAGGGAGGGCAGCTTCCCATTACCTTTGGAGATGGCAATCCTGCAGTGCTGTGCCCCATGACTGTGCTTGCAGACAGTAAACTACTCTTTCCATCTGAAGAAGGCACGCACAGAATGAGCAGTCTTTGTTCTCTGAGAGCAGTTTGTGGTACTACTGGGACCGTGTATTGGGTCCCTAACTGCTCACTAGCATTGTTTCTGCTGACCACTGTTTCGCAAACGTTGTGGAGCTAAGCTCACTTGGGAAGTAGAAGTGCCAGAGTTCCTCTCCGGGGCACCCTCAAGAAATCACATTCGTAACATGAGGGTAGTGCTTTCCTCCTAAGCTGTGCATTCGCAGCCAGCTTCAATGTGTTCCTTTTGTGGAGAGACTCTCGTGGCGATATCGCTGGAGACGGCCTCTGCTGCTATGCTCTTTGAGAAGGCTGCTTTGAGGAACCTCTTAGCGTAGCGACTGCCAAGTGCAGCCTCTGCCTCTCTCCAATACTGACGTGGCTGTGACTGCTTGTCTTTCCTATGGAGAAAGCTAGAGCTCTTTTCCTGAAGGGAAAATGTCCGTTGTCAGTTGTAGTTTTGCAAATGGGGAAGGGCCTTCACGGCTGCTGCTCGGCCTTTACCCACTCGAGTGAGTGCAGCTGCCCATTACCTTTGGAGATGGCAATCCTGCAGCGCTGTGGGCCATGATTGTGCTTCGCAGACAGTAAACTACCCTTTCCATCTGAAGAAGGCACGCACGGAATGAGCAGTCTTTGTTCTCTGAGAGCAGTTGGTGGTACTCCTGCGCCCGTGTATTGGGTTCCTCACTGCCCACTAGCAATGTTTCTCCTCGCCAGTGTGTGTCAAACGTTGTGCAGCGAAGCTCACTTGGGAAGTACAAGTGCCAGAGTTCCTTTCCGGGGCACCCTCAAGAGATCACAATCGTAGCATGCGGGTACTGCTTTCTTCCTAAGCTGTGCATTCGCAGCCAGCTTCAAGGTGTTCCTTTTGTGGAGAGACTCTCGTGGCGATGCCGCTGGAGACGGCCTCTGCTGCTATGCTCTTTGAGAAGGCTGCTTTGAGAAACCTCTTAGCGTAGCGTCTGCCAAATGCAGCCTCTGCCTCTCTCCAATACAGACTTAGCTGTGACAGCTTGTCTTCCCTTTGGAGAAACCTAGAGCCGTTTTCCTTCAGGGAAAATGTCCGTTGTCAGTTCTCCTTTTGCACATGGGGAAGGGCCTTCACGGCTGCTGCTCGGCCTTTACCACTCGAGGGAAGGCAGCTTCCCATTCTCTTTGGAGCTGGCACACCTGCAGCGCTGTGGGCCATGACTGTGCTTCGCAGACAGTAAACTACCCTTTCCATCTGAAGAAGGCACGCACGGAATGAGCAGTCTTTGTTCTCTGAGAGCAGTTGGTGGTACTCCTGCGCCCGTGTATTGGGTGCCTAACTGCCCACTAGCAATGTTTCTCCTCGCCTGTGTGTGTCAAACGTTGTGCAGCTAAGCTCACTTGGGAAGTACAAGTGCCAGAGTTCCTTTCCGGGGCACCCTCAAGAGTTCACATTCGTAGCATGCGGGTACTGCTTTCCTCCTAAGCTGTGCATTCGCATTCAGCTTCAAGGTGTTCCTTTTGTGGAGAGACTCTCGTGCTGATGCCGCTTGAGACGGCCTCTGCTGCTATGCTCTTTGAGAAGGCTGCTTTGAGAAACCTCTTAGCGTAGTGTCTGCCAAGTGCAGCCTCTGCCTCTTTCCAATACTGACTTAGCTGTGACAGCTTGTCTTTCATTTGGAGAAACCTAGAGCCCTTTTCCTGAAGGGAAAATGTCCGGTGTCTGTTCAACTTTTGCACATGGGCTAAGGGCCTATACGGCTGCTGCTCCGCCTTTACCCACTCGAGGGAGGGCAGCTTCCCATTCTCTTTGGAAATGGCACTCCTGCAGCGCTGTGCCCCATGACTGTGCTTGCAGACAGTAAACTACCCTTTCCATATGAAGAAGGCACGCACAGAATGAGCAGACTGTGTTCTCTGAGAGCAGTTTGTGGTACTACTAGGCCCGTGTATTGGGTCTCTAACTGCTCACTAGCAATGTTTCTGCTGACCACTGTTTCGCAAACGTTGTGGAGCTAAGCTCACTTGGGAAGTAGAAGTGCCAGAGTTCCTTTCCGGGGCACCCTAAAGAGATCACATTCGTAGCATGCGGGTACTGCTTTCTTCCTAAGCTGTGCATTCGCAGCCAGCTTCAAGGTGTTCCTTTTGTGGAGAGACTCTCGTGGCGATGCCGCTGGAGACGGCCTCTGCTGCTATGCTCTTTGAGAAGGCTGCTTTGAATAACCTCTTAGCGTAGCGTCTGCCAAGTGCAGCCTCTGCCTCTCTCCAATACAGACTTAGCTGTGACAGCTTGTGTTTCCTTTGGAGAATCCTAGAGCCCTTTTCCTGCAGGGAAAATGTCCGTTGTCAGTTCTCCTTTTGCACATGGGGAAGGGCCTTCACGGCTGCTGCTCGGTCTTTACCCACTCGAGGAAAGGCAGCTTCCCATTCTCTTTGGAGCTGGCACTCCTGCAGCGCTGTGGGCCATGACTGTGCTTCGCAGACAGTAAACTACCCTTTCCATCAGAAGAAGGCACGCACGGAATGAGCAGTCTTTGTTCTCTGAGAGCAGTTGGTGGTACTCCTGCGCCCGTGTATTGGGTGCCTAACTGCCCACTAGCAATGTTTCTCCTCGCCAGTGTGTGTCAAACGTTGTTCAGCTAAGCTCACTTGGGAAGTACAAGTGCCAGAGCTCCTTTCCGGAGAACCCTCAAGAGATCACATTCGTAGCATGCGGGTACTGCTTTCCTCCTAAGCTGTAACTTCGCATCTAGCTTCAAGGTGGTCCGTTTTTGGAGAGACTCTCGTGGCGATGCCGCTGGAGACGGCCTCTGCTGCTATGCTCTTTGAGAAGGCTGCTTTGAGGAACCTCTTAGCGTAGCATCTGCCAAGTGCAGCCTCTGCCTCTCTCCAATACTGACTTAGCTGTGACAGCTTGTCTTTCCTTTGGAGAAACCTAGAGCCATTTTCCTAAAGGGAAAATGTCCGTTTCAGTTCTAATTTTGCACATGGGGAAGGGCCTTCACGGCTGCTGCTCGGCCTTTACCCACTCGATTGAGGGCAGCTTCCCATTCCCTTTGGAGATGGCACTACTGCAGCGCTGTGGGCCATGACTGTGCTTCGCAGACAGTAAAATAACCTTTCCATCAGAAGAAGGCACGCACGGAATGAGCAGTCTTTGTTCTCTGAGAGCAGTTGGTGGTACTCCTGCGCCCGTGTATTGGGTGCCTAACTGCCCACTAGCAATGTTTCTCCTCGCCTGTGTGTGTCAAACGTTGTTCAGCTAAGCTCACTTGGGAAGCACAAGTGCCAGAGCTCCTTTCCGGAGAACCCTCAAGAGATCACATTCGTAGCATGCGGGTACTGCTTTGCTCCTAAGCTGTGCATTCGCAGCCAGCTTCAAGGTGTTCCTTTTGTGGAGAGAGTCTCGTGGTGATGCCGCTTGAGACGGCCTCTGCTGCTATGCTCTTTGAGAAGGCTGCTTTGAGAAACCTCTTGGCATAGCGGCTGCAAAGTGCAGCCTCTGCCTCTTTCCAAAACTGCCTTAGCTGTGACAGCTTGACTTTCATTTGGAGAAACCTAGAGCCCTTTTCCTGAAGGGAAAATGTCCGTTGTCTGTTCTCCTTTTGCACATGGGGAAGGGCCTTCACGGCTGCTGCTCGGCCTTTACCCACTCGAGGGAAGGCAGCTTCACATTCCCTTTGGAGCTGGCACTCCTGCAGCGCTGTGGGCCATGACTGTGCTTCGCAGACAGTAAACTACCCTTTCCATCTGAAGAAGGCACGCACGGAATGAGCAGTCTTTGTTCTCTGAGAGCAGTTGGTGGTACTCCTGCGCCCGTGTATTGGGTGCCTAACTGCCCACTACCAATGTTTCTCCTCGCCTGTGTGTGTCAAACGTTGTGCAGCTAAGCTCACTTGGGAAGTACAAGTGCCAGAGTTCCTTTCCGGCGCACCCTCAAGAGATCACATTCGTAGCATGCGGGTACTGCTTTCCTCCTAAGCTGTGCATTCGCAGCCAGCTTCAAGGTGTTCCTTTTGTGGAGAGACTCTCGTGGTGATGCCGCTTGAGTCGGGCTCTGCTGCTATGCTCTTTGAGAAGGCTGCTTTGAGAAACCTCTTAGCGTAGCGTCTGCCAAGTGCAGCTTCTGCCTCTCTCCAATACAGACTTAGCTGTGACAGCTTGTCTTTCCTTTGGAGAAACCTAGAGCCCTTTTCCTGAAGGGAAAATGTCTGTTGTCTGTTCTACTGTTGCACATGGCCTAGGGGCCTATATGGCTGCTGCTCGGCCTTTACCCACTCGAGGGAAGGCAGCTTACCATTCTCTTTGGAGATGGCACTCCTGCAGCGCTGTGCCCCATGACTGTGCTTGCAGACAGTAAACTACCCTTTCCATCTGAAGAAGGCACGCACGGAATGAGCAGTCTTTGTTCTCTGAGAGCAGTTGTTGGTACTCCTGCGCCCGTGTATTGGGTGCCTAACTGCCCACTAGCAATGTTTCTCCTCGCCTGTGTGTGTCAAACGTTGTGCAGCTAAGCTCACTTGGGAAGTACAAGTGCCAGAGTTCCTTTCCGGCGCACCCTCAAGAGATCACATTCGTAGCATGCGGGTACTGCTTTCCTCCTAAGCTGTGCATTCGCAGCTAGTTTCAAGGTGGTCCGTTTTTGGAGAGACTCTCGTGGCGATGCCGCTGGAGACGGCCTCTGCTGCTATGCTCTTTGAGAAGGCTGCTTTGAGGAACCTCTTAGCGTAGCGTCTGCCAAGTGCAGCCTTTGCCTCTCTCCAAACTGACTTAGCTGTGAAAGCTTCTCTTTCCTTTGGAGAAACCTAGAGCTCTTTTCCTGAAGGGAAAATATCCGTTGTCAGTTCTACTTTTGCACATGGCGAAGGGCCTTCACGGCTGCTGCTCGGCCTTTACCCCCTTGAGTGAGTGCAGCATCCCATTCCCTTTGGAGATGGCACTCCTGAAGCGCTGTGGGCCATGACTGTGCTTCGCAGACAGTAAACTACCCTTTCCATCTGAAGAAGGCACGCACGGAATGAGTAGTCTTTGTTCTCTGAGAGCAGTTTGTTGTACTCATGCGCCCGTGTATTGGGTGCCTAATTGCCCACTAGCAGTGTTTCTCCTCGCCTGTGTGTGTCAAACGTTGTGCAGCTAAGCTCACTTGGGAAGTACAAGTGCCAGAGCTCCTTTCCGGTGCACCCTCAAGAGACAACTTTCGTAGCATGCGGGTACTGCTTTCCTCCAAAGCTGTGTATTCGCATCCAGCTTCAAGGTGGTCCGTTTTTGGAGAGACCCTCGTGGCGATGCCGCTGGAGACGGCCTCTGCTGCTATCGTCTTTGAGAAGGCTGCTTTGAGGAACTTCTTAGCGTAGCGTCTGCCAACCGCAGCCTCTGCCTCTCTTCAATACTGACTTAGCTGTGACTGCTTGTCTCTCCTTTGGAGAAACCTAGAGCTCTTTCTCTGAAGGGAAAATATCCGTTGTCAGTTCTACTTTTGCACATGGCGAAGGGCCTTCACGGCTGCTGGTCGGCCTTTACCTACTCGAGGGAGGGCCGCTTCCCATTCCCTTGGAGATGGCACTCCTGAAGCGCTGTGGGCCATGACTGTGCTTCGCAGACAGTAAATTACCCTTTCCATCTGAAGATGGCACGCACGGAATGAGCAGTCTTTGTTCTCTGAGAGCAGTTGGTGGTACTACTGCGCACGTGTATTGGGTGTCTAACTGCCCACTAGCAATGATTCTCCTCGCCTGTGTGTGTCAAACGTTGTGCAGCTAAGCTCACTTGGGAAGTATAAGTGCCAGAGTTCCTTTCCGGGGCACCCTCAAGAGATCACATTCGTAGCATGCGGGAACTGCATTCCTCCTAAGCTGTGCATTCGCAGCCAGCTTCAAGGTGTTTCTTTTGTGGAGAGACTCTCGTGGTGATGCCGCTGGAGACGGCCTCTGCTGCTATGCTCTTTGAGAAGGCTGCTTTGAGAAACCTCTTAGCGTAGCGTCTGCCAAGTGCAGCCTCTGCCTCTCTCCAATACTGACTTAGCTGTGACAGCTTGTCTTTCCTTTGGAGAAACCTAGAGCCCTTTTCCTGCAGGGAAAATGTCCGTTGTCAGTTTTCCTTTTGCACATTGGGAAGGGCCTTCACGGCTGCTGCTCAGCCTTTACCCACTCGAGGGAAGGCAGCTTCCCATTCCCTTCGGATATTGCACTCCTGCAGCGCTGTGGGCCATGACTGTGCTTCGCAGAGAGTAAACTACGCTTTCCAACTGAAGAAGGCACGCACGGAATGAGCAGTCTTTGTTCTCTGAGGGCAGTTGGTGGTACTACTGCGCCCGTGTATTTGGTGCCAAACTGCCCACTAGCAATATTTTTCCTCGCCAGTTTGTGGCAAACGTTGTGCAGCTAAGCCACTTGGGAAGTACAAGTGCCAGAGTACCTTTCCGGGGCACCCTCAAGAGATCACATTCGTAGCATGCGGGTACTGCTTTCCTCCTAAGCTGTGCATTCGCAGCCAGTTTCAAGGTGGTCCGTTTTTGGAAAGACTCTCGTGGCGATGCCGCTGGCGACGGCCTCTGCTGCTATGCTCTTTGAGAAGGCTGCTTTGAGGAACCTCTTAGCGTAGCGTCTGCCAAGTGCAGCCTTTGCCTCTCTCCAAACTGACTTAGCTGTGACAGCTTCTCTTTCCCTTGGAGAAACCTAGAGCTCTTTTACTGAAGGGAAAATATCCGTTGTCAGTTCTACTTTTGCACATGGCGAAGGGCCTTCACGGCTGCTGCTCGGCCTTTACCCACTCGAGGGAGGGCAGCTTCCCATTCCCTTTAGAGATGGTACTCCTGAAGCGCTGTGGGCCATGACTGTGCTTCGCACACAGTAAACTACCCTTTCCATCTGAAGAAGGCAAGCACGGAATGAGCAGTCTTTTTTCTCTTAGAGCAGTTGGTGGTAGTCCTGCGCCCGTGTATTGGGTGCCTAACTGCCCACTAGCAATGTTTCTCCTCACCTGTGTGTGTCAAACGTTCTGCAGCTAAGCTCACTTGGCAAGTACAAGTGCCAGATTTCTTTTCCGAGGCACCCTCAAGAGATCACATTCGTAGCATGCGGATTCTGGTTTCCTCCTAAGCTGTGCTTTCGCAGCCAGCTTCAAGGTGTTCCTTTTGTGGAGAGACTCACGTGGTGATGCGCCTTGAGACGGCCTCTGCTGCTGTGCTCTTTGAAAAGGCTGCTTTGAGAAACCTCTTAGCGTAGCGTCTGCCAAGTGCAGCCTCTGCCTCTCCCCTATACTGACTTAGCTGTGACAGCTTGTCTTTCCTTTGGAGAAACCTAGAGCCCTTTTCCTGAAGGGAAAATGTCCATTGTCAGTTCTCCTTTTGCACATGGGGAAGGGCCTTCACGGCTGCTGCTAGGCCTTTACCCACTCGAGGGAGGGCAGCTTCCCATTCCCTTTGGAGATGGCACTCCTGCAGCGCTGTGCCCCATGACTGTGCTTCGCAGACAGTAAACTACCCTTTCCATCAGAAGAAGGCACGCACGGAATGAGCAGTCTTTGTTCTCTGAGAGCAGTTGGTGGTACTCCTGCGCCCGTGTATTGGGTGCCTAACTACCCACTAGCAATGTTTCTCCTCGCCAGTGTGTGTCAAACGTTGTGCAGCTAAGCTCACTTGGCAAGTACAAGTGCAAGATTTCCTTTCCGGGGCACCCTCAAGTGATCACATTCGTAGCATGCGTGTACTGCTTTCCTCCTAAGCTGTGCATTCGCAGCCAGCTTCAAGGTGTTCCTTTTGTGGAGTGACTCTCGTGCTGATGCGCTTAAGACGGCCTCTTCTGGTATGCTCTTTGAGAAGGCTGCTTTGAGAAACCTCTTAGCGTAGCGTCTGCCAAGTGCAGCCTCTGCCTCTTTCCAATACCTACTTAGCTGTGACAGCTTGTCTTTCCTTTGGAGATAACTAGAGCCCTTTTCATGAAGGGAAAATGTCCGTTGTCTGTTCTACTGTTGCACATAGGCTAAGGGCCTATACGGCTGCTGATCCGCGTTTACCCACTCGAGGGAGGGCAGCTTCCCATTCTCTTTGGAGATGGCACTCCTGCAGCGCTGTGCCCCATGATTGTGCTTGCAGACAGTAAACTACCCTTTCCCTCTGAAGAAGGCACGCACAGAATGAGCAGTCTTTGTCCTCTGAGAGCAGTTTGTGGTACTACTGCGCCCGTGTATTGGGTCACTAACTGCTCACTAGCAATGTTTCTGCTGACCACTGTTTCCCAAACGTTGTGCAGCTAAGCTCACTTGGGAAGTAAAAGTGCCAGAATTCCTTCCGGGGCACCCTCAAGACATCACATTCGTAGCATGAGGGTAGTGCTTTCCGCCGAAGCTGTGCATTTGCAGCGAGCTTCAATGTGTTCCTTTTGTGGAGAGACTCTCGTGGCGATGCCGCTGGAGACGGCCTCTGCTGCTATGCTATTTGAGAAGGCTGCTTTGAGAAACCTCTTAGCGTAGCGTCTGCAAACTGCAGCTTCTGCCTCTCTCCAACACTGACTTAGCTGTGACTGCTTGTCTCTCCTTTGGAGAAACCTAGAGCTCTTTTCCTGAAGGGAAAATATGCGTTGTCAGTTCTACTTTTGCACATGGCAAAGGGACTTCACGGGTGCTGCTCGGGCTTTACCCACTCGACGGAGCACAGCTTCCCATTCCCTTTGGAGATGGCATTCCTGCAGCTTTGTGGGCCATGACTGTGCTTCGCAGACAGTAAACTACCCTTTCCATCTGAAGAAGGCAAGCACGGAATGAGCAATCTTTGTTCTCTGAGAGCATTTGGTGGTACTCCTGCGCCCGTGTATTGGGTGCCTAACTGCCCACTAGCAATGTTTCTCCTCACCTGTTTGTGTCAAACGTTCTGCAGCTAAGCTCTCTTCGGAAGTACAAGTGCCAGAGTTCCTTTCCGGGGCACCCTCAAGAGATCACATTCGTAGCATGCGGGTACTGCTTTCCTTCTAAGCTGTGCATTCGCAGCCAGCTTCAAGGTGTTCCTTTTGTGGAGAGACTCTCGTGGTGATGCCGCTTGAGTCGGGCTCTGCTGCTATGCTCTTTGAGAAGACTGCTTTGAGGAACCTCTTAGCGTAGCGTCTGCCAAGTGCAGCCTCTGCCTCTCTCCAATACTGACGTGGCTGTGACAGCTTGTCTTTCCTATGGAGAAACCTAGAGCTCTTTATCTGAAGGGAAAATGTCCGTTGTCAGTTGTAGTTTTGCAAATGGGGAAGGGCCTTCACGGCTGCCTCTCGGCCTTTACCCAGTCGAGTGAGTGCAGCTTCCCATTACCTTTGGAGATGGCAATCCTGCAGCGCTGTGGGCCATGACTGTGCTTCGCAGACAGTAAACTACCCTTTCCATCTGAAGAAGGCACGCACGGAATGAGCAATCTTTTTCTCTGAGAGCAGTTGGTGGTACTCCTGCGCCCGTGTATTGGGTGCCTAACTGCCCACTAGCAATGTTTCTCCTCGCCAGTGTGTGTCAAACGTTGTGCAGCTAAGCTCACTTGGGAAGTAAAAGTGCCAGTGTTCCTTTCCGGGGCACCCTCAAGAGATCACATTCGTAGCATGCTGGTACTGCTTTCTTCCTAAGCTGTGCATTCGTAGCCAGCTTCAAGGTGTTTCTTTTGTGGAGAGAGTCTCGTGGTGATGCCGCTTTAGACGGCCTCTGCTGCTATGCTCTTTGAGAAGGCTGCTTTGAGAAACCTCTTAGCGTAGCGTCTGCCAAGTGCAGCCACTGCCTCTCTCCAATACAGACTTAGCTGTGACAGCTTCTCTTTCCTTTGGAGAAACCTAGAGGCTTTTCCTGCAGGGAAAATGTCCGTTGTCAGTTCTCCTTTTGCACATGGGGAAGGGCCTTCACGGCTGCTGCTCGGCCTTTACCCACTCGAGGGAAGGCAGCTTCCCATTCCCTTTGGAGCTGGCACTCCTGCAGCGCTGTGGGCCATGACTGTGCTTCGCAGACTGTAAACAACCCTTTCCATCTGAAGAAGGCACGCACGGAATGAGCAGTCTTTGTTCTCTGAGAGCAGTTGGTGGTACTCCTGCGCCCGTGTATTGGGTGCCTAACTGCCCACTAGCAATGTTTCTCCTCGCCTGTGTGTGTCAAACGTTGTTCAGCTAAGCTCACTTGTGAAGTACAAGTGCCAGAGTTCCTTTCCGGGGCACCCTCAAGAGATCACATTCGTAGCATGCGGGTACTGCTTTCCTCCTAAGCTGTGCATTCGCAGCCAGCTTCAAGGTGTTCCTTTTGTGGAGAGACCTTCGTGCTGATGCCGCTTGAGACGGCCTCTGCTGCTATGCTCTTTGAGAAGGCTGCTTTGAGAAACGTCTTAGCGCAGCGTCTGCCAAGTGCAGCCTCTGCCTCTTTCCAATACTGACATAGCTGTGACAGCTTGTCTTTCCTTTGGAGAAACCTAGAGCTCTTTTCCTGAAGGGAAAATATCCGTTGTCAGTTCTACTTTTGCACATGGCGAAGGGACTTCACGGCTGCTGCTCGGGCTTTACCCACTCGAGGGAGGGCAGCTTCCCATTCCCTTTGGAGCTAACACTCCTGCACCGCTGTGGGCCATGACTGTGCTTCGCAGACAGTAAACTACCGTTTCCATCTGAAGAAGGCAAGCACGGAATGAGCAGTCTTTGTTCTCTTAGAGCAGTTGGTGGTACTCGTGCCTCCGTGTATTGGGTGCCCTACTGCCCACTAGCAATGTTTCTCCTCACCTGTGTGTGTCAAACGTTCTGCAGCTATGCTCACTTCGGAAGTACAAGTGCCAGAGTTCTTTTCCGAGGCACCCTCAAGAGATCACATTCGTAGCAAACGGGTTCTGGTTTCCTCCTAAGCTGTGCATTCGCAGCCAGCTTCAAGGTGTTCGTTTTGTGGAGAGACTCACGTGGTGATGCCGCTTGAGACGGCCTCTGCTGCTGTGCTCTTTGAGAAGGCTGCTTTGAGAAACCTCTTACGTAGCGTCTGCCAAGTGCAGCCTCTGCCTCTTTCCAATACTGACTTAGGTGTGACAGCTTGTCTTTCCTTTGGAGATAACTAGAGCCCTTTTCCTGAAGGGAAAATGTCCGTTGTCTGTTTTACTGTTGCACATGGGCTAAGGGCCTATACGGCTGCTGCTCCGCGTTTACCCACTCGAGGGAGGGCAGCTTCCCATTCTCTTTGGAGATGGCACTCCTGTAGCGCTATGCCCCATGACTGTGCTTGCAGACAGTAAACTACCCTTTCCATCTGAAGAAGGCACGCATGGAATGAGCAGTCTTTGTTCTCTGAGAGCAGTTTTTGTTACTACTGCGCCCGTGTATTGGGTCCCTAACTGCTCACTAGCAATGTTTCTGCTGACCACTGTTTCCCAAACGTTGTGCAGCTAAGCTCACTTGGGAAGTAAAAGTGCCAGAGTTCCTTCCGGGGCACCCTCAAGAGATCACATTCGTAGCATGAGGGTAGTGCTTTCCTCCTAAGTTGTGCATTCGCAGCCAGTTTCAATGTGTTCCTTTTGTGGAGAGACTCTCGTGGCAATGCCGCTGGAGACGGCCTCTGCTGCTATGCTCTTTGAGAAGGCTGCTTTGAGAAACCTCTTAGCGTAGCGTCTGCCAACTGCAGCCTCTGCCTCTCTCCAATACTGACTTAGCTGTGACTGCTTGTCTCTCCTTTGGAGAAACCTAGAGCTCTTTTCCTTAAGGTAAAATATCCGCTGTCAGTTGTACATTTGCACATGGAGAAGGGCATTCACGTCTGCTGCTTGGCCTTTACACACTCGAGGGAGGGCAGCTTCCCATTCCCTTTGGGGCTTGCACTCCTGCAGCGCTGTGGGCCATGAGTGTGCTTTGCAGACAGTAAACTACCCTTTCCATCTGAAGAAGGCACGCACGGAATGAGCAGTCTTTGTTCTCTGAGAGCAGTTGGTGGTACTCCTGCGCCCGTGTATTGGGTGCCTAACTGCCCACTAGCAATGTTTCTCCTCGCCTGTGTGTGTCAAACGTTGTGCAGCTAAGCTCACTTGGGAAGTACAAGTGCCAGAGTTCCTTTCCGGGGCACCCTCAAGAGATCACATTCGTAGCATGCGGGTACTGCTTTCTTCCTAAGCTGTGCATTCGCAGCCAGCTTCAAGGTGTTCCTTTTGTGGAGAGACTCTCGTGGTGATGCCGCTTGAGTCGGGCTCTGCTGCTATGCTCTTTGAGAAGGCTGCTTTGAGAATCCTCTTAGCGTAGCGTCTGCCAAGTGCAGCTTCTGCCTCTCTCCAATACAGACTTAGCTTTGACAGCTTGTCTTTCCTTTGGAGAAACCTAGAGCCCTTTTCCTGCAGGGAAAATGTCCGTTGTCAGTTCTCCTTTTGCACATGGGGAAGGGCCTTCACGGCTGCAGCTCGGCCTTTACTCACTCGAGGAAAGGCAGCTTCCCATTCTCTTTGGAGCTGGCACTCCTGGAGCGCTGTGGGCCATGACTGTGCTTCGCAGACAGTAAACTACCCTTTCCATCAGAAGAAGGCACGCACGGAATGAGCAGTCTTTGTTCTCTGAGAGCAGTTGGTGGTACTCCTGCGCCCGTGTATTGGGTGCCTAACTGCCCACTAGCAATGTTTCTCCTCGCCTGTGTGTGTCAAACGTTGTGCAGCTAAGCTCACTTGGGAAGTACAAGTGCCAGAGCTCCTTTCCGGAGCACCCTCAAGAGATCACATTCGTTGCATGAGGGTTCTGCTTTCCTCCTAAGCTGTGCATTCGCAGCCAGCTTCAAGGTGTTCCTTTTGTGGAGAGACTCTCGTGGTGATGCCGCCTGAGACGGCCTCTGCTGCTATGCCCTTTGAGAAGGCTGCTTTGAGAAACCTCTTCGCATAGCGTCTGCCAAGTGCAGCCTCTGCCTCTTTCCAATACTGACTTAGCTGTGACAGCTTGTCTTTCATTTGGAGAAACCTAGAGCCCATTTCCTGAAAAGAAAATGTCCGTTGTCTGTTCAACTTTTGCACATGGGCTAAGGGCCTATACGGCTGCTGCTCCGCCTTTACCCACTCGAGGGAGGGCAGCTTCCCATTCTCTTTGGAGATGGCACTCCTGCAGCGCTGTGCCCCATGACTGTGCTTGCAGACAGTACACTACCCTTTCCATCTGAAGAAGGCACGCACAAAATGAGCAGTCTTTGTTCTATGAGAGCAGTTTGTGGTACTACTGGGCCCGTGTATTGGGTCCCTAACTGCTCACTAGCAATGTTTCTGCTGACCACTGTTTCGCAAACGTTGTGGCGCTAAGCTCACTTGGGAAGTACAAGTGCCAGAGTTCCTCTCCGGGGCACCCTCAAGAAATCACATTCGTAGCATGAGGGTAGTGCTTTCCTCCTAAGCTGTGCATTCGCAGCCAGCTTCAATGTGTTCCTTTTGTGGAGAGACACTCGTGGCGATGCCGCTGGAGACGGCCTCTGCTTCTATGCTCTTTGAGAAGGCTGCTTTGAGGAACCTCTTAGCGTAGCGTCTGCCAAGTGCAGCCTCTGCCTCTCTCCAATACTGACTTAGCTGTGACTGCTTGTCTTTCCTATGGAGAAACCTAGAGCTCTTTTCCTGAAGGGAAAATGTCCGTTGTCAGTTGCACATTTGCAAATGGGGAAGGGCCTTCACGGCTGCTGCTCGGCCTTTACCCACTCGAGTGAGTGCAGCTTCCCATTACCTTTGGAGTTGGCAATCCTGCAGCCCTGTGGGCCATGACTGTGCTTCACAGACAGTAAACTACCCTTTCCATCTGAAGAAGGCACGCACGGAATGAGCAGTCTTTGTTCTCTGAGAGCAGATGGTGGTACTCCTGCGCCCGTGTATTGGGTGCCTAACTGCCCACTAGCAATGTTTCTCCTCGCCTGTGTGTGTCAAACGTTGTGCAGCTAAGCTCACTTGGGAAGTTCAAGTGCCAGAGTTCCTTTCCGGGGCACCCTCAAGAGATCACATTCGTAGCATGCGGGTACTGCTTTCTTCCTAAGCTGTGCATTCGCAGCCAGCTTCAAGGTGTTCCTTTTGTTGAGAGAGTCTCGTGGTGATGCCGCTTGAGACGGCCTCTGCTGCTATGCTCTTTGAGAAGGCTGCTTTGAGAAACCTCTTAGCGTAGCGTCTGCCAAGTGCAGCCTCTGCCTCTCTCCAATACAGACTTAGCTGTGACAGCTTGTCTTTCCTTTGGAGAAACCTAGAGCCCTTTTCCTGCAGGGATAATGTCCGTTGTCAGTTCTCCTTTTGCACATGGGGAAGGGCCTTCACGGCTGCTGCTCGGGCTTTACCCACTCGAGGGAGGGCAGCTTCCCATTCCCTTTGGAGCTGTCAATACTGCAGCGCTGAGGGCCATTACTGTGCTTCGCAGACAGTAAACTATCCTTTCCATCTGAAGAAGGCACGCAAGGAATGAGCTGTCTTTGTTCTCTGAGAGCAGTTTGTGGTACTCCTGCGCCCGTGTATTGGGTGCCTAACTGCCCACTAGCAATGTTTCTCCTCGCCTGTGTGTGTCAAACGTTGTTCAGCTAAGCTCACTTGGGAAGTACAAGTGCCAGAGTTCCTTTCCTGGGCACCCTCAAGAGATCACATTCGTAGCATGCGGGTACTGCTTTCCTCCTAAGCTGTGCATTTGCAGCCAGTTTCAAGGTGGTCCGTTTTTGGAGAAACTCTCGTGGCGATGCCGCTGGAGACGGCCTCTGCTGCTATGCTCTTTGAGAAGGCTGCTTTGAGGAACCTCTTAGCGTAGCGTCTGCCAAGTTCAGCCTTTGCCTCTCTCCAAACTGACTTAGCTGTGACAGCTTCTCTTTCCTTTGGAGAAACCTAGAGCCCTTTTCCTGAAGGGAAAATGCCCGTTGTCTGTTCTACTTTTGCACATGGGCTAAGGGCCTATACGGTTGCTGCTCCACGTTTACCCACTCGAGGGACGGCAGCTTCCCATTCTCTTTGGAGATGGCACTCCTGAAGCGCTGTGAGCCATGACTGTGCGTCGCAGACAGTAAATTACTCTTTCCATCCGAAGAAGGCACGCACGGAATGAGCAGTCTTTGTTCTCTGAGAGCAGTTGGTGGTACTCCTGCGCCCGTGTATTGCGTGCCTAACTGCCCACTAGCAATGTTTCTCCTCACCTGTGTGTGTCAAACGTTGTGCAGCTAAGCTCACTTGGGAAGTACACGTGCCAGAGTTCTTTTCCGGGGCACCCTCAAGAGATAATATTCGTAGCATGCAGGTACTGGTTTCCTCCTAAGCTGTGCATTCGCAGCCAGCTTCAAGGTGTTCCTTTTGTGGAGAGACTCACGTAGTGATGCCGCTTGAGACGGCCTCTGCTGCTGTGCTCTTTGAGAAGGCTGCTTTGAGAAACCTCTTAGCGTAGCGTCTGCCAAGTGCAGCCTTTTCCACTCTCCAATCCTGACTTAGCTGTGACAGCTTGTCTTTCCTTTGGAGAAACCTAGAGCCCTTTACCTGAAGGGAAAATGTCCGTTGTCAGTTCTCCTTTTGCACATAGGGAAGGGCCTTTACGGCTGCTGCTCGTCCTTTACCCACTCGAGGGAGGGCAGCTTCCCATTCCCTTTGGAGCTGGCACTCCTGCAGCGCTGTGGGCCATGACTGTGCTTCGCAGACAGTAAACTACCCTTTCCATCAGAAGAAGGCACGCACGGAATGAGCAGTCTTTGTTCTCTGAGAGCAGTTTGTGGTACTCCTGCGCCCGTGTATTGGGTGCCTAACTACCCACTAGCAATGTTTCTCCTCGCCTGTGTGTGTCAAACGTTGTGCAGCTAAGCTCACTTGGGAAGTACAAGTGCCAGATTTCCTTTCCGGGGCACCATCAAGTGATCACATTCGTAGCATGCGTGTACTGCTTTCCTCCTAAGCTGTGCATTCGCAGCCAGCTTCAAGGTGTTCCTTTCGTGGAGAGACTCTCGTGCTGATGCCGCTTAAGACGTCCTCTGCTGCTATGCTCTTTGAGAAGGCTGCTTTGAGAAACCTCTTAGCGTAGCGTCTGCAAAGTGCAGCCTCTGCCTCTTTCCAATACTGACTTAGTTGTGACAGCTTGTATTTCCTTTGGAGATAACTAGAGCCCTTTTTACTGAAGTGAAAATGTCCGTTGTCTGTTCTACTGTTGTACATGGGCTAAGGGCCTATACGGCTGCTGCTCGGCGTTTACCCACTCGAGGGAGGGCAGCTTCCCATTCTCTTTGGAGATGGCACTCCTGCAGCGCTGTGCCCCATGACTGTGCTTGCAGACAGTAAACTACCCTTTCCATCTGAAGAAGGCACGCACGAAATGAGCAGTCTTTGTTCTCTGAGAGCAGTTTGTGGTACTACTGTGCCCGTGTATTGGGTCCCTAACTGCTCACTAGCAATGTTTCTGCTGACCACTGTTTCCCAAACGTTGTGCAGCTAAGCTCACTTGGGAAGTAAAAGTGCCAGAGTTCCTTCCGGGGCACCCTCAAGAGATCACATTCGTAGCATGAGGGTAGTGCTTTCCTCCTAAGCTGTGCATTCGCAGCCAGTTTCAATGTGTTTCTTTTGTGGAGAGACTCTCGTGGCGATGCCGCTGGAGACGGTCTCTGGTGCTATGCTCTTTGAGAAGGCTGCTTTGAGAAAACTCTTAGCGTAGCGTCTGCCAACTGCAGCCTCTGTCTCTCTCCAATACTGACTTAGCTGTGATTGCTTGTCTCTCCTTTGGAGAAATCTAGAGCTCCTTTCCTGACGGTAAAATATCCGTTGTCAGTTCTACTTTTGCACATGGCGAAGGGCATTCACGTCTGCTGCTTGGCCTTTACACACTCGAGGGAGGGCAGCTTCCCATTCCCTTTGGAGATGGCACTCCTGCAGCACTGTGGGCCATGACTGTGCTTCGCAGACAGTAAACTACCCTTTCCATCTGAAGAAGGCACCCACGGAATGAGCAGTCTTTGTCCTCTGAGAGCAGTTTGTGGTACTACTGCGCCCGTGTATTGGGTCCCTAACTGCTCACTAGCAATGTTTCTGCTGACCACTGTTTCCCAAACGTTGTGCAGCTAAGCTCAGTTGGGAAGTAAAAGTGCCAGAGTTCCTTCCGGGGCACCCTCAAGAGATCACATTCGTAGCATGAGGGTAGTGCTTTCCGCCTAAGCTGTGCATTCGCAGCCAGCTTCAATGTGTTCCTTTTGTGGAGAGACTCTCGTGGCGATGCCGGTGGAGACGGCCTCTGCTGCTATGCTCTTTGAGAAGGCTGCTTTGAGAAACCTCTTAGCGTAGCGTCTGCAAACTGCAGCTTCTGCCTCTCTCCAATACAGACCTAGCTGTGACAGCTTGTCTTTCCTTTGGAGAAACCTAGAGCCCTTTTCCTGCAGGGAAAATGTCCGTTGTCAGTTCTCCTTTTGCACATGGGGAAGGGCCTTCACGGCTGCTGCTCGGGCTTTACCCACTCGAGGGAGGGCAGCTTCCCATTCCCTTTGGAGCTGGCACTCCTGCAACGCTGTGGGCCATGACTGTGCTTCGCAGACAGTAAACTACCCTTTCCATCTGAAGAAGGCACGCAGGGAAGGAGCAGTCTTTGTTCTCTGAGAGCAGTTTGTGGTACTCCTGCGCCCGTGTATTGGGTGCCTAACTGCCCACTAGCAATGTTTCTCCTCGCCAGTGTGTGTCAAACGTTGTGCAGCTAAGCTCACTTGGGAAGTACAAGTGCCAGAGTTCCTTTTCAATGCACCCTCAAGCATTCACATTCGTAGCATGCGGGTACTGCTTCCTCCGAAGCTGTGCATTCGCAGCCAGCTTCAAGGTGTTCCTTTTGTGGAGAGACTCTCGTGGTGATGCAGCTGGATACGGCCTCTGCTTCTATGTTCTTTGAGAAGGCTGCTTTGAGATACTTCTTAGCGTAGCGTCTGCCAAGTGCAGCCTCTGCCTCTCTCCAATACTGAGTTAGCTGTGACAGCTTGTCTTTCCTTTGGAGAAACCTAGAGCCCTTTTCCTGAAGGGAAAATGTCCGTTTCAGTTCTACATTTGCCCATGGCGAAGGGCCTTCACGGCTGCTGCTCGGCCTTTACCCACTCGAGGGAGGACAGCTTCCCATTCTCTTTGGAGATGGCACTCCTGCAGCGCTGTGCCCCATGACTGTGATTCGCAAACAGTAAACTACCCTTTCCATCTGAAAAAGGCACGCACGGAATGAGCAGTCTTTGTTCTCTCAGAGCAGTTGGTGGTACTCCTGCGCCCGTGTATTGGGTGCCTAACTGCCCACTAGCAATGTTTCTCCTCGCCAGTTTGTGGCAAACCTTGTGCAGCTAAACTCACTTGGGAAGTACAAGTGCCAGAGTTCCTTTCCGGGGCACCCTCAAGAGATCACATTCGTAGCATGCAGGTACTGCTTTCCTCCTAAGCTGCGCATTCACAGCCAGTTGCAAGGTGGTCCGTTTTTGGAGAGACTCTCGTGGCGATGCCGCTGGAGACGGCCTCTGCTGCTATGCTCTTTGAGAAGGCTGCTTTGAGAAACCTCTTAGCGTAGCGTCTGCCAAGTGCAGCCTCTGCCTCTCTCCAATACAGACTTAGCTGTGACAGCTTGTCTTTCCTTTGGAGAAACCTAGAGCTCTTTTCCTGAAGGGAAAATATCCGTTGTCAGTTCTACTTTTGCACATGGCGAAGGGACTTCACGGCTGCTGCTCGGGCTTTACCCACTCGAGGGAGGGCAGCTTCCCATTCCCTTTGGAGATGGCACTCCTGCAGCGCTGTGGGCCATGACTGTGCTTCGCAGACAGTAAACAACCCTTTCCATCTGAAGAAGGCACGAACGGAATGAGCAGTCTTTGTTCTCTGAGAGCAGTTGGTGATACTCCTGCGCCCGTGTATTGGGTGCCTAACTGCCCACTAGCAATGTTTCTCCTCGCCTGTGTGTGTCAAACGTTGTTCAGCTAAGCTCACTTGTGAAGTACAAGTGCCAGAATTCCTTTCCGGGGCACCCTCAAGAGATCACATTCGTAGCATGCGGGTACTGCTTTCCTCCTAAGCTGTGCATTCGCAGCCAGCTTCAAGGTGTTCCTTTTGTGGAGAGACCTTCGTGCTGATGCCGCTTGAGACGGCCTCTGCTGCTATGCTCTTTGAGAAGGCTGCTTTGAGAAACCTCTTAGCGTAGCGTCTGCCAAGTGCAGCCTCTGCCTCTTTCCAATACTGACTTAGCTTTGACAGCTTGTCTTTCCTTTGGAGAAACCTAGAGCTCTTTTACTGAAGGGAAAATATCCGTTGTCAGTTCTACTTTTGCACATGGCGAAGGGACTTCACGGCTGCTGCTCGGGCTTTACCCACTCGAGGGAGGGCAGCTTCCCATTCCCTTTGGAGATGGCACTCCTGCAGCGCTGTGGGCCATGACTGTGCTTCGCAGACAGTAAACTACCGTTTCCATCTGAGGAAGGCAAGCACGGAATGAGCAGTCTTTGTTCTCTTAGAGCAGTTGGTGGTACTCGTGCGCCCGTGTATTGGGTGCCTAACTGCCCACTAGCAATGTTTCTCCTCACCTGTGTGTGTCAAACGTTCTGCAGCTAAGCTCACTTCGGAAGTACAAGTGCCAGAGTTCTTTTCCGAGGCACCCTCAAGAGATCACATTCGTAGCAAACGGGTTCTGGTTTCCTCCTAAGCTGTGCATTCGCAGCCAGCTTCTAGGTGTTCCTTTTGTGGAGAGACTCACGTGGTGATGCCGCTTGAGACGGCCTCTGCTGCTGTGCTCTTTGAGAAGGCTGCTTTGAGAAACCTCTTAGCGTAGCGTCTGCCAAGTGCAGCATCTGCCTCTTTCCAATACTGACTTAGGTGTGACAGCTTGTCTTTCCTTTGGAGATAACTAGAGCCCTTTTCCTGAAGGGAAAATGTCCGTTGTCTGTTTTACTGTTGCACATGGGCTAAGGGCCTATACGGCTGCTGCTCCACGTTTACCCACTCAAGGGAGGGCAGCTTCCCATTCTCTTTGGAGATGGCACTCCTGCAGCGCTGTGCCCCATGACTGTGCTTGCAGACAGTAAACTACCCTTTCCATCTGAAGAAGGCACGCACGGAATGAGCAGTCTTTGTTCTCTGAGAGCAGTTTTTTTTACTACTGCGCTCGTGTATTGGGTCCCTAACTGCTCACTAGCAATGTTTCTGCTGACCACTGTTTCCCAAACGTTGTGCAGCTAAGCTCACTTGGGAAGTAAAAGTGCCAGAGTTCCTTCCGGGGCACCCTCAAGAGATCACATTCGTAGCATGAGGGTAGTGCTTTCCTCCTAAGTTGTGCATTCACAGCCAGTTTCAATGTGTTCCTTTTGTGGAGAGACTCTCGTGGCAATGCCGCTGGAGACGGCCTCTGCTGCTATGCTCTTTGAGAAGGCTGCTTTGAGAAACCTCTTAGCGTAGCGTCTGCCAACTGCAGCCTCTGCCTCTCTCCAATACTGACTTAGCTGTGACTGCTTGTCTCTCCTTTGGAGAAACCTCGAGCTCTTTTCCTGAAGGTAAAATATCCGCTGTCAGTTGTACTTTTGCACATGGCGAAGGGCATTCACGTCTGCTGCTTGGCCTTTACACACTCGAGGGAGGGCAGCTTCCCAATCCCTTTGGAGTTGGCAATCCTGCAGCCCTGTGGGCCATGACTGTGCTTCGCAGACAGTAAACTACCCTTTCCATCTGAAGAAGGCACGCACGGAATGAGCAGTCTTTGTTCTCTGAGAGCAGATGGTGGTACTCCTGCGCCCGTGTATTGGGTGCCTAACTGCCCACTAGCAATGTTTCTCCTCGCCTGTGTGTGTCAAACGTTGTGCAGCTAAGCTCACTTGGGAAGTTCAAGTGCCAGAGTTCCTTTCCGGGGCACCCTCAAGAGATCACATTCGTAGCATGCGGGTACTGCTTTCTTCCTAGCTGTGCATTCGCAGCCAGCTTCAAGGTGTTCCTTTTGTGGAGAGACTCTCGTGGTGATGCCGCTTGAGACGGCCTCTGCTGCTATGCTCTTTGAGAAGGCTGCTTTGAGAAACCTCTTAGCGTAGCGTCTGCCAAGTGCAGCCTCTGCCTCTCTCCAATACAGACTTAGCTGTGACAGCTTGTCTTTCTTTGGAGAAACCTAGAGCCCTTTTCCTGCAGGGAAAATGTCCGTTGTCAGTTCTCCTTTTGCACATGGGGAAGGACCTTCACGGCTGCTGCTCGGCCTTTACCCACTCGAGGGAAGGCAGCTTCCTGTTCCCTTTGGAGCTGGCACTCCTGTAGCGCTGTGGGCCATGACTGGGCTTCGCAGACAGTAAACTACCCTTTCCATCTGATGAACGCACGCACGGAATGAGCAGGCTTTGTTCTCTGAGAGCAGTTGGTGGTACTCCTGCGCCCGTGTATTGGGTGCCTAACTGCCCACTAGCAATGTTTCTCCTCGCCTGTGTGTGTCAAACGTTGTTCAGCTAAGCTCACTTGGGAAGTACAAGTGCCAGAGTTCCTTTCCGGGGCACCCTCAAGAGATCACATTCGTAGCATGCGGGTATTGCTTTCCTCCTAAGCTGTGCATTCGCAGACAGCTTCAAGGTGTTCCTTTTGTGGAGACACCTTCGTGCTGATGCCGCTTTAGACGGCCTCTGCTGCTATGCTCTTTGAGAAGGCTGCTTTGAGAAACCTCTTAGCGTAGCGTCTGCCAAGTGCAGCCTCTGCCTCTTTCCATTACTGACTTAGCTGTGACAGCTTGTCTTTCCTTTGGAGATACCTAGAGCCCTTTTCCTGAAGGGAAAATGTCCGTTGTCTGTTCTACTTTTGCACATGGGCTAAGGGCCTATACGGCTGCTGCTCCGCGTTTACCCACTCGAGGGAGGGCAGCTTCCCATTCTCTTTGAGGATGGCACTCCTGCAGCGCTGTTCCCCATGACTGTGCTTGCAGACAGTAAACTACCCTTTCCATCTGAAGAAGGCACGCACAGAATGAGCAGTCTTTGTCCTCTGAGAGCAGTTTGTGGTACTACTGCGCCCGTGTATTGGGTCCCTAACTGCTTACTAGCAATGTTTCTGCTGACCACTGTTTCCCAAACGTTGTGCAGCTAAGCTCACTTGGGAAGTACAAGTGCCAGAGTTCCTTTCCGGGGCACCCTCAAGAGATCACATTCGTAGCATGCGGGTACTGCTTTCCTCCTAAGCTGTGCATTCGCAGCCAGTTTCAAGGTGGTCCGTTTTTGGAGAGACTCTCGTGGCGATGCCGCTGGAGACAGCCTCTGCTGCTATGCTCTTTGCGAAGGCTGCTTTGAGGCACCTCTTAGCGTAGCGACTGCCAAGTGCAGCCTTTGCCTCTCTCCAAACTGACTTAGCTGTGACAGCTTCTCTTTCCTTTGGAGAAACCTAGAGCTCTTTTCCTGAAGGGAAAATATCCGTTGTCAGTTCTACTTTTGCACATGGCGAAGGGCCTTCACGGCTGCTGTTCGGCCTTTACCCACTCGAGCGAGGGCAGCTTCCCATTCCCTTTGGAGATGGCACTCCTGCAGCTTTGTGGGCCATGACTGTGCTTCGCAGACAGTAAACTACCCTTTCCATCTGAAGAAGGCAAGCACGGAATGAGCAGTCTTTGTTCTCTTAGAGCAGTTGGTGGTACTCCTGCGCCCGTGTATTGGGTGCCTAACTGCCTACTAGAAATGTTTCTCCTCACCTGTGTGTGTCAATCGTTCTGCAGCTAAGCTCACTTCGGAAGTACAAGTGCCAGAGTTTTTTTCCGACGCACCCTCAAGAGATCACATTCGTATCATGCGGGTACTGCTTTCCTCCTAACTGTGCATTCGCAGCCAGATTCAAGGTGCTCCTTTTGTGGAGAGACTCTCGTGGTGATGCCGCTGGAGACGGCCTCTGCTGTTATGCTCTTTGAGAAGGCTGCTTTGAGGAACCTCTTAGCGTAGCCTCTGCCAAGTACAGCCTTCTGCCTCTCTTCAATAATGACTTAGCTGTGACAGCTTGTCTTTCCTTTGGAGAAACCTAGAGCCCTTTTCCTGAAGGGAAAATGTCCGTTGTCTGTTCATCTTTCGCACACGGGGAAGGGCCTTCTCGGCTGCTGCTCGGCCTTTACCCACTCGAGGGAAGGCAGCTTCCCATTCCCTTCGGAGATTGCACCCCTGCAGCGCTGTGGGCCATGACTGTGCTTCGCAGACAGTAAACTACCCCTTCCAACTGAAGAAGGCACGCACGGAATGAGCAGTCTTTGTTCTCTGAGATCAGTTTGTGGTACTACTGCGCACGTGTATTGGGTGCATAACTGCCCACTAGCAATATTTCTGCTCGCCAGTTTGTGGCAAACGTTGTGCAGCTAAGCTCACTTGGAAAGTACAAGTTCCAGAGTTCCTTTCCGGGGCACCCTCAAGAGAGAACATTCGTAGCATGCGGGTACTGCTTTCCTCCTAAGCTGTTCATTCGCAGCCAGCTTCAAGGTGGTCCGTTTTTGGAGAGACTCTCGTGGCGATGCCGCTGGAGACGACCTCTGCTTCTATGCTCTTTGAGAAGACTGCTTTGAGGAACCTCTTAGCGTAGCGTCTGCCAAGTACAGCCACTGCCTCTCTTCAATACTCATTTAGCTGTGACAGCTTGTCTTTCCTTTGGAGAAACCTAGAGCCCTTTTCTTGAAGGGAAAATATCCGTTGTTTGTTCTACTTTTGCACATGGGCTAAGGGCCTATATGGCTGCTGCTCCGCCTTTACCCACTCGAGGGATGGCAGCTTCCCATTCTCTTTGGAGATGGCACTCCTGAAGCGCTGTGTGCCATGACTGTGCTTTGCAGACAGTAAACTACCCTTTCCAACTGAAGTAGGCACGCACGGAATGAGCAGTCTTTGTTCTCTGAGAGCAGTTGGTGGTACTCCTGCGCCCGTGTATTGGGTACCTTACTGCCCACTAGCAATGTTTCTCCTCGCCTGTGTGTGTCAAACGTTGTGCAGCTAAGCTCAGTTGGGAAGCACAAGTGCCAGAGTTCCTTTCCGGGGCACCCTCAAGAGACAACATTCGTAGCATGCGGGTACTGCTTTCCTCCTAAGCTGTGCATTCGCAGCCAGCTTCAAGGTGGTCCGTTTTTGGAGAGACTCTCGTGGCGATGCCGCTGGAGACGGCCTCTGCTGCTATGCTCTTTGAGAAGGCTCCTTTGAGAAACCTCTTAGCATAGCGTCTGACAAGTGCAGCCTCTGCCTCTTTCCAATACTGACTTAGCTGTGACAGCTTGTCTTTCCTTTGGAGAAACCTAGAGCCCTTTTCCTGAAGGGAAAATGTCCGTTGTCTGTTCTACTTTTGCACATGGGCTAAGGGCCTATACGGCTGCTGCTCCGCGTTAACCACTCGAGGGAGGGCAGCTTCCCATTCCCTTTGGAGATGGCACTCCTGCAGCGCTGTGCCCCATGACGGTGCTTCGCAGACAGTAAACTACCCTTTCCATCTGAAGAAGGCACGCACAGAATGAGCAGTCTTTGTTCTCTGAGAGCAGTTTGTGGTACTCCTGCGCCCGTGTATTGGGTCCCTAACTGCCCACTAGCAATGTTTCTGCTGACCACTGTTTCGCAAACGTTGTGCAGCTAAGCTCACTTGGCAAGTACAAGTGCCAGAGTTCCTCTCCGGGACACCCTCAAGAGATCACACTTGTAGCATGAGAGTAGAGCTTTCCTCCTAAGCTGTGCATTCGCAGCCAGCTTCAAGGTGTTCCTTTTGTGGAGAGACTCTCGTGGTGATGCCGCTGGATACGGCCTCTGCTTCTATGTTCTTTGAGAAGGCTGCTTTGAGATACTTCTTAGCGTAGCGTCTGCCAAGTGCAGCCTCTGCCTCTCTCCAATACTGAGTTAGCTGTGACAGCTTGTCTTTCCTTTGGAGAAACCTAGAGCCCTTTTCCTGAAGGGAAAATGTCCGTTTCAGTTCTACTTTTGCCCATGGCGAAGGGCCTTCACGGCTGCTGCTCGGCCTTTACCCACTCGAGGGAGGACAGCTTCCCATTCTCTTTGGAGATGGCACTCCTGCAGCGCTGTGCCCCATGACTGTGCTTCGCAGACAGTAAACTACCCTTTCCATCTGAAAAAGGCACGCACGGAATGAGCAGTCTTTGTTCTCTCAGAGCAGTTGGTGGTACTCCTGCGCCCGTGTATTGGGTGCCTAACTGCCCACTAGCAATGTTTCTCCTCGCCAGTTTGTGGCAAACCTTGTGCAGCTAAACTCAATTGGGAAGTACAAGTGCCAGAGTTCCTCTCCAGGGCACCCTCAAGAGATCACATTCGTAGCATGATGGTAGTGCGTACCTCCTAAGCTGTGCATTCGCAGCCAGCTTCAAGGTGTTCGTTTTGTGGAGAGACTCTCGTGGCGATGCCGCTGGAGACGGCCTCTGCTGCTATGCTCTTTGAGAAGGCTGCTTTGAGAAACCTCTTAGCGTAGCGTCTGCCAACTGCAACCTCTGCCTCTCTCCAATACTGACTCAGCTGTGACAGCTTGTCTTTCCTTTGGAGAAACCTAGAGCCATTTTCCTGAAGGGAAAATGTCCGTTTCAGGTCTACATCTGCACATGGCGAAGGGCCTTCAGGGCTGCTGCTCGGCCTTTACCCACTCGAGGGAGGGCAGCTTCCCATTCCCTTTGGAGATGGCACTCCTGCAGCGCTGTGGGCCATGACTGTGCTTCGCAGACAGTAAACTACCCTTTCCAACTGAAGAAGGCACGCACGGAATGAGCAGTCTTTGTTCTCTGAGAGCAGTTGGTGGTACTCCTGGGCATGTATATTGGGTGCCTAACTGCCCACTAGCAATATTTCTCCTCGCCACTTTGTGGCAAACGTCGTGCAGCTAAGCTCACTTGGGAAGTACAAGTGCCAGAGTTCCTTTCCGGGGCACCCTCAAGAGACAACATTCGTAGCATGCGGTTTCTGCTTTCCTCCTAAGCTGTGCATTCACAGCCAGCTTCAAGATGGTCCGTTTTTGGAGAGACTCTCGTGGCGATGCCGCTGGAGACGGCCTCTGCTTCTATGCTATTTGAGAAGGATGCTTTGAGGAACCTCTTAGCGTAGCGTCTGCCAAGTACAGCCTCTGCCTCTCTTCAATACTGACTTAGCTGTAACAGCTTGTCTTTGCTTTGGAGAAACCTAGAGACCTTTTCCTGAAGGGAAAATGTCCGTTGTCTGTTCTACTTTTGCACATGGGCTAAGGGCCTATACGGCTGCTGCTCCGCCTTTACCCACTCGAGGGAGGGCAACTTCCCATTCTCTTTGGAGATGGCACTCCTGCAGCACTGTGCCCCATGACTGTGCTTCGCAGACAGTAAACTACCCTTTCCGTCTGAAGAAGGCACGCACAGAATGAGCAGTCTTTTTTCTCTGAGAGCAGTTTATGGTACTACTGCGCCCGTGTATTGGGTCCCAAAATGCTCACTAGCAATGTTTCTGCTGACCACTGTTTCGCAAACGTTGTGCAGCTAAGCTCACTGGGGAAGTACAAGTGCCCGAGTTCCTCTTCGGGGCACCCGCAAGAGATCACATTCGTAGCATGAGGGTAGTGCTTTCCTCCTAAGCTGTGCATTCGCAGCCAGCTTCAAGGTGTTCCTTTTGTGGAGAGACTCTCGTGGGGTTTCCGCTGGAGACGGCCTCTGCTTCTATGCTCTTTGAGAAGGCTGCTTTGAGGAACTTCTTAGCGTAGCGTCTGCCAAGTGCAGCCTCTGCCTCTCTCCAATACAGACTTTGCTGTGACAGCTTGTCTTTCCTTTGGAGAAACCTAGAGCCCTTTTCCTGCAGGGAAAATGTCCGTTGTCAGTTCTCCTTTTGCACATGGGGAAGGGCCTTTACGGCTGCTGCTCGGCCTTTACCCACTCGAGAGAGGGCAGCTACCCATTCCCTTCGGAGATAGCACTCCTGCAACGCTGTGGGCCATGACTGTGCTTCGCAGACAGTAAACTACCCTTTCCATTTGAAGAAGGCACGCACGGAATGAGCAGTCTTTGTTCTTTGAGAGCAGATGGTGGTACTCCTGCGCCCGTGTATTGGGTGCCTAACTGGCCACTAGCAATGTTTCTCCTCGCTAGTGTGTGACAAACGTTGTGCAGCTAAGCTCACTTGGGAAGTACAAGTGCCAGAGTTCTTTTCCGGGGCACCCTCAAGAGACAACATTCGTAGCATGCGGGTACTGCTTTCTCCTAAGCTGTGTATTCACAGCCAGCTTCAAGGTGGTCCATTTGTGGAGAGACTCTCGTGGCGATGCCGCTGGAGACGGCCTCTGCTTCTATGCTCTTTGTGAAGGCTGCATTGAGGAACCTCTTAGCGTAGCCTCTGCCAAGTACAGCCTTCTGCTTCTCTCCAATACTGACTTAGCTGTGACAACTTGTCTTTCCTTTGGAGAAACCTAGATCCCTGTTCCTGAAGGGAAAATATCCGTTGTCTGTTCTTCTTTTGCACACGGGGAAGGGATTTCAGGGCTGCTACTCGGCCTTTACCCACTCGAGGGAGGGCAGCTTCCCATTCCCTTTGGAGATGGCACTCCCGCAGCGCTGTGGGCCATGAGTGTGCTTCGCAGACAGTAAACTACCCTTTCCATCTGAAGAAGGCACGCACAGAATGAGCAGTCTTTGTTCTCTGAGAGCAGTTTGTGGTACTACTGCACCCGTGTATTGGGTGTCTAACGGCCAAGTAGCAATATTTCTCCTCGCCATTTTGTGGCAAACGTTGTGCAGCTAAGCTCACTTGGGAGGTACAAGTGCCAGAGTTGCTTTCCCGGGGCACCCTCAAGGGACAACATTCGTAGCATGCGGGTACTGCTTTCCTCCTAAGCTGTGCATTCGGAGCCAGCTTCAAGGTGTTCCTTTTGTGGAGAGACTCTCGTGGCGATGCCGCTCGAGACGGCCTCTGCTGCTATGCTCTTTGAGAAGGCTGCTTTGAGAAACCTCTTAGCGTAGCGCCTGCAAGTGCAGCCTGTTTATCTGTCCATTACTGACTTAGCTGTGACAGCTTGTCTTTCCTTTGGAGAAACCTAGAGCCCTTTTCCTGAAGGGAAAATGTCCGTTGTCAGTTCTGAGTTTGCACATGGGGTAAGGGCCTTCACGGCTGCTGCTCGGCCTTTACCCACTCGAGGGAGGGCAGCTACCCAATCCCTTTGGAGAGTGCACTCCTGCAGCGCTGTGGGCCATGAGTGTGCTTCGCAAACAGTAAACTACCCTTTCCATCAGAAGAAGGCACGCACGGAATGAGCAGTCTTTGTTCTCTGAGAGCAGTTTGTGGTATTCCTGCGCCCGTATATTGGGTGCCTAACTGCCCACTAGCAATGTTTCTCCTCCCCAGTGTGTGTCAAACGTTGTGCAGCTAAGCTCACTGGGGAAGTACAAGTGCCAGAGTTCCTCTCCGGGGCACCCTCAAGAGATTACATTCGTAGCATGAGGGTAGTGCTTTCCTCCTAAGCTGTGCATTCGCAGCCAGCTTCAAGGTGTTCCTTTTGTGGAGAGACTCTCGTGGCGATGCCGCTGGAGACGGCCTCTGCTGCCATGCTCTTTGAGAAGGCTGCTTTGAGAAACCTCTTAGCGTAGCGTCTGCCAAGTGCAGCCTCTGCCTCTCTCCAATACTGACTTAGCTGTGACAGCTTGTCTTTCCTTTGGAGAAACCTAGAGCCATTTTCCTGAAGGGAAAATGTCCGTTTCAGTTCTACTTTTGCACATGGGGTAAGGGCCTTCACGGCTGCTGCTCGGGCTTTACCCACTCGAGGGAGGGCAGCTACCCATTCCCTTTGGAGATGGCACTCCTGCAGCGATGTGGGAAATGACTGTGCTTCGCAGACAGTAAACTACCCTTTCCATCAGAAGAAGGAACGCACGGAATGAGCAGTCTTTGTGTTCTGAGAGCAGTTGGTGGTACTCCTGCGCCCGTGTATTGGGTGCCTAACTGCCCACTAGCAATGTTTCTCCTCGCCAGTGTGTGTCAAACGTTGTGCAGCTAAGCTCACTTGGGAAGTACAAGTGCCATAGTTCCTTTCCGGGGCACCCTCAAGAGATCACATTAGTAGGATGCGGGTACTGCTTTCCTCCTAAGCTGTGCATTCGCAGCCAGCTTCAAGGTGCTCCTTTTGTGGAGACACTCTCGTGGCGATGCCGCTGGAGACGGCCTCTTCTGCTGTTCTCTTTGAGAAGGATGCTTTGAGAAACCTCTTAGCGTAGCGTCTGCCAAGTGCAGCCTCTGCCTCTCTCCAATACTGGCTTAGCTGTGACTGCTTGTCTTTCCTTTGGAGAAACCTAGAGCCGTTTTCCTGAAGGGAAAATATCAGTTGTTAGTTCTAGTTTTGCACATGGCGAAGGGCCTTCACGGCTGCAGCTCGGCCTTTACCCACTCGAGGGAGGGCAGCTTCCCATTCCCTTTGGAGATAGCACTCCTGCAGCGTTGTGGGCCATGACTGTGCTTCACAGACAGTAAACTACCCTTTCCATTTGAAGAAGGCACGCACGGAATGAGCAGTCTTTGTTCTCTGAGAGCAGTTGGTGGTACTCCTGCGCCCGTATATTGGGGGCTTAACTGCCCACTAGCAATGTTTCGCCTCGCCAGTGTGTATCAAACGTTGTGCAGCTAAGCTCACTTGTGAAGTACAAGTGCCAGAGTTCCTTTCCGGGGCACCCTCAAGAGATCACATTCGTAGCATGCGGGTACTGCTTTCCTCCTAAGCTGTGCATTCGCAGCCAGCTTCAAGGTGGTCCGATTTTGGAGAGACTCTCGTGGCGATGCCGCTGGAGATGGCCTCTGCTTCTATGTTCTTTGAGAAGGTTGCCTTGAGGAACCTCTTAGCGTTGCATCTGCCAAGGGCAGCCTCTGCCTCTCTCCAATACTGACTTAGCTGTGACTGTTTGCCTTTCCTTTGGAGAAACCTAGAGCCCTTTTCCTGAAGGGAAAATGTCCGTTGTCAGTTTTACTTTTGCACATGGCGACGGGCCTTCACGGCTGCTGCTCGGCCTTTACTACTCGAGGGAAGGCAGCTTCCCATTCCCTTCGGAGATTGCACTCCTGCAGCGCTGTGGGCCATGACAGTGCTTCGCAGACAGTAAACTACCCTTTCCAACTGAAGAAGGCACGCACGGAATGAGCAGTCTTTGTTCTCTGAGAGCAGTTTGTGGTACTCCTGCGCCCGTGCATTGGGTGCCTAACTGCCCACTAGCAATATTTCTCCTCGCCAGTTTGTGGCAAACGTTGTGCAGCTAAGCTCACTTGGGAAGTACAAGTGCCAGAGTTCCTTTCCAGGGCACTCTCAAGAGACAACATTCGTAGCATGCGGGTACTGCTTTCCTCCTAAGCTGTGCATTCGCATCCAGCTTCAAGGTGGTCCGTTTTTGGAGAGACTCTCGTGGCGATGCCGCTGGAGACGGCCTCTGCTGCTATGCTCTTTGAGAAGGCTGCTTTGAGGAACCTCTTAGCGTAGCGTCTGCCAAATAGAGCCTCTGCCTCTCTTCAATACTGACTTAGCGTGACAGCTTGTCTTTCCTTTGGAGAAACCTAGAGCCCTTTTCCTGAAGGGAAAATGTCCGTTGTCTGTTCTACTTTTCCACACGGGCTAAGGGCCTATACGGCTGCTGCTCCGCGTTTACCCACTCGAGGGAGGGCAGCTTCCCATTCTCTTTGGAGATGGCACTCCTGCAGCACTGTGCCCCATGACTGTGCTTCGCAGACAGTAAACTACCCTTTCTATCTGAAGAAGGCACGCACAGAATGAGCAGTCTTTGTTCTCTGAGAGCAGTTTGTGGTACTACTGGGCCCGTGTATTGGGTCCCTAACTGCTCACTAGCAATGTTTCTGCTGACCACTGTTTCGTAAACGTTGTGCAGCTAAGCTCACTGGGGAAGTACAAGTGCCAGAGTTCCTCTCCGGGGCAACCTCAAGAGATCACATTCGTAGCATGAGGGTAGTGCTTTCCTCCTAAGCTGTGCATTCGCAGCCAGCTTCAAGGTGCTCCTTTTGTGGAGAGACTCTCGTGGCGATATCGCTGGATTCGGCCTCTGCTGCTATGCTCTTTGAGAAGGCTGCTTTGAGAAACCTCTTAGCATAGCGTCTGCCAAGTGCAGCCTCTGCCTCTCTCCAATACTCACTTAGCTGTGACAGCTTGTCTTTCCTTTGGAGAAACCTAGAGCCCTTTTCCTGCAGGGAAAATGTCCGTTCTCTGTTCTACTTTTGCACTTGGGCTAAGGGCCTATACGGCTGCTGCTCGGCCTTTACCCACGCGAGGGAGTGCAGCTTCACATTCCCTTTGGAGATCGCACTACTGCAGCGCTGTGGGACAGACTGTGCTTCGCAGACAGTAAACTACCCTTTCCATCCGAAGAAGGCACGCACGGAATGAGCAGTCTTTGTTCTCTGAGAGTAGTTTGTGGTACTACTGCTCCCGTGTATTGGGTGCTAACTGCCCACTAGCAATGTTTCTCCTCGCCAGTGTGTGTCAAACGTTGTGCAGCTAAGCTCACTTGGGAAGTAATAGTGCCAGAGTTCCTTTTCGGGGCACACTCAAGAGATCACATTCGTAGCATGCGGGTACTGCTTTCCTCCTAAGCTGTGCATTCGCAGCCAGCTTCAAGGTGTTCCTTTTGTGGAGAGACTCTCGTGGCGATGCCGCTGGAGACAGCCTCTGCTTCTATGTTCCTTGAGAAGGGTGCTTTGAGGAACCTCTTAGCGTTGCGTCTGCCAAGGGCACCCTCTGCCTCTCTCTAATACTGACTTAGCTGTGACAGCTTGTCTTTCCTTTGGAGAAACCTACAGCCCTCTTCCTGAAGGGAAAATGTCCGTTGTCTGTTCATCTTTCGCACACGGGGAAGGGCCTTCTCGGCGGCTGCTCGGCGTTTACCCTCGCGAGGGAGTGCAGCTTCACATTCCCTTTGGGGATCGCACTACTGCAGCGCTGTGGGACAGACTGTGCTTCGCAGACAGTAAACTACCCTTTCCATCCGAAGAAGGCACGCACGGAATGATCAGTCTTTGTTCTCTGAGAGCAGTTTGTGGTACTACTGCGCCCGTGTATTGGGTGCCTAACTGCCCACTAGCAATGTTTCTCCTCGCCAGTGTGTGGCAAGCGTTGTGCAGCTAAGCTCACTTGGGAATTACAAGTGCCAGAGTTCCTTTCCGGGGCACCCTCAAGAGATCACATTCGTAGCATGCGGGTACTGCTTTCCTCCTAAGCTGTGCATTCGCAGCCAGCTTCAAGGTGTTCCTTTTGTGGAGAGACTCTCGTGGCGATGCCGCTGGAGACGGCCTCTGCTTCTATGTTCTTTGAGAAGGCTGCTTTGAGGAACCTCTTAGCGTTGCGTCTGCCAAGGGCAGCCTCTGCCTCTCTCCACTACTGACTTAGCTGTGACAGCTTGTCTTTCCTTTGGAGAAACCTAGAGCCCTTTTCCTGAAGGGAAAATGTCCGTTGTCTGTTCTACTTTTGCACATGGGCTAAGGGCCTATACGGCTGCTGCTCCGCGTTAACCACTCGAGGGAGGGCAGCTTCCCATTCCCTTTGGAGATGGCACTCCTGCAGCGCTGTGCCCCATGACGGTGCTTCGCAGACAGTAAACTACCCTTTCCATCTGAAGAAGGCACGCACAGAATGAGCAGTCTTTGTTCTCTGAGAGCAGTTTGTGGTACTCCTGCGCCCGTGTATTGGGTCCCTAACTGCCCACTAGCAATGTTTCTGCTGACCACTGTTTCGCAAACGTTGTGCAGCTAAGCTCACTTGGCAAGTACAAGTGCCAGAGTTCCTCTCCGGGACACCCTCAAGAGATCACACTTGTAGCATGAGAGTAGAGCTTTCCTCCTAAGCTGTGCATTCGCAGCCAGCTTCAAGGTGTTCCTTTTGTGGAGAGACTCTCGTGGTGATGCCGCTGGATACGGCCTCTGCTTCTATGTTCTTTGAGAAGGCTGCTTTGAGATACTTCTTAGCGTAGCGTCTGCCAAGTGCAGCCTCTGCCTCTCTCCAATACTGAGTTAGCTGTGACAGCTTGTCTTTCCTTTGGAGAAACCTAGAGCCCTTTTCCTGAAGGGAAAATGTCCGTTTCAGTTCTACTTTTGCCCATGGCGAAGGGCCTTCACGGCTGCTGCTCGGCCTTTACCCACTCGAGGGAGGACAGCTTCCCATTCTCTTTGGAGATGGCACTCCTGCAGCGCTGTGCCCCATGACTGTGCTTCGCAGACAGTAAACTACCCTTTCCATCTGAAAAAGGCACGCACGGAATGAGCAGTCTTTGTTCTCTCAGAGCAGTTGGTGGTACTCCTGCGCCCGTGTATTGGGTGCCTAACTGCCCACTAGCAATGTTTCTCCTCGCCAGTTTGTGGCAAACCTTGTGCAGCTAAACTCAATTGGGAAGTACAAGTGCCAGAGTTCCTCTCCAGGGCACCCTCAAGAGATCACATTCGTAGCATGATGGTAGTGCGTACCTCCTAAGCTGTGCATTCGCAGCCAGCTTCAAGGTGTTCCTTTTGTGGAGAGACTCTCGTGGCGATGCCGCTGGAGACGGCCTCTGCTGCTATGCTCTTTGAGAAGGCTGCTTTGAGAAACCTCTTAGCGTAGCGTCTGCCAACTGCAACCTCTGCCTCTCTCCAATACTGACTCAGCTGTGACAGCTTGTCTTTCCTTTGGAGAAACCTAGAGCCATTTTCCTGAAGGGAAAATGTCCGTTTCAGGTCTACATCTGCACATGGCGAAGGGCCTTCAGGGCTGCTGCTCGGCCTTTACCCACTCGAGGGAGGGCAGCTTCCCATTCCCTTTGGAGATGGCACTCCTGCAGCGCTGTGGGCCATGACTGTGCTTCGCAGACAGTAAACTACCCTTTCCAACTGAAGAAGGCACGCACGGAATGAGCAGTCTTTGTTCTCTGAGAGCAGTTGGTGGTACTCCTGGGCATGTATATTGGGTGCCTAACTGCCCACTAGCAATATTTCTCCTCGCCACTTTGTGGCAAACGTCGTGCAGCTAAGCTCACTTGGGAAGTACAAGTGCCAGAGTTCCTTTCCGGGGCACCCTCAAGAGACAACATTCGTAGCATGCGGTTTCTGCTTTCCTCCTAAGCTGTGCATTCACAGCCAGCTTCAAGATGGTCCGTTTTTGGAGAGACTCTCGTGGCGATGCCGCTGGAGACGGCCTCTGCTTCTATGCTATTTGAGAAGGATGCTTTGAGGAACCTCTTAGCGTAGCGTCTGCCAAGTACAGCCTCTGCCTCTCTTCAATACTGACTTAGCTGTAACAGCTTGTCTTTGCTTTGGAGAAACCTAGAGACCTTTTCCTGAAGGGAAAATGTCCGTTGTCTGTTCTACTTTTGCACATGGGCTAAGGGCCTATACGGCTGCTGCTCCGCCTTTACCCACTCGAGGGAGGGCAACTTCCCATTCTCTTTGGAGATGGCACTCCTGCAGCACTGTGCCCCATGACTGTGCTTCGCAGACAGTAAACTACCCTTTCCATCTGAAGAAGGCACGCACAGAATGAGCAGTCTTTTTTCTCTGAGAGCAGTTTATGGTACTACTGCGCCCGTGTATTGGGTCCCAAAATGCTCACTAGCAATGTTTCTGCTGACCACTGTTTCGCAAACGTTGTGCAGCTAAGCTCACTGGGGAAGTACAAGTGCCCGAGTTCCTCTTCGGGGCACCCGCAAGAGATCACATTCGTAGCATGAGGGTAGTGCTTTCCTCCTAAGCTGTGCATTCGCAGCCAGCTTCAAGGTGTTCCTTTTGTGGAGAGACTCTCGTGGGGTTTCCGCTGGAGACGGCCTCTGCTTCTATGCTCTTTGAGAAGGCTGCTTTGAGGAACTTCTTAGCGTAGCGTCTGCCAAGTGCAGCCTCTGCCTCTCTCCAATACAGACTTTGCTGTGACAGCTTGTCTTTCCTTTGGAGAAACCTAGAGCCCTTTTCCTGCAGGGAAAATGTCCGTTGTCAGTTCTCCTTTTGCACATGGGGAAGGGCCTTTACGGCTGCTGCTCGGCCTTTACCCACTCGAGAGAGGGCAGCTACCCATTCCCTTCGGAGATAGCACTCCTGCAACGCTGTGGGCCATGACTGTGCTTCGCAGACAGTAAACTACCCTTTCCATTTGAAGAAGGCACGCACGGAATGAGCAGTCTTTGTTCTTTGAGAGCAGATGGTGGTACTCCTGCGCCCGTGTATTGGGTGCCTAACTGGCCACTAGCAATGTTTCTCCTCGCTAGTGTGTGACAAACGTTGTGCAGCTAAGCTCACTTGGGAAGTACAAGTGCCAGAGTTCTTTTCCGGGGCACCCTCAAGAGACAACATTCGTAGCATGCGGGTACTGCTTTCTCCTAAGCTGTGTATTCACAGCCAGCTTCAAGGTGGTCCGTTTGTGGAGAGACTCTCGTGGCGATGCCGCTGGAGACGGCCTCTGCTTCTATGCTCTTTGTGAAGGCTGCATTGAGGAACCTCTTAGCGTAGCCTCTGCCAAGTACAGCGTTCTGCTTCTCTCCAATACTGACTTAGCTGTGACAACTTGTCTTTCCTTTGGAGAAACCTAGATCCCTGTTCCTGAAGGGAAAATATCCGTTGTCTGTTCTTCTTTTGCATACGGGGAAGGGATTTCAGGGCTGCTACTCGGCCTTTACCCACTCGAGGGAGGGCAGCTTCCCATTCCCTTTGGAGATGGCACTCCCGCAGCGCTGTGGGCCATGAGTGTGCTTCGCAGACAGTAAACTACCCTTTCCATCTGAAGAAGGCACGCACAGAATGAGCAGTCTTTGTTCTCTGAGAGCAGTTTGTGGTACTACTGCACCCGTGTATTGGGTGTCTAACGGCCAAGTAGCAATATTTCTCCTCGCCATTTTGTGGCAAACGTTGTGCAGCTAAGCTCACTTGGGAGGTACAAGTGCCAGAGTTGCTTTCCCGGGGCACCCTCAAGGGACAACATTCGTAGCATGCGGGTACTGCTTTCCTCCGAAGCTGTGCATTCGGAGCCAGCTTCAAGGTGTTCCTTTTGTGGAGAGACTCTCGTGGCGATGCCGCTCGAGACGGCCTCTGCTGCTATGCTCTTTGAGAAGGCTGCTTTGAGAAACCTCTTAGCGTAGCGCCTGCAAGTGCAGCCTGTTTATCTGTCCATTACTGACTTAGCTGTGACAGCTTGTCTTTCCTTTGGAGAAACCTAGAGCCCTTTTCCTGAAGGGAAAATGTCCGTTGTCAGTTCTGAGTTTGCACATGGGGTAAGGGCCTTCACGGCTGCTGCTCGGCCTTTACCCACTCGAGGGAGGGCAGCTACCCAATCCCTTTGGAGAGTGCACTCCTGCAGCGCTGTGGGCCATGAGTGTGCTTCGCAAACAGTAAACTACCCTTTCCATCAGAAGAAGGCACGCACGGAATGAGCAGTCTTTGTTCTCTGAGAGCAGTTTGTGGTATTCCTGCGCCCGTATATTGGGTGCCTAACTGCCCACTAGCAATGTTTCTCCTCCCCAGTGTGTGTCAAACGTTGTGCAGCTAAGCTCACTGGGGAAGTACAAGTGCCAGAGTTCCTCTCCGGGGCACCCTCAAGAGATTACATTCGTAGCATGAGGGTAGTGCTTTCCTCCTAAGCTGTGCATTCGCAGCCAGCTTCAAGGTGTTCCTTTTGTGGAGAGACTCTCGTGGCGATGCCGCTGGAGACGGCCTCTGCTGCCATGCTCTTTGAGAAGGCTGCTTTGAGAAACCTCTTAGCGTAGCGTCTGCCAAGTGCAGCCTCTGCCTCTCTCCAATACTGACTTAGCTGTGACAGCTTGTCTTTCCTTTGGAGAAACCTAGAGCCATTTTCCTGAAGGGAAAATGTCCGTTTCAGTTCTACTTTTGCACATGGGGTAAGGGCCTTCACGGCTGCTGCTCGGGCTTTACCCACTCGAGGGAGGGCAGCTACCCATTCCCTTTGGAGATGGCACTCCTGCAGCGATGTGGGAAATGACTGTGCTTCGCAGACAGTAAACTACCCTTTCCATCAGAAGAAGGAACGCACGGAATGAGCAGTCTTTGTGTTCTGAGAGCAGTTGGTGGTACTCCTGCGCCCGTGTATTGGGTGCCTAACTGCCCACTAGCAATGTTTCTCCTCGCCAGTGTGTGTCAAACGTTGTGCAGCTAAGCTCACTTGGGAAGTACAAGTGCCATAGTTCCTTTCCGGGGCACCCTCAAGAGATCACATTAGTAGGATGCGGGTACTGCTTTCCTCCTAAGCTGTGCATTCGCAGCCAGCTTCAAGGTGCTCCTTTTGTGGAGACACTCTCGTGGCGATGCCGCTGGAGACGGCCTCTTCTGCTGTTCTCTTTGAGAAGGATGCTTTGAGAAACCTCTTAGCGTAGCGTCTGCCAAGTGCAGCCTCTGCCTCTCTCCAATACTGGCTTAGCTGTGACTGCTTGTCTTTCCTTTGGAGAAACCTAGAGCCGTTTTCCTGAAGGGAAAATATCAGTTGTTAGTTCTAGTTTTGCACATGGCGAAGGGCCTTCACGGCTGCAGCTCGGCCTTTACCCACTCGAGGGAGGGCAGCTTCCCATTCCCTTTGGAGATAGCACTCCTGCAGCGTTGTGGGCCATGACTGTGCTTCACAGACAGTAAACTACCCTTTCCATTTGAAGAAGGCACGCACGGAATGAGCAGTCTTTGTTCTCTGAGAGCAGTTGGTGGTACTCCTGCGCCCGTATATTGGGGGCTTAACTGCCCACTAGCAATGTTTCGCCTCGCCAGTGTGTATCAAACGTTGTGCAGCTAAGCTCACTTGTGAAGTACAAGTGCCAGAGTTCCTTTCCGGGGCACCCTCAAGAGATCACATTCGTAGCATGCGGGTACTGCTTTCCTCCTAAGCTGTGCATTCGCAGCCAGCTTCAAGGTGGTCCGTTTTTGGAGAGACTCTCGTGGCGATGCCGCTGGAGACGGCCTCTGCTGCTATGCTCTTTGAGAAGGTTGCCTTGAGGAACCTCTTAGCGTTGCATCTGCCAAGGGCAGCCTCTGCCTCTCTCCAATACTGACTTAGCTGTGACTGTTTGCCTTTCCTTTGGAGAAACCTAGAGCCCTTTTCCTGAAGGGAAAATGTCCGTTGTCAGTTTTACTTTTGCACATGGCGACGGGCCTTCACGGCTGCTGCTCGGCCTTTACTACTCGAGGGAAGGCAGCTTCCCATTCCCTTCGGAGATTGCACTCCTGCAGCGCTGTGGGCCATGACAGTGCTTCGCAGACAGTAAACTACCCTTTCCAACTGAAGAAGGCACGCACGGAATGAGCAGTCTTTGTTCTCTGAGAGCAGTTTGTGGTACTCCTGCGCCCGTGCATTGGGTGCCTAACTGCCCACTAGCAATATTTCTCCTCGCCAGTTTGTGGCAAACGTTGTGCAGCTAAGCTCACTTGGGAAGTACAAGTGCCAGAGTTCCTTTCCAGGGCACTCTCAAGAGACAACATTCGTAGCATGCGGGTACTGCTTTCCTCCTAAGCTGTGCATTCGCATCCAGCTTCAAGGTGGTCCGTTTTTGGAGAGACTCTCGTGGCGATGCCGCTGGAGACGGCCTCTGCTGCTATGCTCTTTGAGAAGGCTGCTTTGAGGAACCTCTTAGCGTAGCGTCTGCCAAATAGAGCCTCTGCCTCTCTTCAATACTGACTTAGCGTGACAGCTTGTCTTTCCTTTGGAGAAACCTAGAGCCCTTTTCCTGAAGGGAAAATGTCCGTTGTCTGTTCTACTTTTCCACACGGGCTAAGGGCCTATACGGCTGCTGCTCCGCGTTTACCCACTCGAGGGAGGGCAGCTTCCCATTCTCTTTGGAGATGGCACTCCTGCAGCACTGTGCCCCATGACTGTGCTTCGCAGACAGTAAACTACCCTTTCTATCTGAAGAAGGCACGCACAGAATGAGCAGTCTTTGTTCTCTGAGAGCAGTTTGTGGTACTACTGGGCCCGTGTATTGGGTCCCTAACTGCTCACTAGCAATGTTTCTGCTGACCACTGTTTCGTAAACGTTGTGCAGCTAAGCTCACTGGGGAAGTACAAGTGCCAGAGTTCCTCTCCGGGGCAACCTCAAGAGATCACATTCGTAGCATGAGGGTAGTGCTTTCCTCCTAAGCTGTGCATTCGCAGCCAGCTTCAAGGTGCTCCTTTTGTGGAGAGACTCTCGTGGCGATATCGCTGGATTCGGCCTCTGCTGCTATGCTCTTTGAGAAGGCTGCTTTGAGAAACCTCTTAGCATAGCGTCTGCCAAGTGCAGCCTCTGCCTCTCTCCAATACTCACTTAGCTGTGACAGCTTGTCTTTCCTTTGGAGAAACCTAGAGCCCTTTTCCTGCAGGGAAAATGTCCGTTCTCTGTTCTACTTTTGCACTTGGGCTAAGGGCCTATACGGCTGCTGCTCGGCCTTTACCCACGCGAGGGAGTGCAGCTTCACATTCCCTTTGGAGATCGCACTACTGCAGCGCTGTGGGACAGACTGTGCTTCGCAGACAGTAAACTACCCTTTCCATCCGAAGAAGGCACGCACGGAATGAGCAGTCTTTGTTCTCTGAGAGTAGTTTGTGGTACTACTGCTCCCGTGTATTGGGTGCTAACTGCCCACTAGCAATGTTTCTCCTCGCCAGTGTGTGTCAAACGTTGTGCAGCTAAGCTCACTTGGGAAGTAATAGTGCCAGAGTTCCTTTTCGGGACACACTCAAGAGATCACATTCGTAGCATGCGGGTACTGCTTTCCTCCTAAGCTGTGCATTCGCAGCCAGCTTCAAGGTGTTCCTTTTGTGGAGAGACTCTCGTGGCGATGCCGCTGGAGACAGCCTCTGCTTCTATGTTCCTTGAGAAGGGTGCTTTGAGGAACCTCTTAGCGTTGCGTCTGCCAAGGGCACCCTCTGCCTCTCTCTAATACTGACTTAGCTGTGACAGCTTGTCTTTCCTTTGGAGAAACCTACAGCCCTCTTCCTGAAGGGAAAATGTCCGTTGTCTGTTCATCTTTCGCACACGGGGAAGGGCCTTCTCGGCGGCTGCTCGGCGTTTACCCTCGCGAGGGAGTGCAGCTTCACATTCCCTTTGGGGATCGCACTACTGCAGCGCTGTGGGACAGACTGTGCTTCGCAGACAGTAAACTACCCTTTCCATCCGAAGAAGGCACGCACGGAATGATCAGTCTTTGTTCTCTGAGAGCAGTTTGTGGTACTACTGCGCCCGTGTATTGGGTGCCTAACTGCCCACTAGCAATGTTTCTCCTCGCCAGTGTGTGGCAAGCGTTGTGCAGCTAAGCTCACTTGGGAATTACAAGTGCCAGAGTTCCTTTCCGGGGCACCCTCAAGAGATCACATTCGTAGCATGCGGGTACTGCTTTCCTCCTAAGCTGTGCATTCGCAGCCAGCTTCAAGGTGTTCCTTTTGTGGAGAGACTCTCGTGGCGATGCCGCTGGAGACGGCCTCTGCTTCTATGTTCTTTGAGAAGGCTGCTTTGAGGAACCTCTTAGCGTTGCGTCTGCCAAGGGCAGCCTCTGCCTCTCTCCACTACTGACTTAGCTGTGACAGCTTGTCTTTCCTTTGGAGAAACCTAGAGCCCTTTTCCTGAAGGGAAAATGTCCGTTGTCAGTTCTACTTTTGCACATGGGCTAAGGGCCTTCACGGCTGCTGCTCCGCCTTTACCCACTCGAGGGAGGGCAGCTTCCCATTCTCTTTGGAGATGGCACTCCTGCAGCGCTGTGGGCCATGACTGTGCTTCGCAGACAGTACACTACCCTTTCCATCTGAAGAAGGCACGCACGGAATGCGCAGTCTTTGTTCTCTCAGAGCAGATTGTGGTACTACAGCGCCCGTGTATTGGGTGCCTAACTGCCCACTAGCAATGTTTCTCCTCTCCAGTGTGTGGCAAACATTGTGCAGCTAAGCTCACTTGGGAAGTACAAGTGCCAGAGTTCCTTTCCGGGGAACCCTCAGGAGAGCACATTTGTAGCATGCAGGTACTGCTTTCCTCCTACGCTGTGCATTCCCATCCAGCCTCAAGGTGCTCCTTTTGTGGAGAGACTCTCGTGGCGATTCCGCTGGAGACGGCCTCTGCTTCTATGTGCTCTGAGTGGGCTGCTTTGAGGAACCTCTTAGCGTAGCCTCGGCCAAGTACAGCCTTCTGCCTCTCTCCAATACTGACTTAGCTGTGATAGCTTGTCTTTCCTTTTGAGAAACCTAGAGCCTGGTTCCTGAATGTAAAATGTCCATTGTCTGTTCTTCTTTTTCACACGGGTCAGGGCTTTCACGGCTGTTGCTCGGCCTTTTCCCACTCGAGGGAGGGCAGGTACCCATTCCCTTTGGAGATGGCACTCCTCAGTGCTGTGGGCCATGACTGGGCATCGCAGACAGTAAACTACCTTTTCCATCCAAAGAAGGCACACACGGAATGGGCAGTCTTTGTTCTCTGAGAGCAGTTTGTGGTACTACTGCGCCCGTTTATTGGGTGCCTAACTGCCCAATAGTAATGTTTCTGATGACCACTGTTTCGCAAACGTTGTGCAGCTAAGCTCACTTGGGAAGTACAAGTGCCAGAGTTCCTTTCCGGGGCACTCTCAAGAGATCACATTCGTAGCATGCGGGTACTGCTTTCCTCCTAAGCTGTGCATTCGCAACCACCTTCAAGGTGCTCCTTTTGTGGAGACACTCTCTTGGCGATGCCGCTGGAGACGGACTCTGCTTCTATGCTCTTTGAGAAGGCTGCTTTGAGGAACCTTATACCGTAGCCTCTGCCAAGTACAGCCTTCTGCCTCTCTCCAATACTGACTTAGCTGTGACAGCATGTCTTTCCTTTGGAGAAACCTAGAGCCCTTTTCCTGAAGCGAAAATATCCATTGTCTGTTCATCTTTCGCACACGGGGAAGGGCCTTCTTGGCTGCTGCTCCGCCTTTACCCTCTCGAGGGAGTGCAGCTTCCCATTCCCTTTGGAGATGGCAATCCTCAGCGCTGTGCGCCATGACTGTGATTCGCAGACAGTAAACTACCCTTTCCATCCGAAGAGGGCACGCAAGAATGGGCAGTCTTTGTTCTCTGGGCGAAGTGGTTGGTTACTACTGCGCCGGTGTATTTCGTGGCTCACTGCCCACTAGCAATGTTTTTGCTCGCCACTGTGGGGCAAACGTCGTGCAGCTAGTCTCACTTGAGAAGTACAAGTGCCTGAGTTCATTTCCGGGACACCCTCAAGTGATCACATTCTTAGCATGCGGGTACTGCTTTCCTCCTAAGCTGTGCATTCGCAGCCAGCTTCAAGGTGTTCCTTTTGAGGATAGACTCTCGTAGATATGCCACTGGAGACGGCCTGTGCGTCTATGACCTTTAATAAGGGTTCTTTGAGGAACCTCTTAGCGTAGCCTCTGCCAGGCACAGCCTTCTGCCTCTCTTCAATACTGACTTAGCTGTGACAGCTTGTCTTTCCTTTGGAGAAACCTAGAGCCCTTTTCCTAATGGGAAAATGTCCGTTGTCTGTTCTTCTTTCGCACACGGGGAAGGGCCTTCACGGCTGCTGCTCGGCCTTTACCCACTCGAGGAGGGCAGCTTCTCATTCGCTTTGGAGATGACACTCCTGCAGCGCTGTGGGCCATGACTGTGCTTCGCACACAGTAAACTACCTTTTCCATCCGAAGAGGGCATGCACGTAATGAGCAGTCTTTGTCCTCTGGGAGAAGTGGGTGGTGACTACTGCGCCCGTTTATTGGGTGGCTCATTGCACACTAGCAATGTTTCTGCTCGCCACTGTGGGGCAAACTTCGTGCAGCTGACCTCACTTGGGTAGTACAAGGACCAGAGTTCCTCTCGGGGCACCCGCAAGAGATCACATTCGTAGCATGCGGGTACTGCTTTCCTCCTAAGGTGTGTGTTCGCAGCCAGCTTCAAGGTGTTCCTTTTGTGGAGAGACTCTCGTGGAAATGCCGCTGGAGACGTCCTCTGCTTCTATGTTCTTTGAGAAGGCTTCTTTGAGGAACCTCTTAGCGTAGGCTCTGCCAGGTACAGCCTTTTACCTCTCTCCAATACTGACTTAGCTGTGACAGCTTGTCTTTCCTTTGGAGAAACCTAGAGCCCTTTTCCTGAAGGGAAAATGTCCGTTGTCTGTCCTTCTTTTGAACACGGGGAAGGGCCTTCCCGGCTGCTGCTCCGCCTTTACCCACTCGAGGGAGGGCAGCTTCCCCTTCCCTTTGGAGATGTCACTCCTGCAGCGCTGTGGGCCATGACTGTGCTTTGCAGACAGTAAACTACCTTTTCCATCCGAAGAGGGCACGCACGGAATGGGCAGTCTTTGTTCTCTGGTAGAAGTGGGTGGTACTACTGCGCCCATGTATTGGGTGGCTCACTGCCCACTAGCAATGTTTCTGCTCGCCACTGTGGGGCAAACGTCGTGCAGCTAAGCTCATTTGGGAAGTAAAAGTGCCAGAATTCCTTTCCGGGGCACCCTCAAGAGATCACATTCGTAGCATGCTGGTACTTCTTTCCTCCTAAGCTGTGCATTCGCAGCGAGCTTCAAGGTGTTTCTTTTCTGGATAGACTCTCGTGGAGATGCCGCTGGAAACGGCCTCTGCTTCTCTGGTCTTTGAGAAGACTTCTTTGAGGAACCTCTTACCCTAACCTCTGCCAAGTACAGCCTTCTGCCTCTCTCCAATACTGACTTACCTGTGACAGCTTTTCTTTCTTTTTGAGAAACCTAGAGTCCTTTTCCTGAAGGGAAAATGTCCTTTCTCTGTTCTTCTTTTGCACACGGGGACGTGCTTTCAGGGCTGGTGTTCGGCCTTTACTCGCTCGAGGGAGGGCAGCTTCTCATTCCCTTTGAAGATGGCACTCCTGCAGGGCTGTGGGCCGTGACTGGGCTTCGCAGAAAGTAAACTACCCTTTCCATCCGAAGACGGCACGCACGGAATGGGCAGTCTTTGTTCTCTGGGAGAAGTGGGTGGTTACTACTTCGCCGTGTATTGGGTGGCTCACTGCCCACTAGCAATGTTTCTCCTCGCCAGTGTGTGTCAAACGTTGTGCAGCTAAGCTCACTTGGGAAGTACAAGTGCCAGAGATCCTTTCCGGGGCACTCTCAAGAGATCACACTCGTAGCATGCGGGTACTGCTTTCCAACTAAGCTGTGCATTCACAGCCAGCTTCAAGGTGTTCCTTTTGCGGATAGACTCTCGTGGAGACGCCGTTGGAGACGGCCTCTGCTTCTATGCTCTTTTAGAAGGCTGCTTTGAGGAACCTCTTAGCGTAGCATCTGCCAAGTACAGCCTTCTGCCTCTCTCCACTACTGACTTAGCTGTGACAGCTTGTGTTTCCTTTGGAGAAACCTAGAGCCCTTTTCCTGAAGGGAAAAAATGTCCGTTGCCTGTTCTTCTTTTGCACACGTGGAAGGGCCTTCATGGCTGCTGCTCGGCCTTTCCCCACTCGAGGGTGGGCAGCTTTCCATTCCCTTTGGAGATGGCACTCCTGCAGCGCTGTATGCCATGACTGGGCCTCGCAGACAGTAAACTCCCCTTTCCATCCGAAGAGGGCACTCTCGGAATGGCCAGTCTTTGTTCTCTGGGAGAAGTGGGTGGTTACTACTTCGCCCGTGTATTGGGTGGCTCACTGCCCACTAGCCATGTTTCTACTCGCCACTGTGGGGCAGACGTTGTGCAGCTAAGCTCACTTGGGAAGTACAAGTGCCAGAGTTCCTTTCCGGGGCACCCTCAAGAGATCACATTCGTAGCATGCGGGTACTGCTTTCCTCCTAAGCTGTGCATTCGCAGCCAGATTCAAGGTGTTCCTTTTGTGGTTAGACTCTCATGGAGATGCCGCTGGACACGGCCTCTGCTTCTATGCTCTCTGAGAAGGTTGGTTTGAGGAACGTCTTAGCGTAGCCTCTGCCAAGTACAGCCTTCGGCTTCTCTCGAATACTGACTTAGCTGTGACAGCTTGTCTTTCCTTTGAGAAACCTAGAGCCCTTTTCCTGAAGGGAAAATCTCCGTTCTCTGTTCTTCTTTTGCACATGGGGAAGTGCCTTCATGGCTGGTGTTCGGCCTTTACCGACTCGTCGAAGGGCAACTTCCCATACCCTTTGTAGATGGCACTCCTGCAGCGCTGTGGGCCATGACTATGCTTCGCAGACAGTAAACTATCCTTTCCATCTGAAAAAGGCACGAACGGAATGGGCACTCTTTGTTCTCTGGGAGAAGTGGGTGGTACTACTGCGCCTGTGTATTGGGTGGCTCACTGCCCACTAGCAATGTTTCTGCTCGCCACTGTGGGGTAAACATTGTGCAGCTAAACTCACTTGGGATGTACAAGTGCCAGAGTTCCTTTCCCGGGCAAACTCAAGGGATCACATTCGTAGCATGCGGGTACTGCTTTCCAAATAAGCTGTGCATTCGCAGCCAGCTTCAAGTTGTTCTTTCTCGGATAGACTCTCGTGGAGATGCTGCTGGGGACGGCCTCTTCTACTGTGCTCTTTGAGAAAGCTGCTTTGAGGCACCTCTTAGCGTAGCCTCGGCCAAGTACAGCTTTCTGCCTCTCTCCAATACTGACCTAGCTGTGACAGCTTGTCTTTCCTTTGGAGAAACCTAGAGCCCTTTTCCTGAAGGGAAAATGTCTGTTGTCTGTTCTTCTTTTGCACACGGGGAAGGGCCTTCACGGCTGCTGCTCGGCCTTTCCCCACTCGAGGGTGGGCAGCTTTCCATTCCCTTTGGAGATGGCACTCGTTCAGCGCTGTATGCCATGACTGGGCTTCGGAGACAGTAAACTCCCCTTTCCATCCGAAGAGGGCACGCTCGGAATGGCCAGTCTTTGTTCTCTGGGAGAAGTGGGTGGTTACTACTTCGCCCGTGTATTGGGTGGCTCACTGCCCACTAGCCATGTTTCTGCTCGCCACTGTGGGGCAAACGTCGTGCAGCTAAGCTCACTGGGGAAGTACACGTGCCAGAGTACCTTTCCGGGGCACCCTCAAGACATCACATTCATAACATGCGGTACTGCTTTCCTCCTAACCTGTGCATTCGCAGCCAGCTTCAAGGTGTTCCGTTTGTGGATAGCATCTCGTGGAGATGCCGCTGGAGACGGCCTCTGCTTCTATGCGCTTTGAAAAGGCTGCTTTGAGGAACCTTTTAGCGTAGCCTCTGCCAAGTACACCCTTCTGCCTCTCTCCAATACTGACTTAGCTGTGACAGCTTCTCTTTCCTTTGGAGACACCTAGAGCCCTTTTCCTGAAGGGAAAATGTCCGTTGTCTGTTCTTCTTTTGTACACGGGGAAGTGCCTTCATGGCTGGTGTTCCGACTTTACCCACTCGAGGGAGGGCAGCATCCCATTCCCTTTGGAGATGGCACGCCTGCAGCGCTTTGGGCCATGACTGTGCTTCGCAGACAGTAAGCTACCCTTTCCATCCGAAGAGTGCACGCACGGAATGGGCAGTATTTGTTCTCTGGGAGAAGTGGGTGGTACTACTGCGCCCGTGTATTGGGTGGCTCACTGCCCACTAGCAATGTTTCTGCTCACCACTGTAGGGCAGACGTTGTGCAGCTAAGCTCACTTGGGAAGTACAAGTGCCAGAGTTCCTTTCCGGGACACCATCAAGAGATCACATTCGTCGCATGTGGGTAGTTCTTTCCTCCTAAGTTGTGCATTCGCAGCGAGCTTCAAGGTGTTTCTTTTGTGGATAGACTCTCGTGGAGATGCCGCTGGAAAGGGCCTCTGCTTCTCTGCTCTTTGAGAAGGCTTCTTTGAGGAACCTCTTACCCTAGCCTCTGCCAAGTTCAGCCTTCTGCTTCTCTCCAATACTGACTTAGCTGTGACAGCTTGTCTTTCCTTTGGAGAAACCTAGAGCCCTTTTCCTGAAGGGAAAATGTCCGTTTTCTGTAATTCTTTTGCACACGGGAAAGTGCCTTCACGGCTGGTGTTTGGCCTTTACTCTCTCGAGGGATGGCTGCTTCCCATACATTTTAAAGATGGCACTCCTGCAGCGTTGTGGAACATGACTGTGCTTCGCAGACAGTAAACTACTATTTCCATATGAAGAGGGAACGCACGGAATGTCTACACTGAAGCTCTTACGAGGCTGGATATTGATTAAGACGCCCAGAGCGTCATGGAGTTCCGCAGTGTTCTGAAAGAAAAGGTGGCTGAGCGAGATGTCAAGGAGATCGGAAAGTCCTCCTGACGTTCAAGTAAAGCAGAACCACGATTAATGTCTTTGGGAGGTGCTGCTCGGCTCCGTTAGGCAAGACTCGTCATGCTCTTGCTTCCAGGCTAGTGCTCATGTTGACGTTCACATTTGGTATCGAGCTGAGCAGGATGAGCCTGCAGCTTGGAATTGGTAGCACAAGGTTTCTTTCGAGAAAACTAATTGTCTTCTCTGAACCATGCCCACTGAGACTACAAGCCCTGCAACAACAATGCTTTTCAGTTTGCTTCCACGCTGCATTTTTGGAGCTTTCAAAATTGGAAAAAAAGCCGTTGGCGATCACTCTCACATTGCCAGGAGGACTCTCAGGCTAAGTACATGTTGAGTCTAGCAGGTCCAAAGAGACACAATTGACCCACCCGGTCCTTGCCTGACTAAGGTTTTTCTATACCGTCGATGTGTGTAGCAACTTGCCCAAAATAGACCACTGGAGGTTGACCAAGAGCCCTGTGCGACCTCCATAAGCCTGCAGTTGTACACCATGGACTGGGCATCTGTTGAATTTCGAAATCACGCTGACACTCTCTTTGGGGAATTGGTAACTTCATATAAGTGATGTTTGAAGGAAATATAAGCAGAGTGTTTTTCTCAGTTGAGCTCACCTGGGGCAAGAGGGCCGAGTTCCTTGGCGAGTTACAGATTGTGGAACAGTGTTCCCGAAGCTGTTTTAGAGCTCAGAAAACCTAGCATTCCCCGCAAAATGTGCAGTGAGTTGCCCCTCACTCGGTAAACACGGGGCTACTCTGAAGGTCTTACGAGGCTGGATATTGATTAAGACGCCCAGAGTATCGTGGAGGTGCGCAGTGTTCTGAAAGTAAACGGTGGCTGACGCGAGGTGCCAGAGAGAACGGAAAGGCGTCCTGCCGTTCAAGTAAAGCAGAACCGTGATTAAGGCCTTAGGGAGCTGCTGCTCGGCTCCCTTAGGCAAGACACGTCAGGCTCTTGCTTCAAGGCTAGTGCTCACGGTACGGTTCACATTTGGTATCGAGCTGAGCAGGATGAGCTTGCAGCTGGGAAGTGGAAGCACAAGGTTTCTTTCGAGAAAACTCATTGTCTTCTCTGAACCATACCCACTGAGACTACAAGCCCTGCAACAACAATGCTTTTCACGTTGCTTCCACGCCGCATGTTTGGAGCTTTCAAACTTGGAAAAAAAAAGCCGTGCACGATAACTCTCCCATTGCCAGGATGACTCGCCGCCTAAGTACATGTTGAGGCTAACAGGTCAAAACAGACAAAAGTTACCCACTAGGTGCTTGGCGGATTAAGGTTTTCCTATAAGGGCTAATCTCTGTAGCAAACGGCCTGTACGAAGGGAGCTGGAGATGGCCCTAGAGGCCTGTGCACCTTCCTTAAGCCTGCGGAGTTATACTATGAACTGTGCATCTGTGGAATTTGGAACGCACGCTGACCCTATCCTGGAGGAATTGGTGAGATCACATGAGTGTTGTCTGAAAGAAATATAAGCATAGCATACCCACTTTCTGCGTAGCGCACTGACTAAACGAAAGATGCGGGATATTGCCCAAGAGGCCTGTGTGACATCCATAAGCCTGCAGTGTTACCCCATGAACTGTGCATCTGTTGAATTTAGAACGCACGCTGACACTCTCATTGAGGAATTGGTGATTTCATATAAGTGGTCTTTGAAGGAAATATAAGCAGAGTGTATTTCTCAGTTGAGCTCACCTGCGGCCAGGGGGCCGATATATTTGGCGAATAAGGGATTCTTAATCAGTGTTCCCGAAGCTGTTTTAGAGCTCAGAAAACCGAGCATTCCCAGCGAAATGTGCAGTGTGTTGCCCCTCACTCGGCAAACACAGGGCTACTCTGAAGGTCTTCCGAGGCTGGAAATTGATTAAGATGCCCAGAGCATCGTGGAGGTCCGCAGTGTTCTGAAAGTAAACGGTGGCTGACGCGAGGTGTCAAGGAGAACGGAAAGGCGTCCTGCCGTTGAAGTAAAGCAGAACCACGATTAAGGCCTTAGGGAGGTGCTGCTCGGCTCCATTAGGCAAGACTCGTCAGGCTCTTGCTTCGAGGCTAGTGCTTACGTTGAGGTTCACATTTGGTATCGAGCTGGGCAGGATGAGCCTGCAGCTTGGAATTGGTAGCACAAGGTTTCTTTCGAGAAAACTCATTGTCTTCTCTGAACCATGCGCACTGAGACTACAAGCCCTGCAACAACAATGCTTTTCACATTGCTTACACGCTGCATGTTTGGTGCTTTCAAAATTGGAAAAAAAGCCGTGGGCCATCACTCTCCCATTGCCAGGAGGACTTTCAGGCTAAGTACATGTTGAGTCTAGCAGGACCAAAGAGACACAATTGACCCACTCGGTCCTTGCCTGACTAAGGTTTTTCTATACCGTCGATGTGTGTAGCAACTTGCCCAAAAATAGACCACTGGAGGTTGACCAAGAGCCCTCTGCATCTTCCATAAACGTGCCGTGTTACACTATGAAGTGTGCATCTGTTTCAGTTGGAAGGCACGCTGACCCTCTCCAGGAGGAATTGGTGACTTCACATAAGTGGTGTCTGAAGGAAATATAAGCATAAAATACGCGATTTCTGTGTAGCGAACTGCCTAAACGAAGGGTGAGGGAGATTGACCAAGAGACCTGTGCGTCTTCCATAAGCCTGCAGGGTTATACAATAAACTGTGCATCTGTGGAATTTGGAACGCACGCTGACACTATCCTGGAGGAATTAGTGACTTCACATAAGTGGTGTCTGAAGGAAATATAAGCATAGCATACTCGCTTTCTGTGTAGCGAACTGCCTACACGAAGGATGCGGGGGATTGCCCAAGAGGCCTGTGCGACCTCCATAAGCCTACAGTTGTACACCATGAACTGTGCATCTGTTGAAATTGGAAAGCACGCTGACACTCTACTTGAGGAATTGGTGACTTGATATAAGTGGTGTTTGAAGGAAATATCAGCAGAGTGTTTTTCTCAGTTGAGCTCACCTGCGGCAAGGGGGCCGACTGCCTTGGCGACTTAGGGATTCTGGAACAGTGTTCCCGAAGCTGTTTTAGAGCTCAGAAAACCGAGCATTCCCAGCGAAATGTGCAGTGTTTTGCCCCTCACTCGGCAAACACAGGGCTACTCTGAAGGTCTTCCGAGGCTGGAAGTTGATTAAGACGCCCAGAGAATGCTGGAGGTGTGCAGTGTTCTGAAACTAAACGGTTGCTGCCGCGAGGTGCCAAGGAGAACGGAAAGGCCTCCTGTCGTTCAAGTAAAGCAGAACCGCGATTAAGGGCTTAGGGAGGTGCTGCTCGGCTCCGATAGGCAAGACACGTCAGGCTCTTGCTTCAAGGCTAGTGCTCACGTTGCGGTTCACATTTGGTATCGAGCTGAGCAGGATCAGCTTGCAGCTGGGAAGTGGAAGCACAAGGTCTCTTTCGAGAAAACTCATTGTCTTCTCTGAACCATACCCACTGAGACTACAAGCCCTGCAACAACAATGCTTTTCACGTTCCTTCCACGCTGCATTTTTGGAGCTTTCAAACTTGGAAAAAACAAGCCGTGTGCGATCACTCTCCCATTGCCAGGATGACTCGCAGCCTAAGTACATGTTGAGTCTAGCAGGTCCCAAGAGACACAAATGACCCACTGGGCCCTTGGCTGACTAAGGTTTTCCTATAAGGGCTAATCTCTGTAGCAAACCGCCTGTACAAACGAAGCTGGAAATGGCCCAAGAGGCCTGAGCATCTTCCCTAAGCCTGCAGTGTTACACTATGAACTGTGCATCTGTTGAATTTATTTATTTATTTATTTTTTCTGTCCGCGGGCCTCTCACTGTTGTGGCCTCTCCCTTTGCACAGCACAGGCTCGGGACGCGCAGGCTCACCGGCCATGGCTCATGGGCCCAGCCGCTCCGCGGCATGTGGGATCCTCCCAGACAGGGGCACGAACCCGTGTCCCCTGCATTGGCAGGCAGACTCTCAAAAACAGCGCCACCAGGGAAGCCCCATCTCTTGAATTTACAACGCACGCTGACACTCTCCTTGAGGAATTGGTGACTTGACATAAGTGGTGTTTGAAGGAAATATCAGCAGAGTGTTTTTCTCAGTTGAGCTCACCTGTGGCAAGGGGGCCGACTTCCTTGGCGAGTTAGGGATTCTGGAGAAGTGTTCCCGAAGCTGTGTTAGAGCTCAGAAAACCGAGCATTCCCAGCGAAATGTGCAGTGTTTTGCCCTTCACTCGGCAAACACAGGACTACTCTGAAGGTCTTCCGAGGCTGGAAGTTGATTAAGACGCCCAGAGCATGCTGGAGGTTCGCAGTGTTCTGAAAGTACACGGTAGCTGCCGCGAGGTGCCAGAGAGAACGGAAAGGCCTCCTGCCGTTCAAGTAAAGCAGAACCGTGATTAAGGGCTTAGGGAGGTGCTGCTCAGCTCCGATAGGCAAGACACGTCAGGATCTTGCTTCAAGGCAAGTGCTCACGTTGCGGTTCACATTTGGTATCGAGCTGAGCAGGATGAGCTTGCAGCTGGGAAGTGGAAGCACAAGGTCTCTTTCGAGAAAACTCATTGTCTTCTCTGAACCATACCCACTGAGACTACAAGCCCTGCAACAACAGTGCTTTTCACGTTGCTTCCACGCTGCATTTTTGGAGCTTTCAAACTTGGAAACAAAAGCCGTGTGCGATCACTCTCCCATTGCCAGGATGACTCGCAGCCTAAGTACATTTTGAGTCTAGCAGGTCCCAAGAGACACAAATGACCCACTGGGCCCTTGGCTGACTAAGGTTTCCCTATAAGGGCTAATCTCTGTAACGAAACGCCTGTACAAAGGAAGCTGGAGATGGCCCAAGAGGACTGTGCATGTTCCATAAGCCTACACTGTTACACCAAGAACTGAGTTGAAAGACCTCCTGCCGTTCACGTAAAGCATAACCGCGATTAAGGCCTTAGGGAGGTGCTGCTCGGCTCCGGTAGGCAAGACACGACAGGCTCCTGCTTCGAGGCTAATGCTCACGTTGAGGTTCACATTTGTTATCGAGTTGAGCTGGATGAGCTTGCAGCTAGGAAGTGGAAGCATAAGGTCTCTTTCGAGAAAACTCATTGACTTCTCTGAACTATGCCCTAGAGACTAATAGCCCTGTAACAACAATGCTTTTCAGGTGCTTCTACGCCGCAAGACCGGAGCTTTCAAATTGGAGAATAAGCCCTGTGCCGTGACTCTCCCATTGCCAGGTCGACTCGCAGTCTAAGTACATGTTGAGTGTAACCGGTCAAAACAGACAAAAGTTACTCACTAGTTGCTTAGCGGATTAAGGTTTTCCTATAAGGGCTAATCTCTGTAGTGAACCGCCTGTAGGAACAAAGCTGGAAATGGCCCAAGAGGCCTGCGCATCTTCCATATGCCTGCAGTGTTATACTATGAACTGTGCATCTGATGAATTTATTTACTTTTTCATTTTTTTATTTTTTTTATATTTTCTGTCCGCGGGCCTCTCACTGTTGTGGCCTCTCCCTTTGCAGAGCACAGGCTCGGGACGCGCAGGCTCACCGGCCATGGCTCACGGGCCCAGCCCCTCCGAGGCATGTGGGATCCTCCCAGACAGGGGCACGAACCCGTGTCCCCTGCATTGACAGGCAGACTGTCAACAACTGCGCCACCAGGGAAGCCCCATCTCTTGAATTTACAATGCACGCTGACACTCTCCTTGAGGAATTGGTGACTTGACATAAGTGGTGTTTGAAGGAAATATCAGCAGAGTGTTTTTCTCAGTTGGGCTCACCTGCGGCAAGGGGGCCGACTTCCTTGGCGAGTTAGGGATTCTGGAACAGTGTTCCCGAAGCTGTTTTAGAGCTCAGAAAACCGAGCATTCCCAGCGAAATGTGCAGTGTTTTGCCCCTCACTCGGCAAACACAGGGCTACTCTGAAGGTCTTCCGAGGCTGGAAATTGATTAAGACGCCCAGAGCATGCTGGAGGTGCGCAGTGTTCTGAAAGTAAACGGTGGCTGCCGCGAGGTGCCAGAGAGAACGGAAAGGCCTCCTGCCGTTCAAGTAAAGCAGAACCGCGATTAAGGGCTTAGGGAGGTGCTGCTCGGCTCCGATAGGCAAGACACGTCAGGCTCTTGCTTCAAGGCAAGTGCTCACGTTGCGGTTCACATTTGGTGTCGAGCTGAGCAGGATGAGCTTGCAGCTGGGAAGTGGAAGCACAAGGTTTTTTTCGAGAAAACTCATTGTCTTCTCTGAACCATACCCAATGAGACTACAAGCCCTGCAACAACAATGCTTTTCACGTTGCTTAAAGCTGCATTTTTGGAGCTTGCAAACTTGGAAACAAAAGCCGTGTGCGATCACACTCCCATTGCCAGTATGACTCGCAGCCTAAGTACATGTTGAGTCTAGCAGGTCCCAAGAGACACAAATGACTCACTGGGCCCTTGGCTGACTAAGGTTTTCCTATAAGGGCTCATCTCTGTAGCGAACCGCGTGTACAAAGAAGCTGGAGGTAGCCCAAGAGGACTGTGCATCTTCCATAAGCCTGCAGTGTTACACCATGAACTGAGTTGAAAGGCCTCCTGCCGTTCAAGTAAAGCAGAACCGCGATTAAGGGCTTAGGGAGGTGCTGCTCGGCTCCAATAGGCAAGACACGTCAGGCTCTTGCTTCAAGGCTAGTGCTCTCGTTGCGCTTCACATTTGGTATCGAGCTGAGCAGGATGAGCTTGCAGCTGGGAAGTGGAAGCACAAGGTCTCTTTCGAGAAAACTCATTGTCTTCTCTGAACCATACCCACTGAGCCTACAAGCCCTGCAACAACAATGCTTTTCACGTTGCTTCCAGGCTGCATTTTTGGAGCTTTCAAAATTGGAAAAAAGTAGCCGTGTGCGATCACTCTCCCATTGCCACATGGCTCAGAGCCTAAGTACACGTTCAGTCTAGCAGGTCCCAAGAGACCCAAATGACCCACTGAGCCCTTGGCTGACTAAGGTTTTCCTATAAGGGCTAATCTCTGTAGCTAACTGCCTGTACAAAGGAAGCTGGAGGTGGCCCAAGAGGACTGTGCATGTTCCATAAGCCTGCAGTGTTACACCATGAACTGAGTTGAAAGGCCTCCTGCCGTTCACGTAAAGCAGAACCGCGATTAAGGCCTTAGGGAGGTGCTGCTTAGCTCCGTTAGACAAGACACGTCAGGATCTTGCTTCGAGGCTAATGCTCACGTTGAGGTTCACATTTGGTATCGAGCTGAGCAGGATGAGCTTGTAGCTAGGAAGTGGAAGCACAAGGTCTCTTTCAAGAAAACTCACTGACTTCCCTGAACCATACCCACTGATACTACAAGCCCTTTAACAACTTTTGCAAACTTGGAAACAAAAGCCGTGTGCGATCACTCTCCCATTGCCAGGATGACTCGCAGCCTAAGTACATGTTGAGTCTAGCAGGTCCCAAGAGACACAGATGACACACTGGTCCCTTGGCTGACTAAGGTTTTCCTATAAGGGCTAATCTCTGTAGCGAACCGCCTGTAGGAACGAAGCTGGAAATGGCCCAAGAGGCCTGTGCCTCTTCCATATGCCTGCAGTGTTATACTATGAACTCTGCATCTGTTGAATTTATTTATTTTTTTTTTTTTAATTTTTTCTATCCGTGGGCCTCTCACTGTTGTGGCCTCTCCCTTTGCAGAGCACAGGCTCGGGACGCGCAGGCTCAGTGGCCATGGCTCACGGGCCCAGCCGCTCCGCGGCATGTGGGATCCTCCCAGACAGGAGCACGAACCCGTGTCCCCTGCATTGGCAGGCAGACTCTCAACAACTGCGCCACCAGGGAAGCCCCATCTCTTGAATTTACAATGCACGCTGACACTCTTCTTGAGGAATTGGTGACTTGACATAAGTGGTGTTTGAAGGAAATATCAGCAGAGTGTTTTTCTCAGTTGAGCTCACCTGCGGCAAGGGGGCCGACTTCCTTGGCGAGTTAGGGATTCTGGAGAAGTGTTCCCGAAGCTGTTTTAGAGCTCAGAAAACCGAGCATTCCCAGCGAAATGTGCAGTGTTTTGCCCCTCACTCGGCAAACACAGGGCTACTCTGAAGGTCTTCCGAGACTGGAAATTGATTGAGACGCCCAGAGCATGCTGGAGGTGCGCAGTGTTCTGAAAGTAAACGGTGGCTGCCGCGAGGTGCCAGAGAGAACGGAAAGGCCTCCTGCCGTTCAAGTAAAGCAGAACCGCGATTAAGGGCTTAGGGAGGTGCTGCTCGGCTCCGATAGGCAAGACACGTCAGGCTCTTGCTTCAAGGCTAGTGCTGACGTTGCGGTTCACATTTGGTATCGAGCTGAGCAGGATCAGCTTGCAGCTGGGAAGTGGAAGCACAAGGTCTCTTTCGAGAAAACTCATTGTCTTCTCTGAACCATACCCACTGAGACTACAAGCCCTGCAACAACAATGCTTTTCACGTTGCTTCCACGCTGCATTTTTGGAGTTTTCAAAATTGGAAAAAACAAGCCGTGTGCGATCACTCTCCCATTGCCAGGATGACTCGCAGCCTAAGTACGTGTTGAGTCTGGCAGGTCCCAAGAGACACAAATGACCCACTGGTCCCTTGGCTGACTAAGGTATTCCTATAAGGGCTAATCTCTGTAGCGAACTGCCTTTACAAAGGAAGCTGGAGACGGACCAAGAGGACTGTGCATGTTCCATAAGCCTGCAGTGTTACACCATGAACTGAGTTGAAAGGCCTCCTGCCGTTCAAGTAAAGCAGAACCGCGATTAAGACCTTAGGGAGGTGCTGCTCGGCTCCGTTAGGCAAGACACGTTAGGCTCTTGCTTCGAGGCTAATGCTCACGTTGAGGTTCACATTTGGTATCGAGCTGAGCAGGATGAGCTTGCAGCTGGGAAGTGGAAGCACAAGGTCTCTTTCGAGAAAACTCATTGACTTCTCTGAACTCTGCCCTAGAGACTAAAAGCCCTGTAACAACAAGGCTTTTCAGGTGCTTCTACGCCGCAGGACCGGAGCTTTCAAATTGGAGAATAAGCCCTGTGCCATCACTCTCCCATTGCCAGGTTGACTCGCAGCCTAAGTACATGTTGAGTGTAACAGGTCAAAACAGACAAAAGTTACCCACTAGGTGCTTGGTGGATTAAGGTTTTCCTATGAGGGCTAATCTCTGTAGCGAACCGCCTGTACGAACGAAGCTGGAAATGGCCCAAGAGGCCTGTGCATCTTCCATATGCCTGCAGTGTTATACTATGAACTGTGCATCTGTTGAAATTATTTATTTTTTTATTTTTTCTATCCGCGGGCCTCTCACTGTTGTGGCCTCTCCCTTTGCAGAGCACAGGCTCGGGACGCGCAGGCTCAGTGGCCATGGCTCACGGGCCCAGCCGCTCCGCGGCATGTGGGATCCTCCCAGACAGGGGCACGAACCCGTGTCCCCTGCATTGGCAGGCAGTCTCTCAACAACTGTGCCACCAGGGAAGCCCCATCTCTTGAATTTACAACACACGCTGACACTCTCCTTGAGGAATTGGTGACTTGATATAAGTGGTGTTTGAAGGAAATATAAGCAGAGTGTTTTTCTCAGTTGAGCTCACCTGCGGCAAGGGGGCCGACTTCCTTGGCGAGTTAGGGATTCTGGAACAGTGTTCCCGAAACTGTTTTAGAGCTCAGAAAACCGAGCATTCCCAGCGAAATGTGCAGTGTTTTGCCCCTCACTCGGCAAACACAGGGCTACTCTGAAGGTCTTCCGAGGCTGGAAATTGATTAAGACGCCCAGAGCATGCTGGAGGTGCGCAGTGTTCTGAAAGTAAACGGTGGCTGCCGCGAGGTGCCAGAGAGAACGGAAAGGCCTCCTGCCGTTCAAGTAAAGCAGAACCGCGATTAAGGGCTTAGGGAGGTGCTGCTCGGCTCCGATAGGCAAGACACGTCAGGCTCTTGCTTCAAGGCAAGTGCTCACGTTGCGGTTCACATTTGGTATCGAGCTGAGCAGGATGAGCTTGCAGCTGGGAAGTGGAAGCACAAGGTCTCTTTCGAGAAAACTCATTGTCTTCTCTGAACCATACCCACTGAGACTACACGCCCTGCAACAACAATGCTTTTCACGTTGCTTCCAAGCTGCATTTTTGGAGCTTGCAAACTTGGAAACAAAAGCCGTGTGCGATCACTCTCCCATTGCCAGGATGACTCGCAGCCTAAGTACATGTTGAGTCTAGCAGGTCCCAAGAGACACAAATGACTCACTGGGCCCTTGGCTGACTAAGGTTTTCCTATAAGGGATAATCTCTGTAGCGAACCGCCTGTACAAAGGAAGCTGGAGGTGGCCCAAGAGGACTGTGCATGTTCCATAAGGCTGCAGTGTTACACCATGAACTGAGTTGAAATGCCTCCTGCCGTTCAAGTAAAGCAGAACCGCGATTAAGGCCTTAGGGAGGTGCTGCTCGGCTCCGTTAGGCAAGACACGTCAGGCTCTTGCTTCGAGGCTAATGATCATGTTGAGGTTCACATTTGGTATCGAGCTGAGCAGGATGAGCTTGCAGCTGGGAAGTGGAAGCACAAGGTCTCTTTCAAGAAAACTCATTGACTTCTCTGAACTCTGCCCTAGAGACTAAAAGCCCTGTAACAACAAGGCTTTTCAGGTGCTTCTACGACGCAGGACCGGAGCTTTCAAATTGGAGAATAAGCCCTGTGCCATCACTCTCCCATTGCCAGGTTGACTCGCAGCCTAAGTACATGTTGAGTGTAACAGGTCAAAACAGACAAAAGTTACCCACTAGGTGCTTGGTGGATTAAGGTTTTCCTATGAGGGCTAATCTCTGTAGCGAACCGCCTGTACGAACGAAGCTGGAAATGGCCCAAGAGGCCTGTGCATCTTCCATATGCCTGCAGTGTTATACTATGAACTCTGCATCTGTTGAATTTATTTATTTTTTTATTTTTTCTGTCCGCGGGCCTCTCACTGTTGTGGCCTCTCCCTTTGCAGAGCACAGGCTCGGGACGCGCAGGCTCAGTGGCCATGGCTCACGGGCCCAGCCGCTCCGCGGCATGTGGGATCCTCCCAGACATGAGTACAAACCCGTGTCCCCTGCATTGGCAGGGAGACTCTCAACAACTGCGCCACCAGGGAAGCTCCATCTGTTGAATTTAGAACACACGCTGACACTCTCCTTGAGGAATTGATGACTTGATATAAGTGATGTATGAAGGAAATATAAGCAGAGTGTTTTTCTCAGTTGAGCTCACCTGCGGCAAGGGGGCCGACTTCCTTGGCGAGTTAGGGATTCTGGAACAGTGTTCCCGAAGCTGTTTTAGAGCTCAGAAAACCGAGCATTCCCAGCGAAATGTGCAGTGTTTTGCCCCTCACTCGGCAAACACAGGGCTACTCTGAAGGTCTTCCGAGGCTGGAAATTGATTAAGACACCCAGAGCATGCTGGAGGTTCGCAGTGTTCTGAAAGTAAACAGTGGCTGCCGCGAGGTGCCAGAGAGAACGGAAAGGCCTCCTGCCGTTCAAGTAAAGCAGAACCGTGATTAAGGGCTTAGGGAGGTGCTGCTCGGCTCCAATAGGCAAGACACGTCAAGCTCTGGCTTCAAGGCTAGTGCTCACGTTGCGGTTCACATTTGGTATCGAGCTGAGCAGGATGAGCTTGCAGCTGGGAAGTGGAAGCACAAGGTCTCTTTCGAGAAAACTCATTGTCTTCTCTGAACCATACCCACTGAGACTACAAGCCCTGTAACAACAATGCTTTTCACGTTGCTTCCAAGCTGCATTTTTGGAGCTTTCAAAATTGGAAAAAAACAGCCGTGTGCGATCACTCTCCCATTGCCAGGATGACTCGCAGCCTAAGTACATGTTGAGTCTAGCAGGTCCCAAGAGGCACAAATGACCCACTGGTCCCTTGGCTGACTAAGGTTTTCCTATAAGGGCTAATCTCTGTAGCGAACCGCCTCTACAAAGGAAGCTGGAGGTGGCCCAAGAGGACTGTGCATGTTCCATAAGGCTGCAGTGTTACACCATGAACTGAGTTGAAATGCCTCCTGCCGTTCAAGTAAAGCAGAACCGCGATTAAGGGCTTAGGGAGGTGCTGCTCGGCTCCGTTAGGCAAGACACGTTAGGCTCTTGCTTCGAGGCTAATGCTCACGTTGAGGTTCACATTTGGTATCGAGCTGAGCAGGATGAGCTTGCAGCTGGGAAGTGGAAGCACAAGGTCTCTTTCGAGAAAACTCATTGACTTCTCTGAACTCTGCCCTAGAGACTAAAAGCCCTGTAACAACAAGGCTTTTCAGGTGCTTCTACGCCGCAGGACCGGAGCTTTCAAATTGGAGAATAAGCCCTGTGCCATCACTCTCCCATTGCCAGGTTGACTCGCAGCCTAAGTACATGTTGAGTGTAACAGGTCAAAACAGACAAAAGTTACCCACTAGGTGCTTGGTGGATTAAGGTTTTCCTATGAGGGCTAATCTCTGTAGCGAACCGCCTGTAGGAACAAAGCTGGAAATGGCCCAAGAGGCCTGTGCATCTTCCATATGCCTGCAGTGTTATACTATGAACTGTGCATCTGATGAATTTATTTACTTTTTCATTTTTTTATTTTTTTTATATTTTCTGTCCGCGGGCCTCTCACTGTTGTGGCCTCTCCCTTTGCAGAGCACAGGCTCGGGACGCGCAGGCTCACCGGCCATGGCTCACGGGCCCAGCCGCTCCGAGGCATGTGGGATCCTCCCAGACAGGGGCACGAACCCGTGTCCCCTGCATTGACAGGCAGACTGTCAACAACTGCGCCACCAGGGAAGCCCCATCTCTTGAATTTACAATGCACGCTGACACTCTCCTTGAGGAATTGGTGACTTGACATAAGTGGTGTTTGAAGGAAATATCAGCAGAGTGTTTTTCTCAGTTGAGCTCACCTGCGGCAAGGGGGCCGACTTCCTTGGCGAGTTAGGGATTCTGGAACAGTGTTCCCGAAGCTGTTTTAGAGCTCAGAAAACCGAGCATTCCCAGCGAAATGTGCAGTGTTTTGCCCCTCACTCGGCAAACACAGGGCTACTCTGAAGGTCTTCCGAGACTGGAAATTGATTAAGACGCCCAGAGCATGCTGGAGGTGCGCAGTGTTCTGAAAGTACACGGTGGCTGCGGCGAGGTGCCAGAGAGAACGGAAAGGCCTCCTGCCGTTCAAGTAAAGCAGAACCGCGATTAAGGGCTTAGGGAGGTGCTGCTCGGCTCCGATAGGCAAGACACGTCAGGCTCTTGCTTCAAGGCAAGTGCTCACGTTGCGGTTCACATTTGGTGTCGAGCTGAGCAGGATGAGCTTGCAGCTGGGAAGTGGAAGCACAAGGTTTTTTTCGAGAAAACTCATTGTCTTCTCTGAACCATACCCAATGAGACTACAAGCCCTGCAACAACAATGCTTTTCACGTTGCTTAAAGCTGCATTTTTGGAGCTTGCAAACTTGGAAACAAAAGCCGTGTGCGATCACACTCCCATTGCCAGTATGACTCGCAGCCTAAGTACATGTTGAGTCTAGCAGGTCCCAAGAGACACAAATGACTCACTGGGCCCTTGGCTGACTAAGGTTTTCCTATAAGGGCTCATCTCTGTAGCGAACCGCGTGTACAAAGAAGCTGGAGGTAGCCCAAGAGGACTGTGCATCTTCCATAAGCCTGCAGTGTTACACCATGAACTGAGTTGAAAGGCCTCCTGCCGTTCAAGTAAAGCAGAACCGCGATTAAGGGCTTAGGGAGGTGCTGCTCGGCTCCAATAGGCAAGACACGTCAGGCTCTTGCTTCAAGGCTAGTGCTCTCGTTGCGCTTCACATTTGGTATCGAGCTGAGCAGGATGAGCTTGCAGCTGGGAAGTGGAAGCACAAGGTCTCTTTCGAGAAAACTCATTGTCTTCTCTGAACCATACCCACTGAGCCTACAAGCCCTGCAACAACAATGCTTTTCACGTTGCTTCCAGGCTGCATTTTTGGAGCTTTCAAAATTGGAAAAAAGTAGCCGTGTGCGATCACTCTCCCATTGCCACATGGCTCAGAGCCTAAGTACACGTTCAGTCTAGCAGGTCCCAAGAGACCCAAATGACCCACTGAGCCCTTGGCTGACTAAGGTTTTCCTATAAGGGCTAATCTCTGTAGCTAACTGCCTGTACAAAGGAAGCTGGAGGTGGCCCAAGAGGACTGTGCATGTTCCATAAGCCTGCAGTGTTACACCATGAACTGAGTTGAAAGGCCTCCTGCCGTTCACGTAAAGCAGAACCGCGATTAAGGCCTTAGGGAGGTGCTGCTTAGCTCCGTTAGACAAGACACGTCAGGATCTTGCTTCGAGGCTAATGCTCACGTTGAGGTTCACATTTGGTATCGAGCTGAGCAGGATGAGCTTGTAGCTAGGAAGTGGAAGCACAAGGTCTCTTTCAAGAAAACTCACTGACTTCCCTGAACCATACCCACTGATACTACAAGCCCTTTAACAACTTTTGCAAACTTGGAAACAAAAGCCGTGTGCGATCACTCTCCCATTGCCAGGATGACTCGCAGCCTAAGTACATGTTGAGTCTAGCAGGTCCCAAGAGACACAGATGACACACTGGTCCCTTGGCTGACTAAGGTTTTCCTATAAGGGCTAATCTCTGTAGCGAACCGCCTGTAGGAACGAAGCTGGAAATGGCCCAAGAGGCCTGTGCCTCTTCCATATGCCTGCAGTGTTATACTATGAACTCTGCATCTGTTGAATTTATTTATTTTTTTTTTTTTAATTTTTTCTATCCGTGGGCCTCTCACTGTTGTGGCCTCTCCCTTTGCAGAGCACAGGCTCGGGACGCGCAGGCTCAGTGGCCATGGCTCACGGGCCCAGCCGCTCCGCGGCATGTGGGATCCTCCCAGACAGGAGCACGAACCCGTGTCCCCTGCATTGGCAGGCAGACTCTCAACAACTGCGCCACCAGGGAAGCCCCATCTCTTGAATTTACAATGCACGCTGACACTCTTCTTGAGGAATTGGTGACTTGACATAAGTGGTGTTTGAAGGAAATATCAGCAGAGTGTTTTTCTCAGTTGAGCTCACCTGCGGCAAGGGGGCCGACTTCCTTGGCGAGTTAGGGATTCTGGAGAAGTGTTCCCGAAGCTGTTTTAGAGCTCAGAAAACCGAGCATTCCCAGCGAAATGTGCAGTGTTTTGCCCCTCACTCGGCAAACACAGGGCTACTCTGAAGGTCTTCCGAGACTGGAAATTGATTGAGACGCCCAGAGCATGCTGGAGGTGCGCAGTGTTCTGAAAGTAAACGGTGGCTGCCGCGAGGTGCCAGAGAGAACGGAAAGGCCTCCTGCCGTTCAAGTAAAGCAGAACCGCGATTAAGGGCTTAGGGAGGTGCTGCTCGGCTCCGATAGGCAAGACACGTCAGGCTCTTGCTTCAAGGCTAGTGCTGACGTTGCGGTTCACATTTGGTATCGAGCTGAGCAGGATCAGCTTGCAGCTGGGAAGTGGAAGCACAAGGTCTCTTTCGAGAAAACTCATTGTCTTCTCTGAACCATACCCACTGAGACTACAAGCCCTGCAACAACAATGCTTTTCACGTTGCTTCCACGCTGCATTTTTGGAGTTTTCAAAATTGGAAAAAACAAGCCGTGTGCGATCACTCTCCCATTGCCAGGATGACTCGCAGCCTAAGTACGTGTTGAGTCTGGCAGGTCCCAAGAGACACAAATGACCCACTGGTCCCTTGGCTGACTAAGGTATTCCTATAAGGGCTAATCTCTGTAGCGAACTGCCTTTACAAAGGAAGCTGGAGACGGACCAAGAGGACTGTGCATGTTCCATAAGCCTGCAGTGTTACACCATGAACTGAGTTGAAAGGCCTCCTGCCGTTCAAGTAAAGCAGAACCGCGATTAAGACCTTAGGGAGGTGCTGCTCGGCTCCGTTAGGCAAGACACGTTAGGCTCTTGCTTCGAGGCTAATGCTCACGTTGAGGTTCACATTTGGTATCGAGCTGAGCAGGATGAGCTTGCAGCTGGGAAGTGGAAGCACAAGGTCTCTTTCGAGAAAACTCATTGACTTCTCTGAACTCTGCCCTAGAGACTAAAAGCCCTGTAACAACAAGGCTTTTCAGGTGCTTCTACGCCGCAGGACCGGAGCTTTCAAATTGGAGAATAAGCCCTGTGCCATCACTCTCCCATTGCCAGGTTGACTCGCAGCCTAAGTACATGTTGAGTGTAACAGGTCAAAACAGACAAAAGTTACCCACTAGGTGCTTGGTGGATTAAGGTTTTCCTATGAGGGCTAATCTCTGTAGCGAACCGCCTGTACGAACGAAGCTGGAAATGGCCCAAGAGGCCTGTGCATCTTCCATATGCCTGCAGTGTTATACTATGAACTGTGCATCTGTTGAAATTATTTATTTTTTTATTTTTTCTATCCGCGGGCCTCTCACTGTTGTGGCCTCTCCCTTTGCAGAGCACAGGCTCGGGACGCGCAGGCTCAGTGGCCATGGCTCACGGGCCCAGCCGCTCCGCGGCATGTGGGATCCTCCCAGACAGGGGCACGAACCCGTGTCCCCTGCATTGGCAGGCAGTCTCTCAACAACTGTGCCACCAGGGAAGCCCCATCTCTTGAATTTACAACACACGCTGACACTCTCCTTGAGGAATTGGTGACTTGATATAAGTGGTGTTTGAAGGAAATATAAGCAGAGTGTTTTTCTCAGTTGAGCTCACCTGCGGCAAGGGGGCCGACTTCCTTGGCGAGTTAGGGATTCTGGAACAGTGTTCCCGAAACTGTTTTAGAGCTCAGAAAACCGAGCATTCCCAGCGAAATGTGCAGTGTTTTGCCCCTCACTCGGCAAACACAGGGCTACTCTGAAGGTCTTCCGAGGCTGGAAATTGATTAAGACGCCCAGAGCATGCTGGAGGTGCGCAGTGTTCTGAAAGTAAACGGTGGCTGCCGCGAGGTGCCAGAGAGAACGGAAAGGCCTCCTGCCGTTCAAGTAAAGCAGAACCGCGATTAAGGGCTTAGGGAGGTGCTGCTCGGCTCCGATAGGCAAGACACGTCAGGCTCTTGCTTCAAGGCAAGTGCTCACGTTGCGGTTCACATTTGGTATCGAGCTGAGCAGGATGAGCTTGCAGCTGGGAAGTGGAAGCACAAGGTCTCTTTCGAGAAAACTCATTGTCTTCTCTGAACCATACCCACTGAGACTACACGCCCTGCAACAACAATGCTTTTCACGTTGCTTCCAAGCTGCATTTTTGGAGCTTGCAAACTTGGAAACAAAAGCCGTGTGCGATCACTCTCCCATTGCCAGGATGACTCGCAGCCTAAGTACATGTTGAGTCTAGCAGGTCCCAAGAGACACAAATGACTCACTGGGCCCTTGGCTGACTAAGGTTTTCCTATAAGGGATAATCTCTGTAGCGAACCGCCTGTACAAAGGAAGCTGGAGGTGGCCCAAGAGGACTGTGCATGTTCCATAAGGCTGCAGTGTTACACCATGAACTGAGTTGAAATGCCTCCTGCCGTTCAAGTAAAGCAGAACCGCGATTAAGGCCTTAGGGAGGTGCTGCTCGGCTCCGTTAGGCAAGACACGTCAGGCTCTTGCTTCGAGGCTAATGATCATGTTGAGGTTCACATTTGGTATCGAGCTGAGCAGGATGAGCTTGCAGCTGGGAAGTGGAAGCACAAGGTCTCTTTCAAGAAAACTCATTGACTTCTCTGAACTCTGCCCTAGAGACTAAAAGCCCTGTAACAACAAGGCTTTTCAGGTGCTTCTACGACGCAGGACCGGAGCTTTCAAATTGGAGAATAAGCCCTGTGCCATCACTCTCCCATTGCCAGGTTGACTCGCAGCCTAAGTACATGTTGAGTGTAACAGGTCAAAACAGACAAAAGTTACCCACTAGGTGCTTGGTGGATTAAGGTTTTCCTATGAGGGCTAATCTCTGTAGCGAACCGCCTGTACGAACGAAGCTGGAAATGGCCCAAGAGGCCTGTGCATCTTCCATATGCCTGCAGTGTTATACTATGAACTCTGCATCTGTTGAATTTATTTATTTTTTTATTTTTTCTGTCCGCGGGCCTCTCACTGTTGTGGCCTCTCCCTTTGCAGAGCACAGGCTCGGGACGCGCAGGCTCAGTGGCCATGGCTCACGGGCCCAGCCGCTCCGCGGCATGTGGGATCCTCCCAGACATGAGTACAAACCCGTGTCCCCTGCATTGGCAGGGAGACTCTCAACAACTGCGCCACCAGGGAAGCTCCATCTGTTGAATTTAGAACACACGCTGACACTCTCCTTGAGGAATTGATGACTTGATATAAGTGATGTATGAAGGAAATATAAGCAGAGTGTTTTTCTCAGTTGAGCTCACCTGCGGCAAGGGGGCCGACTTCCTTGGCGAGTTAGGGATTCTGGAACAGTGTTCCCGAAGCTGTTTTAGAGCTCAGAAAACCGAGCATTCCCAGCGAAATGTGCAGTGTTTTGCCCCTCACTCGGCAAACACAGGGCTACTCTGAAGGTCTTCCGAGGCTGGAAATTGATTAAGACACCCAGAGCATGCTGGAGGTTCGCAGTGTTCTGAAAGTAAACAGTGGCTGCCGCGAGGTGCCAGAGAGAACGGAAAGGCCTCCTGCCGTTCAAGTAAAGCAGAACCGTGATTAAGGGCTTAGGGAGGTGCTGCTCGGCTCCAATAGGCAAGACACGTCAAGCTCTGGCTTCAAGGCTAGTGCTCACGTTGCGGTTCACATTTGGTATCGAGCTGAGCAGGATGAGCTTGCAGCTGGGAAGTGGAAGCACAAGGTCTCTTTCGAGAAAACTCATTGTCTTCTCTGAACCATACCCACTGAGACTACAAGCCCTGTAACAACAATGCTTTTCACGTTGCTTCCAAGCTGCATTTTTGGAGCTTTCAAAATTGGAAAAAAACAGCCGTGTGCGATCACTCTCCCATTGCCAGGATGACTCGCAGCCTAAGTACATGTTGAGTCTAGCAGGTCCCAAGAGGCACAAATGACCCACTGGTCCCTTGGCTGACTAAGGTTTTCCTATAAGGGCTAATCTCTGTAGCGAACCGCCTCTACAAAGGAAGCTGGAGGTGGCCCAAGAGGACTGTGCATGTTCCATAAGGCTGCAGTGTTACACCATGAACTGAGTTGAAATGCCTCCTGCCGTTCAAGTAAAGCAGAACCGCGATTAAGGGCTTAGGGAGGTGCTGCTCGGCTCCGTTAGGCAAGACACGTTAGGCTCTTGCTTCGAGGCTAATGCTCACGTTGAGGTTCACATTTGGTATCGAGCTGAGCAGGATGAGCTTGCAGCTGGGAAGTGGAAGCACAAGGTCTCTTTCGAGAAAACTCATTGACTTCTCTGAACTCTGCCCTAGAGACTAAAAGCCCTGTAACAACAAGGCTTTTCAGGTGCTTCTACGCCGCAGGACCGGAGCTTTCAAATTGGAGAATAAGCCCTGTGCCATCACTCTCCCATTGCCAGGTTGACTCGCAGCCTAAGTACATGTTGAGTGTAACAGGTCAAAACAGACAAAAGTTACCCACTAGGTGCTTGGTGGATTAAGGTTTTCCTATGAGGGCTAATCTCTGTAGCGAACCGCCTGTAGGAACAAAGCTGGAAATGGCCCAAGAGGCCTGTGCATCTTCCATATGCCTGCAGTGTTATACTATGAACTGTGCATCTGATGAATTTATTTACTTTTTCATTTTTTTATTTTTTTTATATTTTCTGTCCGCGGGCCTCTCACTGTTGTGGCCTCTCCCTTTGCAGAGCACAGGCTCGGGACGCGCAGGCTCACCGGCCATGGCTCACGGGCCCAGCCGCTCCGAGGCATGTGGGATCCTCCCAGACAGGGGCACGAACCCGTGTCCCCTGCATTGACAGGCAGACTGTCAACAACTGCGCCACCAGGGAAGCCCCATCTCTTGAATTTACAATGCACGCTGACACTCTCCTTGAGGAATTGGTGACTTGACATAAGTGGTGTTTGAAGGAAATATCAGCAGAGTGTTTTTCTCAGTTGAGCTCACCTGCGGCAAGGGGGCCGACTTCCTTGGCGAGTTAGGGATTCTGGAACAGTGTTCCCGAAGCTGTTTTAGAGCTCAGAAAACCGAGCATTCCCAGCGAAATGTGCAGTGTTTTGCCCCTCACTCGGCAAACACAGGGCTACTCTGAAGGTCTTCCGAGACTGGAAATTGATTAAGACGCCCAGAGCATGCTGGAGGTGCGCAGTGTTCTGAAAGTACACGGTGGCTGCGGCGAGGTGCCAGAGAGAACGGAAAGGCCTCCTGCCGTTCAAGTAAAGCAGAACCGCGATTAAGGGCTTAGGGAGGTGCTGCTCGGCTCCGATAGGCAAGACACGTCAGGCTCTTGCTTCAAGGCAAGTGCTCACGTTGCGGTTCACATTTGGTGTCGAGCTGAGCAGGATGAGCTTGCAGCTGGGAAGTGGAAGCACAAGGTTTTTTTCGAGAAAACTCATTGTCTTCTCTGAACCATACCCAATGAGACTACAAGCCCTGCAACAACAATGCTTTTCACGTTGCTTAAAGCTGCATTTTTGGAGCTTGCAAACTTGGAAACAAAAGCCGTGTGCGATCACACTCCCATTGCCAGTATGACTCGCAGCCTAAGTACATGTTGAGTCTAGCAGGTCCCAAGAGACACAAATGACTCACTGGGCCCTTGGCTGACTAAGGTTTTCCTATAAGGGCTCATCTCTGTAGCGAACCGCGTGTACAAAGAAGCTGGAGGTAGCCCAAGAGGACTGTGCATCTTCCATAAGCCTGCAGTGTTACACCATGAACTGAGTTGAAAGGCCTCCTGCCGTTCAAGTAAAGCAGAACCGCGATTAAGGGCTTAGGGAGGTGCTGCTCGGCTCCAATAGGCAAGACACGTCAGGCTCTTGCTTCAAGGCTAGTGCTCTCGTTGCGCTTCACATTTGGTATCGAGCTGAGCAGGATGAGCTTGCAGCTGGGAAGTGGAAGCACAAGGTCTCTTTCGAGAAAACTCATTGTCTTCTCTGAACCATACCCACTGAGCCTACAAGCCCTGCAACAACAATGCTTTTCACGTTGCTTCCAGGCTGCATTTTTGGAGCTTTCAAAATTGGAAAAAAGTAGCCGTGTGCGATCACTCTCCCATTGCCACATGGCTCAGAGCCTAAGTACACGTTCAGTCTAGCAGGTCCCAAGAGACCCAAATGACCCACTGAGCCCTTGGCTGACTAAGGTTTTCCTATAAGGGCTAATCTCTGTAGCTAACTGCCTGTACAAAGGAAGCTGGAGGTGGCCCAAGAGGACTGTGCATGTTCCATAAGCCTGCAGTGTTACACCATGAACTGAGTTGAAAGGCCTCCTGCCGTTCACGTAAAGCAGAACCGCGATTAAGGCCTTAGGGAGGTGCTGCTTAGCTCCGTTAGACAAGACACGTCAGGATCTTGCTTCGAGGCTAATGCTCACGTTGAGGTTCACATTTGGTATCGAGCTGAGCAGGATGAGCTTGTAGCTAGGAAGTGGAAGCACAAGGTCTCTTTCAAGAAAACTCACTGACTTCCCTGAACCATACCCACTGATACTACAAGCCCTTTAACAACTTTTGCAAACTTGGAAACAAAAGCCGTGTGCGATCACTCTCCCATTGCCAGGATGACTCGCAGCCTAAGTACATGTTGAGTCTAGCAGGTCCCAAGAGACACAGATGACACACTGGTCCCTTGGCTGACTAAGGTTTTCCTATAAGGGCTAATCTCTGTAGCGAACCGCCTGTAGGAACGAAGCTGGAAATGGCCCAAGAGGCCTGTGCCTCTTCCATATGCCTGCAGTGTTATACTATGAACTCTGCATCTGTTGAATTTATTTATTTTTTTTTTTTTAATTTTTTCTATCCGTGGGCCTCTCACTGTTGTGGCCTCTCCCTTTGCAGAGCACAGGCTCGGGACGCGCAGGCTCAGTGGCCATGGCTCACGGGCCCAGCCGCTCCGCGGCATGTGGGATCCTCCCAGACAGGAGCACGAACCCGTGTCCCCTGCATTGGCAGGCAGACTCTCAACAACTGCGCCACCAGGGAAGCCCCATCTCTTGAATTTACAATGCACGCTGACACTCTTCTTGAGGAATTGGTGACTTGACATAAGTGGTGTTTGAAGGAAATATCAGCAGAGTGTTTTTCTCAGTTGAGCTCACCTGCGGCAAGGGGGCCGACTTCCTTGGCGAGTTAGGGATTCTGGAGAAGTGTTCCCGAAGCTGTTTTAGAGCTCAGAAAACCGAGCATTCCCAGCGAAATGTGCAGTGTTTTGCCCCTCACTCGGCAAACACAGGGCTACTCTGAAGGTCTTCCGAGACTGGAAATTGATTGAGACGCCCAGAGCATGCTGGAGGTGCGCAGTGTTCTGAAAGTAAACGGTGGCTGCCGCGAGGTGCCAGAGAGAACGGAAAGGCCTCCTGCCGTTCAAGTAAAGCAGAACCGCGATTAAGGGCTTAGGGAGGTGCTGCTCGGCTCCGATAGGCAAGACACGTCAGGCTCTTGCTTCAAGGCTAGTGCTGACGTTGCGGTTCACATTTGGTATCGAGCTGAGCAGGATCAGCTTGCAGCTGGGAAGTGGAAGCACAAGGTCTCTTTCGAGAAAACTCATTGTCTTCTCTGAACCATACCCACTGAGACTACAAGCCCTGCAACAACAATGCTTTTCACGTTGCTTCCACGCTGCATTTTTGGAGTTTTCAAAATTGGAAAAAACAAGCCGTGTGCGATCACTCTCCCATTGCCAGGATGACTCGCAGCCTAAGTACGTGTTGAGTCTGGCAGGTCCCAAGAGACACAAATGACCCACTGGTCCCTTGGCTGACTAAGGTATTCCTATAAGGGCTAATCTCTGTAGCGAACTGCCTTTACAAAGGAAGCTGGAGACGGACCAAGAGGACTGTGCATGTTCCATAAGCCTGCAGTGTTACACCATGAACTGAGTTGAAAGGCCTCCTGCCGTTCAAGTAAAGCAGAACCGCGATTAAGACCTTAGGGAGGTGCTGCTCGGCTCCGTTAGGCAAGACACGTTAGGCTCTTGCTTCGAGGCTAATGCTCACGTTGAGGTTCACATTTGGTATCGAGCTGAGCAGGATGAGCTTGCAGCTGGGAAGTGGAAGCACAAGGTCTCTTTCGAGAAAACTCATTGACTTCTCTGAACTCTGCCCTAGAGACTAAAAGCCCTGTAACAACAAGGCTTTTCAGGTGCTTCTACGCCGCAGGACCGGAGCTTTCAAATTGGAGAATAAGCCCTGTGCCATCACTCTCCCATTGCCAGGTTGACTCGCAGCCTAAGTACATGTTGAGTGTAACAGGTCAAAACAGACAAAAGTTACCCACTAGGTGCTTGGTGGATTAAGGTTTTCCTATGAGGGCTAATCTCTGTAGCGAACCGCCTGTACGAACGAAGCTGGAAATGGCCCAAGAGGCCTGTGCATCTTCCATATGCCTGCAGTGTTATACTATGAACTGTGCATCTGTTGAAATTATTTATTTTTTTATTTTTTCTATCCGCGGGCCTCTCACTGTTGTGGCCTCTCCCTTTGCAGAGCACAGGCTCGGGACGCGCAGGCTCAGTGGCCATGGCTCACGGGCCCAGCCGCTCCGCGGCATGTGGGATCCTCCCAGACAGGGGCACGAACCCGTGTCCCCTGCATTGGCAGGCAGTCTCTCAACAACTGTGCCACCAGGGAAGCCCCATCTCTTGAATTTACAACACACGCTGACACTCTCCTTGAGGAATTGGTGACTTGATATAAGTGGTGTTTGAAGGAAATATCAGCAGAGTGTTTTTCTCAGTTGAGCTCACCTGCGGCAAGGGGGCCGACTTCCTTGGCGAGTTAGGGATTCTGGAACAGTGTTCCCGAAACTGTTTTAGAGCTCAGAAAACCGAGCATTCCCAGCGAAATGTGCAGTGTTTTGCCCCTCACTCGGCAAACACAGGGCTACTCTGAAGGTCTTCCGAGGCTGGAAATTGATTAAGACGCCCAGAGCATGCTGGAGGTGCGCAGTGTTCTGAAAGTAAACGGTGGCTGCCGCGAGGTGCCAGAGAGAACGGAAAGGCCTCCTGCCGTTCAAGTAAAGCAGAACCGCGATTAAGGGCTTAGGGAGGTGCTGCTCGGCTCCGATAGGCAAGACACGTCAGGCTCTTGCTTCAAGGCAAGTGCTCACGTTGCGGTTCACATTTGGTATCGAGCTGAGCAGGATGAGCTTGCAGCTGGGAAGTGGAAGCACAAGGTCTCTTTCGAGAAAACTCATTGTCTTCTCTGAACCATACCCACTGAGACTACACGCCCTGCAACAACAATGCTTTTCACGTTGCTTCCAAGCTGCATTTTTGGAGCTTGCAAACTTGGAAACAAAAGCCGTGTGCGATCACTCTCCCATTGCCAGGATGACTCGCAGCCTAAGTACATGTTGAGTCTAGCAGGTCCCAAGAGACACAAATGACTCACTGGGCCCTTGGCTGACTAAGGTTTTCCTATAAGGGCTAATCTCTGTAGCGAACCGCCTGTACAAAGGAAGCTGGAGGTGGCCCAAGAGGACTGTGCATGTTCCATAAGGCTGCAGTGTTACACCATGAACTGAGTTGAAATGCCTCCTGCCGTTCAAGTAAAGCAGAACCGCGATTAAGGCCTTAGGGAGGTGCTGCTCGGCTCCGTTAGGCAAGACACGTCAGGCTCTTGCTTCGAGGCTAATGATCATGTTGAGGTTCACATTTGGTATCGAGCTGAGCAGGATGAGCTTGCAGCTGGGAAGTGGAAGCACAAGGTCTCTTTCGAGAAAACTCATTGACTTCTCTGAACTCTGCCCTAGAGACTAAAAGCCCTGTAACAACAAGGCTTTTCAGGTGCTTCTACGCCGCAGGACCGGAGCTTTCAAATTGGAGAATAAGCCCTGTGCCATCACTCTCCCATTGCCAGGTTGACTCGCAGCCTAAGTACATGTTGAGTGTAACAGGTCAAAACAGACAAAAGTTACCCACTAGGTGCTTGGTGGATTAAGGTTTTCCTATGAGGGCTAATCTCTGTAGCGAACCGCCTGTACGAACGAAGCTGGAAATGGCCCAAGAGGCCTGTGCATCTTCCATATGCCTGCAGTGTTATACTATGAACTCTGCATCTGTTGAATTTATTTATTTTTTTATTTTTTCTGTCCGCGGGCCTCTCACTGTTGTGGCCTCTCCCTTTGCAGAGCACAGGCTCGGGACGCGCAGGCTCAGTGGCCATGGCTCACGGGCCCAGCCGCTCCGCGGCATGTGGGATCCTCCCAGACATGAGTACAAACCCGTGTCCCCTGCATTGGCAGGGAGACTCTCAACAACTGCGCCACCAGGGAAGCTCCATCTGTTGAATTTAGAACACACGCTGACACTCTCCTTGAGGAATTGATGACTTGATATAAGTGATGTATGAAGGAAATATAAGCAGAGTGTTTTTCTCAGTTGAGCTCACCTGCGGCAAGGGGGCCGACTTCCTTGGCGAGTTAGGGATTCTGGAACAGTGTTCCCGAAGCTGTTTTAGAGCTCAGAAAACCGAGCATTCCCAGCGAAATGTGCAGTGTTTTGCCCCTCACTCGGCAAACACAGGGCTACTCTGAAGGTCTTCCGAGGCTGGAAATTGATTAAGACACCCAGAGCATGCTGGAGGTTCGCAGTGTTCTGAAAGTAAACAGTGGCTGCCGCGAGGTGCCAGAGAGAACGGAAAGGCCTCCTGCCGTTCAAGTAAAGCAGAACCGTGATTAAGGGCTTAGGGAGGTGCTGCTCGGCTCCAATAGGCAAGACACGTCAAGCTCTGGCTTCAAGGCTAGTGCTCACGTTGCGGTTCACATTTGGTATCGAGCTGAGCAGGATGAGCTTGCAGCTGGGAAGTGGAAGCACAAGGTCTCTTTCGAGAAAACTCATTGTCTTCTCTGAACCATACCCACTGAGACTACAAGCCCTGTAACAACAATGCTTTTCACGTTGCTTCCAAGCTGCATTTTTGGAGCTTTCAAAATTGGAAAAAAACAGCCGTGTGCGATCACTCTCCCATTGCCAGGATGACTCGCAGCCTAAGTACATGTTGAGTCTAGCAGGTCCCAAGAGGCACAAATGACCCACTGGTCCCTTGGCTGACTAAGGTTTTCCTATAAGGGCTAATCTCTGTAGCGAACCGCCTGTACAAAGGAAGCTGGAGGTGGCCCAAGAGGACTGTGCATGTTCCATAAGGCTGCAGTGTTACACCATGAACTGAGTTGAAATGCCTCCTGCCGTTCAAGTAAAGCAGAACCGCGATTAAGGGCTTAGGGAGGTGCTGCTCGGCTCCGTTAGGCAAGACACGTCAGGCTCTTGCTTCGAGGCTAATGCTCACGTTGAGCTTCACATTTGGTATCGAGCTGAGGAGGATGAGCTTCCATCTAGGAAGTGGAAGTGAGTTTTCTTTCGGGAAAACTCATTGTCTTCTCTGGACCATGCCCCCAGAGACTAGAAACCCTGTAACAAGAATGCTTTTCAGGTTGTTTCCACACCTCAAGTAGGGAGCTTTTAAAATTGAAATAAAAGACCTTTGCGATCACTCTCCCATTGCCATGTTGACTCGCAACCTAAATACCTATTGAGTCTAGCAAGTGAAAGGAGACACAATTTACCCATTGGGCCCTTGGTTAATTTACGTTTTTCAATACCCGCTATTCTGTGTAGTGAACTGCCTAAAAGAAGGATGCTGGAGGTTGCCCAAGAGGCCTGTGCATCTTCCATAAGCCTGCAGTGTTACACCAAGAACGGTGCTCCTGTTGACGGTGGAACGCAAGCTAACACTCTCATTGAGGAATTGGTGACTTGACATAAGTGGTGTTTCAAGGAAATATAAGCAGAGTGTTTTTCTCGGTTTTGCTCACCTAGGGCAAGGGGGCCGACTTCCTTGGCCAGTTAGGGTTTCTGGAACTGTGTTCCCGAAGCTGTTTTAGAGCTCAGAAAACCTAGCATTCCCAAGGAAAAGTGCAGTGTGTTCCCCCTCACTCAGCAAATACAGGGCTACTCTGAAGGGCTTACGAGGCTGGCTATTGATTAAGACGCCCAGAGCATCGTGGAATTCCGGAGTGTTCTGAAACTAAACGTTGGCTGACGCGAGGTGCCAAGGAGAACGGAAAAGCCTCCTGCCAGTCAACTAAAGCAGCACCGTGATTATGGGCTTATGGAGGAGCTGCTCGGCTCCGTTAAGCAAGACACATCAGGGTCTTACTTCGAGGTCAGTGCTCACGTTGAGGTTCACTTTTGGTATCGAGCTGAGAAAGATGAGCTTGCAGCTAGGAAGTGGAAGCACAAGGTTTCTTTCGAGAAAACTCATTTTCTTCTCTGAACCATGCCCCCAGAGACTAAAAGCCCTGGAACAACAATGCTTTTCAGGTTGCTTCGACACCTCAAGAAAGGAGTTTTCAAAATTGTAATAAAAGGCCTGTGCATATCGAACAGTATCTATGCTAATTGCAGACTCCTGGTTTATGCACCAACCCACCCCATCTTTCTCCTTTAGTAGCCATAAGTTTGTTTTCTAAATGTGTCACTCTTTTTCTGTTTTGTGATTGAGTTCATGTGTAGCTATATTTAACTACCATTTATACTTAGAATCATCGGACCTAAATCCACTCATTACGCTGCTACTAGCCTTATGACATTGATTTCATGGCTGAGTGATATTCCATTGTACATAAGTAACACAACTTCTGTGTCCATTTTTCTCTTTCCTGGGATATTTAATGTGTACCGAAGTCGAGGTTCTTGTAAAGAGAGCAGCCCTAAACTTTGGGGTGCCTGTGCCTTGTTGATTTAGTCTTCCCAAGATATACGTCCAGAGTGTAAGTGCCCTATGCTCTGTAGCTCTGTTTTTTAGATATTTTAGGAAATAGCATACACTTCTCCAGAATGGCTTTCTGCAATTTACATCCCGCCCATCAGCATAACAAGGCTCCCTGTTCTTCATGTCGTGTTCTGCATTTCAGGTTTTTACACATTTTTCGGATGGGTCTTTTGAGTGGTGAAACTGAGACTTCTTTGTAGAGCTGATTTGCATTGGCTGCTTGCTTGGTTGGCCAAAAAGGGCGTATGCGTTTTTTCCTGAATTCAGGAAAAAACGCATACGCCCTTTTTGGCCAACTGCATCATTGTAGAAGTTCTGCTGCTTTTCATGTTCTTTAAAACCGTCTCCAATCTGACTCTTGAAAACTCTTTTTTTGCAATTCTGTCTTGTTTTCAAATCATCTTCGTTGCCTTACTTCAATAAATTTTTGGACGGTAGTTTTCATTTATAATCCTGCAAGTTTGTGAATTGCGTGCCTCTGAGCTCCATTTTTCAACGACGTTTTTTGGGAGCTGACCCCATAACCGCCGGATTTATTCAGTCCCTATTCTTGTTCCTGGAGGCAGGCTGATTCTTTGGTTCATTATTTTTCTTGATTGAAAATTAGAGTGACATGTGATTGTCCAAATACCTAGATCTAGTCTCTCATTAGTTCCTCCTGTTCCCGTTCATTTTCTGTATAAATTGCAAAATTTCCGAAACAGGATGTTAAAGTTTCTGCTTCTCCAAGTGGGTAGATTGTTAGTAAAGTGGCTGGAATGGCGAACCCAAGTACCAGGAGATGAAAAATGAGGTGCGTTTTAGAAACCTTTCCCAATCACGCGGTGTACAGTCCTCTGGGTTTGCCATGCATGTTTTAGCTATAGGAATATTCCCTTGAACCTGGAGATTTGGGACCCATGGAATGGGTACCACCAGTATTACTTTAAACGGTCTGTATTTGCTCACCCATCCTCACTAATACTCTTACCCAGAACAGTTTTTAGCCTTATGTCTCATCCTTCTGTGGGTCTAGATGTGTTGAAACCATGTTGCATCACAGCCCCTGAGCAAAAGTTGTAAAAATTTTTCTGTCTCTCACTGTCTTTCATTTTTTTAATTTTATTATTATATTGGTTACAGTTGATTTTCAATGCTCTGTTTCTTGCTGCTGTACATCCACTTGATTCACGTACAGAGAGACATCAATAAATTCTTTTTCATGTTCTTTCCAGTCATATATAATCTTTTCCGGTGACTTGAGTGTGCTGAGTGCAGTTCTTTGAGGTACCTTGTAGGCCTTGTCGATTATCAATTTGGTATTTGGAACGGTATCTTTGCTAATTTCCACCTCCTGGATAATGCCTCACCCCTCCCCACCTTTCCCCTTTAGCAGCCTTATGTGTGTTTTCTACATATTTGACTATGTTTTATTTTGTAATTTATTTCATGTGTAGCCATTTTTTATTCCACATTTAAGTGATATCTTACGATATGTGTCTTTTTCTTTCTGACTTATTTCACTTTGAATGATCGTACATAACTCCTCCTGAGTTGATGCACCTGGCCTTATTTCATTGATTTCCTGGCTGAGTTATATTCCACTCTACATAAGTACCACATCTCTTTTATCCATATTTTTTCCTTCCAGGGATATTTAGGATGTATCCAAGCCGAGGTTCTTTTAAACAGAGAGGTGGTAAACTTTGGGGTGCCTCTGTCCTGTCAATTATTGTTTTTCCCAAGATATATGCCCATGAGTGCAAGTGCCCTGTGCTCTGTAGCTCATTTATTTAGATGTTTTAGTAAACACAGTACACTTCTTTAGAGTGCCCGTTGGCAATTTACATTTCCTCTATCAGCCTCACAGGGCTCCCTTCTCTCCTTGCCCTGTCCTGCATTTCTGGTGTTTACACTTTATGAGGATGGCTCTTCTGACTGATGCGAAGTGATACCTTCTATAGTATTGATTTGCAATGCCCACCTGTTTGGTTGGCTAAAACGGGTGTATGCCCTTTTCTTGAATATATTCAGAAAAAAAGCATACGTCTTTTTTGACTAACTGCACCGTTGGCGATGTTCAGCACCTTTTTTGTACTTTAATGATGAGTCCTTTCTACCTCTTCAAATCCCTTTCCTGCCATTCTCCCTTGCTTACAAGTCCTTTTCGGTGACCTACCTCAAGATATTTTTCGATGATAAATATTTTCAACTCGCAGTTTCGTGAATTTTAGTGCCCCTGAGTTCCATTTTACAACTTGTGTTTTTGGGAACTGGCCACAAAACAGTGGGATTTCCTCAAGCCGTATTCTTTTTCCATGGGCAATCTTAGCCTTTGGTCAATTTGTCTTCCTGATTGGAAATTAGAATGACATGTGCCTGTTCAAATACCTAGGACTTTTCTCTCATTGTCTCTCATCCTTCCGCTTCATCCTCTGGACAAATTCCAAACTGTGCGCAACAGGAGGTTGAAGGTGCTGACATCCCCAAGTGGGGAGATTGTTAGGAAAGACGCTGGAGGGGTGAACCCGACTACCAGGAGATGAGGAGATGAGATGCCTTTTCCAAACTATTCCCGATCAAACGGTGTACCACCTTCTGGCTGTCACAGGCATGTTTTAGCTGTAGGAAGGGTTCCGTGCATGATAAGAGAACACGAGGGATTTTTCCAAATCAGTGTCTCCCCGAACCCCAAACTGGGGAATTTTTACACTACGGCTACACGTATGTTCATTAAGGGCCTTGGGCAGTAGGCAGAGTCCGAACTTTAGATGATTGAAGTCTTCAGGGTCAGAAGCGCTCACCATCGGCCTCCCTTAGGTTACATTTTATCTGTCGTTGATAGATGATGTTGATAAAAATATCTATTCTTTTTCAGATTATTTCCCCTTATAGGTTATTACAAAATATTGAGTGTAGTTCCCTGTGCTATACAGTAGTTCTTTGTTGATGATCTATTTTATACATAGCAGTGTGTATGTGTTAATCCCAAACTGTTAATTTATCCCTCCCAGACCTTTCCCCTTTAGTAATAATAAATTATAAAGTTTTATACTTCTCAGAAATGGGGGAGCTGAAAGAGAGGTATCATTTTCAATGGAAAAGCATTCAAAAGAAGATTGATGATTCAGCCAAGATCATTAGATGTACATCCTTGGAAAACAATCACTTAATTTCTCTAAACTTGACCTGACAAATAAGACAATAACCCTCCACTGACCTTGCTTATAATAAACTGATGGAAATATCAAATGGAAGTGTTGGAAACATCTTATTTTACACGAGCCTTATACACTGCTCTAGGTTAATTACAGTTTGGCTCACACATCTGTTCATTGAAGTTACAATGTTCTCAATTTCTATTACTGATCCTGTAGAGTGGACACCAACAAGGGTCCCCCTACCCTGTGTCTTTGGAGCCAAGAGAACGAGACTGAGTTTTGTTCAGAAGCAAAGGAAACTTTATATTTTGATCAGAGAACAGAGACGTGAGAGCGTGTACTCCCCCATGGGCTGTGGGCCGGGCTGCTGTGTAGGGATCTTGGCAGCATCAGCAGGCCGGAAGGGGCGGAGCTCTCGAGGGCCGGGTTGGCTGGAGCTCAGGCTCTATGTTGCGGAGGCTGCCTGGGCCCCCGCCAACTGAGGTGTCGCCCCATCCACTTTTCACTAGGAAGTAGGTTCTGAAGTGCCGAGTGTGGGACCTCTGCATGTGGAAACCTAAGAGCAAGTGAAATTAGACAAAGCACAGAGAAAAAAAAGTTTAGACTTTATTTTATTGCCCAGATTCTATTTTTATCTCCCAGGAATTTTCAATGGGCTCTGCCAGTGACAAACTCCTCCTCTGCCTTTTGTCCCATTCCTCATTGTTGGGGCGCTGAGGGTGCCGACCCCTCTTCTGTAACTGCTTCGTGCTGAGTTGGGAGTCCTCATACCTGGGGGAAGGAGCAGAACTTCTCCCCAGCAGCATCCAGGTGAGGTTGATTGTCCCCAGGCCTCCTGCCTCACTGCTCGTCCGCCTGAGCCCCAGAATTTGAAGTGTTACAGATTCTAATGACCTTTAAGGGTCCAGGAAAGAGATGCAGAGAGACGCTGGGCGGTCCTGTTTTACCCCACCCACATTTGTTTGGCCACCTTAGGCTGATGATTTCTGCCAGCCTGTATGCTCTCACCAGTAGTCTGCACTTTCTTCAATAAGGCCACTAAATTAACGCACAAACAGCACCAGGTGTCAGAGCCTTGCCTGCTCAACTCCCAGACAGTCCAGGGCCGGTGGTGATCCAGGCCCACGACGGCCACTGAGTCAACGGCCTTTTCAAGTAGCCAGGAGTCCAGCCAGTCTCATTGGCCGTCATCACCGCGGTGTCTGTAGGCTTTTCTATGGTGACAGCGTTATTTATGGTTCCCCCGCCAAGCTTATTAGCTCCGCTCTGGGTGCAGTAAGTCCTGCAAGCAGTAGTCTGCTCTTTTGGGGCACGCTCTTGTTGTTTTCTGAGAGAAGCTCCAGGTCAAGTGATGGTCACACGAGTCATCATGGGGGCCGGTTGCCCCCATGAGGTTAGAGTTGGAGAGCCTCCTCACTCGAGGTCAGTGTGTCCACGGAGCGACCCCTGCAACTTCAGGGCAAGGTGGGTGGTTAGGATCACCACGTGGGTTCCTTTTCCCTTAGGAGGGAGCTGGCCTTGTGGGCTACTGATTTCCAGGTTTTTAGATACCCCCAGTATCCTGGCCAGATGGGGCGGCTGGCCAAGCCCTTGGTGACCGTAGTTTCTCCTCCCTGGAAGGCATTCTTGCGTTCTTCTATTTCAAGTGGTCCCAGTTTTTGCACTAATATTCCAAGGGCAATTCACCTTCGACCGGGAATGTAAAGGTCAAAGGGTTTAGCTAGATTAGGAAGTTCCAGGGCAAGGGTCTGAATTGATTGCTCTTTCCATTCTTGAAAGGCCGCTTCTGGATTCTATTCAAAAGGATCAGCATCTTTTCCTTTCAGTGTTTCATATAGAGGCCCAGCTATTAGACTGTAGTTAGGGATCCAGATGCAGCAAACTCCGTCCTCCCCAGGAGCCCCTAAGCTCTCTTCTAGTTTTAGAAAGGGTAAGCCTGCAAATGGCTTCTTCCCTTTCCTGGGCTGGGCTTCTCCGACCTTCTGTGAGAATGAAGCCCGGGCAAGTCATCTTAGTCTGTGATATTTGAGCCTTTTTCTTGGACACCCTCTATCCTTTATTGGCTAGGTAGTTCAGAGGCCTCTTTAGTAGGGCTGGCGATCAGAATGTCGTCTGCATATTGAAGGAGGGTTCCCTTCTCCAGAGGTAGATCTTTTAGGTTTTAGTTAAGCTTCCCCAAAGGTGGTGTGGGAATTTTTGAACCCTTGGGGCAGGACGGCCCAGCAGTATTGTTTTTGTTGTATGTTGAGCCCTGCCACTTACAAGCCAAAATTTCTTGTTACTCTGGGACCAATGGAATACAGAAGAAGGCATCATCAAAATCTAATACAGAATACCATGTCCCGGTGGATGGTAGAATGACCAGCAGGGTGTCGGAATTAGGAACTACTGGATATATATCCTCGGTGGCTTCACTGACTGTCCTGACAGACTTTACCAGGTCCCCAGCAGCCCACGGGGCTCTTGTGGTCAGGCCAATCCCAGGATATGGAACTCACCTGGGCAGGTACCCAGCAGCCAAAGGGGCTGTCTTGGTCTTGCCCCTCCCAGGATATGGGGTTCACCTGAGCAGGTACCCAGCAGCCCACCTTGCTCTCATGGTCAGGCCCCTCCCAGGATATGGAGCTCACATTGGTAGGTCCCCAGCAGCCCACAGGGCTCTCGTGGTCAGGTCCCTCCTTGATACAGAACCCCCCTGTGCAGGTACCCCAGCAGGGATGGGCACACAGGAACCGTGAACATAGCCCTCATTGCAGAGCACCCCCAGCCCACCTGTTGGTCAGAGCTGACACAGAGCACCTCAGAGCAGGACTTGAACTAACAAACAGCAGCTCCAACAGGTTTGTGACCCTGGGCGTCACTCTGGGCGGCCTCCATCTGCCCAGTCTTCCAGAGACTTCCACTGCAGCCAGGGCACCAGGACTCTGTCTCCACCCACCACCCCTCCTCTCCCTGACTCCTGGGTTCCTCTCATTAGGAAAGGGTCTTCTTGAAGTTGTCTCCCACTCATGGGCCAGATAAAATGATTAGAAAACAAGCCAGGGCTGCAGCCCCTTGTCTATCCTGGCCCTCAGGATGCCACATCTGTTCCTTGGAACTGGCCGGTGCAGCAAGGCCCATTTTCTGTAACTGTGAGCCCCTGAGGGGCGAGGATTGGGTGACCTGGGCAGCCTGACCCAGCCAGCCAGACCTACCCTGGTGTGCCTGGGCTGAGGTCAATATAAACACCGCTCCAGGCAGCAAGAGCCCCTGCAGCTTTGCCATGATGCCATATTCACTGCCCCATCAGCAGTCTTGGGCCTGGGCTGGTGGGAGGGAGTAGGGCCCATGGCTCTGTGGGGGGCCCGGTGTGAGTGGGGTTCTGCTGGACTTTCTGCAGGAGTTTCCAGGTTGCCACCTGCTAAAGAAGAGGATTTGTCACCCATACCCGCCGCTGGAATTTCTCCCCCGGCAGAGGTGAGGAAGGTAAAAAGCAGTGGGGGTCGGGACAGGACCTCAGGCAGGGAAATGGAAAGCTTACAGAAGACCACCCGGGGCCATGATCATCCTGGCTGGCCTGCAGGCACCAAGTCGGCCTGCGTGCTATGGCTGCTGTGGCTCCCCGGCCCTTCCTGTAGACTTTCACGTCCTTGCACACATTCAGGTGTTTTACCTGGGAAGGGTGGGAACAGTTCAGCAGCAGCTGGCCTGGGATTCAGCTCACGCTTACTCAGAGATGCCTCGGCACGGTCCCCCAGCTTTGCAATGAGGACGCTCCTTGCGGGGGTCTGCTGGCTGCATGGTAGACGATTCCCCACCTCTGGCCAACTTCAGAATTGTTTACCACTGGAGCAAGTGCCCTGATAGGGTTTTCCTCTGTATGACCAGTGAGTTCTGCATTTTTTCTTTTTTGGCTCAAGGTAGGTTTTATTCCTCTTCTTGTATTTATAGATATAAACATGGAAGCAATTCATTCATATAAATATGTCTATGGGAAGGAAATAACTTTTTTTTTCTTTTTTTAAAAAAATGTATTTTTAAAATTTTTAATTTTATTTTATTTATTATTTTAAACAGCAGGTTCTTACTGGTTATCTATTTTATATATATAAGTGTATATATGTCACTTCCAGTCTCCCAATTCATCCCACCACCACTCCGTCACTTTCCCCCCTTGGTGTCCATACATTTGTTCTCTACTTTTGTGTCTCTATTTCTGCTTTGCAAACCGGTTCATCTGTACCGTTTTTCTAGGTTCCACATGTATGCGTTAATATACGATATGTGTTTTTCTCTTTCTGACTTACTTCACTCTGGATGACAGTCTCTAGATCTCTCCACGTCTCTACAAATGACCCAATTTCATTCCTTTTTATGGCTGAGTAATATTCCATTGTATATATGTACCACATTTTTTCCATTCTTCTGTCTATGGGCATTTAGGTTGCTTCCATGATCTGGCTATTGTAAATGGTGCTGCAGTGAACATTGTGGTGAATGTGTCTTTTTGAATTATGGTTTTCTCTGGGTATATGCCCAGTAGTGGGATTGCTGGGTCATACACTAATTCTATTTTTAGTTTTTTAAGGAACCTCCATACTGTTCTCCAAAGTGAATGTGTGAATTTACATTCCCACAAATAGTGCAAGAGGGTTCCCTTTTCTCCACACCTTGTCCAGCATTTGTTGTTTGTAGATTTTCTGATGATGCCCATTCTAACTGGTGTGAGGTGATACCTCATTGTAGTTCTGGTTTATATTTCTCTAAGTATTAGTGATATAGAGCAGCTTTTCATGTGCTTCTTGGCCATCTGTATGTCTTCTTGGGACAAATGTCTATTTAGGTCATCTGCCCATTTTTGGATTGGGTTGTTTGTTTTTTTAACTGTTGCGCTCCATGAGCTGCTTATATATATTGGAGATTAATCCTTTGTCCATTGATTCATTTGTAATTATCTTCTCCCATTCTTTATTTTGTTGGGTTTTTTTCTTTTTTTTCTTTTTTTTTTTTTTTTTGCGGTACGCGGACCTCTCACTGTTGTGGCCTCTCCCGTTGCAGAGCACCGGCTCCAGACGTGCAGGCTCAGTGGCCATGGGTCACGGGCCTAGCTGCTCCACGGCATGTGGGATCTTCCCAGACCAGGGCATGAGCCCGTGTCCCCTGCATTGGCAGGCGGACTCTCAACCACTGCACCACCAGGGAAGCCCTCTTCTCCCATTCTGAGGGTTGTCTTTTCATATTGTTTGTAGTTTCCTTTGCTTTCCAAAAGCTTTTAATTTTCATTTGGTCCCATTTGTTTATTTTTGTTTTTTATTCCATAATTCTAGGAGGTGGATCAAAAAAGATCTTGCTGTAATTATGTCAAAGAGTATTCTTCCTATGTTTTCCTCTAAGAGTTTTATACTGTCTGGTCTTACATTAAGGTCTCTAATCCATTTTGAGTTTATTTTTGTGTATAGTGTTAGGGAGTGTTCTAATTTCATTCTTTTACATGTAGCTGTCCATTTTTCCCAGCACCACTTATTGAAGAGACTGTTTTTTCTCCTTTTTCATAGATTAGTGGACCATAGTTGTGTAGGTTTATCTCTGGGCTTTCTTTTTTTTTTCATTTACATCTTTATTGGAGTATAATTGCTTTACAACTGTGTGTTAGTTTCTGCTGTATAAAAAAGTGAATCAGCTATACATATACATATAACACCATATCCCCTCCCTCTTGCACCTCTCTCTCACCCTCTTATCCCACTCCTTTAGGTGGTCACAAAGCACCGAGCTGATCTCCCTGTGCTATGTGGCTGCTTCCCAGTAGCTATCAATTTTACATTTGCTAGTGTATATATGTCCATGCCGCTCTCTCACTTTGTCCCAGCTTACCCTTCCCCCTCTCCGTGTCCTCAAGTCCTTTCTCTACATCTGTGTCCTTAATCCTTTCCTGTCCCTAGGTTCTTCAAAACTTTTTTTTATTCCATATATATGTGTTAGCATACGGTATATGTTTTTCTCTTTCTGACTTACTTCACTCTGTATGACAGACTCTAAGTCTACCCATCTCACTACAAATAACTCAATTTCATTTCTTTTTATGGCAGAGTAATATTCCATTGTATATATGTGCCCCATATTCTTTATCCATTTATCTGTCAATGGACATTTAGGTTGCTTCTACGTCCTGGCTATTGTAAATAGAGCTACAAGGAACATTGTGGTACATAACTCTTTTTTTTTTTTTTTTTTAACGTCTTTATTTGAGTATAACTGTTTTACAATAGTGTGTTAGTTTCTCCTTTACAACAAAGTGAATCAGTTATACATATACATATGTTCCCATAACTCTTCCCTCTTGTGTCCCCCTCCCTCCCACCCTCCCTATCCCACCCCTCTAGGTGGTCACAAAGCACAGAGGTGAACTCCCTGTGCTATGCTGCAGCTTCCCACTAGCTATCTAATTTACATTTGGTAGTGTGTATAGGTCCCTGCCACTCTCTCACATCGTCACAGCTTACCCTTCCCCCTCCCCATATCCTCAAGTCCATGCTCTAGTAGGTCTGTGTTTTATTCCCATCCTACCACTAATCTCTTCATGACTTTTTTTTTTTTAGATTCCATATATATGTGTTAGCATACGGTATTTGTTTTTATCCTTCTGACTTACTTCACTCTGTATGACAGACTCCAGGTCTATCCACCTCATTACAAATAACTCAGTTTCATTTCTTTTTATGGCTGAGTAATATTCCATTGTATATATGTGCCACATCTTCCTTATCCATTCATCTGTTGATGGACACTTAGGTTGCTTCCATGTCCTGGCTATCGTAAATAGAGCTGCAATAAACATTTTGGTGCATGACTCTTTTTGAATTATGGTTTTCTCAGGGTATATGCCCAGTAGTGGGATTGCTGGGTCATATGGTAGTTCTATTTGTAGTTTTTTAAGGAACCTCCATACTGTTCTCCATAGTGGCTGTATCATTTTACATTCCCACCAACAATGCAAGAGTGTTCCCTTTTCTCCACACCCTCTCCAGCATTTATTGTTTCTAGAGTTTTTGATGATGGCCAATCTGGCTGGTGTGAGATGATATCTCATTGTAGTTTTGATTTGCATTTCTCTAATGATTAATGATGTTGAGCATTCTTTCATGTGTTTGTTGGCTATCTGTATATCTTCTTTGCAGAAATGTCTATTTAGTTCTTCTGCCCATTTTTGGATTGGGTTGTTTGTTTTTTTGTTATTGAGCTGCATGTGTTGCTTATAAATTTTGGATATTAATCCTTTGTCAGTTGCTTCATTTGCAAATATTTTCTCCCATTCTGAGGATTGTCTTTTGGTCTTGTTTATGGTATCCTTTGCTGTGCAAAAGCTTTTAAGTTTCATTAGATCCCATTTGTTTATTTTTGTTTTTATTTCCATTTCTCTAGGAGATGGGTCAAAAAGGATCTTGCTGTGACTGATGTCATAGAGTGTTCTGCCTATGTTTTCCTCTAAGAGTTTGATAGTGTCTGGCCTTACATTTAGGTCTTTAACCCATTTTGAGTTTATTTTTGTGTATGGTGTTAGGGAGTGTTCTAATTTCATACTTCTACAGGTAGCTGTCCAGTTTTCCCAGCACCACTTATTGAAGAGGCTGTCTTTTCTCCACTGTGTTTCCTTCCCTCCTTTATCAAAGATAAGGTGACCATATGTGTGGGGGTTTATCTCTGGGCTTTCTATCCTGTTCCATTGATCTATATTTCTGTTTTTGTGCCAGTACCATACTGTCTTGATTACTGTGGCCTTGTAGTATAGTCTGAAGTCAGGGAGCCTGATTCCTCCAGCTCCATTTTTCGTTCTCAAGATTGCTTTGGCTATTCGGGGTCTTTTGTGTTTCCATACAAATTGTGAAATTCTTTGTTCTAGTTCTGTAAAAAATGCCAGTGGTAATTTGATAGGGATTGCATTGAATCTGTAGATTGCTTTGGGTAGTAGAGTCATTTTCACAATGTTGATTCTTCCAATCCAAGAACATGGTATATTTCTCCACCTATCTGTATCATCTTTAATTTCTTTCATCAGTGTCTTATAGTTTTCTGCATACAAGTCTTTTGTCTCCTTAGGTAGGTTTATTCCTAGATATTTTATTCTTTTTCTTGCAATGGTAAATGGGAGTGTTTTCTTAATTTCATTCTCAGATTTTTCATCATTAGTGTATAAGAATGCCAGAGATTTCTGTGCATTAACGTTGTATCCTGCTACTTTACCAAATTCATTGATTAGTTCTAGTAGTTTTCTGGTAGCATCCTTAGTATTCTCTATGTATAGTATCATGTCATCTGCAAACAGTGACAGCTTTACTTCTTCTTTTCCGATTTGGATTCATTTTATTTCTTTATTTTCTCCGATTGCTGTGGCTAGAACTTCCAAAACTAGGTTGAATAAGAGTGGTGAGAGTGGGCAACCTTGTCTTGTTCCTGATCTTAGTGGAAATGGTTTCAGTTTTTCACCATTGAGAACAATGCTGGCTGTGGGTTTGTCATATATGGCCTTTATTATATTGAGGAAAGTTCCCTCTATGCCTACTTTCTGCAGGGTTTTTATCATAAATGGGTGTTGAATTTTGTCAAAAGCTTTCTCTGCATCTATTGAGATGATCATATGGTTTTTCTCCTTCAGTTTGTTGATATGGTGTATCACGTTGATTGATTTGCATATATTGAAGAATCCTTTCATTCCTGGAATAAACCCCACTTGATCATGGTGTATGATCCTTTTAATGTGCTGTTGGATTCTGTTTGCTAGTATTTTGTTGAGGATTTTTGCATCTATGTTCATCAGTTATATTGGCCTATAGTTTTCTTTCTTTGTGACATCTTTGTCTGGTTTTGGTATCAGGGTGATGGTGGCCTCATAGAATGAGTTTGGGAGTGTTCCTCCCTCTGCTATCTTTTGGAAGAGTTTGAGACGGATAGGTGTTAGCTCTTCTCTAAATGTTTGATAGAATTCGCCTGTGAAGCCATCTGGTCCTGGGCTTTTGTTTGTTGGAAGATTTTTGATCACAGTTTCAATTTCAGTGCTTGTGATTGGTCTGTTCATATTTTCTATTTCTTCCTGGTTCAGTCTTGGCAGGTTGTGCATTTCTAAGAATTTGTCCATTTCTTCCGGGTTGTCCGTTTTACTGGCATAGAGTTGCTTGTAGTAATCTCTAATAATCTTTTGTATTTCTACAGAGTCAGCTGTTACATCTCCTTTTTCATTTCTAATTCTATTGATTTGATTCTTCTCCCTTTTTTTCTTGATGAGTCTGGCTAATGGTTTATCAATTTTATTTATCTTCTCAAAGAACCAGTTTTTACTTTTATTGATCTTTGCTATTGTTTCCTTCATTTCTTTCTCATTTATTTCTGATCTGATCTTTATGATTTCTTTCCTTCTGCTAACTTTGGGGTTTTTTTGTTCTTGCTTCTCTAATTGCTTTAGGTGCAAAGTTAAGTTGTTTATTCGAGATGCTTCCTGTTTCTTAAGGTATGATTGTATTGCTATAAACTTCCCTCTTAGAACTGCTTTTGCTGTATCCCATAGGTTTTGGGGCGTCGTGTCTCCATTGTCATTTGTTTCTAAGTACTTTTTGATTTGCTCTTTGATGTCTTCAGTGATCACTTCATTATTAAGTAGTGTATTGTTTAGCCTCCATGTGTTTGTATTTTTTACAGATCTTTTCCTGTAATTGATATCTAGTCTCATAACATTGTGGTCAGAAAAGATACTTGATACGATTTCAATTTTCTTAAATTTGCCAAGGCTAGATTTGTGACCCAAGATATGATCTATCCTGGAGAACGTTCCATGGGCACTTGAGAAAAATGTGTATTCTGTTGTTTTTGGATGGAATGTCCTATAAATATCAAGTAAATCCATCTTGTATAATGTATCATTTAAAGCTTGTGTTTCCTTACTTATTTTCATTTTGGATGATCTGTCCATTGGTGACAGTGGGGTGTTAAAGTCCCCTACTATGATTGTGTTACTGTTGATTTCCTCTTTTATGGCTGTTAGTATTTGCCTTATGTATTGAGGTGCGCCTATGTTGGGTGCATAAATATTTACAATTGTTATATCTTCTTCTTCATGGATCGATCCCTTGATCATTATGTAGTGTCCTTCTTTGTCTCTTGTAATAGTTTTATTTTAAAGTCTATTTTGTCTGATATGAGAATTGCTACTCCAGCTTTCTTCTGATTTCCATTTGCATGGAATATCTTTTTCCATCCCCTCACTTTCAGCCTGTAAGTGTCCCTAGGTCTGAAGTGGGTCTCTTGTAGACAGCATATATATGGGTCCTGTTTTTGTATCCATTCAGCCAGTCTGTGTCTTTTGGTGGGAGCATTTAATCCATTTACATTTAAGGTAATTATTGATATGTGCGTTCCTATTACCATTTACTTAATTGTTTCGGGTTGTTCTTGTAGGTCTTTTCCTTCTCTTATGTTTCTTGCTTAGAGAAGTTCCTTTAGCATTTGTTGTAAAGCTGGTTTGGTGGTGCTGAACTCTCTCAGCTTTTGCTTGTCTGTAAAGGTTTTAATTTCTCCATCAAATCTGAATGAGATCCTTGCTGGGTAGAGTAATCTTGGTTGTAGGTTTTTTTCCTTCATCACTTTAAATATGTCCTGCCATCCCTTCTGGCTTGTAGAGTTTCTGCTGAAAGATCAGATGTTAGCCTTATGGGGATTCCCTTGTGTGTTATTTGTTGTTTTTCCCTTGCTGCTTTTAATATGTTTTCTTTGTATTTAATTTTTGACAATTTGATTATTATGTGTCTTGGCGTGTTTATCCTTGGGTTTATCCTGTATGGGACTCTCTGTGCTTCCTGGACTTGGTTGACTATTTCCTTTCCTATATTAGGGAAGTTTTCAACTATAATCTCTTCAAATATTTTCTCAGTCCCTTTCTTTTTCTCTTCTTCTTCTGGGACCCCTATGATTCGAATGTTGGTGCGTTTAATGTTGTCCCAGAGATCTCTGAGACTCTCCTCAGTTCTTTTCATTCTTTTTTCTTTCTTCTGCTCTGCAGTAGTTATTTCCACTATTTTATCTTCCAGGTCACTTATCTGTCCTTCTCCCTCAGTTATTCTGCTACTGATCCCGTCTAGAGTATTTTTCATTTCATTTATTGTGTTGCTCATCGTTACTTGCTTCCTCTTTATTTCTTCTAGGTCCTTGTTAACTGTTTCTTGCAATTTGTCTATTCTATTTCCAAGATTTTGCATCATCTTCACCATCATTATTCTAAATTCTCTTTCAGGTAGATTGGCTATTACCTCTTCATTTGTTAGGTCTGGTGTGTTTTTATCTTGTTCCTTCATCTGCTGTGTGTTTTTCTGTCTTCTCATTTTGCTTATCTTACTGTGTTTGGGGGTCTCCCTTTTGCAGGCTGCAGGTTCGTATTTCTATCTATTTTTGGTGGCTGTCCCCAGTGGCTGAGGTTGGTTCAGTGGGTTGAGCAGGTTTCCTGATTGGGGGGACCAGTGCCCCTGTTCTGGTGGATGAGGCTGGATCCCGTCTCCCTGGTGGGCAGGTCCACGTCTGGGGGCGTGCCGGAAGCCGTCCAGCATTGCCAACTATTGAACTTACTGCTTTAAAAATACGCCTATCTTTAACATGCCACAAAAAATATTCTTGGATATGTGTTACTCCCTTAAAAGTAAATCATTCTGAATATTCCTGGGAAAAAATTAAAATGCATATTTTAAATATATGGAATTCTAGTGATTTAGGAATTGATTTGGAACATTTACATAAACAAATTCATGATATTGCAGCTTCTCAATATGATATGAATCCCTCTAAGGTTGCTGCAGAATTTTTACAAAATTTACAAAGTTATTCTAAGGGTAATTCCTTCATGCATATTTTAATAAATTATGGGGCTGCCGGAGTGGTTATAATTTTGCTCCTTATTTCTTTTCCAGTCATCATCCGATTAATTCAAGCTGCCCTCCAGAGTGTATATAAAACCAAAGTGGAATTGCATACTGCAATTTTAAAAAACAAAGGGGGAGATGCCGGAAGCCGTCCAGCATTGCCAACTATTGCCTGAGCAAAGCTCGGCAAGAAGTTATGGCATGAGGAAGCAAAGCTCCTCTCCTGGTGGGCGGCGGAAAGCATCTCTTCTGATTCTAGGAAAATTCTTACTAAAAACTGAGCGGAAGTTTCTTGTGTTTGCAAGGCCTGTTCTTTCTGTTCTATGGTTATGACTGCTTTTCCATTTGAAATTTCTTTTAACTTGGGAAACTGATAAATTAACTCAAAAACCTATGGTATATTGGAAAGATTTATTAACTGGACAATGGAAAGGACCTGATGTTTTACTAACAAGCCGGAGAGGCTATGCTTGTATATTTCCACAGGAAGCTGACTCCCCCCTGTGGGTTCCTGATAGGCTTATCCGCCATGGCAGAAAGAATCCCCGAGTCGGACAGAAGTCCTCCAAAGATCAGAGCGATGATGAAAATACCCCTATCGACTAAATGTTTCCCACAAACATTGATCAGTCCTATGCAACAACTTTCACTTGGATCGATCACAGAGGAAGATACTGCTGCGCCAGCTGCAGAATCTGTTGAGGAACAGCCGCTTTGCCTGTCTCCAAAACCGCACCGCGGACCAAGAAAGAGCCTAGCAATATTACTAGTACACATTATACTCAAGCTTGCGTGCCAGCTCCTTATGTATTATTGGTCTCTAAGAGTGCAAAAAAGTTAACTATTAATCAAGTAGATGGAAAATATAAGGTTAAATGTGAGAATTGTATTTTGACTGCATGTGTAAATCCCTTAATGAATATACAAACTATTATGTTGTTAAAAAGACCTCCTTATATTATGATGCCTGTACATATTAATGGATCCTGGTATGATGATTATAGTTTAGAGGTGTTACATAAGATGGAATTATTATTTAGACCCAAGAGATTTGTTGCTGCTTTGATTTTAGGAATTTCAGCGTTGATATCTATTATGGCCAGTGTAAGCTTATCAGTATATGCATTAGTTAAAGAAACCCATACAGCTCATTATGTTAACACATTAACTAAGAATGTTACCTTAGCATTAGCTACGCAGGAGGCTATTGACAGAAAGTTAAAAGCAAAGGTAGACATGTTAGAAGAAGCTATTTTACATATAGGACAAGAAATGATGACTATGAAAGTCAGGATGACTTCTCGTTGCCATGGAGGATTTAAATGGATTTGTGTTACTCCTTTGAAACATAATGAAAGCCAATATCCTTGGGACAAAATTAAAAAACATATCCAAAGTATTTGGAATTCCTCAGATTTGAGTATTGATCTTACCCAATTGCATAATCAGATACGAGATATTAGTTCTAGCCTGACAGAAGATGACCCCTCCGATACTACTAACAGTTTATTTTCCAGTTTAAGTGATTTTATTTCACATGGATCATTTATCAATCTTATGATTACATTTGGAATGACATTATTTGTACTTATTTTGCTTTGTATTTCACTTCCTCTTCTTTTCAGAATTCTCAAAAAGGCCTTAAGAAAATCTAAAGCTGAAGCCTACGCTGCAATTTTAAAAAACAAAAAAGGGGGAGATGCCGGAAGCCGTCCAGCATTGCCAACTATTGCCTGAGCAAAGCTCGGCAAGAAGTTATGGCATGAGGAAGCAAAGCTCCTCTCCTGGTGGGCGGCGGAAAGCATCTCTTCTGATTCTAGGAAAATTCTTGCTAAAAACTAAGGGGGTTTCTGGAGGGTTTAGGCCAAGAAGATGGAAGTATTACAAAGCAAATCCCCCTCGGTACGAGACCACAGCAACCCCTGTAACCACAACAGTAGCTATACCTACTGTAAATAATTTACTTTGGAAAAAAGTCCCTTGGTCAGGCAACAAAGGAGTGTTTCAATTAAGGAGTAGAAGTTTAAAGGAAGAATTAGATGAGTTATGGCCCATAGAAGGAATAAGGGATATAGAAGGGAAGCAAATAGTGGGGTATTATGTACAGGATGTCCCCAAATGGTGGATTATGTGGCATGCCCCCTCTCCGGTATATTGGAGGAAAAAGAGAGAAGCGGAAGGACTTTACTGTAAATATTTTACGAATGAATTATATGTAACTATGAAAGTTAAAATTGATTGCCTTACGTAGAAAATAGAATTGTATTTTCGCACAATGTGTTTTGAACAAGGTACTGAGAATACTGGCCAATATATGATGTTAGCTGAAGTAGAAAAGAATAATTAGCTTTCTAGACCTAAACATCCTGTTTGCGCGAAAAGATCTTAAGACGGAACAATGCTTGCTAATGTTTCTGTGTGTAGGTGTAGAAATGAGGTAATGAGTCAAAAACAGGAGTTACATAGAAAGTGCTGATGCTATTGTTTAGAAAATCCTATATAAGAAATGATATGTCAAAAATAAAGCTGTCAGAAGCTTAACAGAAGCTCCCCAGGAGAGTTGTAAATATCTTGGGAAATACCTGGCTATGGTGACGAGGAAGTTTTGTGCAACAGTGGGTATATTCAATAAGTTTACGGTACAATGTCCGCCCCCATGGCCTCCTAGAAGTATAAATAATGATGTACATTGTTTTGATTATAATGATAGGGTTAGAAAATCTGTGGATGAAATGTTGTATTATTGTTTTTAACATGTTTAAGTTTATGGCTTGATATTATTGTTTTTAACATGTTTAAGTTTATGGCTTGATTGAGCAGAATGTGCAGGTACAAAAACACCTTAATCTTCTGAGAAAAATGAGGAAACCGCAGACAGAGTTCCTGACCTAGATGTGAATGTACACAAGAGACGAAAGAGACTGGAAATAACAAGAAAATTACTTAACTTGTTTAACCTGCTGATGTAAACTACTTTTGTTTTTTGGTTTATGTAAGGGACCTTTTGGCATGGGAATATTGTTGTTAAGATTGAAAATGAGATTATTTTACAGTATAAATGCTTTGGAATCATGATATTAAATTTGTCAGATCCTTGCATCCTCTGAGGTGTCTTGTGATCTGTCCACGCCGACTCCGTCTCCCCTTTGGGTGAAACCTGTTCAGCTGGGGCTGGTCCTCGGCAGGGGCGTGTATGGGGATGTCGGTAGCCTTACTGTGATTCTAGGCAGCCTCTCTGCTAATGGATGGGGCTGTAGACCTGTCTCGCTCTTTGTTGCGTATAGGGTGTCCAGCACTGTTCCTTGCTGGTCCTTGAGTGAAGCTGGGTCTTGGTGTTGAGATGGAGATCTCTGGGAGATATTCGCCATTTGATATTACGTGGAGCTGAGAGGTCTCTTGTGGACCAGTGTCCTGAGGTTAGTTCTCCCACCTCAGAGACACAGCCTTGACACCTGGCTGGAGTGCCAAGAGCCTTTTGGGAGGTCTGAGGTCTTCTGCCAGCATTCGGTGGGTGTTCTATAGGAGCAGTTCCACGTGTAGATGTATTTCTGATGTCTCTGTGAGGAGGAAGGTGATCCCTGCGTCTTACTCATCCGCCATCTTCTCGCTCCCCCCCATAACTCTTTTTGAGTTATGGTTTTCTCAGGGTAAATGTCCAGTAGTGGGATTGTTGTGTCCTATGGTAGTTCTATTTTTAGTTTTTAAGGAACCTCCATACCGTTCTCCCTAGTTGCTATATCAATTTACATTCCCACCAACAGTGCAAGAGGGTTCCCTTGTCTGCAATAAATGTCTCTCCAGCATTTATTTTTTGTAGATTTTTTGATGATGGCCATTCTGACTGGTGTGAGGTGATACCTCACTGTAGTTTTGTTTTGTTTTGTTTTGTTGTGGTACACAGGCCTCTCACTGTTGTGGCCTCTCCCTTTCCAGAGCACAGACTCTGGACGTACAGGCTCAGTGGCCATGGCTCACGGGCCCAGCTGCTCCACAGCATGTGGGATGTTCCCGGACTGGGGCACGAACCCGTATCCCCTGCATCGGCAGGCAGACTCTCAACCACTGTGCCACCAGGGAAGCCCTTCACTGTAGTTTTGATTTCCATTTCTCTAATGATTAGTGATGTTCAGCATCCTTTCATGTGTTTGTTGGCAACGTGTATATCTTCTTTGGAGAAATGTCTATTTAGATCTCCTGCCCATTTTTGTATTGGGTTGTTTGTTTTGGTGATATTGAGCTACATGAGCTGCTTTTTGGAGATTAATCCTTTGCCAGTTGCTTCATTTGAAAATATTTTCTCCCATTCTGATGGTATAATTTTCCCCCCAAGGGAAATTTCCCCCCAAATTATTTCCCTGGTGGTCTTGTGTTAGGACTCCATGCTCTCACTGCCGAGGGCTTGGGTTCAATCCCTGGTTGGGGAACAGAGATCCCACAAGTTGCGAGGCATGGCCAAAAAAAAAAAAAAAAAAGCTTTCCCCCAAATTCCAAGAGTTTCAAAAATATCCCATAAATCCCATTTATGGAATAGGTTCATAGACTCTTGGGTTAATAATCTATTTTTTAGGCAAAAGAGTTATCAAATGCAAGGAAATTGTATTGTTTATTTCTTGTTCAAAATTCTTGTTTTCTCTGTCTTTCTCTGTCTCTGATTTATCAATGCATAACTGTAAGGTTTACTGATTTGGGGGATCCTTTTGGGGCAAAGGCTGTTAGTTATCTACCTAATATCCATTCTCCATTTCTTCTGATTTTATTTAGAATAGTAATGGGTTCAACTAATTTCCCAGTCTTCTTTGTGGCTAGTTTGGTTGTGTGACCAAGTTTAGTAAATGACATGTAAACAGAGGTTGTTGGATAGGCCCTTTTTGCCCCTCCACCCTTCATCTTTCTTGTTTCCAGGAACTGTGGATATGATAGCTAGAGATCCAATAGCCATCTGGACCATATATTAATTTTAAAAAAGAAAACCACATGCTATTATGGTGGGGAAAAAGAAGGTCAAAGAAAGCAGACTCCTTAAAGATTTCATGAAGGTGCCTCACCAGCACTGGAATATCTATCTCTGGACTTTTTTACATAAAAAAAAAGGAATCTGTATGCGTTTACATCACTATAATCAGTTCTCTGTTACCAAGAGCTAAATGAAAATTCTTTCTGGTTTTTTCGGTGGTCAACAAAACACCATCTATATACCACTCTAAACCTATTTTATAGCAAAGAGAGTGGGGAAACTTTTTCTTCATTTAAAAAACCCTGTGAGCAACAGACTTGGGATGACTACCTCAAGTTCATTACTAGAGGATAGTTCTCATTCAAGCAAAACAGAGTATAGAGAAACGTTCCCCAAGAATGTTAGGCACAAGTCCCTTATCAGTTAAAAAATAATGACTCTGTTTAGTCTTCATAGTTCTCCAAAGGTATGATGAATATCTGTCTTTGCCCACAATGAGAAAACATATATGAGGGATGCCTAACCATGTTAACCCACTAACCTCCCCTTAAGCCACAGATGTATTTTCCTCCTGGAGCAGAGGTTTTTATAGTCGGAATGTTTCTGGTTCTACTTTTCACTATCAATAGCTGGAATCTGGAGTCTACCCACCATTTCCATTCATATTCCACAGGTACTTCAATTTCAATATGTTCAAAATAGAACCTACCTCCCTTCCTCTCAATGACCAAATGGATGGTACTGGAACCAGAAATCTGGGAATAATCCCACATTCCTTCTTCTACCTCCCATTGATCGCTATGTAACTGTGGTCCTACTACCTACATTTTTCTTGTGTCCTCTTGCTCTTCCATCCTCTTGTCATTTCTCATCTGGTCTATATCAATTCCTGAATAACTACTGCCTTGCCCCCATCTAACTCATATTCCATGATACAAAAAGATTAATCTTTTGAAAATGAAAATCTAATCACTTTAAAATTCAAATCTCTTAACAGGAATCCAGAGGCCTATTAGAATCTATTCCATGATTGTCCCTGTAATGCCATCTTTTTCTGCTTCATCCCATGACCTAGATAGCAGCCAAAGAAAACCACCAGCAACTTACCAAATGAGTCACGCTCTATCATATCTCCACAGCTTTCCCTGAAAAGCTCTTTCCTATCTTCCTCATCTGGAAAACTACTATTCATGCTAAAACTTAATTGAGGCATTACCACCTCCAGGTAGCCTACTTTGATTCTGCCCCCAAGAAGCAATTATGATATTTAGCAACGTAGTTCATCTACCATATGATCCAGCTATCCCACTTCTGGGTATTTACCCAAAAAATATGAAGAACATTAATCCAAAAAGATATCTGCACCCCCATGTTCATCACAGCATTATTTATAGTAACCAAGATATGGAAACAATCTGAGTTCCCATCAATAGATGAATGAATATATGGTACACACCAAGATATGGTAACAACCTGAGTTCCCATCAGTAGATGAATGAATATATGGTACACACATACACACACACACACACACACACACACACACACACACACACACACACAATGGAATACTAGTCAGTAATAAAAAAGATGAAATCTTGCCATTTGCAACATGATTGGAACTTGAAGGTATTATTCCAAGTGAAATAAATCAGATGGAGAAAGACAAATACTGTATGGTTTCACTTATATGTGGAATATAAAAAAACTAATAAACAAACGAAAAGAAAATAAATGAACAAATCAAACCAAACAAAGACAAACACGTAGATACAGAGAACAGAGTAATGATTACCAGAGAGGAAGGAGCGGGGGTTGGGGGAATGGGTAAAGGGGATTAACAGTACGGTTAAAGATGGAAAATAAATTTTTGGTGGTGAGCACATTGTAGGGTTTACACAATTAGAAATATAATGTTGCACACATGAAACATATAATGTTATAAATCAATGTTACCAGCATAAAACAATAATTTAAAAATATTTTTTTAAAGAACATAGTTCATGAGTTCAAACAATGGCTCTGTGATCTTTTTGAAGTAATTTAACCTCTCTGTGCTTCAATTTCTTCCTGTGTAAATTGGAGATAAATTCTCATAGGGTTATTGAGAAAAATGAACAAGATACTATATATAAAAGTGGTTTGAACTATTCCTGGAATATTGTAAGCACTCAATATATGTGAGCTACTTTTCTTTCTAAGATTAAGTTAATTCCTTAGTTTTGTGGTCCCAGCCTTCCATAACCTACTCAAATGTGTGGAAGTTGTGAATTGGCTCACAAAGTCTCATCCACTTGTATTTGGAAAAACTAGAAAGTTAAAAATATGACTTTGACTCCCTCAGACCTAAGGTTCTTTATTCAAGCTATGCCCACAGGCAAGAAGAACAGATATCAATTAGAGGTCATCATCTTGGCAGTCTCTGCTAGCAAACATCACCTTGGAAGTGACTACATTTCAGATTCCTGGGTATTGGAAAGCATCGTATTGAGCTGATTCCCTAAAGGTAGAAGCTATGAGCAGCTATGAGTATCCATTCTTCAGTTTCATGGGTGTTCAGAGGTAAAACACAGTGGCAATAGAGGCAGTGGTAGTAGTCTTGACTTTGGCACAGCCTTTATGAGGCCTCAAGCATGGTAGCTCCCCTGTAGGTCAGTTCTTTATTCTTCTGAAGACATTTCTGGAGGCCCAGCCTGGAATCTGTTCCTTCTCCATTCTAAAAATTTTGTAAGCACCTAATTCCCTGTATTAAATTCCTTACTGCTTTGACTATCTAGGATGGTTTCTGTCTCCTGCAATGAACCCTAAATAACAAGCTAACAGACCCCAGTATTAGCTTTCATTTTTCCCAGCATAAACTCTGCAATCCATTTAGGGTGCTCCCTGCTTCCCAGTTACTCCATGCTTTCTTACCCTCCCCACTTTCCTTATACCATTTCTACCCTATTCGCCTCCTCCCTGGAATCACTCCTATAATCCCAAATCTTCTATTTGAAACTACATTTTTAGAAAGCTCCTTGGTCCATATTCAGTTATAGCTCTAATATAAACAATTTTTATCTTGCAACTTTTGGCAAAAGCAATCCACAAGAGTAAAATAAGGATTAGAAAAGTTCAGAAACATATACTCACAACCTAGCCAAGAAGATTTCATGAATCATTTCCAGATTTCCATAGAAGTCATAATGTGTCATGGAGATCTTTTTCTCAGGACTTTGTAGGACTTTTCAATATCTATTCAACGTCTCTTACTTCTGGGAAAAGAAATTTCTATAGCCCCAAGTTCAACATATAAATAGCATTAAGCTAAGTTGTATTACCCTTGGGGAATACAAGATTTTGAATCAAAACAATCCATTTTGGGGACTTCCCTGGTGGCACAGTGGTTAAGAATCTGCCTGCCAATGCAGGGGACATGGGTTCGATCCCTGGTCCAGGAAGATCCCACATGCCGCAGAGCAACTAAGCCCGTGCACCACAACTACTGAACCTGCACTCTAGAGCCCACGAGCCACAAGTACTGAGCCAATGCGCCACACTACTGAAACCTACATGCCTAGAGCCTGTACTCTGCAACAAGAGAAGCCACTGCAATGAGAAGCTTGTGCACTGCAACGAAGAGTAGCCCCAGCTCTCTGCAACTAGAGAAAGCCTGAGGACAGCAACGAAGACCCAACTCAGCCAAAAATTAATTAATTAATTATTTTTAAAAAAGAATCCAGCTCTCTCTCTCTCTCTTTCTCTCTCTCTCTCTCTCTCTCTCTCTCTTTCTCTCTCTCTTCCTCGCTCCCTCTCTTTCTCTCCTCCCTCTACCTTCCCCGTGCATAAAGTCTCCGTGGCTCCTGGAACTTGTTGGCAATGCCTATTTTTCAGCTTTCCCTCGCGTTCTCTAAACTAACTATTTAAAGGTCTGCGGTCGCAAATGGTTTGACTAAACGTAGGATGGGACTTAAGTTGAACGGCAGATATATTTCACTGATCCTCGCGGTGCAAATAGCGTACCTGGTGCAGGCCGTGAGAGCAGCGGGCAAGTGCGATGCGAAAAAAAAAAAAAAAAAAAAGAAAAAAAAAAGAATCCATTTTGGACCAAAATATGTAAGTGCTTCAAGTTTTAAAATATCTAAGTAACGCTTAATTTCAACACCTTTTTATATGAGCTAAGGTATGGACCCCAATCTTCATTTAGGTCATATATTTTAAGGTCTGGAAATACAGATCTTGTTCAGTAATCTTAGGCAACTAGTTTATCTGAGAAAATTATACAATTAAAGCAAAGGTCAGAAACATAAAAATACTGTCATTCTAAAGCTACTGAGATCGTCTTGGATTCAGTAGGAAGTCTAGAAACATGTTCCTCCACTGTGTCTTCTCAGAAGTGGCTTTTTCATTGTCGAAGTCACTCTGAACATTGTGGATACCAATACTCTTCAGCAGAAACCTTCCTGTTGGGAAAGCAACAGTAATTCAACTTTGTTAAACTCTGTTACATATGCTATTTTTAAAAAAAACAAAACAAAAAAGCAGCATCTGATAGCTTCAGGATCTTATATAAATTTTTGTGAAATAGCTCTTTATTTTTTTAACTCCTTCTCTATTGAAAGCTAAGGCTTAAGCATGAGTCCAAGGTACTGACTAGCAAGCAATGTGAGTAAATACACAAAGCTGTATGCTCCAAATTGTCTCAGTCTTCTGAGCCCAACACATTTTCAAAGGAAAACCCGAAGTACCCCAACTCTCTCTTCTCTTAAGCCCAGTTCATTCCCAGGAGGCATCTTAGTCATGACACCTCTGGTGGGCGATCCTTCCAACCTCCACATAGGGTCATTTTCTATTGCTACTGTAACGATTTACTACAAATTTAATGGCTTAAAATATTACTCATTTATTATCTCACAGTTGTAGTCAGAATTTCAGGAGGACTCAGATGGGTCCTTTGGTCAAAATCTCATCAAGATGCTGGCTGGCCTGAAACCTTTTCTAGAAACTCTGAGTGAGAATCTGCATCCAGTCTCCTTCAGGTTGCTGGAGCAATTGTTCCCATTACCGGAACTCACTCACAGCTTTTAGAAAATACCCACTGTTCTCGGTTCATACCCCCCTCCTTTAAAGTCAGAAACAGCATTCCAAATCCTTAGTGTTTCAAATCAGTCTGACTTTGCTTCATCTCCCTAACTTACTCTTCAGCGTCCTTCTTCTGGTTTAAAGGCTCATGTGATTACACTGGGTCTACCTAGAAAATCCAGGAATCTTCCTATTTTAATATCAAATTATTATAACTGCAAAGTTCCCTTTTACCATGTAAGGTAATATAGTCATAGTCCCAGGGATGCGGGACTACGGAATCTACTTGGGGACCATAATTCTGTTGACCACAATCAGACATATCTGAAACTGAGGCTTTCCAGCTGGAGTACCTGCTTCTTATAGTGGACCCAGGGTAGGGAGCGGGGAGTGGAAATCTCTTTATTAATGTGTCCACTTCAAATCCCTGAAGAATAAAACTTATTTGTTAAATCTTATAATCATCGCATAGCAATAAATATATTCTCCTATCCAGTATTTTTAATTAAAAAATGTGGAAACTAGTCCAGTCACATGCAAATTATAATTATGAAGTCAATACTCAGAATAAGGCATTATATGTATTTGATAGTATGTGACTATGTGTGACATGAGATTACATGTGAATTTTTGTGTCTGTGTGTATATGTATTGTGTAGAGTCAATGTACTACACTGGTGGGGGGCAGGTGGGAAGTGGATTGGACAGCTAGACGTCTGAGGTTTTGCACCAATTCTTGTACAAACTGCCTGTGTGACTTTGAACAAATCATTTAAGAAACTCTGGTCTCAGTTTTTTCTATTGTGAAGTCGAGTATTTTGTTAGGTTAATATCCAGCTGATAATTCTGTAACTTAAGTAATTTATATTTATATAAAGTAAAAAGGCACATAAACCATAGATCAATTTAAAAATTGATCTATAATAAATAAAATATTTAAAATAAAATAAAATATTTATATAAATATTAAATTTATATAAATATATGTAAAAATTTATATAAATGTAAATTTATATACATGTAAAAATTTATATAAATATTATATTAAATATAAATAAATATAAAGTAAAAATATTTCCTCATAGGAAGATTGTGATTTTTATTAAAATTTCTACTATTATCAAAAAGACGAGATAACAAATGCTGGCATGGATGTGAAAAAAAGGGAACCCTTGTGCACTCTTGGTAAATTGGTGCAACCCCTATGGAAAATAGTATGGAGTTTCCTCAAAAAATTCAAAATAGGATCACCATATTATCCAGCAGTTCCAATCCTGGGTATTGATACAAAGGAAACAAAATCACTGTCTCAAAAGATATCTGCACTCCCATGTGCATTTCAGGATTATTTACAGTACAGTAGCCAAGATATGGAAACAACCTAAATGTCCATCAACAGATAAATGAATGAAGAAAATGTGATATGTGTATATATACAGCATATTGGAATATTATTTAGCCATAAAAAAGAAGGAAAACCTGCCATTTGCAACAATATGGATGGACCTTGAGAGCATTATACTAAGTAAAATAAGTCAGACAGAGAAAGGCAAATACAGTAGAATCAAAAACTCAGAGAACAGATTGATGGTTACCAAAGGTAGAGGGTGAAAGGTGGACAAAATGGGTGAAGGTGATCAAAAGGTACAAACTTCCAGGTATAAGATAAATTCTGTATATGTAATTAATGTACAGCATGGTGACTATAGTTAACAATACCATATTGCATATTTGAAAGTTGCTAAGAGAGTATATCTCAAAAGTTCTCATCATAAGAAAAAGAAATGTGTAACTGTGTGGTGATGGATGTTAACTAAACTTATTTTGGTGATCATTTAACAATATACACATATATCAAATCATTATGTTGTACACCTAAAAGTAACACAATATTATATGTCAGTTATATCTCAATGTTTTAAAATTTCTGCAAAGTGTATTTCATTTCTTCCTAGAAAAATCACCAATTTTGTTAATTAAAAAAGAAGTTTACAAGTTTACAAATCAACTTCTCAAGAAACAAAAAAGAATTTGTAAAAAAAAAGTTCAACATCTTAAGATTCATATATATCCTAATGCAAAAGATGGTTATCAAAATTTCTTCCTAAGAAGGCAACATAAACAGCATAAATCCTGAATATTTTACCCATCTTTTTTTTCCTGTGGTGAATTCTGACACTAGTCACTCTTCCTCTTACAGTCACAGCAGATTCCCTTTGCTCCAGTTCGCAACATCTATTTCCCAGGGCACAAGTGATTGCACAAGACATATATTTAGTGAAATATACTTAATATGTGTTTTGGGTACAAGAGGTAATGTCAGCTATTACGTGGACCCAAAACCCAAATAATCTAAATAATGTTTGTTGAATATAGTCAAAAACGTCCATATTAACAGAATCTCAGATTGCTTTTCCCTGAAAGAGATTCATAGTTTAAAACCTCTTTCAAACCAGTTAATCTTACAAGCTAACATTTTGCACGACTTGCTTTGATTTCAAACTACCTAAATGCAATTATTTTTGTTTACTTGAACTAGTACAATCTCTTAAAAAGTAGTTTATATTTCCCAATAATTGCTACTGATATTCAGAGAGTTTATAACTTCATAGGTGAGGCAGAAAAGTACAGGAATTTATGTTGTCTGTTCTATTTCCATATGACATATTCATACTATTTTTTTATGGTTATTGGAGAATATTTCAAAAGGCAGAAACCATCTCTATTTCTTATATCACATAGCATAGTGCTCTGCACATTGTGGTTGCCCAAAAAATATCATTGCATACTTTATTAATAAAATTCATGGATCTCAGTAGAGCATATAACAAGGTAGAGAACAGTCCAGTTCTACCTAATGCTAATTAGTTATTACCCAAAGCCTTAGGTTCAGTTCTTTTCTGTTGCTGTCTGGTTGCCACATTTTTAAAATCAAATTTATTCAGGTACAATTTACATATTAAATGTACCCATTTTAAGTATCAATGAATTTTGACAAATGCATACATGCAAGCATAATCCACCAGCATAATCAAAAATATGTGTGTACATATATGTCTATAAGCATACATATATATTTTGTGCATGTGTGTGTGTAGATTTGGGAGAGAGTTTTTTTTTTTTTTGAACCTTCTTTTTTTTTTCTTCTTAAAAATACATTGCGGAGTTCTTTCCACAGCAAAGCATGCAGCTCTTATTCTTTTAATGGCTATGTAGTATTCCATTAGAAGTAGCTATCAACACTGTGTAAACTCTGTGGAATTCATTTTTTTATTATTTTTTAAACATTTTTATTAGAGTATAATTGCTTTACAATGGTGTGTTATTTTCCACTCTATAATGAAGTGAATCAGTTATACATATACATATATTCCCATATCTCTTCCCTCTTGCGTCTCCCTCCCTCCCACCCTCCCTATCCCACCCTTCTAGCTAGTCACAAAGCACCAAGCTGATCTCCCTGTGCTACAGGACTGCTTCCCACTAGCTATCTATTTTACGTTTAGTAGTGTATATATGTCCATATATACACTACCACTCTCTCACTTTCTTCCAGCTTACCCTTCCCCCTCCCCATGTCCTCAAGTCCATTCTCTAGTACGTCTGCATCTTTATTCCCGTCTTGCCCCTAGATTCTTCATGACCATTTTTTTTTAGATGCCATATATATGTGTTAGCATACGGTATTTGTTTTTCTCTTTCTGACTTACTTCACTTTGCATGACAGACTCTAGGTCCATCCACCTCACTACAAATAACTCAGTTTTGTTTCTTTTTATGGCTGAGTGATATTCCATTGTATGTATGTGCCACATCTTCTTTATCCATTCATCTGTCAATGGACATTTAGGTTGTTTCCATGTCCTGGCTATTGTAAATAGAGCTGCAGTGAACATTGTGGTACATGACTCTTTTTGAATTATGGTTTTCCCAGGGTATATGCCCAGTAGTGGGATTGCTGGGTCGTATGGTAGTTCTATTTTCAGTTTTTTAAGGAACCTCCATACTGTGGGAGAGAGTATTTTTGATGTAAAGTTCTTTGAGTTTTGAGACCAGTGTGTCTACACATGTAAGACACACCAGTGTGTCTACACATGTAAACATCTCTACAATCAAGATACTAAATAATTTCATTACCCTAAAAAATTCCCTCCTGCTACCCCTTTGCAGGCATATCCTTCACAGACCCCCAGATGCTCACAGCCACTGATCTCTTCTCTGTCTCCATAGTTTTGCCCTGTCCAGAATGTCATTTAAATTCGATCATATAGTATGTAATGTTCTGAGACTTCTTTCACTTAGTATAATTCCTTTGAGATTCATTCACATTGTGTGCCTCAATAGTTCATTCTTTTTACTCTTATGTAGTATTCTGTGTCATGGAAGTACCACAATTTATGCATTTACCCATTGAAAGGCACTTGGATAGTGTTCAGTTCTTGGCGATTGTGAATAAAACTGTTATAAACCTTTTTGTACAGTTTTTTGCATGAACATAAGTTTTTATTTCTCTAGGGAAAAACATGGGGAAGGGGTTGCTGGGTCACAGTAAATGTATGTCTACATTTATAAGGAAATGCCAAATTATTTTCCAGAATGACTGGTTCGTTTTGCATTTCCCAGCAGCAGTGTATGAGAGTCTCAGTCAGCACATTCTTAGTAGCACTTGGTAGTGTTAAGGGGTCTTTCGTTTTTGTTTTTATTTTTTGTTATAGTATTTTGTTTGTTTTTTTGTTTCTTTTAGTCATTCTAATCAGTGTGTAGTGCTTTTAACATACAGTTCCCTAGTGGTTAATGATGTTGAGCATCTTTTTACTTATCTGCTATCTGTATGTCTTATTTGGTGAAATATTTATTCAAGTCTTTTGCCCATTTTTTCACTGGGTGTTTGTTTTCTTGCAGTCAAGTTTTGAGATTTCTTTGTATATTCTGAATACATTGCTTTGTCAGATACAGGATATGCAGATGTTTTCTTCCAGTCTTTATCATCCTCTTTTTTTTTTTTTTTTTTTTGCATTATGCGGGCCTCTCACTGTTGTGGCCTCTCCCGCTGCGGAGCACAGGCTCCAGACGTGCAGGCTCAGCAGCCATGACTCAAAGGCCCAGCCGCTCCACAGCGTGTGGGATCTTCCCAGACCGGGGCACGAACCCATGTCCCCTGCATCGGCAGGTAGACCCTCAACCACTGCACCAACAGGGAAGCCCCAATGATCTATTTTGAGTTAACTTTTTTGTAAGGTGTAAAATTAGGATTTTTTGAATATGGATGTCCAATTATTGCAACACCATTTGTTGAAAAAATTCCCTTTCTTCATTGAATTGCCTTTGCACCTTTGTCAAAAATCAATTGACTGTATATTTAACTATTCTGTTCCATTGATTGATGTTGTTTCACCAGTACCACACTGTGGCTTTATCATAAGTCAAAATAAAGTACTATGGTTATTCTAATTCATTCTTTTTTTTTTTTCAAAATTGTTCTATTACAATTCCTGTGTCTTTACATGTAACTTTAGAATCAGCTTATCTGTATCTATAAAATATCTTTATTGGATTTTTATTTGAATTTATTTAAATCATATCAGTTTGAGAAAAATTGGTATCTTAATTATATCAAGTCTTCTAATCCATGAACATGGTATCTCTCCACTCATTTGGGTCTTTCTTTTTTATTAAGTTATTGAGTGGTGTTTTTTTAGCTTTAGTGTATAGATTCTGTACATGCTTTTAGTTAGAATTATCCAAAATTATTTTTTATGGAACTATTTTAAATTGTATAGGGTTTTTCTTTTCAGTTTACAATTGAACTATTGAAACTTGCTAGTATATAGAAATACTGGATGTATATTATAGTAGAATGCATATATAGTAGAACTTTTTCAAAGGAAAGTATAGGATGATGATTGGACTCAAAACCAATTGAAGAAATTTCATCAAAGGATGGAGAAATTTTAGTTCAAATAGAAGACTGAAGGAGACGAGATAGAGTATGATAGCTGACTTCAGACATTTGAAAACTGAGTAACTTAGGAGTCATACATTTGTTTTGCAGAGATGAAGTCTGAAATTAATGAGAAAATCAGAATTTCCACTGCCTAATATGTTTAAGAATTAATATGCTGCAAACTGGAACTCTCCAAGAAAAGAGATCTGTGAATATTTTATCATATTTTTTCTATCAGAAATCAGCCAAACTAAATAGCCTACATATTTCTAAGCTTTTAGAAACATGTTCTCTGAGCTTCCTGGATCTGTGTTTTGGTGTCTGGTTACTTTACAGGAATTCTCAGTCATTATTGTTTCAAATATTTCTTCTCCTTTCTCTCTTTCTTCTCCTTCTTGTATTCCTATTACACGTATGTTACACCTTTTGTTGTTGTCCCATGGTCCTTGGATATTCTGTTCTGTTTTTTTTTTTTTTAACTTGGTCTTTGTTCTCTTTGCTTTGGGGATTTTGAGGATTCTATTGATATATCTCTAGTTCAGAGATTCTTTCCTCTGCCTTTGGTTTTATTTTAAATAAATCTTAATGTTGGGAAGCTTACATCTCTCTCTTTAAGAGTCAGGAACTGTGATGAGTTTGAGATTTTACCTTACTTGGAAGCTAATAACTTAGCCTGGCACAGTTTTGTGAGTGCTGGCAGAAGGCATAAGACTCCTGAGTCAGAGATAAAGGCACAGCAAGTAGCCTGTGGATCACATTTGTGCCAGTTCCCCTTGTCCCCACTGTCTCACAGGGACACTGCACAGGGTCCAAGTGGATGTTGCACAGGCAGTGTGTCTTCATCAAGCACGGAAACCTTGAGCTTAGGGAACTTGAATCTTCTGTAATGGGCAGTAAGCCTGCCTGAATTCTTTTCCCTAAATTAAATCATTACCTTTATGATACTGCACAGTAAACAACCCTGTTTTCTTGCTCCAGGGAAAGACACTATCTCCATTTTCCAATGCTGTTTGCTATACAAACATCCTTGAAAAGATAGTCCAGACCAGAGATGGTCAATGCCTTTGCTCACAAGACATGCAGAAGCATAAGAGACTCATAGAGAATTGTCTTATAAAGGAGAAGGAAGGAAGCAAGCAAGCAAGAAAGAAAGAAAGAAAAGGAGGGAGGGAGGAAGGAAAAAAGAAATGGAAGAAAGAAAAGACAGGAGAAAGGGAGAGAGAGATAGAGTTCAGCATTTGAAAGATTTTTTAAAATATTTATCTATTTATTTATTTATTATTTTTGGTTGAGGCATGCGGACTCTCAGTTGTGGTATACATGTGGAATCTCATTCCCTGACCAGGGATCAAACCCCGGCCCCCTGCATTGGGAGTGCGGAGTCTTACCCACTGGAACACAAGGAAAGTCCCTGAAAGATTTTTATATACATCCCAAAGGGAACAAATTACCTCTAGAGGTAAATTTTGCCTAAATTAAGCTTGTTCGTATGCACAGAATAGAATTGGTGTTAGACCAGAGAGCAATACTGTACAACTCTGTGTATTTGAATGACAAGAACATTTACAGATATGGGTTATTTGAAGAGGCTGCTGGAAATATTTTCATCCTCACCTCCATGGGGCAGTTCAGACTAGATTATGTTACCTCAGTTATACTCAGTGATAGGGGTCCCCATCAATATCTGACCTTTGCAAATGATAACAATACAATTGTTCTAAAAGTTTTTGAGATCCAAGCTTGATTCTAAACTGCCTTTATTCTAGAACATAAGCAAGACTGAGCATATTTTGAGGCATGAAGGAAATAGACTAAAGAGATCTATTAGGGAGAAAAATGAGTAGAGGATAAAGGAGCTATATATAAGTGGCATTGGTGACAATATTTTGTGTAGTCAATGGATACTACACCAGCAGTATTGGCAGTGTCAAGAGAACCTTGGCACAGGTATCAGTACCACCTATGTCAATATGGCATGGCAGTATCAGTGTACACATGTACACTGAACCAGTAGTGATGGCACCTGCACTGGGTCTTACCTAAGTACTGCATATAGAAGACATCACCAGCAAACTAAAGTGAAAGAGGAGGCAAATAACAGACGACTTATCACATGTAAGACACTTCTGGCAGAAATATCAAAGAGATAAGTGTCCATGCAGAGTGAATAGTGGCAGAGCCAGATGAATATTTCTTCTTTTTAATTGTCATTATTATTCTATTTTGCCCCCAAGATTGGAGTAACCTGATAAACATGGTTTACTTATAAAATAGAGACTTCATTTCTGAACACAGATGTCTTTAATGACAAATTACCCTTGTGACATTATTTCTCCCCTCAATCAAACATTCCTAATTCATAGATGCAGAAACATATAATTTTATGTGTAATACAGTTTTTAACTGAATAGGTCATGTTGACAGTATTGTTTTATTACAGAATTTTCAGGGGATTTTCTTGGGACAACTCCATTTGTAATAACTAGAATTTTTCTTTTTACTTAAGCAGCTACAATATCAGGACCAGGAACACAAAATCAATTACAAAGATTATTTAAATTCCTCTCATAAAAACCCCAACATTTATTTTAATCACAAGACAGTTTTCAAGCCTACAATATTTCTTGTCTAAACTGGAACATTTGCCTGAATCATCCAGATCTTGTTTTTCTAAGCTGACTGTGTTACACATCTTGCACGTAGCTCCGTACTTTCCTGTGGAATGAATTACGCCACCAGCTGTCGATCCAAAATTTCTCATAGTAACTTTCAAGGCAACAAGCAAGAGTAGTCCTGTCAGATAATTTTGAGTTGGCTATGCTGGTATCACCACAGGATCAGAGACATGGCTTGTCATCTTGCCTCAAGGAAGGAACACTATTTTGCTCACAGCTGGTGCCATTACTAAAACTAATGATGAGCATATCATTGTTCATTGTTCACTTGTTTGTGGAATGGAGAAATGAGTGTTTAAGACCATCTACCAGATTCTTGCTGCCTTCAGGACAAGGACAAAACCCTTCATTATTGAATATTTGGCTCTCAAGGGCCTCTCTAACTGTATCTCTTGAGGAGACCACTAATTTCTGTCCTGTGAAGCAGAACTGCTTTGCCCCAGGACAGTTCTTGGACATTCCAGAACACATTTACAATCTCTTGCTTGACTACCAAAATAGACAATTACCACATTGTGGATAGATTTTACTAAATTAATTTTCTGAGGGCAAACTCAGTCCAAAGCTCTTGTCAGACACTTCTCCAAACATCCTTGTGTCAGTCAGGGGAAGCTAAGTAATGCTGAGGTAACAAATAATACTATAATCTAAGTGGCCTATAAAACCTGAGGTTAGTTTTTCTCACTCACAGGATATGTCCACAGCAGATCAACAGTGGGACTTTGTGCATAATAATCACCCTCAGTCCAGCGCACACAGGCTGAGGGAATAGAAACTATCCAGAACATGTCAGTCACAGTGACAGAGGGAAAAGAGACTGGCAGAGCTGGCTCTTAAGTTTCTGCCTGAGAGTGCCACAGGATGCTCCTGCTCAAAACTGTATTAGCCAAAGCAAGTCATATGGTCACACCTGAAATCAATTAACAGGCCAAGAGTGTATAATCCCCCTCTGAGGAGGGACTGCAAATATTGCTAAACAGTAATAATTCTACCACCACCATGTACTGAAAAATAGAATGTAGAATGTCTAATCAGTCACTTAATGGTATGTGGGTCTAAACCCAGGTTATCCTCACAATGACTTGTGGGGGTGGGGGCAGAGATCAAATATACCATTGTATTTTTTACTTTAATAACTGGAGAAATATAGGCTAAAAGTTCTTTTTGCTAAAAATGAAACTTACCAAAACAATTATAAAATTAATTAAAACAGTTACAGAGTTCTTTTCAAATCACTGGAGAAGCTAAAAGCAAATTAAAGAAAATTCATACAGCAAAAGATCAAAAACAAAAGAAAGAGCAATTGCATCAAAAAGAATAAAATACTTAGGAATACACCTACCTAAGGAGACAAAAGTCCTGTACTCCAAAAACTATAAGACACTGATGAAAGAAATTGAAGACTACACAAACAGATGGAAAATATACCTTGTCTTGGATTAAAAGAATCAATATTGTCAAAATGACTACACTACCCAAGGCAATCTACAGGTTCAGTACAATCCCTATCAAATTACCAATGGCATTTTTCACAGAGCTAGAACAAAAATCTTAAACCTAGAACAAAAATCTTAAAATTTGTATGGAGACACAAAAGACCCCAAATAGCCAAAGCAATCTTGAGAAGGAAAAACAGAGCTGGAGGAATCATGCTCTCTGGCTTCAGACTATACTACAAAGCTACAGTCATCAAAACAATATGATACTGACACAAAAACAGAAATATAGATAAATGGTACAGGATAGAAAGCCCAGAAATAAGCCCACGCACCTATGGTCAATTAGTCTATGACAAAGGAGGCAAGAATATACAATGGAGGAATAAATGGTCTCTTCAATAAATGGTCCTGGGAAATCTGGACAGCTACATGTTAAAAAATGAAATTAGAACATTCTTTAACACCATACACAAAAATAAACTCAAAATGGATTAAAGACTTAAATGTAAGACCAGATACTATACTATATAGTATACTATATATATAGTATACTATACTATATAGTATACTATATATATAGTATACTATACTATATATATACTATATATACTATATATATACTATATATAGTATACTCTATATATAGTATACTATACTATATATATAGTATAGTATACTATGTAGTATACTATACTATAACTAAGTGTTTTATAAAACACTTAGAGGAAAACATAGACAGAACACTCTTTGACATAAATTGCTGCAATATCTTTTTTGAGCTGTCTCTTAGAGTAATGGAAATAAAAACAAAAATAAACAATTAAACTCAAAAGCTTTTGCACAGCAAAGGAAACCATAGAGAAAACGAAAAGACAACCCTCAGAATGGGAGAAAATATTTGCAAACAAAGCAACTGACAGGGGATTAATCTTCAAAATATACAAACAGCTCATGCAGCTCAATATCAAAAAAACAAACAACCCAATCAAAAAATGGGTGGAAGACCTAAATAGACATTTCTCCAAAGAAGACATACAGATGGCCAAAACACACATGAAAAGATGCTCAAAATCACTAATTATTAGAGAAATGCAAATCAAAACTACAATGAGATATCATCTCACACCAGTCAGAATGGCCATCATCAAAAAAATCTACATACTATAAATGCTGGAGAGGGTGTGGAGAAAAGGGAACCCTCTTGCACTGTTGGTGGGAATGTAAATTGATACAGCCACTATGGAGAACAGTACGGAGCTTCCTTAAAAAACTAAAAATAGAACTACCATATGACCCAGGAATCCCACTCCTGGGCATATACCCAGAGCAGAACATGGTTTGATAGGATACATGTACCCCAATGTTCATTTCAGCACTGTTTACAATAGCCAAGACATGGAAGCAACCTAAATGTCCATTGACAGATGAATGGATAAAGAAGATGTGGTACATATATACAATGGAATATTACTCAGCCATTAAAAAAACAATGAAATAATGCCATTTGCAGCAACATAGGTGGACGTGGACATTATCATACTAAGTGAAGTAAGTCAGACAAAGACAAATATATGATATCACTTATATGAAGAATCTTTTAAAAAAATTGATACAAATGAACTTATTTACAAAACAGAAACAGACTCACAGACTTAGAGAAGGAACTTATAGTTACCAGGGGGAAAGGGTTAGGGGGAGGGATAGATTGGGAGTTTGGGATTGACATGTACACACTTCTATATTTAAAATAGGCAACCAACAAGGATCTACTGTATAGCACAGGGAACTCTGCTATACTCTGCTCAATATTCTGTAATAACCTAAATGGGAAAAGAATTTGAAAAAGAATAGATACATGTATATGTATAACTGAATCACTTTCCTGTACACCTGAAACTAACAAAACATTGTTAATCAACTGTGCTCCAATATAAAATAAAAATTAAAAAGAAAAGAAAGAGCAAACATGCACAAGAGATAAAAAGTTTAACAAAGTTTAGCAGAAGACTGCATATAGCAATTATCATTGCATACACAAAGGTTTAGTATCCCATAATGAGGCAAATACTAATTAAAAGGTAAAAACCAACTATATGCTGCTTGAGAGACAAACCTAAAGTAAAATAAAACAGAAAAGTAAAAAAAAAAAAAAAAAGGAACAGACAATTTAAATTGTAAGCACAAGCAAAAAAAAAAAAAAAGCTGATAGGGAAATATCAATTTAAGGTAGAGTTCAAATCAAAAAAGAATTAAATGTAATAACGAAGACATTTAAGAGTGATAAAAATAACAATTCACAATGGAAAGAGAGTAGTTATTAACTAACAGATATGTCCCCACAAAACAGGAGATACAACTCCAGGCCTGTGTGAAGCAAGGGAGTAGAACTGGACCCCTTACATAAAGTCTAGAGTTTCAGTCTGTCCCATCCATAGAGAAATGGGAAATTCTGCCCATAGTACTAGAAGCTATGAATTAACTTATTGGCTGCTCAGAAACTTGGAAGTAAAACAAAATCACCCAAGAAAATAAAAATCCCAAGCCTCCTACATTCACATGTGTGGGATCTGAATGTTCAAAATCTGCTTAGACAAGAACAAAAGGCTAAGATAATATTAAAATTAGTCAAGGTAAATCAATCGCAGTATCTTCCCACATTGTAGTGCTGTACAGCAATGAGAGAGATCAACACTACCACACACAAATATGCTTGAACCTTACAAGTACAGTGTTGAATGAAAGAATCTGTTCAGAAAACTACATAAAGTTTAAATATAAACAGACCCAAGTGACAGTGATAAAATGGGGATTATCTTGTGCAGGATGGAAGTGATATTGACTGACAGGCAGGCTTCTGAGCTGCCTGTAATGTTGGTTCTCAATCTGGGTGTGAGTTTCAGAAAGGTGTTCTATTTGTGAAAATGTATTAAGCTGTACACTTATGATATTGCTCTTTTTTATATGGATATTACATTTATACTTCATTATCTCCATTATACATTAGATGTCAATAAAAAGAAAGGAAAATATGTCCTGAGCTGTTGAAACTCAATTAAAAACAGATCCCAGGGCTTCCCTGGTGGCGCAGTGGTTAAGAATCCGCCTGCCGATGCAGGGGACACGGGTTCGTGCCCTGGTCCGGGAAGATCCCACATGCCGCGGAGCAACTAAGCCCGTGAGCCATGGCCGCTAGGCCTGCGCGTCCGGAGCCTGTGCTCCGCAACGGGAGAGGCCACAGCAGTGAGAGGCCCGCATACCGCAAAAAAAAAAAAAAAAAAAAAAAAAAAAAAAAAAAAAAAAAAAAACAGATCCCATTCTCTAGAGACATTTTCACAACCCAGCCCAGGGTTGTGCAACTTCCATTTGTCCGTTAGCCAGGACAAATGAAACTCCCTCAGGAAACAAACAACAACCTTTACCTGATAAACTCACAAGGAAAAAAATTACAAACATTCAGATATGACCAATACCAATAGTGGTATTGGTAACAGTATTTTGTAAACTAAGTTTTCATTTCCCAAAAAGAATGCCAGAAAAATCCATTGATCAATGAAAACTAAGTTTATTGGAGTTAGTGTGATAAGGAAGGACACAAACTGGACAAAGTCTGAATGATGACCCAGAAGAATAAAATCAAGACAGGATACATGTTGGGTTTTAGGGCCTGAGCTAGATGATTTTAAGATGAGTCTTGGAGGGCAGGGAACTGGTTGGGTTTGGGTAAAGTTTATGACATAATAGTTTTGGGTAGATAAACACAATGAAACTAAGGTCTCGAAGCAAGTTCTTGATAAGTAAGATATTTTCATTGGTTTACAACCCGGAGCAAGTATTTCCTAGAGGAATTACCTAAGCTAGATTTGCCTGGTCCCAGTGCTGGTTAGTCAAAAACAGGAAAGAATGATTTAGTCCAGAATTGATCAGCACATGGACAGGAAAGTATGGTGTTTTCAGTGGTATGCATTTATATCTTCAAACACAAAAATGATATTTTCAAATTTGAAATGATATATACAAATACAAAATTATATTTTTAAATATTACAAAATAATATTTTCAAATACAAAAAATATATATACTTTTTCAAATACAAAACTTTTATAAACATAGCAAATAAAAATATAAATTAACAATAAATGTTAAAACTGTTATTCAAATTATTGACATAATATTAATGAAAATAAAAATTTTTTTAAATCTAAACATTAAATAAAAATAAAACAAAAACTAAATTAAATTACATTTTTAAAAGATTCAGTGAGTGCACCTTTTTATAGGTAATGAGCTATAATTTGTTTCAAAGAAGCCTTTCTGGCTTACCTTTGTCTTCCTTACTTTTATTATAAAACAATTAAGGTTCCAAGTCAGGGACTTCTCTGGTCATCCAGTGGCTAAGACTCCATGCTCCCAGTGCAGGGGGCCCAGGTTCAATCCCTGGTCAGGGAACTACATCCCACATGCCGCAACCAAGAGTTTACATGCTGCAACTAGAAGATCCTGCATACCCCAACTAAAGACCTGGTGCAGCCAAATAAATAAATAAACTTTAAAAAAAAAAATAAAGATTCCAGGCTTCCCTGGTGGCACAGTGGTTGAGAGTCCGTCTGCCGATTCAGAGGACACGGGTTCGTGCCCCGGTCCGGGAAGATCCCACATGCCGCGGAGCGGCTAGGCCTGTGAGCCATGGCCGCTGAGCCTGCGCGTCCGGAGCCTGAGCTCCGCAACGGGAGAGGCCACGGCAGTGAGAGGCCCGTGTACCACACACACAAAAAAAGAGAGAGATTCCAATTCAGTTAATAGGATCACTTTCAATTCTGTCATGTTACTATTCTTGTTCAGAAAGTTTTGATTAAAATACAAATTATTCTTGCAATAGAAATTTTCTAGTTATTGTTTCTTCCTCCTCTTCTGGATTATGGAGATAAGTGAAGACATTGCCTCATTCAAAATTTCATTTCAGGGTAAAATAAATTTCTCTCTTAAGTCACTGTTATTTTGAGTCTCTGCTACATGTAGCCAAACCTAACTATTACAGAAAATCCAATAAAAGATTTGCAAACATTATGGATAAAATTATAAAGCATTATTGAAAGACTTTAAGTTAGACCTAAATGGTATCTTTCTATCCATTTTCTTCTGTGCTTTGTTTTTGTCACTCATTGTTATGGTTTTTACATTTTTCCATTGACACGAATGTATCAGGACCTGTGCCCTGGAGGATATTACACATGGCCACAGGAGATAAACATAAGCGTGTTCCTTGATTGTATAGAATTATATTGGGCACAATTTGAATGCCCATAAATAGATTAAAAGATTCGATATTTTAAAAGTCAATTATCCCCAAGTTATTCTATAAATACAATAAAATTCTGATTCCAAATTCCAATTCAAGAGGGGTTTTTAGTGAAATTAACAAATTAATTCTAATGTACAGGGAAAAGCAAAGGGCCAAGAATAGCCAAGGCAGTTTTTTTTTAAAAAAAGAAAAGAACAAGTTAGGGAGACTTGCTTTTCTAAATATAAAGACTTATTATAAAGCTTTAGTAACTGAAACAGTTAGTGAATAGTAACTAAGAGAGTTACACTTATAGTAACTAACACAGGAAAGGCAGAGAAATAAGACTAGATCCACACATACAAGAAATCCTGATGTTGGCAGAGGGAGTATTGCAGATTAGTCATTAAACAATTATCTAAAAATAATTGTTAATGGCATGATTTGTAACACATACAGGTGGGAAGTCTCAATACTGTAACATGTCATTTCTATTTATTCTATAAATTCAATACACTTTTAATTGACTCCAAGTAAATTTTTCTTTTTTAAAAATTTTTAGTAGAGTATAGTTGCTTTACAATGTTGTGTTAGTTTCTACTGTACAGCAAAGTGAATCAGTTATATGTATACATATATCCTCTCTTTTATAGATTTCCTTCCCATTTAGGTCACCACAGAGCATTGAGTAGAGTTCCCTGTGCTATACAGTAGGTTCTCATTAGTTATCTATTTTATACATAGTAGTGTATATATGTCAATCCCAGTCTCCCAATTCATCCCACTCCCTTTCCCCCTTGGTATCCATAAGTTTGTCCTCTACATCTGTGTCTCTATTTCTACTTTGGAAATAAGTCCATCTGTACCATTTTTCTAGATTCCACATATAAGTGATATCATACAATATTTGTTTTTCTTTTTCTGACTTACTTCAATCTGTATGACAGTCTCTAGGTCTATCCACATCTCTGCAAAACTATTTCATTTATTTTTGTGGCTGAGCAATATTCCATTGTATATATATATATATACCAAATCTTCTTTATCCATTCCTCTGTTGATGGACATTTAGGTTGCTTCCATGTCCTGGCTATTGTAAATAGTGCTGCAATGAACATTGAGGTGCATGTGTCTATTTGCATTATGGTTTTCTCAGGGTATATGCCCAGGACTGCGATTGCTGGATCATATGGTAGATCTATTTTTAGTTTTTTAAGGAACTTCCATACTGTTCTCCATAGTGGCTGTATCAATTTTCATTCCCACCAACGGTGTAGGAGAGTTCCCTTTTCTCCACATCCTCTCCAGCATTTATTGCTTGTAGATTTTTTGATGATGGCCATTCTGACTGGCATGAGGTGATATCTCTTTGTAGTTTTGATTTGCATTTCTCTAATAATTAATGATGTTGAGCATCTTTTCATGTGCCTTTTGGCCATCTGTATGTCTTCTTTGGAGAAATATCTATTTAGGTCTTCTGCCCTTTTTTTTTTTTTTTTTTTTTTGCAGTACGTGGGCCTCTCACTGTTGTGGCCTCTCCCGTTGCGGAGCACAGGCTCCGGATGCGCAGGCTCAGCGGCCGTGGCTCACAGGCACAGCCGCTCCGCAGCGTGTGGAATCTTCCTGGACCAGGGCATGAACTCGTGTCCCCTGCATCGGCAGGCGGACTCTCAACCACTGCACCACCAGGGAAGCCCTTCTGCCCATTTTTGGATTGGGTGGTTTGCTTTTTTGATATTGAGCTTCATGAGCTGTTTGTATATTTTGGAGATTAATCCCTTGTCAGTTGCTTTGTTTACAAATATTTTCTCCCATTCTGACGGTTGACTTCATGGTTTTGTTTATGGTTTCCTTTGCTGTGTAAAAGTTTTAAATTTAATTAGGTCCCATTTTTTATTTTTGTTTTCATTTTCATTTCTCTAGGAGGTGGGTCAAAAAGGATATTGCTGCAATTTATGTCTAAAAGTATTCTGCTTATGTTTTCCTCTAAGAGTTTTGTAGTATCTGGCCTTACATTTAGGTCTTTAATCCATTTTGAGTTTATTTTTGTGTATGGTGTTAGGAAGTGTTCTAATTTCATTCTTTTACATGTAGACATCCAGTTTTCCCAGCACCACTTATCAAAGAGACTGTGTTTTCTCCATTGTATATCCTTGCCTCCTTTGTCATAGATTAGTTGACCACAGGGCTTAGGTTTATCTCTGGGCTTTCCATCCTGTTCCGTTGATCTATATTTCTGTTTCTGTGCCAGTACCATACTGTCTTGATAACTGTAGCTTTATAGTATAATCTGAAGTCAGGGAGACTGATTCCTCCAGCTCCATTTTTCTTTCTCAAGATTTCTTTGGCTATTCGAGGTCTTTTGTGTTTCCATATAAATTGTAAAATTTTTTGTTCAAATTCTGTGAAAAATGCCATTGGTAGCTTGATAGGGATTGCATTGAATCTGTAGATTACTTTGAGTAGTGTACTTATTTTCACAATATTGATTCTTCCAATCCACGAACGTGGTATATCTCTCCATCTGTTTGTGTGGTCTTTGATTTCTTACATCAATGTCTTACAGTTTTCTGAGTATAGGTCTTGCCTCCTTAGGTAGCCTTATTCCTAGGTAATTTATTCTTTTTGTTGTGATGGTAAATGGGATTGTTTCCTTAATTTCTATTTCTGACCTTTTGTTGTTAGTGCCAAGTAAATTTTTCTTAAAGAATAGACATATGCACACACACACCAAACTACAAAAATGATTGATAAATTTAGCTATATTAAAATTTAGAATGTCTTTACAATAGAAGATAATATAAATAAAATTAGTAGACCAGCCAAAAATTGGAAAAATAGATTTGCAGTATATTTGTTGCAATAAACAACAAATGATTACTATAGAAAGTAAATTTAAAAGTCATATAATCAAAAGTAAAAGATAAACAATGAATAGAAAACTGTACAAAAAATATGGACAATTTACAGAAGAGGTAAACAAAAATACAGTAAATATAATTTAAAAATACCCTGACTATTAACCAGGGAAATGATAATTAAAACAGCAGAATGTCATTTCAACCATCACATAGGTAAAATTTTAAAAGCCAAATCAAATCTTTACCACTTGGTAATTAAAATTCCACACACTCTCTCTCTTATAATCACTACTAGATTAAATAAGAAGCCCAAATACTGTCTAATTCACAGTGTGGATAGAACAATTTATTTACTAATTTCCCTATTAATAAGCATTTATCTAGTTTCTAGTTTTGGGGGCCCTACAGACAATGCTGCAAATAAATATCTTTATACATAAAAAAAGAGAGAGAGAGAGAGAAGCCAGGACTTCCCTGGTCGTCCAGTGATAAAGAATCTGCCTTCCAATGCAGGGGACACGGATTCGATCCCTGGTCGGGGAACTAAGATCCCACATGCCGCAGGACAACTAAGCCTGCAAGCTGCAACTACTGAGCCTGTGCACCACAACTACTGAGCACGTGCCGCAACTACTGAAGGCCATGTGCTGCAACTACAGAAGCCCGTGCACCTAGAGCCTATGCTCCACAACAAGAGGAGTCACTGCAATGAGAAGCCCACACACCGCAATGAAGAGTAGCCCCCACTCGCTGCAACTAGAGGAAGCCCACCTGCAACAACAAAGACCCAGTGCAGCAAAAAAAAAGGGATGTTTTCATTACATTTAAGTAGAGAATCGTATGCCGAAATACTGTCAAGAAGGTTTTTTCACTTAACTTATGTGGAACCCAAACATAGCAATTAACATGGCCAAGCTGGTGGAAATGATTTCCAACCCTTGATTTGGATATTTTGAGTATGTGAGCTATCTCCCGCGTGGTATAACGTTGATTGTTCTCAATTAATGTCTTGATTTGATCGCTATCAACTTCAGCTAGTCTACCCGACCATGGATCATCGTCCAGTGAGAAATCTCCAGCATGAAACTTCTCAGACCAGTTTTGATATGTTTGATCAGTCACAGCACCTTCTCCATACAATGCACAGATCTTTTTTTGTGTTTCAGTTGCATTTTTACCTTTCTTGAAATAATAAATCTTAATATGCCGAAAATGTTGCTTTTTTCTTCCATCTTCAATATTGAAATGGCTACACAAAAACTCATCAATTCTGATAAGTCTTTTATTTTTAATGTACGCTGATATGACAGCTGTCACATACAATCTAGCAAAATTGTTTCAAATGAAGTTCAGTCCAGTGGTTAAGACTTCCCCTTCCAATGAAGGGCGTGCAGGTTCGATCCCTGATTGAGGAGCTAAGATCCCACATGCCTTTCGGGCAAAAAACCAAAACATAAAACAGAAGAAATACTGTAACAAATTCAATAAAGAATTTTTAAATGTTCCACAGGAAAAAAATATCTTAAAAAAGGCCAATTCATTAAAGGTAAGCTTTTACCAACAGAGAGGTTGGAAACTTTATCCAGAAATGTTAAGACTGCATCGGGGTAGAGTTGAATCTGTCAGAACACAACAACTTAAAGCTCTAACAGTCTACTCCACACTCATGTCCTACAAGCTTTCCAGCTAAGACTGCCAGACAAGTTGAACAGCAAAACCAGATACAACTGACCAAAAAAAAAAAAAAAAAAGTAGCCCAACTTAGCAAGACTTGACATAGAAAATGGATAGACAACATTCAATTTTACAGCCTCTATTTGACAAAAGACTGCATGCCTATGTGCATTCAAGTCACATCATAGTAATTAAACTCAATTTTTTTCATATTTTTATTGTAGCAAGGTATACATAATATGTTTGCCGTTCTAACCATTTCTAAGTGTACCGTTGAATGGGAATTACATTCACAATGTGGTGCCACTACCACCACTTAAATTTTTTAATGGACATTTATATTCATTCGTCTGTCAATACAGCAGGCTGGGATGGAGATCACATGTTGAACAAAAACTGCCATGGTCCATGCCTTCATGTGGCCTTAATGGACTAAGGTGCTGTTTTGGTTTTTTTTCTTTGCGGTCAGATGATGGTGAAGTCTTTCTGTACATCGGAAGATGGGCAGGGTTGAAAGTGGCCGTGGATACCCTGCAGAGGTCATGGATTGGCGCGGGCGAAGGGGCGGTCTTCCAACGCCCGATTCCAGAGTCCGAGGCAAGAAGGATCTTAGCGCTCCCCGAACGGGCGGGGCCGATGGCAGGGCGGGACGGAGGAGCCGCAGAGAGGCTTGGGCGGGGCCGAGGGCGGGGCCGAGGGCGAGTCCTAGGTGGGGCGACGGCGAGGGGCGGGGTCGGGGCGCGTCTGGGCGGAAGTGGCGGGAGGGTCCGTTTCGGGTGACTACTCCCTCCGGCAGGGCCTGGGTCTGCACCCGGCGACGCTAGGTCCGCAGCGCGGAGTGGCGGCTTCGCCTCTGGCCCATCTCCACAGCGGTGGTGGCCTGAGGGGAAGGCTGAGTGGGATGCGGCTGACGCGGAAGCGTCTCTGCTCGATTCTTATCGTCCTGTACTGCCTCTTCTCCATCTACGCTGCCTACCACGTCTTTTTCGGGCGCCGCCGCCGGACGCAGGACGTGTCCTCGCGGGGCCTCCGGAAGGTGGCTGACCCGGCGCGGGAGAGGCGAGGCCGAGGTAGGACACCGGCCCGCGGCCTCCCTCCTCGGCTGCGCGCCGGGACTCGGGGCTGCGGGCTGGTGGGGCTGGGCTAGCGGAGCCGCGCGGCCACCGGTCCTGCTCTCGGGTCCGGGATTGCCCCCAGGCCCCGAGGTGCGCTTTTCCTCCTTCAACTCTCGATAGCCAGCCCAGGCCTCGGGATTGAAGGATGTATGTATGAATGCCCCCGTCCTCGCCCAAGTCCCACACGCCGTCCCCACTCCCTACCCCTGGGGCTGACAGGTGCGCACACCTTTAAAACACATCTTAAATATCCAAGATATTTAGGTCTTCTGCCCATTTTTGGATTGGGTTGTTTGTTTTTTTGTTATTGAGCTGCATGAGCTGCTTGTAAATTTTGGAGATTAATCCTTTGTCAGTTGCTTCATTTGCAAATATTTTCTCCCATTCTGAGGGTTGTCTTTTGGTCTTGTTTATGGTTTCCTTTGCTGTGCAAAAGCTTTTAAGTTTCATTAGATCCCATTTGTTTATTTTTGTTTTTATTTCCATTTCTCTAGGAGGTGGGTCAAAAAGGATCTTGCTGTGATTTATGTCATAGTGTTCTGCCTATGTTTTCCTCTAAGAGTTTGATAGTGTCTGGGCTTACATTTAGGTCTTTAGTCCATTTTGAGTTTATTTTTGTGTATGGTGTTAGGGAGTGTTCTAATTTCATACTTTTACATGTAACTGTCCAGTTTTCCCAGCACCCCTTATTGAAGAGGCTGTCTTTACTCCACATAATTCAAAGAGTCATGTACCAAAATGTTCATTGCAGCTCTGTTTACAATAGCCAGGACATGAAAGCAACCTAAATGTCCATCAACAGATGAATGGTTAAAGAAGATGTGGCACATATATACAATGGAATATTTACTCAGCCATAAAAAGAAACGAAATTGAGTTATTTGTAGTGAGGTGGATGGACCTAGAGTCTGTCATACAGAATGAAGTAAGTCAGAAAGAGGAAAACAAATACTGTATGCTAACACATATATATGGAATCTAAGAAAAAAACAAGTCATGAAGAACCTAGGGGTAAGACCGGAATAAAGACACAGACCTACTAGAGAATGGACTTGAGGTTATGGGGAGGGGAAAGGGTAAGCTGTGACAAAGTGAGAGAGTGGCATGGACAAATATACACTACCAAATGTAAAATAGATAGCTAGTGGGAAGTAGCTGCATAGCACAGGGAGATCAGCTAGGTGGTTTGTGACCACCTAGAGGGGTGGGAGGGAGGGAGACGCAAGAGGGAAGAGATATGGGAACATATGTATATGTATACATGATTCACTTTGTTATAAAGCAGAAACTAACACACCATTGTAAAGCAATTATACTCCAACAAAGATGTTAAAAAATATATATCCAAGATATCGTCACGAAATGCCAGAGATTCGCTGGAACGCCACTGGCTTAAGGACATCTATTCCCATATTGAAACAAAGAGCCTGCTCTTATCCTGCTGTGACTTCGGAAGGCCAGAGTGCTTCATCTCCAAGTTTTGATCCCCTCTCTTGTATTTTGACCTATGTCAGGATCGGACTCAGGCTTATTTCTCCCTTCTTTCAGAATTTTGCACAATAGTATCTGAAACTGTGGGACACTTTTCATGTTGAAGTCAAGTTTTTATGTATAGGTTGCTTTACATATATACGATCTGTAAAGAACTGGCAAAAGTTAAACTTGTAACTTGATGCGTATTACTGTACCCAGTCATTTTAGAAGGCATTGTTTGGGAGAGAGAATTTCCTGCCTCGTGTCAACATTTTATTATTTTATATCAAGCTCTTTCAGGTTAACGGTTCAATCAAAATTAAATTATGATTTTCTTTTTTTATTTTTACAGTATTAAACCAGTTCAAATTCTGTTGCTTTATCTTTGAAAAATTGAAGTTAGGATGTAATTAAAACTCCCTAACGTCTAATTTAAATGGCTTGAATTTATCTACAACTGAAGCTCTACCTTATTGATAACTCTTGTTACTCTTTTTATAACATAGAACAATCTACTTTGAGAAGTGAAGAATGGAATCCTTGGGAAGAAGATGAAAAAAATGAGCAAAAACACAGACTACAGATATTAAGTAAGTCCACAAAAGAGAAAAAAGACTTCCATGTACAAATCTGGGGCAAAGCTGCCATTGGTAAGTTAATATTTAAAGCTGAGACATGTAGAAAGCACTTTGTTAATATAGTTACAGTTTATTTCATCATTTGTTAAGACATACTGATGTATTTTTTCACTTTTTCTCAATATTCCATTTCTCTTTTCTGTTAGACAACATCTGTGTAAATGCACACACACATGCACACATATATTCTATTGTTGGTCTTTAGCAGAGCACAGCTTTATTTGTCAATACAAAGAGTGGGTTGTGTATGCATAATTATAATGAAATGCCTATGTCAACTGAATTTTCATGGAATTATGTGTTTATTGGACACTTGATGCACAAGTATAAGATGTGGCCCCTGCCCTTAATGGCCAAACAAGTTTTGGAAACGTTGAACTGAACAAAGTTGAACAAGGTTCTTTTTTGCAGGGCTTTGTCAGAGCCTTTAATATGCCAGTGTTCATTGTGAATGTCTAAGAAGGGGATATAGTATGTAGTTGATTAAACTTGTTTGCCCACAAAAGCATTTTTGCTCTGAGTATCATGAGAGTGTAGTGTTCCAAGTTATATGATATGCTCAATTAGAGAATGGGGCACCCTCAATGACAGAAGAGTCAGAAGGAATTTAGTGAGTTAGAAGGGGCTTTCTTTGGCCATAAAACATTAGTTAGATTTATGTATAGTAAGGGATATGGATAGAAGGTACCAGGTGAAAGGAAAGTAAACAGAATAGTAGTGCCTGACCCATGATGTTTCATAAATTCATAGACACTTGCATACATACATATATACATCCTTGAAAATTACTACTGACCTCTGAAGTTCTAGTACCCAGACCCAGGCATCCAATCATCAAGTTCTAGCAATTTTTTTGTCTATAAAATCTCTAATATTAATTTCTTCCTTTAAATTTCCACTTCCCCATTCTAGTTTTTAATTATATCAACTTCTTAACAAGTTTCATGTTTTCAGACTTTTCTCATTTCAATCCAATAGGCACAAAATGTCCAGATGAGCTTTATCAAGCACTGCATTCATTCATTGGCCTATTCTCTAGGCACAGTCATAGGATACCAGTTATAGAAATTCCTATTCCAAAAGGGAGAAAATGGAAGGAAAATGGATTCACAGGTTTAAGCAATTTTGATATCCAGCCAGGCAAACTCCATTAGGTTTCAATGCCTGGGAGTACTCTGTGGCTCAGAGCTTTACTTCTGGACTTTCAGCTCCATGCTTGGGAAGTCATCCTTCCATTTTCAGGAAGGTTAGCATGTGTTTGCAGCCCAGTAGTTTTAGCATCCTGTTCCTGCTGTTAGGATTTTGGGAGTCCAGTAAGCTTGTTTCATTTCAAGCTGTCTCTGTCCCCTTTAGTCAAAGCTGGCAGTGTTTCTGTTAATATAACATTCTCAAGAACCTTGTGGGTCTCCCATTTATGTCACAAAGATTTGCTTTTTTAGACAAGAGTTCCTCCACAGGTCTTACCTGGATAATCCCATCTCTATTTCTAGCTTCTGCTGAGATGGCTAAGGAGATCCATAAATTAACACCTAATGTTTTCAAAAAACCCTCTTTGTAATTGAGTATTCTGACCAGGCATTAGCAAAAGGATGTCACCTACATCCTTAGCCTTCTCTCCAGAGCATGCTTTCTTGACAGTGAATCTCCTAATTTTTCACCTCTTTTGCAATCTGAATAGGCTAAGAATTTCTGAAATCATCAAGTCATTGTTCCTTTTTGCTTACCAGTTTTTTCCTCAGTCTCTCTTTTCAACTCATATTTTACTGTAATCATCAAGATGAAACCAGGCCACAACTTCAACACTTTACTTAGAAATCTCTTCAGCTAACCATCCAAGTTTATCATATAACTGCAGGACACAGTTCAGCTAAACTTTCTGCTGCTGTATAACAAAGATCCCCTTTTCTCCAGTCTCTAATGACATGTTCCTCATTTCCTTCTGAGCCCCTACCAAGAGCAATTTTAATGTGCATATTTTTACCAACAGTCAGTTTATCGTTATTTCGGTATTCTCTAAAATGATACAGGTTTTTTTCTACTGTTCTCCTCACTTTCTTCTGAGTTCTCAGAAACGAGTCACTAACATCCATATTTCTACCTACAGTCTGTTCAAGGCAATCTAATCTAGGTATTTTTAAATCATGCTTCTCAAAATTCTTCCAGCCTTTTTCCCCATTACCCAATTCCAAAGGCACTTCCAGATTTTTAAGTATTTGTTATAGCAGCACCCCATTTCCAGGTACCATAATCTATTGCTGCATAATCTATAGGTTCCTTTAGCTTCCATAACCAATTACCAAAAATTTAGTGGCTTAAAACAACACATTTTTTTAATTGATCCATAAGTGACATATAACATTATATAAATATGTTTCGGGTATACTACATATGATTTGATATATTGTATATATTGTGAAAGGATCAACATAGTAAGTCTAGTGAACATCCATCACCTCACATAGTTACAATTTTTTTCTTATGATGAGAACTTTTAAGATTTACTTTCTTAGCAACTCTCAAATATGCAATACAGTATTATTAACTGTGGTCACCATAAGTTTATTAGCTTACGTTTCTGAAACCAGAAATCTAAAATGTGTCCACAGGGCTATATTCCTTTTGGAGGCTCTAGAGGAGCATCTGTTTCCTTGCCTTTTACAGTTTCTAGTGACTGCCTGCATTCCTTGACTGATGGCCCCACCTCACTCTGACTTCTGCTTCCTCCTCACATCCCTTTCCCTCATTTTCAGTCTCCTGCCTCCCTTTCCTGAGGACCCTTGTGATTACATAGGCCCCACCTAGATAATCCAGCATAATCTCTCCACCTCAGCATCCTTACCTTAATCACATTTAGAAGGTCTCTTTTGTTTTGTAAAGTTAACATTCATAGGTGCTAGAGATTTCATCTTTGGACCTCTTGGGTTGGAGGAAAGCATTACTTAGCCTACCATATTTGGAAAGCTTTATCTGATTAGCCAAGTCTTTAAACATGGGTTTTGTGTGTCTTTTAGTACCACAGTGTAATGAGAATGGAACAAAACACATCTCTCAATATAACTTTTTAGTTACATTTACATAATTGGGCTCCCTGATTACCTCCTCATCTCCAGATTACCTCATTGTATGACAATACAGAGCTCTGAGACCTCTACTCTCAGACCTTTCATTCAGGTGAAATCATGATAAAACGTAGGAGCCAGCCTAAGGAGAAAAGACACAGTGGCATTTATTTGCAGAGGGCATCATGCAGTGAAGGATGTGTGTTCAGGTGGGGAGGAGGTAATATCTCCTTGACATATTGAATGTATATGTACATACATGAGCTTCTCTGGTTCTGTTTGGCATGAGATGGTGACTCCACCCCCAGTTTGTTATAATATAGAAACAGTCCTAATCATACAGTAACTTACACTGTAATCATATAGTAACTTACACTGTAATATAACACATTTCAGGATAAGATAGGTAGTAAAGGTCCAGTGATGATTAGAGGTTTCTCAAATTTAGAGTAAGAGAGTTTTTTGTCTTTAATATAACCCACATTTTACACTGACAACCTCTGAGTTTAGTCTCTCGTACATTAGCTGCCATATTGATGATTTTGGGCCCAAAGAGGAATAGAATCTGGTTTCCTAATCAAATGATATGAAAGAGCAGAACATAAATTCATCTCACACACTAGAGTACACCAGAAGGTAAATGCTTTCATTTTTTGTTTTTTTGATTACCAGGTTTGTATCTATGGGAGCATATTTTTGAAGGTTTACTTGAGCCCACTGATGTGACTGCTCAGCGGAGAGAAGGAAATTTAGTTGTTGAAAGAACACATTACAGGTATTAATTGTGCAACATTAACCTTTGATATGTTGCTGTACAATTTTTTATGTAAATACTAGAAGAAAAATCAGAGGAAAATATATCAATATTTATAGAAAATATTTTCACTTCAACTTGTGAAGGATGGAGAGATAAATCTCATGTACATATATTTGTAGTTAAAGCTTACCTTAAACATTTTCTTATAAAATTGGATGTTACAAAATACGGGTTTTTTTGGAATCATGTCTATTTCATTTAAATCAAAACATTTCTGATTATATGGAAAAGTTCATGCTCTAAATTTTGTAACATTTGGTTGTTGATAAACATGTAACATTCTATATGTTGGGGGAATAATATGCAAACTTAAGTATTTTTATTTTTCTCCTTCATGTAATAGATTTACATATTTTTATATATTCACATGGTAGCAAAGCTACTGCTATTAATTTTGAAATTTTTATCAAAACATTTCATGTATGAGTTCTAGCATGATTTGATAGTATAGATTACCATTTTATTTCAATATTCAGAAATCTTTTTTTAATTCAATAAAACCAATGTATTATTGACATTTTTGCACTCTTATTTTTATAAAACTTTTTACCTGTAATTGCATATTTTCTGAAGATTTTAAAATAAAATTAAGATCATTTTATTTAGAAATATTGTGACAATGAAAGAATGCTATTTTCTATTAGATTTTGCTTTCTTATTGAAATAAAAACCCAAAATAATTATTTTAAAATGCTTATTTCATTTAACAATTATATTATTAAGGGAAAAAAAAATGTGAACCAAAGTTTATGGTTTCCTTTAGGTTTCCATTTATTTCTCACAGAAATCAAGAGGAATAGCTATAGTTAATATGTTTCATTTGAATTTTCGCTGCTCTTTTAATTCTTTATTTACTGTATACACACTTGGAAAGCAATTTCATTGCATGTGTCTTTTCAAAGTAATCATTCTTGAAAAGTAAACAGGCTTTTAAATCATCATTGGTAATGATTATTTTTCCTTTTATCTCCAGGCTTCTATTGATCTAATCCCATTGAAGAGTTTATACATAATCCTAAACTTAAAATAGTTGGATTTGGGTGTTTGAAAGTAAATGTGTATTATGCATATAAATGTAACATTTTGCTGTTTTAAAAGTAAACATGTGTTATGAGTATTAGTCTATTAGGTCTACCTACCTATTAGAATTTTCAAAAGAATTATTTGAAGTTCATAGAGAAGTTAATATACGGTGTTACTACAGCAAAGGTTTTGAGCAAGTGGCATTAACACCCAAAAGAAAAACTAACTTCCTGTTTCCTTCTGAAATTTTTACCTGAGATTTTATATTATGATTAAATAACAAAGCTACTTCCTTTTAGAATTTAAGAGAACTGTTTATTCAAGGAAGTTCACTATTGTAGCAGATTTTTTTTTTTTTTTTTTTTTTGCGGTACACGGGCCTCTCACTGTTGTGGCCTCTCCCGTTGTGGAGCACAGGCTCCGGACGCGCAGGCTCAGCGGCCATGGCTCACGGGCCCAGCCGCTCCGTGGCATATGGGATCTCCCAGACCGGGGCACGAACCCGTGTCCCCTGCATCGGCAGGTGGACTCTCAACCACTGCGCCACCAGGGAAGCCCTGTAGAAGATTTTTAAAAACAGCTTATTAAAGTTTTAGGCTCATGGAAAGTAGCATACATAATTTATCCAAAATTAATAAACTTTTATGAAATTGCAAGTTTTGGGTGCTAACTTAAATGTTTCGACACATTCTTTTTTTATAAGTTATTTATTTTATTTATTTATTTTTGGCTACATTGGATCTTTGTTGCTGCGTGCAGGCTTTTTGTAGTTGTGGCGAGTGGGGGCTACTCTTTATTGCGGTGCGCGGGCTTCTCATTGAGGTGGCTTCTCTTGTTGCAGAGCGTGGGCTCTAGGTGCATGGGCTTCAGTAGTTGTGGCTCTAGAGCTCTAGAGCGCAGGATCAGTAGTTGTGGTGCACGGGCTTAGTCGCTCCGTGGCACATGGGATCTTCTCAGACCAGGGCTCGAACGTGTCCCCTGCATTGGCAAGCGGATTCTTAACCACTGTGCAACCAGGGAGGTCCCAACACATTCATTTTTATTTGACCAAAAGTGAATTGGCAGTAATCGCTCATCTTGAAGATATAGAAAGAGTTTCTAAATACTATCAAAATCCTTTAAATAAGCACAAACACATTCTATTTAAATAAACCTTTAAGTTTATAAAGAGCTTATACTATTTAACATTAATTTCACAACACTTCCGAGGCAGAAAATAGAAAGGGTATTCTCAGTGTTCCAGGGTCGATCAGGCTCCTGAATGCTGATTCTTATCTATTCATAGGCCCAAATAATGTAATCCAGAATATCAAGTAAATAACTCAGAATGGAAATAGAACTATCAGTCAGTCCACATGTTTATATTGGCTTGACCAGCACATTCTTTCCATATAGGCAGACTACAGGTGATACCTAAATATTTGAGAGTTGTTTGATTAAATATGGAATCAAAATGTGGGCTATAACTATATATAGCACTTTCAAATCTGTGTGTTTCAGAAAGGAAGAAATGAATGACTCCATGTTCACCACTGAGTCAGTACCATACATAGTCTGTGCTCAGGATGTGAATAGATGAATACATGCAGGGCAAACTGAGCTTGTGAGGCAGCCTGGTGAAGTCCAGTCACCTCTGGGCAGTGTAGCAATGTGACTGAGTTGTTAAGGGCACAGACTCTGAAGCCAGAATATCTCAGTTCCAATTCCAGCTTTACCTCTTATTAGTGTCTGACCCTGGCAAGATTCTTAACCTCTCAGTGCCTGGATTTCCTTGAGTTTCAAATAATTATAATATAATGTAATATATATATAATTATAATATAATTTAAAATAATTATTAGGGTAAATATTAGTTTCTATTTCACAGGATTGTTTTGAAGATTAAATGCATTAATAGATATACAGTGCTTAGACCAGTATCTGGCACATGGTAATCACTATAGACATCTTGTTATTAGTTTTATCATTTTTACTGTTACTTAAATAGGTACTGCAACATCTCCCTACCTTTCAGTTCTCCTTTTCTCTGTGTTTCCATTATTGTCTATTATCTCTCCATTCACATACCTCCCAATAAACACCTTTTTGATACATGTTTTATGTTAATGTGTTCAGTTAGGTTACAAGCTAGCATGGCACTCATTCTGTCTCTTGAAGGAACTTTGCCTGTCTCTGCTCATATTCCTCATATGTTCATTTATAGTTTAATTTCAAAGGGCAACTTTATGTTTAATTTCTTAGGAGGAGTCTTCTGCTTATCATGACCTTTGATTTTCCCCAAAAGACTGCCTTCAGAATTCTGTAATGTGCATGTGCAGGCATTATCGTAAGATATATAAATGTCTACCCATTTGATAAAACAAAAGTTAGATGCTAAATTACTTAATTTGTTATCTAAATTCAATTATACCTTCTTTTTTTTTTTTTTTTTTTTTTTTTGCGGTATGCGGGCCTCTCACTGTTGTGGCCTCTCCCGTTGCGGAGCACAGGCTCCGGACGCACAGGCTCAGCGGCCATGGCTCACGGGCTTAGTTGCTCCGCGGCATGTGGGATCTTCCCGGACCAGGGCACGAACCCGTGTCCCCTGCATCGGCAGGCGGATTCTCAACCACTGCGCCACCAGGGAAGCCCTACCTTCTTTTTTAAAAATAAGTATATTTATTTTATTTATTTTTGGCTGCGTTGGGTGTTTTGTTGCTGCATGCAGGCTTTCTCTAGTTGCGGCGACTAGGGGCTCCTCTTCATTGTGGTGCGTGGGCTTCTCATTGTGGTGGCTTCTCTCATTGCAGAGCATAAGCTCTAGGCACGTGGGCTTCAGTAGTTGTGGCACGCAGGCTCTAGAGCACAGGCTCAGTAGTTGTGGCTTGTGGGCTCAATAGTTGTGGCTCATGGGCTCTAGAGCACAGGCTCAGTAGTTGTGGTGCACGGGCTTAGTTGCTCTGTGGCATGTGGAATCTTCCTCGACCAGGGCATGAACCTGTGTCCCCTGCATTGGCGGGCGGATTCTTAACCACTGCGCCACCAGGGAAGTCCTAAATTCAATTATATTTTCAATGAGCATCTGCTCCTTATGAAAAAGTTGAACTTATTTCTGAAGACCATGATAAAATGTGTCTGATTCCTATTTTTAGAACTTCCAGATATTACTATTATAAGAATTTAGTGAGCTCACTACCCATTACAGTGAGTGAAAGCTTTTATAGTTAATATTAATGGCTACACTGTGTTTCTGTCATATATGGGACCATAGATCAATACAGATCTCAAATAAAATTTTCATTGGTAAAGAAAGACAATATAGTTAATTTTTCATAATGCCCATTCTCCCACTCCAGCCAAGCTAGTGTGAGGGTGGGAGTGTCCCATCATAAACACTGAATTCAGAAGGCGTGGAGTCATGGCAATGATGCCACAAAAGTAGGGTGAATTGCAACAGCTATTCGAAAGTAAGGGCCATTCATGGGTTCAGTATACCTATTTTCTAAAACTATTTATTAACCCAAAATGATGTAGAATTCGATGGTTGAGAGCTGTGTGGATGGTTTAGTTTGTGCGCTTATTCTTTATCAAGGCATTTGCCAGTCTCTTAACTGGCAATTATTAATCTTATCTGTAACTCACTTAATGTAATAGCATATAGTGTTTGTTCAGTAGCACTCACTGAATTTAGAAAAAATGAAACAGTAATTATATTGGATTCTAAAAAAATATATTTTGCTCACGTTCAGCTTAGAATTCAATATTCAAATAATTTCTCTGGACTTTGTAAGTATTGAAAGTACTTATTGGGAAGAAAGTTTTCAACCGAACCTAGCAGAAAAATAATAAATATTGAAAATTAGAAGTTCTGACTATTAAATATATGCTAAGAAATCTAGAAGAGCAAGTCACTGTTTTAAAATTCTGTGTATGAGCTCCTTAACTATGTTCATTTTTCAGCTAATGGATATTTGTGACTGATGCATGATAAATAATTTTAGGAAACTAAAATACATCTTTTATCATGCATAAATATACTATAATATCTCATACATATACCCTACTTTATGTAATAAGTGTATAGCTAGAAATTTATTATTAAATTGAATTTTTGTAACTTGATTCATATTTTAAATGCAGTAGGATAACTCCCTTAAAGAGAATTATGGCTTACTCATTCAACATTTACTGAATGCCTGCTAGTTAGTTCATACTAGGCTCGGATTTCAAAGTGAATAAAATACTTTTCCCTAGCCTCAGGGAGTTCACACACTAGTGGCTGAGATAAACACATAAATAATTTTCATACCTTATACAAAGCATAATGGTAAGGACGTGCATACTCCTTAGTTGTTAGGGAAATATAGAGGGAAGGCCACTAACTCAGTATGAGTAGAGTTGGGGATATGGGGCCTATCAAGAAAGACTTCCTAGAGGAGGTGATAGCTGAGCTAAGTCTTAAAAGATTAGTAGGATTTAGGAAGGCAGTGAGAGGAGTGATTATATTCCCAGCAGAGGCAATATCAGGGCCTAAGAATTGATAAACAGCTTGGGTTGTGCATAGAATCGCAAACCATTCAGAATCCCTAGAGCATGAAGATGGGGTTGGGTAGCTCATACTGGGAGTGGAGGGCAAGGGCCAGATCATCATGGGCCTTGTATTTGCCACATTAAAACTCTTGGACTTTATTCTTGTTCAGTGAAAAGCAGTTGAAGATGATTAAGCTAGATAGTGGTATGTATTGTCATGTATGTTTTTTGTGTAGATGTCTCTAGTAGCTATGTGGAAAAATGATTTGAAGGGGACAGCTGAATGCAGGCAGACCAGAACATTGCATTAGGAAACTATAAGTATCCAGCAGAGATATTAATAAGGGATGTAATTGGGAAGTGGTATTCTGGCAGAGCCAGGAATTTTAGAAGTTTGGGGGCAGAACTATCAGAATTTAAGGATTATTAGATAAGAGCAAGAATCGAATGTGACAGTTCCCTGGTTTCTAGCTTGCATGACTGGATAGCTAGTATGCGTTCAAGATAGAAAATACAGAAAGAATAAAAGAAGCAGATTTTTCTACTCTTCTTTAGGCCACTACCCAACACCTGCCTAACCCTCTCTTTCTCAGCAAACAACCCTGCCTCTATTTCCTCAAGATATCCGCAATTATCTCCCTCAACTAGCTGCTCCTCTAACATTTACCTACATGATCTCTATGTGATCCCTCACCTAACCTTCTCTTTCCTCAGCTCTCAGAAAATGAGGTGATCTCCCTCACCTGTGTTCAGTATTAACTCCCTCCACCTGTGCATCCCTTCTGCATATCCCAAGACCTTGCTCCATCGGTTACTTCCTTGCTCTCCTTTGTCTCCCACCTTTCACTCATTATTGCGTTCTCACCTTCTCATCCACACTTTCAGAAGAGTTGTCTACACTTACTGTCCCCACTTACTTGTTTTTTGTAATTTATTCAAGTATAGTTGATTTACAACGTTGTGTTAATTTCTGCTGTACAGCAAAGTGATTCAGTTATACATATATATACATTCTTTTTCATGTTCTTTTTCATTATCGTTTATCACAGGATGTTGAATAATAGTTCCCTGTGCTATACAGTAGAACCTTGTTGTTTATCCATTCCATATATAATACTTTGCATCTGCTAATCCCAAACTCCCAGTCCAACCCTCCCCCCTCCCTTCCCCTTGGCAACCACAAGTCTGTTATCTATGTCTGTGAGTCTGTTTTGTAGATAAGTTCATTCGTGTCATATTTTAGATTCCACATATAAGTGATATCATATGGTTTTTGCCTTTTTCTTTCTGACTTACTTCATTTAGTATGAAAACCTCTAGGTCCATCCATGTTGCTGCAAATGGCATTATTTCATTATTTCTTATGGCTGAATAATATTCCATTGTGTATGTGTACCACATCTTCTTTATCCATTAATCTGCCAATGGACATTTAGGTTGTTTCCATGTCTTGGCTATTGTGAATAGTGCTGCTATGAACGTAGGGGTGTATGTATCTTTTTGAATTAGAGTTTTATCTGGATATATGCCCAGCAGTGGGATTGCTGGATCATATGGTAACTCTATTTTTAGTTTTTTGAGGAACCTCCAAACTGTTTTCCATAGTGGCTGCACCAATTTACATTCCCACCAACAGTGTAGGAGGGTTCCCTTTTCTGCACACCCTCCCCAGCATTTGTTAATTGTAGACTTTTAAATGATGGCCATTCTGACTGGTATGAGGTACCTCATTGTAGTTTTGATCTGCATTTCTCCCCACTTACTTCTTACTGTCCCCTTACTTCTCATTCACTTCTCAACACACTGCAGTCTGACACCTCCCAACACACACACAACTATCTGAATCTTATGGGATTTTTTTTTTACCCCTAAAGTTTCTTTACCTAAATCTGTGCTTCCCAAACTGTATACTAAGTCACCCTGGGGCACCACAAATATTTGTAGGAATCACAATTATACTTCATATCTGTCAAACACCATGCAAAGTAGTTTGAGGTAGTTCACAGTTTCAACATTAGATCACCCTACATCCATTTCAGAGATGTCATACATTTGTGGAGCTGGATTTCCTATGGTTGCTGTGATCAAATCCAAGTACTGTGCAAAAACCAAAGTGGAACAGGCAGTGACGGTGGCAGTGTCCTCTCTGATTCCAAGGTTTCAGAAGTTGTTTAGTGCTCAACAGGTGCACACATCCCATTATTAAGTATGTGTGGTTAGTTAAGAATGAAATAGGAATATTATTTTTTCCTTCAGTGTATGTGTATTATTTTTAAAGTGGCTTCTAAGCTCTTAGGACATAAATACTAAGTTATTTGGATCTAACAACTTAAAAAACTGAACCATTACTCATTTCTTCTGGCTTGAAAAAATTACTAAAATACTGAAAGTCTTGGGAACCAATAAAATTTGGGAACCTCCGATCTATACCTTTGCTCCAGAGCATTGACCCCAGGGCTTTCACTATTACTTGAACATGGCCTTGAGGTCTAGAAAACCAATTAGTCAGAGCATAAGAGCTGACATGCCTGCTTGCTGGAATGTGAGAGCATTCTACAAAAAGAGAGCTGTGGAGATTCCAAGATGGGTCAAATGTGCCCTGAATGAATCATGCTTTTGTTAATTTGTGTGGGTCAATATAATTAGAACTATTCCCACCTGTAATTTTAAAGGAGAGAAAAAGTGTTCATGTACTACCAATAATAAGTATTTTAAACCTATCATAATTATCATCATTCTCTTTAAAGTGCTTTCTAACCCCTCAGATTCTGCCCATTCTCTTAAATTACTAAATGATCGCCGAATTATTTGGCATCTTCCTGTCCAAAGCAGACTCAAAATGCATTTCTGATCCCTGTAGCTTATTATCACTGTAGAATAATGTCATATAATTCATTCGGTATATATACAGACAAAATACATATTTATATTTTGTGTTGTAACTAATATCTACAATTCAAGTACTTGTTAACCATAGTGTCATGGGAATGACTCAAGCTCTGAAGTTAGATCTTGATTCAAAACTTGATGCTGCCATCACAGGTTGTGCAACTTAAGCCTGATTTCCCAAATGCAAAATGGGGGACTAATCTCCTCTGCAGAGTTGTTGTGGAGGTTAAAGGATAACCTGTGCAGAGTGCCTATGTATCATGTATATAAAAGGCATTTAATAATGTTAGTTTTTTTATCCCCAACAATAAGCAAGAAAAGCAGGATTTCAGCATATTTGTACTAAATATTAAAAGATTCTAGGGGCTTCCCTGGTGGCGCAGTGGTTGAGAATCCGCCTGCCGATGCAGGAGACACGGGTTCGTGCCCTGGTCCGGGAAGATCCCACATGCCGCGGAGCAACTAAGCCCGTGAGCCATGGCCGCTGAGCCTGTGCGTCCGGAGCCTGTGCTCCGCAACGGGAGAGGCCACAACAGTGAGAGGCCCGCATACTGCAAAAAAAAAAAAAAAAAAAAAAGATTCTAGCAAGTTATAAAGAAATGTTTGAGCAGGTTGCAAAGAATCTGGGACCGTTGTAACTAACTTTACGATAGGTTAAATGGTATTTTTTGTATTTAATACATATTCATTTAAAATATTTCAATGGTATTGGTTGTTCAAAGCAGCACATAATATGAAATGTGAGTTATGAAATGTATCTATTCCTTTTATGATATTTTTAAAATACCTTAAAGAATAGAGAGTAATACAATAGATTCCCATTTACCCACCAGCTAGAACTAACAAATTCTGGCTCTCTGTCATATTTGCTTCAGATCTTTAACTTTCCTCATAAAAGAATTAGATATTTCCAGTAAAGGCAATAAATGCTCTCTTTGTATTGTTCCTCAGGCCCTTTCCTCTTCCTTCCTCCTAAGAGACAACCACTAACTATTGTGAATTTGTTATATATATCTTCCCATTCAAATTTTTATATTTATACTTTTATTAGATGTATAAGGTAAATATTTTTTCCTGTGGATACTTTCAAATTTGCATATAATTAATCTGTCTACAACCAAAGTCTCCCATTAACCTACATCTATGTCCTGTCATCCAAAGTTCAAAAAAACATGTGTTATAGAAATTATTTCTAGAAAGAATATGGATTGTTTCATTATATACTTTATATAAAATTATTTAAAACTTCTGATACCAAATACTTTTGTTCTCTTTTTGTTTGTCTCCTGTTTTTGTTTTGTTTTTAACAGCTTCATCACTGGTCCAGCTGTGGTCCCAGGGTACTTCTCTGTTGATGAGAATAATGTGGTACTCATTCTAAATGGAAGAGAAAAAGCAAAGGTCTTTTATGCCACCCAGTGGTTACTTTATGCACAAAATTTAGTGCAAACTCAAAAACTCCAGCATCTTGCTGTTGTTTTGCTTGGAAATGAACATTGTAATAATGAGTGGATAAACCAGTTTCTCAAAAGAAATGGAGGCTCTGTGGAACTACTTTTCATAATATATGACAGCCCCTGGATTAATAACATGGATGTTTTTCAATGGCCTTTAGGAGTAGCAACGTAAGTACCAAATATTATTACATGTTTTTAGACTCTAAGACCTGAATTTCTGTATCAGCAAGATTGTGTTTTAAATTTGTATTAAATGTAGTTCTTCTGAGCTCATTGAGGCCATGTACAACCTTTTCTATGGGCAAAAATGTGGTTCGGTCTCATGCTTTGGTAATAATACTGATGTTGTTAGAGTATTTTAGACTTTTATGAGGAGAGCAGATGAGTTACATTTTTGTATTTTAGAACCCCAAGTCATAGGATAAATTTTCAACTTTATCACTAGTACCTTAAAGAAATGTTTAGCAGTGGATGGCAGACAGACGGACCTTCTTAAAACAATTATAGAATCTATATATCTATATAACTATACCTATATAACATATAGATATAGAGTTTTCTTAAATCCTTACTTTATTTCTTCTTTTTTTGGTGGGAGGGGCCATGCCACATGGCATGCGGGATCTTAGTTCACTGACCAGGAATCGAACCCATGCCCCCTGCAGTGGAAGCATGGAGTCTTAACCACTGGACCACCAGCGAACTCCCCTTAAATCCTTACTTTAGATCCAATATTAAATGAAGAGCACACGGACCCTGGGGTTTGGGAGGATTATAATATACTCAGGTTTACGACTAAGACTGATAGAATTTGCACTAATCTGTTGTGTAAAAAGAAAGGGTAAATAGTATGTACTATATGTAAATTCTTTCTATAGAACTGGAAACTTATTTTGTATCATTCTGTTAATAGAGAGCCTTTGAATAACAGTAAGTTGACTTTAAGTTGCCACTAGTACATAAACTTCCTGATGGCAGGGATTTTTGTCTCTTTTGTTCACTATTTTATCTGTAGAGCCTAAAACAGTGCCTACAGAGTAAGCATTCAATAAATATATGTTGAATGGATGAATTATGAAATAGCTCAGTAATTTGATACTGTATTTGAATCAGATGTTCATTATGCATTATTTTATCACTGGTTACAAAATGTGACCTTAGACTGCTGCCCAGTTGGCTACACAAATATCACCAGGGAAGCACATTAATAAGACATATTGCCTGGCCTTCCACAACAAAATTCTGACTCAGCAGGCTTAGGTAGGGCAGACAAAAAGGTTTGTTAGGTATAGCCAAGTTTAAGGTGCTCTGAAAAATCTATCCCTTGTGTAGAGCCCATATTTGTAAAATGTTTTGAAACAAAAGAATTACTTTTTCACAGTAACACATAACACAGTAATGTTGGACAAAGCCAGTATCTTTCCTATAGATCAGTGGTTCTCAACCAGGTGCAATTTCACCCCACCCCCACCCCCAGGAGATATTTGGCAATGTCTGGAGATATATTTGGTTGTTACAAAGTCGAGAGAGGAGGTTGTACTAGCATCTGGTGGATAGAGGCCAGGGCTGCTGCTAAATATCTTACAATGTAGAGGACAGCCTCCACAATGGAGAATTATCTGGCCCAAATGGCAGTAACGCCGAGATCGAGAAAACCTGTTATAGACTAACTGTTAACGTTAAGCTTTCTCTTATGTGAAGGTTGTAGTTCAGGCACATAATTTGATGCCTGGAATTACTAAATGCCCATTAGAATGGGCCAGGTGCAACAGGCCTCTCCTGTGTGGTATGTAAGGTTGTTTTTTTTTTTTATCTACTTGATAAGCCTTTGGAGTTGGAGTTCTTTGCTATAGCAAAGTATGTATTCTGTAAACTTTCCATCACTTGCCTAAAACATTAATTAAATTATGATTATTATGAATGTAGAAGATTCTTTATACCTTTAAGTTCTTAAATTCAACCTGTCTTATAACTTCAGGTAAGTAATGGAAGTTGAAGAATATAAAAAAAACACTTCAGGCAGTCTCTATAGCAATTTTGTAAAAGATGTCAAAGTGAGAATTTTTTTTAAGTCAGTAGATTTAGGAACTTTTCCAAAGTAAGCATGGAAAATTATAATTTGAGGTTTAGAAAATCATATTTTAAAACTCTTTTCTCTACATCATCATGCTACCTAAGATGTTGGATTATGGAAATTTTGCTAGCCCTATTGTCATATATTATTAACTCACATGTACTTATTTTTATAGATACAGGAATTTTCCTGTGGTGGAGGCGAATTGGTCAATGCTGCATAATGAAAGGCCATACTTGTGTAATTTCGTAGGAACCATTTATGAAAATTCATCCAGACAAGCACTAATGAACATTTTGAAGCAAGATGGGAATGATAAGCTTTGTTGGGTTTCAGCAAGAGAACAGTAAGTTCTATGTCTACTTGATTCATCCATTTTGTCTCCAATCTGAGAGTTGCTTTGTGTGACAGCACAGGTTTTCACAGACATTTTTAACTCCATTAATACCAGTCTTTCTCCAGAAGATACATTAGTAATCAAAGTTGTGAAGAAACTATGTTATATACATTAAAAATAGAGAGACTCTCCTATAGTCCATCTTGAAGGGGAATGCTGGTAACTATCATATGCAAATGTCAATTGTTCAGGTTTCCTCAATAATATTTGTTAGTCAGATTTGAACACAGGAGATTGTAAATGACAGTAATTGTCTTAGGTTCATCTCTGAGATGTTCAACAAACCAGTGCAGTGTTCCAAGACTGGCATGCCATACTCCTCACACCTTCAGGAACCTGACACCACCCTGAGGACAGAGGCCATGTACTATTCTTCTTTGAATTACCAGATGTAACATAGGACCTTGAATAAAGTAGGCCAGATAAGTGGGGAGTGGATGGATGGATGGATGGATTTAACTGGGTTAACTTTCTTCCATCTTTTACATAGTGATCATGAAACAGGTGTTCATGGACTGAAGGAAGAAATTTGGGGATCATTCACTTTATTTTTAGATAAACAAATGGAGTTTCATGTATAAAGCAGAGTCATCAGAAAAGTTTAAATGTCCTTTTAGATCTGGAAATACATTAATTGGAGCAGATACTCTCTTTTAGAAAGCCTGACTCTACTACAACCAAGAATACTCTACCCAGCAAGACTCTCATTCAAATTTGATGGAGTGATCAAAAGCTTTACAGACAAACAGAAGCTAAAAGAGTACAGCACCAGCCTTACCACACATGTTAAAGGAACTTCTCTAAATGAAAAAAGAAAATGCCGCAACTAGAAAGAAGAAGATTACAAAATGAAAGAAGTAAAGGCAAACATACAGTGAAAGCAGGAAATCACCACAACACAAAGCTGGTAGGGAGGTTAAAATACAAAAGTAGTAAAATCATCCATATCCACAATAAGCAGTTAGACAGCAGTCCCCAACCTTTTTGGTACAAGGGACCAGATTCGTGGAAGACAATTTTTCTACGGACTTGGGGTGGTGGGGGTGTTGATGGTTTGGGGATGATTCAAGCGCATTCATTACATTTACTGTGTGTACTTTATTTCTGTTATTATTACATTGTAATATATAATGAAATAATTATACAACTCACCATAATAAAGAATCAGTGGGAGCCCTTTGCTTGTTTTCCTGCAGCTAGATGGTCCCATCTGGGGGTGATGGGAGGCAGTGACACCCAAAGTGTGTTGCTTATGTCCAGTCTACTCCATAAGATGCAGCTTGTCACTTGCCACTCACTGATAGGGTTTGTTTTTTTAAAAACTAATTTACTTATTTGGTTGTGCCGGGTTTTAGTTGCAGCACGTGGGCTCCTTAGTTGAGGCAGTCGGGCTCCTTAGTTGCGGCTCCAGGGCTCCTTAGTTGTGGCATGTGAACTCTTAGTTGCAGCATGCATGTGGCATCTGGTTCCCTGACCAGGGATTGAACCCAGGCCCCCTGCATTGGGAGCATGGAGTCTTATCCACTGTGCCACCAGGGAAGTTCCACTGATAGGGTTTTGATATGAGTCTGTAAGCAATTGATTTATTATGGTCTCTGTACAGTCAAACCTCTCTGCTAATGATAATCTGTATTTGTAGCCGCTCCCCAGCGCTAGCATCACTGCCTCAGCTCCACCTCAGATCATCAGGCATTAGATTCTCATAAGGAGTGCACAACCTAGATCGCTCACATGCACAGTTCACAGTAGAGTTCACCCTCCTATGAGAATCTAATGCCGCCACTGATCTCACAGGAGGTGGAGCTCAGGTGGTAATGTGAGCAGTGGGGAGGGCTGTAAATACAGATGAAGCTTTGTTCACTCGCCCACCACTCACCTCCTCCTGTGCGGCCCGGATCCTAACAGGCCACAGACCACTACCGGTCTGTGGCCCAGAGGTTGGGACCCCTGAGTTAAGGGATGCATAAAACAATTAGATGTAAAATATTATATCAAAAACAGTAATTGGGAGGATTTCCCTGGTGGTCCAGTGGTTAAGAATGTGCCTTTCAATGCAGGGGACATGGGTTTGATCCCTCGTTGGGGAACTAAGATCCTACATGTTGTGGGGCAACTAAGCCCGCACGCCACAGCTATTGAGCTCACGTGCCTCAATGACAGAGCCCACGTACCGCAAACTACAGAGTCCACATGTTCTGGAGCCTACGCACCACAACTAAAGAGAGAAAATCCACACACCACAACTAGAGAGAAGCCCACGCACCACAATGAAGAGAATGTGTGCTGTAACAAAATATTCCTACATGCCTCAACAGAGATCCCATGTGCCACAACTAAGACCCACCTGACACAGCCAAAAATAAAGAACATAAATATTTTAAAAGTAAAGAATAAAAACCATATAATCATCTCGATAGAAAAAACTTTGGATAAAGTTCAGCATCCATTTATGATAAAAACTCTCCAGAAAGTGGGCATAGAGGGAGCATACCTCAACATAATAAAGGCCATATATGACAAATCCACAGCTAACATAATACTCAATGGTGAAAAGATGAAAGTATTTCCTCTGAGAACAGGAACAAGACAAGGATGCCCACTCTCACTGCTTTTATTCAACATAGTTTTGTAAGTCCTAGCTACAGCAGAGAAGAAAAAGAAACAAAAGGAATCCAAACTGGAAAGGAAGAAGTAAAACTGTCACATTTGCAAATGACATGATACTATACATAGAAAATCCTAAAGACGCCACCAGAAAACCACTAGAGCTCATCAATGAATTCAGTAGAGTTGCAGGATTCAAAATTAATATACAGAAGTTGGTTGCATTTCTGTACACTAACAATGAACTATGAGAAAGAGAAATTAAGGAAACAGTCTCATATACCATATCATCAAAAAGAATAAAATACCTAGGAATAAACCTACCTAGGGAGGTAAAAGATCTATACTCAGAGAACTATAAGACACTGATGAAAGAAATTGAAGATAACATAAATAGATGGAAAGATATACCTTGTTCTTGGATTGAAAAAATTAATATTGTTAAAATGACAATACTATCCAATGCAATCTACAGATTCAGTGCAATCCCTATCAAAATATCAATGGCATTCTTCACAGAATTAGAACAAATCATTTTAAAATTTGTATGGAAACACAAAAGACCCCAAATAGCCAAAACTATCTTGAGAAAGAGGAACAGAGCTGGAGGAATCATGCTCCCTGACTTCAGACTATACTACAAAGCTAGTCATCAAATCAATGTGGTACCAGCATAGAAACAGACACATAGATCAATGGAACAGACTAGAGAGCACAGAAATAAACCCACACACTTATTGTCAATTTAGCTATGACAAAGGAGGAAAGAATATACAATGGAGAAAAGACATTCTCTTCAATAAGTGGTGCTGGGAAAATTGGACAGCTACACATAAAAGAATGAAATTAGAACATTCGCTAACACCGTAATAAAAATAAGCTCAAAATGGATTAAAGACCTAGATATAAGACCAGATACTATAAAATTCCTAGAAGAAAACATAGGCAGAATACTCTTTGACATAAATCACAGCAATATTTTTTTGGATCTGTCTCCTAAAGCAAAGGAAGCAAAAGCAAAAATAAACAAATGGGACCTAATATATATATGTGTGTACATATATATATATATATATATATATATATATATATAAAAAACCCTGACCCTTGAGTGTCCAGCTGTCATCCATCTCCCTTGTCCATGTATTCTTCCTCTCTCCCAGAAGACTGTTTCATACCTTCTTCTCTCTTCCCAACTGCTCTTACCTTATGACCCTATTGCTTATTTCACTGAGAAAATAGGAAGTCAGGAGGGAACGTCTAGTTTTCTTACTAGCCACTCAGCTCCTACCCTTGCCCCATACAATCTATTCTCAACACAACAGCCAGATTCTGATAAAACATAGATGAGGTCAGTTAACCCTCTGATCAAAACTCCGTGTGTTGGGTGCTCTGACTTCATCTTCTACACCTCTCCCCTTCAGTTACCCTGCTTTAGCCACCCTGGCTTCCTTGCTGTCCCTTGAACATGCCTGGCACATGCCATGTCATGGCCTTTATGCTTGCTCTGTGCTCTTTTCTTCCCCCAGGTATCTGTATGGTTTGCTCCCTCACCTCTGGCTCTCCGCTCAGATGCCCATGCAGTGAGACACTCCCTGATCACCTATTTACAGTTGCAATACCATCCTACCAAAAACTCCCTCCTCACTTCTCTGCTTTATTTTTCCACACAACACTTAACACCTTCTAAATAATTTACTGACTTGACCTGGTTACTATCTGCCTCCACCACTAGAACTGTGATAGTAAGCTCCATAAGGGCAGGCATTTGGATGGAAGGTGAGGTAGAGAAAGAAGACACGCACTTACAAAATTTTGGCTGATATAATTTCATTCAGAAATTGTATGGCCACTAGATTTTTTTAAATGTGTAGCTGTAAAAAAAAAAAAAAAAAAAAAATGTGTAGCTGTAAACTTCTTAAATATTTTCAAGAAATCTATTTGGGCAAGATTTTATTCATCTCTTCTGCCTGCCATCTGTATAATGTGTTTACCATTTCTTGTAACCAACATTAAAAGATAAAATATTTTCTTTCACAAAAGATATGCTTAGTAAAGTGAAAACTTCAGTTTTTTTTCTGATTTCCTAGGTGGCAGCCTCAAGAAACAAATGAAAGCCTTAAGAATTATCAAGATGCTCTGCGTCAGAGTGATCTCACGTTGTGCCCAGCAGGAGTAAACACGGAGTGTTACAGAATATATGAGGCTTGCTCCTATGGCTCCGTTCCCGTGGTAGAAGACGTAATGACAGCTGGCAGCTGTGGAAATTCATCTGTTTACCATAATGCTCCTCTGCAGTTACTCAAGTCCATGAATGCTCCCTTTATCTTTATTAAGAACTGGAAGGAACTTCCTGCTATTTTAGAAAAAGAGAAAACTATAATTTTACAAGAAAAGATTCAAAGAAGAAAAAGGTTACTTCACTGGTATCAGTACTTCAAAGCAGAGCTAAAAATGAGATTTATTAATATTGTGGAAAGTTCATTTCTAAAGAATAAAGGTTAACTGTAGTTCATCTTTTTGAGCTAAGATCTGATTTTTTAAATCATTTCTAGTACTGGGTATGTATGTGTGTGCTTATGTGTTTATTAATGTTCCTTAAGTTGCCCCTAGACCCTAGGTTATGTCTGTAGTATTGACCAAGTACAGCCTTATTGGGCCACTCCTGAAAATAAAGTTAAAATGTTACTCAAACTCATTTGTACAAAGTTGAGTGATTTAGCATAATCAACTCTTCTCATTCATTTAAACCTGCTCTAGAGAAGCAGCATTGTGTAGTGGAAAGACTAGGCTTTGGAGTCAGACAAAACCTGGGTTAAAATCTTACCGCTGCACCTACTATCTGGGGACCTTGAGCAAGCCACCTCATTGTTCTGAGTCTTGGTTCCTTTCCATGTAGAACGGAGATAATGGTACCTCATAGGGTTGGTTGTAAATATGAAATGAAATAATATATAAAGTACTCAATAATTGTAATAATTTCTAATTCATTTTTAATTCCTTACTAGTTAATAATAGAGTAAAATTTAAATATTTTAACACATGATCATTTCCACAATTGGGGAGTAATCATGTCATGATAGGAATGTATGTGGATAAATCTTAAAGAGTTAGACTTTTAGATTACTCAAGTTTTGTTGGATCACATATGTTGAGGTAGGTGCCTAGATACAGAATTTGGTCATAATCCATACAAAACATGGACTGGGGGCAGTCAGGAGCCAGAAAATTAGTATCTAAACTCAACAGAAGTTGTCATTGAAGTATGGAGTAAGACTAGCCAACTCAAAGGAGAGTGCTTTGGGCTTCCCTGGTGGCGCAGTGGTTGAGAATCCGCCTGCCGATGCAGGGGACACGGGTTCATGCCCTGGTCCGGGAGGATCCCACATGCCGCGGAGCGGCTGGGACCGTGAGCCATGGCCTCTGAGCCTGCGCATCCGGAGCCTGTGCTCCGCAATGGGAGAGGCCACAGCAGTGAGAGGCCCGCGTACCGAGAAAACGAAAAAAAGAAAAAAAAAAAAGGAGAGTGCTTTGTGCAAAGGCTGTCTGATGCTCTCGGGGAACAGCGGCTTTGATTAAGGCTGAGAGAGTGGTCTTGTATCTTCAGGACCTTGGGCTCCTGAGAGGATGCAGGCGACTTTGGGCTCAATCAGTTGCTTTGCCTGGCTTCTTATTTTCTCAGGAATCCTATGGCTTAACTCCTGTGAAATCAGGGAATTAACATCATCATTCCTTCCAGGAGCTTTTTCTCTCCTTATTATATGAATGGCCATAGATACTGAACAAATGTGAACTACCCACACTTTCTTATACCTGGAGCTCCCACAGGGGTGTCCACATCACCAGAAGGTCTGGCAGCCTCGATATAAAGAATATATCGTCTCCTTATTATATGAATGGCCATAGATACTGAACAAATGTGAACTACCCACACTTTCTTATACCTGGAGCTCCCACAGGGGTGTCCACATCACCAGAAGGTCTGGCAGCCTCGATATAAAGAACCTTATCTTTGTACCATATTGGAGAATCATCATGGTGCCTGCCACAACCCTATCCAGTTCTGAGGAAACTGCACCTCCTATAGCCCCTGCTAAAGGTACTGCACACAGGGAGCCATTTTATACCATGTGTCTCTCCTCTTTGTCCCACACTTTAGGTAACAGCTATGGGCACTTTATTCAAGGGCACCCTTTTAATAGGCTACCTGATGACCCTGGACGTTGGTACCAAAAAATGAGAATAATAACTGAGGCAAACAGCTAGTTCAAGACCTTTTTGAACTAGGAAATACTGAGAAACTGGGAGTCAGCTACAGGAGCAGAAATGGAAAGGATGCAATGGAATACAAGCTATATAAAGTAGTGTTGGGGCTATGAGAGAAACAGAGATGCTGAGAACAAGCTCAAAGAGAGAAATGTGACCACAGAGCTGTTGCGATGTTTCCTGATGGGTTTTCAGCTCCCACTCCCATGAACTTCAAGATTGCTTTTTTATTTCCCCATTGTATATCCTCAGAATTATCTCCTTTCTTCAACTTTCATCCCTCCTTGCCCCTGGTTACTTGAGCTGACTTCCAAACCAAAAGAGACTACCCAAAACAATGACAAGATGCTTCATCTTTCAGAGCCCCCATTTTGCCTTTCCCTTGAACAGAAGTGCATGCCAGGTCCAAGGTTGTAACAGAATTCTCCTTTGACTAAGTTAAAGGAGTCTGTCCTAAATTTTACGAACAAGACTAGATCATCTTTCTCTTAATGTGGTACTTGCTATTATTGCCCATAATTCTTTCAAAGAGTGCTTTCTGGGCCTCCCTGGTGGCACACTGGTTGAGAATCCGCCTGCAGGAGACACGGGTTCGTGCCCAGGTCTGGGAAGATCCCACATGCCGCAGAGAGGCTGGGCCCATGAGCCATGGCCGCTGAGCCTGCATGTCGGGAGCCTGTGCTCTGCAACGGGAGAGGCCACAACAGTGAGAGGCCCACGTACCACACACACACAAAAAAAAAACAAAAAAAACAAAGAGTGCTTTCTGCATTGGTGTATTTGTTGCCAACAAAGCCTTTGGAATGTCAAGACCATGGAGCAAGACACAAGTGAATCATATCAAAAGAAATTTTCCAATATCCACCAACATCCCTTCTTACCACATGGAGTTTGTTGGTAACTTACCTAGAGGCCAACTCTAAGCTATCTGTTGCCTCAAGAGTTAGATGGAAGTCTCCCTACATAGTTCTGGAGGTTTGCATGACAAAGTTGAGTCTGTAAAGTCTCAAGCTCCAGAACCTACCAAGATCTGAATTCAAAGCGTCACTAACCCAGAAATACAGTCTAAGGCCAATGTTGGAATGGGACTCCACTATTTCTGGTTGCTTGTCTGTCGGTACCAGAGAATTTTCCATCTCAGAAAGTAGCCAGGCAGTAGAATGCTTTCATACATTAGATATTTTGTAACATATACTATGTATACTATGGGTATACATAGTGTACCTGGGTATGCCTACAGTGAAGCCTTGTGTTTTTGTTTTGTTTTTAATTATTTTATTGAAATATAGTTGATTTACAATGTGTTAATTTCTGCTATACAACAAAGTGATTCATATTTTATTTTCTTTTAATATATATATTCTTTTCCATTATGGTTTATCATAGAATATTGAATATAGTTTCCTGTCCTCTATAGTCGGACCTTGTTGTTTATCCATTCTGCACATAATAGTTTGCACCTGCTAACCCCAAATTCCCACTCCATCTCCCTCCCACCACCACCCCTTGGCAACGACAAGTGTGTTCTCTATGTCTGTGAATCTGTTTCTGTTTCATAGATACATTAATTTGTGTCGTGTTTTAGATTCCACATATAAGTGATATCATATGGTATTTCTCTTTCTCTTGGACTTCACTTAGTATGATAATCTCTAGTTCCATTCATGTTGCTGCAAATGGCATGATTTCGTTCTTTTTTATGGCTGAGGAGTATTCCATTGTGTATATGTACCACATCTTTATCCATTCATCTGTTGATGGACATTTAGGTTGCTTCTCCATCTCAGCTATTATGAATAGTGCTCCTACAAACATAGGGGTGCATGTAACTTTTTGAATTATATTTTTGTCCAGAAGCCTTGTTTTTGAAAACCATATAGCATAAAAGGAATTCCCCCTGCCAGGCTGGAGAGGGCATCCCTATACCACCCTTCCCCTGCATATTGGCTCCTAATCCTTTCCAGGAAGGTAGAGTTTGGGCCTAGATTCCTAACGTGTCCCTTGTTTGTTTTTTCTCTTTTTGATGTGCTCTTCTTTTGCAATCTGTTGTTTACAAGGTTTGATTTTTTTAAAGCTTTTAAAAACTCACTAAAAACAAAGCAAGAAATGTGATAATGGATCATTAACTCAGAAACATGTTTCTAACTGATGTTGACATTTTATTTATTATGTCTTACCAGTTTTCTGTCCATTACCATTTGCTGAAACTCCACCTGGGTTTTCATTGCATCAAAACTCTTTCCTTTAGTGAGCTTTGGCTAGGTTGCACTGTTGATCTTGTCTTTATTCAAACTTTTGATATTTTGTTCATCATGGATTCTTTTTGCATTAATTGTGACCTTTTTGAAAACATTGCATAAAAATATCACTCATCTTGATTACTGAATTGTTTGAAACTTTGTGAATTTTGCACTCAAAAAGAGTGTCTCACTCCCATCACCCTAGATAACAATCAACCTCAAATCTTAGTGGCTTACAAGAACAAAAATATTTATTTCTTCTTCACATTTCTTTGGGGTTACAGGTCAGCTTCAACTTTGATGGACTCAGATGGGCTGTGCTCAGCTTGGTTCCACTTGTCTTCCCTTTCCAGAACCCATGAAAGATAAAGGAGTGGCCTTTTTCTGGGGTATTCTCATGGTAGAGGGTGAGAAGAGGAAAGGTATTTTAATCAGCTTGGGCTGTCATAACAAAATACCATAAAATGGGTGGCTTAAACAATCGAAATTTATGTCTCACAGTTCTGGAGTCTAGATGTCCAAGATCTGGTTGCCAGCATGGTCAGGTTCTGGTGAGAGCTCTCTTCCTGGCTTACAGATGACCACCATCTCACTGTGTCCCTACATTGCAGAGAGAGAGTAAGCTCCAGTCTCCTCCTCTTCTTATAAGGACACTAATCCTATCATGAGAGCTCTGCCTTCATGACTTCATCTAAACTTAATTATTCCCAAAGGTCTCACCTCCAAATACCATCACATTGAGGGTTAGGGCTTCAACATATAAATTTGGGGTGGGAGGGGGGGACACAAACATTCAGTCCATAGCAAAGGGGCAATACTTCCACACACTGGGATGAATTGTGCCCTAGATTTTATTTTATTTTGTTTTTAGTTTGAAGGTTGATTTTTTTGTTGTTTTTTTAATTTCTTTATTTTATTTGGCTGCATCGGGTCTTAGTTGAGGCCCACGGGATCTTCGTTGAAGCATGTGGGATCTTTCATTGCAGCACGTGGGCTCTTCATTGTGGTGTGCAGGCTGCAGAGCATGCGGGCTCAGTAGTTGTGGCACATGGGCTCTCTAGTTGTGGTGCACGGGGTCTAGAGCATGCAGGTTCAGTAGTTGTGGCGCACAGGCTTACTTGCTCCACAGCATGTGGGATCTTAGTTCCCCACCAGGAATCGAACCCACATCCCCTGCATTGGAAGGTGGATTCTTTTTTTTTTTTTTTTTAATTTATTTATTTTTGGCTGTGTTGGGTCTTTGTTGCTGTGTGCAGGCTTACTCTAGTTGTGGTGAGTGGGGGCTACTCCTCGTTGCAGTGTGCAGGCTTCTCATTACAGTGGCTTCTCTTGTTGCAGAGCATGGGGTCTAGGCGCATGGGCTTCAGTAGTTGTGCGTGTGGGCTCAGTAGTTGTGCCTTGCGGGCTCTAGAGTGTAGGCTCAGTAGTTGTGGCACACGGGCTTAGTTGCTCCACAGCATGTGGGATCTTCCCGGACCAGGGCTTGAACCTGTGTCCCCTGCATTAGCAGGAGGATTCTTAACCATTGTGCTACCAGGGAAGCCCCTGGAAGGTGGATTCTTAGTCACTGGGGCACCAGGGAAGTCCCTTGTCCTAGATTTTGAAGATTCTGCCCAGAGCTGAAATCCTGTCACTCTGCTCATGTTCCATTTGGTCAAAGCAGTCACAGGGCCAAACCTGAAGTCAAGGAGGGTGGGGAGGAGGGAGGAGTATATCAACACATTCTGCCTTCCAAAAGAGAGAAAAAATGGGGAAAAACAGTTCAATTTACTGCAATCCATTTAGCTAAAACCTGAACTCTGGGATATATAGTGTTGAGTCCTGCGGCCTGTTCAACCATTCCAGTTCTACTCTCCTGAGCACATCATAGGATTGTACTCACTGCCCCCACTTGAAGGTTTACTTTGGTCAGTGATGTGTAGTAGAGGTGATGTTTCACTTCCAGGTAGAAGCTTTAAGAGACTATGCACAATTGACCTTGTTCCCTTTTTCTACCTCAGCAGTTATGAAAGCCTTTGTCAAGATGAACCTCAGTCGGACTGTGTCCCTGAGTGAGCAGAAACCCCTTGACAACCAAAGGAACATGGAGAACAAAATAAATCAACTTTTGTTATGTTAAGCTGCTGAGATTTGAGGGTTGTTTGTTGTAGAAGCATAACCTAGCCCATCCTGAGTAGTACATTTGACTTTCACTGATGGTTCCCCTTTTCATAGTCTGACATATGCATTGCTATGAAACCAAAGATGATCACTTTTCCCTCATAGGTTAGACCAGTCGTTCTAAATCTAGTGGGTGAAAGTCTGGTAAGAAACAGGAGACTTACATAGTCTCAGAGTAATTGCAAGGGGAAAAAATAATAGTTTATAGTTGAGAAACCTGATAAACAGCAACTTAACCAAGTGATCATATTTATATTATTGGTAACAGGAGAAATAAATATCATGTGCTTCCTGAAAGGATGCATTGAGGACATATCATTTCTGCAGTAGTCCTGGTAAAAATGTATCCCCAGAATGTAATCCTGAAGAAAAATTAAAAAGAACCAAATTGAGAGACATTCTTCAAAACAGTAAAAGATCAAGAGTAGCCAAGGCAAGAATGAATAAGAAGTGAAAGGTATGCAAACTTATGTGACATAGGGACATTGTAGATCATTGGAAACAATGTACTTTTCAATAAGTAGTTTTGGGATGACTATCCCCATGGGAAAAAATGAAATTAAACTATGTCTCACAGCATATGCAAAAATAAATTCCAGGTGGATTAAAGATGAAAGTATGAAAAAGCAAAATTATTAACCAATACATACTCTTTAGAAATATAGGAAACATAACTTTCTAAATTCAGGAAAGGGAAGGATTCATCTAAAATGATACAATAAACAGAAGCCATTTCTTTTAAAGTTGATAAATTTTACAGTTATCAAAAGGCACCATAAGGAGAGGGCAAAAGAAAATCTACAAATAGAAGTTATATGTAGTGAATAATATAACTGACAAAGGATTGGGATTTAGAATATATGAATAACTGTGATTCAAAAGAAAAAGAAAAAAAATCTAATAGAAAAATGGGCAAAGGAAAGAAATGGTATTAGTCCCAAAGAAAAAGATAAATGGCCCATAAATCTCATTAGTAATCATGTTTTGCAATGCTTGTCAGACGTACATGTCCTGCCCAAGAGTTCACCATGATTACCTGGAAGAGCTGGACTCAAACACAGAAAGTTGGGCTCCAGAGCTTACGCTTAACCACGATATCCTAACTGGGTCCTACAAATCCACAACCTTGAAATCTATTTTTTACTTAAGTGAATTAAGTGATGCAAATTCAAAAAAGGAGCAACTTTTGGATTAGACTAGAAAGAAAACTCTAAGCTGAATGTTTGCTCTATTTATGGAGTAAAAGGGTAAGTTTTTCATGTTTAGAGGAGTTTTCCTCCATCCCAAAGTCATGTCTTTGATGCGAATAAAAACAGGACCAATTGTTCTCTTTTATAGATTAAAAAAAAATGGAAGTAATTGGCAGGAAGACCCAGTTTGGACACAGCCAATTAAAATTGACAGCACCTATAGGTAATTATGAGAAGTCTCTTAGGAACACCATAGTGTTAGAGATCAAATCCATTCAAAAAAGTGTGAAATGCCAGATGTTGTAATTATACATCAAATCCATTAACCCCATCTTTTCTGAATACTTGGTAGCTTGATTTTCCATTGTTTAGTTGCTCAGTGATTGACTTACAGCATGATCAGTGTGTCTATGATAAATGGTTGAACTCTTACCCACTTGAAGAAGCAGAGGGCCTGTATTCATTCACTCATTCACCCTACATTTAGATGTCATCTCCTAACTGACATTTATAAGTCACTTAAATGCTTACAGCCTCTTAGAAAACATGTACAAATTAACTAGAGGTGGCAGCATGACAAACAGAAAATGCGCTGACAAGAGATTCCAAGGACATTGATTTTGAGAACTAGCTCTACCAATATCTAGTTACTTTTCTGGAATAAGTAGCTCAATCTCTTTGACTCTCAGCTTTCTTATCTGTAAAATGGGAGTGAAGACTGGGACCCAAGGCAGATGATAACAGGATGAAAAGGTAAAGAATCAGAAAAGCATGAGGTGAGGTGAAACTCAGGTTGTCTTCAGTTAAGCAAGCCCAAGTTCTTAATACTAGCTGTACATTAGGATTACCTGAGGAAAATTTAAACTATCCACCTTTGTGATTCTGTTCACTAATCTGGGGTGGGTCTCAGGCATTGATATTCTAATGCCATTGTTCTCAAACTTTAGCAAACATCAGAATCACCTGAAGAGTTTGGGAAAACACCCCCAGAGTTTCTGATTCAGTAGGTCTGGGAGAGGGCTGAGAATTTGCATTTCTAACAGTTTCCCAGGCGATGAGGTTGCTGGGTTCCTACCCACTTGAAGAACTACTCAAAGTGTATGTAGGAAGGATTAGTAGAAAATGCCAGAAGGGCATTTGAGGGCATATGCTTTTTTCTCTTATTAAATGAGGAACATAATATGTCATCACCCTGAAATTCCTCTTTATTTTGTTAAGCATGTGCAGAGGGTTTCTCTTATAAAATATATGTGTTGAGGAATTGACATTAGAGATTGCTCCCCCAGCAGGGAAGCTGACAAGTGAAAGACTTTTCTCACTGTATACATTTTGGTATTGCATAAATTTTGCATCATTTGCAATTATTTCCAAATGAATAAACAAACAAATGAATTAATTAAAAGTAAATCCAACAAAACCTTGGCTCAACTTAATGAGTAACAAAAATAATAGAGGAATCATGCTCCCTGACCTTGGACTACACTACAATGCTACAGTAATCAAAACAGTGTGGTACTAGCACAAAATCAGACATATAGATCAATGGAATAGGATAAACAGACCAGAAATAAATTAATGCACTTATGGTCAATTAATCTATGACAAAGGAGCCAAAAATATACAATGGAGAAAAGACAGCCTCTTCAATAAGTGATGCTGGGAAAACTGGACAGCTACAGGTAAAAGAATGAAATTAGAATACTCTCTAACACCACATACAAAAATAAACTCAAAATGGATTAAAGACCTAAATATAAGACCAGATACTATAAAATTCTGAGAGGAAAACATGGGCAGAACACTCTTTGACATAAATCGCAGCAATATTTTTTTGTATCCACCTCCTAAAGCAAAGGAACCAAAAGCAAAAATAAACAAATGGGACCTTATTAAACTTAAATGCTTTTGCACAGCAAGGGAAACCATAAACACAATGAAATTACAACCTACGGACTGGGAGAAAATATTTGCAAACGATGCTACCAGCAAGGGCTTAATTTCCAAAATATACAAACAGCTCATACAGCTTAACATCAAAAAAAAAAAAAAAAAAAATCAAAAACTGGACAGGAGATCTAAATAGACATTTCTCTGAAGAAGGCATACAGATGGCCAGCAGGCACATGAAAAGATGCTCAATATTACTGATTATGAGAGAAATGCAAATCAAAACTACAATGAGGTATCACCTCACACCAGTCAGAATGGCCATCATTAAAGTCTACAAATAATAAATCTGGAGAGGGTGTGGAGAAAAGGGAACCCTCCTACACTGTTAGTGAGAATGTAAATTGGTGCAACCACTATGGAAAACAGTATGAAGTTTCCTTAAAAAACTAAAAATAGAGTTACATATGATTCTGCAATTCCACTCCTGGGCATATATCCAGAGAAAACTCTAATTTGAAAAGATACATGCACCCTAATGTTCATAGCAGCACTATTTACAATAACCAGGACATGGAAGCAACTTAAATATCCATTGACAAATGAATAGATAAAGATGTGGTGTGTATATATATGTATATATATATATATATATATACACACACACACACACACACACACACACACACACACAATGGAATATTACTCAGCCATAAAAAGGAAATGAAATAATGTCATTTGCAGCAACATGGATGGACCTAGAGATTATCATATTAAGTGAAGTAAGACAGAGAAAGACAAATATCATATGTGATATCATATGATATCACAAAAAATGATACAAATGAATTTATTTACAAAAGAAGTAGACTCAGTCATAGAAAACAGATTTATGGTTACCAAGGGGTAAAGAGGGCAAGGAGGGATAAATTAGGTTGGGATTAACATATACACACTACTATATATAAATTAGGTAAACAACAAGGATGTACTATATAGCACAGAGAATTATATTCAATATCTTCTAATAACCTATAATAAAAAGAATCTGAAAAAGAATACACACACACATATCTGAATCACTTCTCTATTTACCTGAAACTAACCCAACACTGTAAATTAACTATATTTCAATTATAAAAAATAGAGAAACCCTCTGAATATATTATGGATGACTATCATCTTCCCCATATTGGGGTTCCCCAATATTCCTTGCATTGCACTAAAATTCATTTAAGCAATTATAAAAGTTTTTTTTAAGGAGGGAAAAAAGGAGGAATGGTAGGAAAGAGTGGAGGGATAAATGGAAAGGAAAGGAAAGAAACATGAGCTGATATAATAAATCTTGTGATTTGGGCTTAGTCAACTTCACTTTGAGGAGGAAAAAAAATCACTTCAGAGAACTAGATAAATATCAGGATTAAAAGGTACAGAATAGGGCTTCCCTGGTGGCGCAGTGGTTGAGAGTCCGCCTGCCGATGCAGGGGACACGGGTTCGTGCCCTGGTCTGGGAGGATCCCACATGCCGCAGAGTGGCTGGGCCCGTGAGCCATGGCCGCCGAGCCTGCGCGTCCGGAGCCTGTGCTCCGCAACAGGAGAGACCACAACAGTGAGAGGCCCGCGTACCACACACACACACAAAAGTACAGAATAAATGGAATATAAGGAAAGACATCAAGGCCAACGGTAAGTTATCAATTGACAACACTTTAAAATACCTTATTGAGGGGATTTCCATGTCATAAAGACTTAGCTTGGTTTGTTTTCCATTTCTCTTTTCTATCACCTACTATCTGTAGCTATCTGCCTGTGACAGTTGTATTAGACGGTGGACAGGAAAATAGATAATAGATAGGTAAAGTATGTTCATTATGAATCTTTACATGTTATATATATTTGGGGGAGTTTAGGTTACAAAAGTAGAAATAGAGAAACATTTTATCAATGATTATAGTAGGCAGTGGAAAGTGAATTACTTTCACGGTGCAAGTTTAGGCTTTGGCCAGAAGAGGGCGATCTAAACCCACGAATAACGTCATGGTTTTTCTGACTTTGCTTCGGATATTTCTGAGCTAAGGAGCCTTAGGAGACTCTGGGACTGGATAAAGGAGGACTGTTGGTATTTGGACAGATAAGTCTTTGGAGTGAGCGACTGTATCCCACACTGAAGCTTCGGAACCACTGAGCAGAACACCCAGCCACCAGTGCCCAGGCATGATTATGTTAAGTCCCTTTCCTTTACAACCTAGAAATTAAGATTATATCCTTATTGTTAGAAGCATTCCATTCTTTTTACGTGAAATGATTAGAATCTAGAATGTGTTCATTTAATGAAAAATGGGTTTGTGTTATTGAAGTCTGACTGTACAATCAGAAATCTAAAGAGTAGGACATTTTTGTCAAAAATCAGTGTTCAACTTTCTCAGAACTTTAGTAGTTTTTCATTCTTTTAAATGTGAAAAGACAAATATGATTACTTATATTTTATTAAATGTGATAAATTTATTAGTTCCTCATGTGAATTTCACTTAAGTTTACTTAAATTGAATAAATCTTACTTAAATAACCATTAAGGCCTATCGGGTTCCAATTATGTTTTCACAGGCAGCATGTCCTGTGCAAATGGGGACTGTCTCCTATATTGTTTCACATTTTCCATACAATTCAAGGAAGAGGAAAGATAAATGGCCAATAAACATATGTAAACATGTTCATCCTTGCCAGTAATCAGGGAAATGCAAATTGAAATAAAAAGGAGATACCATTTTAGACTCATCATATTGGCAAACATTTTAAAGTCAAATTTGAGTTTGTTGGAAAATGGGTACCTTCATGCACTGCTGGAAGAGTTTAAACTGGTAAAACCACATTGGAGAGCAATTTAGCACATATAATAAAGTTAACGATGCATATACCCTGCAATCGGCAATTCTACTCCCCTTAAGTTGAAAACCTGGCTGCACATTTAAATTTTTTTTTTGCTGTACGCGGGCCTCTCACTGTTGTGGTCTCTCCCGTTGTGGAGCACAGGCTCCGGACGGACAGGCTCAGAGGCCATAGTTCACGGGCCCAGCCGCTCCGCGGCATGTGGGATCCTCCCAGACTGGGGCACGAATCCGTGTCCCCTGCATCAGCAGGTGGACTCTCAACCACTGCGCCACCAGGGAAGCCCTGGCTGCACATTTAAACTCACTATCCCAGTGGGCTATCAACCCATCACCCTATAAGAAACTTGCACGTGTGCCTCGGGAAACAAATTCAAAACTATTCATAGCAACGTTGTTTATAACAGCAAAAATTGTCCAACAGCATAAATGTCCATCAACAGGAGAACAGAGAAATAAAATATGGTATAGTCATTCAGTAGAAAACTAATGAACTGCACAAACTACAGGGACCTGCAGCTACATGACTGCACTTCTCAAATGTAAGTTTAAGAGGCAGTCGGCAAAGAACACACGCAATGGAATTCTACATCACAGCCAAAGTCCTCCCATAGCCGCTCTCCCAAGCAAAACGCTGCATTCCAGTCCGGCCTCTGGTACACAGAATGGAGAGTTTGCTCCTTCTGCTTAATTGGGACATCCCTCTACTCCTGTCCTCAGAAGTTGGCACTCCTGGTTCTTGGGCCTTTGGGCTCAGATTGGGACTTAAATAATTTGCTCCTTTAGTCCTCAGGCCATTGGGTTTGGACTAGAACCATACCATGGCTTTCCTGGGTCTCCAACTTGCAGACAGCAGATCATGGGCCTTCTCAGCCTTCATAATCACATGAGCATTGATCCTTCATAATAAGTACCTTTTTTGTTTGTTTGTTTGTTTGTTTGTTTGTTTTTGTGGTACGTGGGCCTCTCCCGTTGTGGAGCACAGGCTCCAGACACACAGGCTCAGCAGCCATGGCTCACAGGCCCAGCCGCTCCGTGGCATGTGGGATCTTCCCGGACAGGGGCACGAACCCCTGTCCCCTGCATTGGCAGGCGGACTCTCAACCACTGCACTGCCAGAGAAGCCCTAAGTACCTTTTAATACATACACTTTTTTTCTGTTTCTTTGGAGAACCCTAACTAATACAAGGACCAAGTATTTCAGAATCTGCCAGATTTAGGTGTGACTTCCCCTGCAGAGCCAGACTTTATTTCGATGTTTTTCTATTACAATTAGATAGAAATTAAGGGACACAAAAAGGCAGAGACTAGCCCAAAGTCTTTAGCCTCTTTTTATTTCTTGAAACAAGACCACCAGGAATCCTACGTATTCCTGGCTCTCCCTCGCCCTCTGCCTTCAAGGATGTAAATGGCCCAGGGCTCAGAACTGGCTCCATTCACAGGCCTTTGGGGGCAGATGAGAGAGGGGCCGTCTTCTACCTGCCCCTGAGCTGCTGTCCATACAAGTGGGTGACCACTGAAAAGAGAGCAAAGTGTTTTGGGGGGAAAGGGGAAGAGAGGTTCGGCCTCTTTTTTGCTTTCTTCAGAGGAGACTTTATGGGCTAAATCATGACATCTAATCACTATTTCCCTGGGAGCACTGAGGGGAGGGTTATTTTCCCCTATTCTATAATATTAACATTAAAAAGAAAGCAAACACAATCTCTCCAATAAAAGTGGGGATTGGGGACCAGTTGTTAACAGGGAATTAGGAAACTGTTGCATACTCTGTTCCATTGCCACAAATATATAGGCAACAGCTTAGTGGTTAAGTATTAGAGCTAGACTGCCCTGATTCTGATTCCAGCTTTGCTACTTACTAGCTATATGTCCTTGGGAAAGACTTGTCACCCTTGAGACTTCCCTGGTTGTCCAGTGGTTAAGAATCCACCTTCCAATGCAGGGGACACAGGTTCAATCCCTGGTCGGGAACTAAGATCCCACATGCTGCAGAGCAACTAAGCCTGCGCACCGCAACTACTGAGCCCACGCACCACAACTAGAGAGCCCACGCACCACAACTACTGAGCCCACACGCTCTGGAGCCTGGGCGTCACAACTAGAGAGAAGCCTGCACACCACAACAAAGAGCCTGCACGCCCCAGCGAAAAGATCCCACGTGCTGCAACTAAGATCCAACACAGTCAAAAATAAATAAGTAAGGGGGGAGCGAGAAGATGGCGGAAGAGTAAGACGCGGGGATCACCTTCCTCCTCACAGATACATCAGAAATACATCTAAACATGGAACTTCTCCTATAGAACACCCACCGAACGCTGGCAGAAGACCTCAGACCTCCCAAAAGGCAAGAAACTCCCCACGTACCTGGGTAGGGCAAAAGAAAAAAGAAAAAACAGAGACAAAAGAATAGGGACGGGACCTGCACCAGTGGGAGGGAGCTGTGAAGGAGGAAAGGTTTCCACACACTAGAAGCCCCTTCGCGGGCGGAGACTGCTGGTGGCAGAGGGGGAAGCTTCGGAGCCACGGAGGAGAAGGCAGCAACAGGGTGCGGAGGGCAAAGCGGAGAGATTCCGCAGAGGATCAGTGCCGATCAGCACTCACCAGCCCGAGAGGCTTGTCTGCTCACCCGCCGCGGCGGGCGGGGCTGGGAACTGAGCCTCAGGCGGATCCCAGGGAAAGGTCTGGAGTTGGCAGAGTGAAAACAGCCTGAAGGGGTTAGTGCACCACGGCTGGCTGGGAGGGAGTTCGGGAGAAGTCTGGAGCTGCCGAAGAGGCAAGAGACCTTTTCTTCCCTCTTTACCTCCTGCTGCACGAGGAGAGGGGTTTAAGCGCGCCACTTAAAGGAGCTCCAGAAACGGGCGCGGAGCTGCCGAAGAGACAAGAGTCTTTTTCTTGCCTCTTCGCTTCCTGGGGCGCGAGGAAAGGGGATTAAGGGCACCGCATAAAGGAGCTCCAGAAACGGGCATGAGCTGCGGCTGTCGGCACGGACAACAGAGACGGGTGTGGGACGCTAGGGTTGCTACTGCCGCCACCAAGAGGCCTGTGTGCGAGCACAGGTCACTCTCCACACCGCCCCTCCCGGGAGCCTGTGCAGCCCGCCACCGCCAGGGTCCCGGGATCCAGGGACTGCTTCCCCGGGAAAACGTGCGGTGCGCCTCGGGCCGGTGCAGCGTCACACCGGCCTCTGCCGCCGCGGACTCGCCCCACATCCGTGCCCCCACCCCCGCGCCCCAACCTGAGTGAGCCAGAGACCACGAATCAGCTGCTCCGTTAATGCTGCTCCTTTGACCCCGCCCTCTCTGAGTGAAGGGCAGACGCCCTTGGACGACCTGCGCGCAGAGGCGGGGCCAGGTCCAGGGCTGAGCCCCAGGAGCTGTGCGAACAAAGACAGGGGGAGGTCCCTCCCAGCAGCCTCGGAAACAGCGGGTTAAAGCTCCACAGTCAGCTTGAAGTGCCCTGCATCTGTGGAAAACCTGAATAGACAGCGAAATATCCCAAGTTGAGGAGGTGGACTTTGGGAGCAAGATATCCTATTATTTTCCCCTTTTTTCTTTTTGTGAGTGTGTATGTGGGTGCTGCTGTGTGAGATTTTGTCTGTGTAGCTTTGTTTTCACCATTTGTCCTGGGGTTAGACCGACCTTTTTTTTTTTTTCGGTTTTTTTTTTTTCTTTAATAGAAATTTTTCTTCTTAATAATTATTTTGTTATTTTAATAATTGTATTTTACCCTACTTTATTTTGTCTTCTCCCCTTACTTTCTTCCTTTCTTCCCTCCTTTCTTTCCTATTTCCCTCCTTCCTTCCTTCCTCCCTTCCTTCCTTTATTCCCTCCTTCCTTTCTTCCTCCCTCCCTTCCTTTCTTTATTCCCTCCTTCCTTCCTCCCTTCCTTTCTTCCTCCCTCCCTTCCCTTCTTTATTCCCTCCTTCCTTCCTCCCTTCCTTTCTTCCTCCCTCCCTTCCCTTCTTTATTCCCTCCTTCCTTCCTCCCTTCCTTTCTTCCTCCCTCCCTTCCTTTCTTTATTCCCTCCTTCCTTCCTCCCTTCCTTTCTTCCTCCCTCCCTTCCTTTCTTCCTTCCTTCCCTCCCTTCCTCCTTTCTTCCTTCCTTTCTTGCCTTTCTATTTATTTTCTCCCTTTTGTTTTGAGCCGTGTGGATTAAAGGCTCTTGGCACTCCAGCCAGGTGTCAAGGCTGTGTCTCTGAGGTGGGAGAACTAACCTCAGGACACTGGTCCACAAGAGACCTCTCAGCTCCACGTAATATCAAACGGCGAAAATCTCCCAGAGATCTCCATCTCAATACCAAGACCCAGCTTCACTCAAGGACCAGCAACGAACAGTGCTGGACACCCTATACCCAACAAAGAGCGAGACAGGTCTACAGCCCCATCCATTAGCAGAGAGGCTGCCTAGAATCACAGTAAGGCTACCGACATCCCCATACACGCCCCCAGACGTGGACCTGCCCACCAGGGAGACGGGATCCAGCCTCATCCACCAGAACAGGGGCACTGGTCCCCCCAACCAGGAAACCTGCTCAACCCACTGAACCAACTTCAGCCACTGGGGACAGCCACCAAAAATAGATAGAACTACGAACCTGCAGCCTGCAAAAGGGAGACCCCAAACACAGTAAGATAAGCAAAATGAGAAGACAGAAAAACACACAGCAGATGAAGGAACAAGATAAAAACACACCAGACCTAACAAATGAAGAGGTAATAGCCAGTCTACCTGAAAGAGAATTCAGAATAATGATGGTGAAGATGATGCAAAATCTTGGAAATAGAATAGACAAATTGCAAGAAACAGTTAACAAGGACCTAGAAGAAATAAAGAGGAAGCAAGTAACGATGAGCAACACAATAAATGAAATGAAAAATACTCTAGACGGGATCAGTAGCAGAATAACTGAGGCAGAAGGACGCATAAGTGACCTGGAAGATAAAATAGTGGAAATAACTACTGCAGAGCAGAAGAAAGAAAAAAGAATGAAAAGAACTGAGGAGAGTCTCAGAGATCTCTGGGACAACATTAAACGTACCAACATTCGAATCATAGGGGTCCCAGAAGAAGAAGAGAAAAAGAACGGGACTGAGAAAATATTTGAAGAGATTATAGTTGAAAACTTCCCTAATATAGGAAAGGAAATAGTCAACCAAGTCCAGGAAGCACAGAGAGTCCCATACAGGATAAACCCAAGGATAAACACGCCGAGACACATAATAATCAAACTGTCAAAAATTAAATACAAAGAAAACATATTAAAAGCAGCAAGGGGAAAACAATAAATAACACACAAGGGAATCCCCATAAGGCTAACATCTGATCTTTCAGCAGAAACTCTACAAGCCAGAAGGGAGTGGCAGGACATATTTAAAGTGATGAAGGAAAAAAACCTACAACCAAGATTACTCTACCCAGCAAGGATCTCATTCAGATTTGATGGAGAAATTAAAACCTTTACAGACAAGCAAAAGCTGAGAGAGTTCAGCACCACCAAACCAGCTTTACAACAAATGCTAAAGGAACTTCTCTAAGCAAGAAACATAAGAGAAGGAAAAGACCTACAAGAACAACCTGAAACAATTAAGTAAATGGTAATAGGAATGCACATATCAATAATTACCTTAAATGTAAATGGATTAAATGCTCCCACCAAAAGACACAGACTGGCTGAATGGATACAAAAACAGGACCCATATATATGCTGTCTACAAGAGACCCACTTCAGACCTAGGGACACTTACAGGCTGAAAGTGAGGGGATGGAAAAAGATATTCCATGCAAATGGAAATCAGAAGAAAGCTGGAGTAGCAATTCTCATATCAGACAAAATAGACTTTAAAATAAAACTATTACAAGAGACAAAGAAGGACACTACATAATGATCAAGGGATCGATCCATGAAGAAGATATAACAATTGTAAATATTTATGCACCCAACATAGGCGCACCTCAATACATAAGGCAAATACTAACAGCCATAAAAGGGGAAATTGACAGTAACACAATCATAGTAGGGGACTTTAACACCCCACTGTCACCAATGGACAGATCATCCAAAATGAAAATAAATAAGGAAACACAAGCTTGAAATGATACATTATACAAGATGGATTTACTTGATAATTATAGGACATTACATCAAAAAACAACAGAATACACATTTTTCTCAAGTGCCCATGGAACATTCTCCAGGATAGATCATATCTTGGGTCACAAATCTAGCCTTGGCAAATTTAAGAAAATTGAAATCGTATCAAGTATCTTTTCTGACCACAACGCTATGAGACTAGATATCAATTACAGGAAAAGATCTGTAAAAAATACAAACACATGGAGGCTAAACAATACACTACTTAATAACGAAGTGATCACTGAAGAAATCAAAGAGGAAATCAAAAAGTACTTAGAAACAAATGACAATGGAGACACGACGACCCAGAACCTATGGGATACAGCAAAAGCAGTTCTAAGAGGGAAGTTTATAGCAATACAATCATACCTTAAGAAACAGGAAGCATCTCGAATAAACAACTTAACTTTGCACCTAAAGCAATTAGAGAAGCAAGAACAAAAAACCCCCAAATTTAGCAGAAGGAAAGAAATCATAAAGATCAGATCAGAAATAAATGAAAAAGAAATGAAGGAAACAATAGCAAAGATCAATAAAAGTAAAAGCTGGTTCTTTGAGAAGATAAATAAAATTGACAAACCATTAGCCAGACTCATCAAGAAAAAAAGGGAGAAGACTCAAATCAATAGAATTAGAAATGAAAAAGGAGATGTAACAACTGACTCTGCACAAATACAAAAGATTGTTAGAGATTACTACAAGCAACTCTATGCCAATAAAATGGACAACCTGGAAGAAATGGACAAATTCTTAGAAATGCACAAGTTGCCAAGACTGAACCAGGAAGAAATAGAAAATATGAACAGACCAATCACAAGCACTGAAATTGAAACTGTGATTAAAAATCTTCCAACAAACAAAAGCCCAGGATCAGATGGCTTCACAGGCGAATTCTATCAAACATTTAGAGAAGAGCTAACACCTATCCTTCTGAAACTCTTCCAAAAGATAGCAGAGGTAGGAACACTCCCAAACTCATTCTACGAGGCCCTGATACCAAAACCAGACAAAGACGTCACAAAGAATGAAAACTATAGGCCAATATCACTGATGAACATAGATGCAAAAATCCTCAACAAAATACTAGCAAACAGAATCCAACAGCACATTAAAAGGATCACACACATGATCAAGTGGGGTTTATTCCAGGAATGAAAGGATTCTTCAATATACGCAAATCAATCAACGTGATACACCATATCAACAAACTGAAGGAGAAAAACCATATGATCATCTCAATAGATGCAGAGAAAGCTTTTGACAAAATTCAACACCCATTTATGATAAAAACGCTGCAGAAAGTAGGCATAGAGGGAACTTCCCTCAACATAATAAAGGCCATATATGACAAACCCACAGCCAACGTCGTCCTCAATGGTGAAAAACTGAAACCATTTCCACTAAGATCAGGAACAAGACAAGGTTGCCCACTCTCACCACTCTTATTCAACATAGTTTTGGAAGTTCTAGCCACAGCAATCAGAGAAAATAAAGAAATAAAAGGAATCCAAATCGGAAAAGAAGAAGTAAAGCTGTCACTGTTTGCAGATGACATGATACTATACATAGAGAATACTAAGGATGCTACCAGAAAACTACTAGAACTAATCAATGAATTTGGTAAAGTAGCAGGATACAACGTTAATGCACAGAAATCTCTGGCATTCTTATACACTAATGATGAAAAATCTGAGAATGAAATTAAGAAAACACTCCCATTTACCATTGCAACAAAAAGAATAAAATATCTAGGAATAAACCTACCTAAGGAGACAAAAGACTTGTATGCAGAAAACTATAAGACACTGACGAAAGAAATTAAAGATGATACAAATAGGTGGAGAAATATACCATGTTCTTGGATTGGAAGAATCAACATTGTGAAAATGACTCTACTACCCAAAGCAATCTACAGATTCAATGCAATCCCTATCAAATTACCACTGGCATTTTTTACAGAACTAGAACAAAGAATTTCACAATTTGTATGGAAACACAAAAGACCCCGAATAGCCAAAGCAATCTTGAGAACGAAAAATGGAGCTGGAGGAATCAGGCTCCCTGACTTCAGACTATACTACAAGGCCACAGTAATCAAGACAGTATGGTACTGGCACAAAAACAGAAATATAGATCAATGGAACAGGATAGAAAGCCCAGAGATAAACCCCCACACATATGGTCACCTTATCTTTGATAAAGGAGGGAAGGAAACACAGTGGAGAAAAGACAGCCTCTTCAATAAGTGGTGCTGGGAAAACTGGACAGCTACCTGTAGAAGTATGAAATTAGAACACTCCCTAACACCATACACAAAAATAAACTCAAAATGGGTTAAAGACCTAAATGTAAGGCCAGACACTATCAAACTCTTAGAGGAAAACATAGGCAGAACACTCTACGACATCAATCACAGCAAGATCCTTTTTGACCCATCTCCTAGAGAAATGGAAATAAAAACAAAAATAAACAAATGGGATCTAATGAAACTTAAAAGCTTTTGCACAGCAAAGGATACCATAAACAAGACCAAAAGACAACCCTCAGAATGGGAGAAAATATTTGCAAATGAAGCAACTGACAAAGGATTAATATCCAAAATTTATAAGCAACTCATGCAGCTCAACAACAAAAAAACAAACAACCCAATCCAAAAATGGGCAGGAGAACTAAATAGACATTTCTCCAAAGAAGATATACAGATAGCCAACAAACACATGAAAGAATGCTCAACATCATTAATCATTAGAGAAATGCAAATCAAAACTACAATGAGATATCATCTCACACCGGTCAGATTGGCCATCATCAAAAACTCTAGAGACAATAAATGCTGGAGAGGGTGTGGAGAAAAGGGAACACTTGCACTGTTGGTGGGAATGTAAAATGATACAGCCACTATGGAGAACAGTATGGAGGTTCCTTAAAAAACTACAAATAGAACTACCATATGACCCAGCAATCCCACTACTGGGCATATACCCTGAGAAAACCATAATTCAAAAAGAGTCATGTACCAAAATGTTTATTACAGCTCTATTTACGATAGCCAGGACATGGAAACAACCTAAGTGTCCATCAACAGATGAATGGATAAGGAAGATGTGGCACATATATACAATGGAATACTACTCAGCCATAAAAAGAAATGAAACTGAGTTATTTGTAATGAGGTGGATAGACCTGGAATCTGTCATACAGAGTGAAGTAAGTCAGAAGGATAAAAACAAATAGCGTATGCTAACACATATATATGGAATCTAAAAAAAAAAAAATGTCATGAAGAGATTAGTGGTAGGATGGGAATAAATCACAGACGTACTAGAGCATGGACTTGAGGATATGGGGAGGGGGAAGGGTAAGCTGTGACGATGTGAGAGAGTGGCAGGGACATATACACACTACCAAATGTAAATTAGATAGCTAGTGGGAAGCTGCAGCATAGCACAGGGAGTTCACCTCTGTGCTTTGTGACCACCTAGAGGGGTGGGATAGGGAGGGTGGGAGGGAGGGTGACACAAGAGGGAAGAGTTATGGGAACATATGTATATGTATAACTGATTCACTTTGTTGTAAAGGAGAAACTAACACACTATTGTAAAACAGTTATACTCAAATAAAGATGTTAAAAAAAAAGAAAAAAAAAAGAAAAGTACTGGACTCTTACGAAAAAATAAAAATAAAAAATAAATAAATAAGTAAATATTAAACAAAACAAAACTTGTCACCCTCTGTGTCTTAATACCCTCCTCTATAAAATGGGGCTGATAATGATAGCACCAAGCCCACAAGGCTGTGATGAAGATTAAATGAGTTATGCATGTAAACTGCTTGGAGCTGCACTATTACAAGTCTGAACGAGTGTTCCCTGCTGTTGGTGCTGTTGTTGTTGCTGTTGCTGCTGCTGTTGCTGTTGCTGCTGCTGTTGTAGTTGCTATTGTTGCTGTTGTTGCTGCTGCTGTTGTTGCTGCTGTTGCTGTTGTTGCTGTTGCTGTTGTTATTGCTGTTGTGGGAAGGAAAACAAAGATCTCTGTGGAGACTTAGTTAATAATAACAGATTCTAGTCACAGTTTTCTTATTCCAAATGGACTGCCAGACCCCATCAAAGAGATGGAGTAATGTAGGAATTTCAAGCACTGGGGAGAGGCCAGTAGGGAAGCCATTTTGACCAGAGAGCTTCCCGGGGGGTCCCCTCAGTCACACCACTTGGGCAGTTACTTGCTCTGCCTCCTTGTACCCCACTGTGATCTGTGGCACTAATCCACAGCTAATTGCTGTATCCAAACTGGGTAAACAAGTGGATCTGGGAACCTCAATTTGACCCAGATAGGCTGCCCTGGGTTTATGCAACTCAGCTGGTGTTTCCAGGAAGCCAGTGAACCCAGTTTGAAATTGAAGGGTTCATTCCCAGCCCGAGTGGACGGCTGGAGGGCCTGATGTCCCATCATGTTCCCCCACAGGAGATGCTCCCACTGTCTGAACACACTGGACTCTCTGTCTCTGATTAAGTCAGGTTCTCCTGGGCTGCCTTCACAGGTTACTTCACACTTTGTACAGAGCTCTAGAGTTTATGACGTCATTTCAAATACATTCTCTCTCTCTCCAGCTCTTAAATTACATATTCTTTCCAACATTTCATAAGCAAGAAAACAAAAGGTCAGAGAGGTCAAACCAACAGAACTGGAACCCAAGCCCAGGTCTCCTCTAAATCCAGGGCTCTTTCCATTACACCGTGGCTGCCTCAAACTTAGCAGATCTTACTCTCAGAGACTTCGCCTAAAGGTGTCTCAGCTAAAAGGCAATCTTCTTACTTTCATTCTTGGTGTCATAACTCCATCTTTTATTTTCATTCATCATTCTTCATTTTGATAATTTGACCTCATCAAAATTAATGAAGGAAGATCCTCAGATACAAGGAATTTCCACTGAAGAGCAACACAATGTCCAAATTATGCAATCTGTCAAATGATGTCATTATTCATTCATGTTTTTCAACAGACATTTATTGAGCATCTACTATATGCCAGGAACAGTATTCAAGCATGCTCCATTACCATACGGATCAGAAGGGTGATCAGACAAATAGATAAATCAGAACATAGAGTGGTAAGTGCTCTGCCCAAAGAAAGCACAAGGTGCTGGTTCAGGGTGGGGTGGGGGGACATGAGAAGGGGACTTAATGTGGCCTGGGAGAAGGTGTTGGGGGGAAGCTTTTTCCAGGATGATGCTCTAGGTGAGTTATGAAGGTTGAGATGTTAGCCAGGCAAAGGATGGGAGAGGGGCAGGTACAGTGTGCTCACATGTGTATGAGTGTGTGTATTCTATGGCGACCCACTCACAACCCCAGAGTTGATATGAAGATTATTTTAAGCTGAAAACATCTGAAATTCAACAGATGCAGAAAGAGCCTTCTTGGAGCTTCACTTATCTGACTAAAAGCAGAAGCTTCTGGGAAACAAGGCTGCCATAAATCCCCTCTCCAGGGCGTTTCATGGCCATGAAGAAGATAGAAAGACCACTCTCACCTGCCTAACCAAACATTATCCCAGACTTTTTCATCTCTTGTTTGTTCTTCTAAAAACCCATTTTTCTTTTCCTAAAGAAATTTATTTGTTCTTTCTATAGAAGCCTGTTCTTCCCTCTTTTTTCTCCTACTAAGTTAGGTGTATAAGCCTCTAACTTTAACCATTTAGCAAGCTAGCTACTTCTTTTGTTAAGTGTACAAATACACCTTATTTCTCCTATCAATCTGCCTTTTGTCAGTTTAATTCACAGGCCCCCAGAAATTCAACCTAAGAGGGTGGAGGAAAAGTTTTCCTCCCCAACAGTTTCAAGCAAAGGAACAGCACGTGCAGAAGTGTGAAGGTGTGAGAGAGACAAAATGCATCTGAAGAGCAGTGAGAGGTGGAGTGCAGCTGAAGCAAGGGAAGGGATGGGGTATGGTAAGAGATGAAGCTGTATTGCCATGAAGGCTGATCATGAAGGAGCCTAGGTCTGTCCCAAATGTACCTTAGCCAAGTAATAGGTAAGGATCACTGTTAGTACTTCAGGATTCTGAAAGGATGTCAGATAAGACAAAGTTAAAGACAAGTGCTATCTGCTACTTTGTATCTTGACTGTATTTATAGATAGGGATCTGCAAACTTTTTTTTATTATTAACCCCATCAGTAAAAATATTTGAGCATTCATTCTCAATATCTGTTTATTTTTAATAAATTATATACATATACTACTGTAGTAAGACTTTTCAAAATATAACATGCACAAAAAAGGAAATTTTAAAAGAATATAGACATTATAATATCTTTAAAAGCCCCAAGAACAGATCATATTACACCTCTTGGGGTGAAAATTCCTCACAGTCAAGAATGGCTGCCTTCAGCAAGTGAAATAAGACATGCATCTAATTCTGAGTTCTTTTAAGGAAAATTCAGAAGATGAGGCAGGAAAAGGTTTTCAGAAGAAAAGCCCCAAGGAGACAATAGTGATACCAGTCCCTATAATCGCATTAGACTTTTAAGAGAGTGGTTCTCAGCAGAAGCTGAATTGATCCATAGGAAGCTTCTGGACGTATCAGGAGTTGATTTGTCTCCATATTCAGAGAGCAGAGACGAAGTCAGCATTTAGTGAACAGGTCCAAGGCTGGATGTCCTACAATGCTCAGCTCAGTCTCCTACCAATGAAGAATTATTCCACCAGGCGTTCATATATGTGAAATATTGATTTAAGTTATCTGAAACTTTAGTCTTACTCCATTTTACTTGTTAAACACACAGTATTTTTTATATATATTGAGTATGCTAGTTTTTATTCTAACATTCATGCATACTTTTGACTTGTATTCATTGACTTGTACATCTTTTTTTTTCTTTTTTCCCAGTTTTATTGAGATATAATTGACATATAAAGTTTGTACATCTTGTATGGAATATCTTCTGGTCTTATTACTTCTCTTGTATCTAAATTTATCTGACTACTTCAATCCCTCTCATGTAGTTGGGTCCAAGTATTTACATATTGAAATTTATATCACTTCATCATGATTTACTTTGTTTTTATTTCTCCTTCATTTTACAGGTAGGATAATATACTGACTGCATAATGAAAAATATGAGTATGGGTAAATTTTATTTTCTATACATTTTCCTTTAGGATAGTTAAGTGAGGTGTTACAAAAATATTGTTATAAAAAAGAGACAATTAGGGTAGTAAAACTATTCTGTATGCTACTATATTAGTGAATGCAGTCATTATACATTTGTCAAAACCCATGGAATGTGCAACACAAAGAGTGAATCCTAACGTGAACTATGGATTTTAGCTAATAATAATATATCAATAATATATCAATAATGGTAACAAAGGTACCACACAAATGCAAAATGTTAATAATAAGGGAAGTGTTAATAAAGGGGAAGTGGCAGGGGTGAGGGAGTATACCAGTGCTCTCTGTGCTTTCTGCCCTCTGTAATCCTAAAACTGCTCAAAAAATAAATAAATTTTTAAAAATTTAAAGGCAACACTGGTTCCAATTGGTTTGAGAACCACTGCTTTAAAGAAAGACCTACTACAAAAAAATTCAATTTTATATTAAAAAATTAGAGCAGATGATAATTGTTTTCCAAAAATGTTCTTTGATTTACAAAAGGCTATACCTTGAGATTCTTTTAAATAGCAAGTGTCTCCATTATATTTAAATAATATTCCATTTACCAACCTTCCACTTCCCTGGTATACTCACCAGGAGCATATCTATATCTAAAATGAGGAATAACTGTATGCAGACTTGTTTCTCTGTAGAAGAGGAGACAAAATTAGGCAGTCTTAAAATGTCTGCTGCCAAAGTATAATGGCAAGAAGGGGAGGAGTCTATCGTTCATTTCCTAAAATATAAGCATTAGAGATGCATGTATTTCTTGGTACAGTCAACCTTTTTATGAGCATTTGCTCTACATATTAATCCATCTCTGATTCTGACAACTGAATTGAAGCTGCTACTTCTCGCCTAACTTTGGCTGTTTTCCTCTGGGTAACAATACCTGTTTTTTTTTTTTTTTTTTGTCTAAGTGATGGGATTTAATACTTGCATCAGAATAGGCTCATTGAATATTCATATTCTGCTTATATTGTGCAGCAGCCACATGGGAAGTCGTAGTAGGATTTCAAAGCAGAAAATAGTAACTCTGATGAGAAGACTGTTATGTGTGGGTGTTTGGAAGTTATGAATATGAGATTAAACAAAGCAAATTCTATTTTAACGATTTGTGCAAAATGGAAACGTGATTTTAAGCAGATGGTTAAAAATATTATAAGGCAGTTTTATTCAAAGAAAATTACAGACGTTTACAAGCTCTGATTTATTTTAGCTTTAGTTTTCTTGAAAATTGGAGAAGAATTTTTTTGGAGGGGAGGGGAGCTAAATTATACAAATGAACATTTTAGAAGAATCATTCATTTTATTGTTCTCTTTTGCAGCTTCTCTCCCTGTGACTGGTGTCTTTACCTCTTCCTTTTCCATCCTTTCTCTCCTACTGTCTTTAGTATCTCTTGCATTGACCCCCCCAAGCCCTCATCTAAACTCATCTTAATTGTAACATTCTACCCTCTTCCCTGCCAGGGAAAGTGCATCAGAATGAAATTGGCAAGATCTTTTAACAGCTTGTCTTTACTACTCTGTTGCCAGAAAAGGGAAAATGGCTATTTATATGGTCCATTTCCACAAGCTGCTGTTAAATTATGGGCCAAGGTTCTTTTACAACAGTGTTTAATATTTCTTGATTGACTACCTGGCAGACTGCACTGGATTAATCCAACCTATGAGTGAATGGGATTTCCCTAGATCTGGGCAGGTTCAACAGAGTCTTCACTTGGATATTCGGAAGTGGGTTTTTATTATTTAATTTTGTTTACACTAATTGCAGAGTGTGAGCTGATAGTATTGGGTTGCGTCATACAGCATTGCCATTTATTATGTAAAAAATGGTCAAATATCTGCATTGTCATATGGTTCAGCTTAACAGACAATAAATATTTGTTGATTAGAACTGAATAGACTATAGAAATCATTCTATAAAAATTTGAGGTAGTGTATTAGAAAAACAGACACACAGTAAACCAATAAACTACAAAAAAAAAAACCCATTAAGAACAAAGAAATTCTCAATTAACATAGGAGGTTTAAACAGGGAGGTAAATAAGACACAGATAAACACACTATAAGGTCCTCCACAATTGCAACAGTTTGGTATAAACTTGGAAGTTAACTTTCTGCACCAAAACAATAATGGCAATGACAAGGACAAGCAACATTTATGTAGCACTTACTATGTGCCTGGCTTGGTGCTAAGTGCTTTATGTACATTTTACATTTAATCCCTATGAAACCCACAAACCTATTAGGGAAATTATTATCCATCCCCATTTTACAGATGAAGAAGTTAAACGTTTTATTATCTTGAAGGTGAAAACAGTCCAGTTTCTTAGAGATACATTAAATTGAAAAAAAGTCTTTGTGTCATCGGCATCACTTGAGTAAATGTAGCAAATCTTTTATAAGGATGCTCTTTTTTTAAAATAGCCCTTGGGCCTTGGGCAAATATTCTCAAGCATAAGAATTACCGGAGGACTTTCCCCTCAGCCAAAATTTGGACTTATGCGTCTTTGCTCCTCCAAGTATGGTCTTTTTTTTTTTTCAAGTATGGTCTTTATGACAAAATTATTGGCATGGCTTAGGAGCTTATTAGACGTGCAGGATCTCAGATGTCACTCCAGAAGGCATCAGAACCTTATTTTAACAAGATTCCCAGGTGATTTGTATGCGCATTGAAGTCAAGAAGTGTGGCTTTAAGTGTAGAAGAGCTCCCATGTGTCTGAATTCCAAACAGACTCCCAAGGTGATTCTGATGTAGGTGATCAACGGTAAGCTCATACTTTATAAAACTCTGCCCCAGGACACAATACCAGAATGTAGTCCATGGAAAGCACTACTGCAAGCAATGTGAGAAGCTAAAGGGTCCAAAGTCAAGACAATATAAGATATGCATGCACAACAGTTGGTGTTCTGATACTCAGGCTGGATCCAAGAATAAAACCTAGGATATAGGCAGGGCTTCATCAACTTTTTCACCCCAACGGCCAGAGGAGAGCGTTTTCCTTATATGAAGAGGAGTAGCAGACTGGTCCACCTCAGACATGAAATTCTTAGACACTAAAACTATAACTAAAAAAATTGTGTGAATTTGGCATTGAGTCCTTAAGGTGTTTGTATTTAACTTTTAAAATGATTTAAATTATTTACCACTAGGACAAAGTGATGCTGCAGTAAGGTGCATGATTTATTTTGTGGCTGCAAGGAGCCAGGTACATTCTCCTACCTACTCCCAGAGTTTATGATCAGATAATGAATTAACTTCTGGAAATCTGGAGTGGTCCTAAAAGGAAAATATTAGATAATGGAGTGAATTAATCTGTAGTATGGATCCCACTTTCAGGCGCTCCAAATTTCTCACCACTTGCCCCTAAAGAATGAGAGTGTGGCAGGGGAGGGGTAGGTTTTAGGGGGCAAAGCGCAGCCATCCCTGTTGTATAGCTAAGAAAACAGCTACCACAAGGGGGAGCAAAGTCACAGAATTAGACTCAGCGTTGACTGTCTCCCAAATTGGACTGACCCTAGGGGGCTTTCTGGATGTTAAGTCATAGGCATTCTCCATATAAGCTTTGTGAGGCAAAATATGAGAAAGATAAGGAGAACCTGAAGAGATAAAACTATGAAAAGAAGAACTGGGCTTCCCTGGTGCCGCAGTGGTTGAGAGTCCGCCTGCCGATGCAGGGGACGAGGGTACGTGCCCCGGTCCGGGAAGATCCCACGTGCCGTGGAGCGGCTGGGCCCGTGAGCCATGGCTGCTGAGCCTGCGCGTCCGGAGCCTGTGCTCCTCAACGGGAGAGGCCACAACAGTGAGAGGCCCGCGTACTGCAAAAAAACAAAACAAAAAAAACCTTTTGGGGGCTTCCCTGGTGGCGCGGTGGTTGAGCGCCCGCTTGCTGATGCAGGGGACGCAGGTTCGTGCCCCGGTCCGGGAGGATCCCACATGCCGCGGAGCGGCTGGGCCCGTGAGCCATGGCCGCTGGGCCTGCGTGTCTGGAGCCTGTGCTCCGCAACAGTAAAGGCCACAACAGTGAGAGGCCAGCGTACCGCAAAAAAAAAAAAAAGTTTATTGACAGTTTATTGGGCACTATGATAAAATCAAAGATGATTAAGATATTGTCTCCAATTTTTAAATAGCTTTCTCTCAAAGATTAAAGTTGAGATAACAGTAACAAAGATAACTGAGTAGGTACAAAGATCTGGTGTTCTTGTAATTTTTAAGCATTATCTCAGTAAGTGCTTATAACATTCCCAGGAACTAGGCATTAACCCATTTTACAGATAAGGAGACTGAGGCTCCAAGAGATGCAGTAATTTTTATCAGCTCACTTAGGAAGCAGCAGAGATATGATTCACCTCTGGGTACACTGTCTTTGGGGCTTGTAACTACTACAGTGCTTTAGGTCTAAACTCAGCCAACAATTCATTCCCAGGGGGTGCATTCTCTGCACCAAGTTGTATTTACCAAGTGCAAATATGAAATAAATCCCAGTAGCACCATGGATGGATGACATGAATCACATTTAGATTTGACTACAATTATCGCCAGAGTGTGCTGCTTGCCTCTGGTCTCTCCACCCCCATAGCCAACTCATCCGTCCATGCTGCCAACATTTTTCTTCATAAAACATGTATGTGATCATGACCCTTCTCAACTTAAAAGGCTCCCTGCTGTCTGCAGAACTGTGTCCTAGAGCTCAGCACAGGAGGCCTCTCCCAGTTGGCCCTGGCCTTCCTTCTCAGCCTCTGCTTTGGAATATCCTGGCTCTTCATGCTACACTCTTACATAAGACAGCCCCACGTGAAATTAGGGCAGTCTGCGATTCCGTAGTTAACCTCCTGTGTGGCAAAGTGGAAAAAAACTTTTTTTTTTACATTTTTTCCATACATTCTATTCTGTCATTATAAAGTAAAAAGATTTGTTTAACAATCAAATTTTAAAAGGCCATAGAATTAAAAACAATGTGCACACACTACCGCTTGAAACACACATATATTTAAATTTTTAAAATATTTTTCACCTCCCATCAGAGATCTGGTATTTTAGAGGAGGGCATCCTGTAACTCATTTGCAATTCTCCCAGAGAAGGATTCTCCTTCTTCTCCGTGGAATGCAACACTTTCCCTCTCTAAGGTGGCAAACTACTTACTACTCACCCTTTAAATGCAGTTCAAATACCACTCCTGTTGGAAGCCCTTCTCCCCAAACCTCTTATGCAGTCCACTTTTCTTTCTTCAGGGCTCCCAAAGCCGGCAGTAGCTCTCTTATAGCATCACAGTACCGCCTGTAATTACTTTGTACAACAATAGACGGTGAGATCCTTTAGGGCAGGGTTCTACTCTCTGAATCCTTAGCTCTTACTTGGTGTTTGGTTCGCAGTAAGAAATTTTATCACTGGATTCATGAATGAATGATTAAAGTCTCGAAGTCCCTACTCTTCTTTAGATCTAGCAGAGAAAACATTTGATACTGGACACGCCTTTGGACAAATCACTTTGGTAAATCAGGCCCATAATATTGGAGAAGGAAGGTCCCAAACGCTAAATGTGTCCGTCAAAACCTGGTGACATCCTAAGTGTGACCTGTTTCCCCACCACGCCTTTCCCGCCATCCTAGCCCCCTCCAGCTGCTTCTAGGATGGGGAGAATAATGGTGTTCAAGATGGGTATTTTTCTCTACCTGATCAAAGAGCTTCGCTCTTCTTTGATTCTTAACAGCCAAGACGTTCACAATTCAGTCTCCAGTGTTCCTTCTGGGGTTTGGAGTGACATCCTTTTCTTCCATGGAGACATCCAAAGTCTGGATTTCTCCACTGGACACTGAAAAGAGCCCCACCACAGCGCTCACCCTCGGCCAAAGACAGACCGCCGGGTCGGGAGGGGTTTGCCAGCTGCTGGGGCTGCGCAGCTCCGGGAAGCGCTGGGGGCGTTGCCCACAGCCGCCGGGCTCGGCGCGCAGGGCCGGGCTGCGGTTGGCCACAAGAGGCGTCCATCTTCCCGGACGAGCGCGGCGCTTCCTCACCGCGCCGGCAGGGGGAGAGGGCGGAGAAGGGAACGCGCTGCCGAGCCGACCCCTCCCGAGAGCCCTGCCCCGCCTCGCCGAGCCCCGCGCGGCCGCCCCGGCCGCTGCCGCCCGTAGCTAGCTCCCCAGGTGGCGGGGAGCCGCGGGCCGTGAACGTGCCGGCAACTTTACGGCCTCCGGGGGCGCGGTTCCTCCGGGTGCGTGTGCGAGTGTGTCTGTCGCCGGCGGCCTCCTGGGGGCAGCAGCGGAAAGGAGGTCGGGGGAGAAAGAGGCAGCCTCGGCGCACGGTGGCCCAGGAGGCAAAGGCCCCGCGAGGCGCCGGCGGTGGAGACCTAAACTCCGCCGGGGCTGTGCTCAAGACGCGTTCTTACGGTGCGGCAGACACCCTTGCGGCCGACGCCCGGGACTTGCTTTAGGATCGCGATTCCTCTTTCCTGCCCGGGGCAGTAGCAACCGTGTGTGCCGACGGAGGAACGGCAGTAGCATCCCCAGTCCGGGCGGGACCCCCGAGCGCCGGAGCCGGCGGCTGGAGCAGGAAGGGAGAGTCGCGGCGCCCGCCCTCCCCGGCTGGCCCTGCCCCGCGCGCCCCGTGCGGGTTGCTAACAATGGTGCGGAGCGCCGGCGCGATTCCCGCGTCCGCCCAGCGGTCGTAGAGGAAGTGGCCGGGCTCCGGGTGGGGTGGGCAGGGAGACGCCCCCCACCACTCGCTTGCTGGAGTTTGCCGGCGCGCCGGGCCTCTCCGGCCCCGAACCCTGGGCTCCCCTCCGCATCACCGACGGCAGCTCGATCCAGAGAGTATGGTGCCAGCGCCCGGGTTAATCTAGTCCTCGGCTCGCTCCTTTTTTTCCTCCTCCTCCTCCTCTCCCTCCCCCTTTCCCTCCTGTCGGTGCTGCCTCTGGGTTCCCGGCGTGTGGGAGTACAACTCTCTGCCTCTCCGAGGAGACTGGTCGGTGACCCCCTAACAGAACTTGCCCACTGAAAGCAAACCCAGAACAGCTGGATAATGTCCACTCCGAGCAGATTCAAAAAGGACAAAGAGATCATAGCCGAGTATGAAAGTCAAGTCAAAGGTAAGGATGGGAGCGGCTGCCTTGCTCCTTTTGTGTGCTTTCTTGTCATTGTGCTCCGGGAGTTGCATTTCTCACTTGCGGTCTGTGTTGGAGGAAGGTGGTGAGGAACAGCTAGACCGCCTCGTTGAGCCACCCGGGGCTTCGTGGAAGCCAATCCCAGTCCCAGTCCTAGTCCCGTCAAGCCCACAGGGAGCTGGAAACAGGGTGGCTCTCCGCCGCTACCAGGGCGCCCCTCCAATAGGGGAGAACTGGCTTTAACTTAACCACCTTCAGCCCGGCAACTTACATAGGAGGCAGGCAGCAGCAGTGGTTCCTGCCCAGTTATCATCACCGTTAGCCGTATTATTTTTTTTAAACGATACCATTGTCACAACGTAATTCTTTTTAAGGAGTCATTTTTTGAAGTCTGGCTCCGAAGTGCTCTAGAGCTTCATTGAGTGCAGGCAATTTTTGACATTCGCAGTGTTCACTAATTTATCAGGGCGAGTCCCGCTTTTATAATATAGCTACCTAAAAGCTTGGCAGTTAAACCAAGCAAGGACTAGTGGAATCAGACTCCTTTATAATGGGCCAGAATTCAGTGCCATCTCTCACACTCACACGGGAATATTGCTTTATCATTTGTTGGAGGCCACTTGCATGTAAAATGAAGGTTTGAATATTTGAGTAGTAGTTTCCACACTGTCAACTGATGAAGGAATCTAATTAATGTTGATTACGCATTTTTACTTAACGTGCCTTGTGGTTTAAAAAATATATTTTCTCTCCAGTACAAGTATTTTGTGGTGCTGTTGAAGAGTTTAATAAACATATATTTGTTATTTTTTTTCCCTCCTTTATCGTCTCTTATGGGTAGCTTTTCCCATCCATTGAGACAATGGATGGAGTGTTGAGATCATTGCTGTTCTTTGGAATATTCAATGCAAAGTTGATAAAAATTGCTTTGTAGACACCTGTGTTTGTACAGACACAATCTTATGAAAGGACTGCAGAGAAGGGCATTCCTGTACTTGTCTTGGGAAAAGTAGGAGCAGACTGGGGGTTCTTTTGTGTGGTCAAGTTGTGAAAATGCTTGGAGTCCTGTGAGAGGAGCTGGTGGGGAAACCCTCTGTCATCTGTGTGAATCTGGACCATCTCATCATGGCCAGAGGCAAACACAATATGCAAGCCCAGAGACTTAAGTTTCCTTTAGGTTGACTCCAATAATGGAGTTAAGATGAACACTGTTCAGGAAACACAGGTTTTTATATGCATGCAGTTAAGATAATTTATACTTGTAGGAACTGGTTACATTGACATGGAAGTTATGTTAGCAGAGAAGTAATTATTTGCTCGGAGACAGGTAAACTTTCTAATGAGCATAACCTTTCTTTTCTTAGAGGTCCAACACAGCCAAAAATCTTTCATACTGAGGTAGAACTCTTGTTCAGAATCACCATTTCTCTGTGCGGTTTTTCCACATGGCTCTTTGTGGCAGGTCTTCAAGGGGTAGGAGTCTGGTTTTCCTGCTGCTTGGAGCACTGACTTGCAGCATGTATTTCCAAGTATTGGTTTCGGTGTTTCTGCTCTAAGGTCATTTGTCCATGATCAAGTCTTTACCTGAAAAATATTCTCATGATTAATCTCTTTCAGAGTATGAATTTTATAGTCATACGGTTACTTATATGCTTTGAGAGTATAGGTCGTCTATATTGAATTTTAAATAAATACAATGGGGACTTCCCTGGCAATCCAGTGGTTAAGACTCGGCGTTTCCAGTGTAAGGGGTGCGGGTTCTATGCCTGGTCCGGGAGCTGAGATCCCACATGCTGCAGGGCACAATAACAACAAAAATAAATAAATAAAATAAAAATCAATAAAATGGGATGTGTTGCAATGCTTAAAATATGTCCATCAAATCCAATCCAAGGAAAAATCACAAACATGGTAAAAATTACTTTTGGAACAAATTCTGTCCCATAGAAAGTGATCTGCCTATTCCCTTCAACCCTCCTCACTTACCTGTGAGTCCTCAGGCTGCTTCATGGCTCTTTACTACACCTGACCTGCCCTTCTCATCAGAGCCTGTGTCCAGACTTCATCTACTTCCCCTGTAATACTTACACATCCTGTGTCTAACCCAGATCCTTATATGCATATGCAAATATGGGAATAGGGAAATATCAGTACAATGGAATTGGATCATATACACCTTGAATGGCACACATTCACCTGAATTTACTAGGCAAAATCAAGAAGACAGTGGAAGAGAAATGAGTTAAATAGTTAAATAGAGCATGAGGCCCGCTGTCTTGTGCAGTGAGAATAGGTCCCTTATTAAGGATAGTTTCAGAGGTAGGATCCTGGTTTTCTAACTGTTTCTCTTCCTGAGCCCCTCTTTAAGGGTGAGTCTCTCACCCTGGCAGATGCTAGTCCACTGCTTAAAGGTAGGCGGTTTTGGAACAACCAACTCTTTCAATTCTAGCAGGTATTTCATCTGATGGTAAACAAAAGAAAGTGGCTTATTCTATTGCTGGAGGAAAACCTAGCTGTGCTGGACTCATTAAGAGAAGACATTGGTCTCTTCCCAATGAATAAAGACGTAAATATTGGACTCTCTGCGTGATTTAAGTGATACACTTAAATGTATCAAGAATCATTTTTGATTATATGTGACTTTTTAACCTTCTGACTTGAATCTAACATTCTGGAGTATTGTCCTTTCTTATTCTCTCCAATTTCCCCTAATACCAGTTGCATTTATCTCAGAATTTCTGAGGTAAGGGTTCGATTGAAAAGAATGACTCCACAGATGTGGGATTTAGCCACTGTGGCTGCCTGCATGTGTTTAGGAAACAGACTTCATGGGGCTATTTCCAATTTGAAAAGAACCATCCTAGGTGTAACGTAATTTTATGCGTAAGACCATATATGTATCCAGTTAGATGTATCATGTAGGACAAGTCACTTAGCTTCTTCCTGGGTTTTGGTTTTCTTATCTGTAAGATAAGGAGTTTAGATTCTCTCAGTCCTAAGGGTCTTTGAGTCTAATTGAAGATGTCATGTCAGTTCACATTAATTATGCAGTAAAATCTTCAAGCTTTTTGCGTTTTCTCTTGACTGCCCTGTTTTGAGGAGGGTTACCTTTGCTTTAACTCTTTTCATAATGAATTCACAAACACTATGTATTATCTGATTTCTCAAGGAATTAAAATGTAATACCACAGAAAATACAGAAAAATAATAAAACCACGTTCAGAAAAGTAGAGCATAGAATTGTAAGAGGGGGAAGAATTGGGAATTATACAAGTAGTTAAAGGATTAGATAGGTTTAAATCGAGGACAAAAGGACCCCAAGCAATAATTTAAAAGATTAATGTGTTAGTTAATGTGTTAACTAGGAGGAGAAAGACTACTTCATGCGTGTTGGTCAACTTCCCAAAGATTTAGAATCCAGAGAAATTAATCTCTTATTTGTGTGGGCCCTTAAAAGGCAAGATTGTCTGGAAAAGTGTATGAAACTCAAACCAGTTGACTACACTACTCTTAGCATCTCTGGCAAAAAGCTTAGCAGTGGAAAAGATCGCAGCAAGTGGCTAACAGAAGGTTTGGGGATTATCTGTAGATTTTAGAGATCTAGTAATTTTTGAATTCTGCAGCAGAAATATTATGGAGCCCATGTAAAAAATATTGGTTCACATATGGGAGTCAGAAGAAACAAAAGACACATTTTGTGAGGTGGAACTCATGGATGGGAGGTTGTGTTTATTTTTAATAATAAGTGTTGTTAGTTGCTAAGAATTGACAGCTATTATTTGCAGTATTTTCCTGAGGATAATCTCATACTCATCTATGTGCCATACGTGCAGGAAGTGCCAAGAAAATCTGTTGTTTTTCAACCACTCTGCTGCCTGAAGTACAAATAGTACACTTTGGTAGCAGATGTAGCATAAGGAAATGCCAGTTCAATTTAATATGACCTCCCATCATGTGATAGGTTTCAATAGGGAAATTAAAAGTTCTACTGTCACTCATAGGGAACCTGTGTCTACCTCTAATGTTCTTCGTTTAACTTGCAATAGAAAACAACAATTTAAATTACGAATTAAAACTTTATAGCTGGGAAGGACTTTAAACATTTCCTGTCCAGCCCACTTCAGCGGTGCAAGGAGGCATAATGTCAGTTACACAATTAACAGTAACATATGTGGGACTGGAACCCAGGTCCTCAGCTTTTTGGTAACAGTGGTTTACTTTTAGATGCCTCACAAAGAAGAGTAGGAGATAGAACACTTTGCTGTTTAGACTTTACATCCGTTGAAGGAATCATAGTTGGATGGAAGAGAGAACAGCAACTCTGGTCTTTTAACAGGAGGAGTTAATTAAATTGATTAACCATAACTAAGTTGTTTTTTTCACCAAGATCATTTCAAGAAACCACCAATGCCCAGGCAGCAGCTTCACAGGGTGGTTTTAAGATCAAGGGGAAAAAAACATGGTGAATATGTACAAATGTAACGCACTTGAAATTTTGGTCATACTAAGTGAAGCTACTGCAATAAGCCCTCTTATGTTGTCCAGAAAACCTGATTTGTTTCATGAACTTCAAAGTATCTTAAGAAATAGTTTTGGAGAAATTTTTAAGCAAAGCATGCTCTGAAATACAGTGAGGGTTGGAGTATGCTATGGAATGGTAAATCTGAGCTCTAACTGTCTAGATTTGTGCTGTGTGATGACCAGGTCAGGAACCCCACATCCTCAGCTCTGGTCCAATTTGAGAGTCTACTTTGTGGACTGAGCAGACCCTTTTTTATGCTAACTATTTTTATTTCAGGTTACATAACTGAGAATTAAGATTTTTTTTAAAACGGAGTAAGCTGTATGTCTAATCACGCAGGCTGCCTTTGTTTTAGTGGTTTGAAGGCAGAAGTTGGGAATAGAGACAGTTACTAGAAGACATTTTTAGTTATTTGAAGGTATTTTTATTCATTGGACCCAAATAACTTTTTAATTTATTGACAACATATATATGCTCACCTGTTGGTATCTCAGGATGGGAAAAAAATAGAACATAGTGTTTAAGAGCAGAAACTGGTGTTAGCCTTTCAGCCCTGCCACTAATAATATATTTGACCCCTAACAGTCAACTTCTTCATCTGTAAAATGGGGATAATAATAGTACTTATCTCCTTGCCTTTGAGAGGCTTCTGTGAGGTGATTTGTGGAAAGCCTTTATCACACCCTTGGCACCAATAAATAGTCTATAAAAATTAGGCCTTGTTATCTGTTTAATTTGGGTTTTCTTTATGTTTCAACTGCTTCTTGTTACATTCTGACTTAGATAAGCTTTTTGAAATTCAAATACATAACCACCAATCTGCTGCCTAAATAGATCCCAAAGTGGGCGATTCTTAAATCATCCTGATAAAGTCCTCTGTACTTTTAGAATGGAGTGAGTTTCATGGTGGAATTTAAAAGGGATATGTGATAGGCAAACCAGAGAGATTCCCAGCTCCTTATAAGGTGGATTTTTTTTTTTATTGTGTCATTCCTTTTTATGTAAGTACAAGTAACAGCCGAAAAGCACATTTCCTGGGCTGCCATGTGTTTGCTTACAACTTTTGTTTTACATTTTCTCTACCTTTAATGATGCCAAATGGAAAATGAAAACTGTAGTCCAATCAACTGATTTTATTTACCCGTGGTGAAAAGGATTCTTATGATGTCAGATAAAGTCTCTGACTTAATTTCATAGTTTTGAGCAAAATATTTTGTTTTAAAATCAATATAGAAATGAAAATTTTCACTTGTACCTGCTAATTTGCTTTTGCTTCATTTGAAAGCACTTTTTTTCCAGCTTTATTGAGATATATTTGACATATAACAGAAAGCACTTTGATATTAAAAATTATTGTGTATGTATCCTCCACACCTCCTGGTATAGGGCTTCATTAAACATTAATTGAATGAATAGAGTGATTGTTTTGAATTATCATTCCTTTATAGTATAAACTAACATGGCGATCATTCAGAATTATCTAGGGTGTCCAATGAAGTGTTACCACAAAATTAAACTGAATTCAAATGTGTGTAACTTCTTTAGAAAGTCACAGAGTTGGAAACAGTCTGAGTGTCCAACAATGGAGAATAGTTAACTAAATTCCACTGGGGAATGGTTAACTAACTTGTGCACATGGAATGTTATGGGGTCATTAACAGTGGTTTTTGAAGAACGTTTTATGGTATGGAGAAATATTTTATAATAATTGGGAAAAAGACCATTAAAAAAAAAAGCATGGTTAGGACAAGCTAAAACAGAGCTAAATTGATGTATAGCTACGTACATACACGTGTGTCAGCCATACTGGGTAGGTGAAACCGTAGTTGTAGTTGGACCTCAGTCTTATATGTCACCAACAAAAGAAATAAAACATCACTCCCTCCAAGTCAGATGTTCTGGGAAGTCAAAAGTTTATAATTAAAGTTAACTTACATGGCGGGGAAAAAAGGATGATGAAATAATAATAATGAGAAATAGGGCTTCCCTGGTGGCACAGTTGTTGAGAGTCCGCCTGCCGATGCAGGGAACACGGGTTCGTGCCTCGGTCCGGGAAGATCCCACATGCTGCGGAGCGGCTGGGCCCGTGAGCCATGGCCGCTGGGCCTGCGCGTCCGGAGCCTGTGCTCCGCAACGGGAGAGGCCACAGCAGTGAGAGGCCCGCGTACTGCAAAAAAAAAATAAAGAAAAGTAACAGCAGCTAACAGTTATTGAGCGCTCACGGTGTGCCAGTCACTGTCATGGCTGTTTTGCATGGGTGGACTCGTCTTTCTATGTACATACCAAGCTATAACGCATGGCGGGAGGAGTTTCCGGTTATTTTTCCTGTTTGGTATAGGTTGTATTTCCTGTACTTTTGGACCTCAGTACATCCTTCTCCTTGGTAAATTTCCTGGCCTAATGCAGGAATCTCACTTTGAGACCCACCCTCCTTCGGGATGGGGGTGGGGCAAGGTGCATCCAAGCGAAATTGAACCTCTGCTGATCAGGTTTGTTCACAGGACAATTTCAAACTTCCTGTTTGTTTACAACTCAGTGATATACTTTGGTTTTTTTCTTGCTTTGAATTCAGCTAACATTTCGTAGGTTGGAGGGTGGGAGAAGCAGCTGCTCTTTTTCTTTTCGCAGCCTCTCTTTTTCTTTTCTTTTTTTGGGTGAAATATATATACAAGTGGGTACGGAAAATTATTTACAATTTAATGCATAATAATAAAATGAATACCTGGTTAGTAGCCACCCAGGTTAAGAAATAGAACATTAGCAGTGTCTAGAAACCCCCACATTGTTCCCTTTCTAACAAATCTCTCTTCATCCTGTTGCCCCCTCAATAACAATTCTGAATTTAGTATTAATCATCCCCTTGTTTTCTTTAAAGTTTTATGATAGTTTTATAGTTTTCTTTATAGTTTTGATGTATGTTATATCCATGCATCAAAAATACAAAGCCCTTTTGAACACATACCAGATATTTTAATGATATTAAAGAATTGATGTTAATTTTTAAAAATAACAGTATTTTGGCATGTATAATAAATCTTTATCTTTTAAATATATTTGCTGAAGTATTTGGGGATGGCTAAGATTTGCTTCAAGATAATCTGGGGGAAGGAGGAAGTAGGTGGGAATACAGATAAAATAAGATTAGCCAGGAATTGATAATTCTTGGGTACATGGGGTTCATTATTTTATTCTCTTTACTTTTGTGTATGTTTAAAATTTTCTCTAATAAAAAATTTTCAAAGTAAGTATGCCTTCTTATGACTTCCATTTTCACTCAATGTTATATTAAGATTGATCTACATCAATGTGTGTAGCTATCATTAATTTATTTTCACTGATATATAGTATTCCAGTGCATGAAAATACTGGAAGCTATTTATTCATTCTTTATGACATTTGGGTTATTTCCACTTTTTTGCCATCATGATTAATAATAATATATAAAATGCTGTGAGTGTCTCCTAGTGTACATGAGTTTCTCTATGTATATTTGCTGGGTCATAGGGAATGTGCATGGTCAACTTTACTATATCAAACTTTTCTCTAAGTGCTTGGTAGTTATTCTCTTACCAGCAGTGAATGAGAATTCCACATCCTGAAAAACACTTAGTATGGGCCAATGTATTAGTTAAGGTAAAGGCTAAACTATAATAATAAAGAGAACCTTGAAAGACAATAACCTAAAAATGTAGAAATTTCTCATATAACAGTCTGGAGGTGTGCAGTCCAGGCTACCAGGACAGTTTTGCCTCCTTAAATTATTTGAGTTTTCTCCATCTCCTTCCTCTGCCATCAGCTAGGGAACTGAACTTGTATGCCTGGTTGAAACTGGGTCTTAAGTATATCCATGTTCTGACTTACAGGAAGGAAAATGAGTCTTGAGGAGCATATGGCCAATGTGTTAAAACCCAGGCCAGAAATAATACAGAGAATTTCCATTCATTTAACTGGTGAGAACTTAGTCACAGGACAACATCTTGCTGCAAGGGAGGCTGGCAAATGTAGTCTACCTGGGCGGCCCTGTTTCCAGCTACAACTTCATGACCATGGAAGGAGGGAACAGATTTGGACAACCAGTAGTCAGCATGAAGACAAGGTTTTTTGGAGAGGCAATCTACTGGGGTAAAATGGTATTTTGGCTTAAGTTGTATGTCTTTGATTGATGGTGAGATAGAGCATCTTTTCACATGTTTAAGGGCCATTTACTTTTGTTACTAAAACGCTTATTCATACCTTTGCCCATTTATCTGTTGGTTTGTCTTTTTCTTATTGATTTGTGCATTTTGTTTTGTTTTAGTATGTTCTTAATATTGATCTTTTGTCAATTATATCTGTTGCAAATATCTTCTCCCTGTTTGTAGTTTGTATTTTCACATTATATATATATATATATATATATATATTTTTTTTTGCCATACGCGGGCCTCTCACTGTTGTGGTCTCTCCCTTTGGCCGTGGCTCATGGGCCCAGCTGCTCCGCGGCATGTGGGATCTTCCCGGACCGGGACACGAACCCGTGTCCCCTGCATCAGCAGGCGGACTCTCAACCACTGCGCCACCAGGGAAACCCCTGTATTTTCACATTTAAAAAAGGAAACTCTGGATAAACAGAAGTTGCTCATTTTAATTTGTTCAGATGTATCAATTATTTATATTTGGTGTTTAAGCAATCCTTCCCTACTCTAAGGTCAGAAAGATATCTGTCTATATCATCTTATGAATGTTTTAAAATCTTGCTTTTGACATAAAAGTTTTAAATTTATCTGAAGTTATTTTTCATATTGTGAACTATTTTTAGTTCTTTTCATGGGGATGACCAAATTTTTCATTCCACTTGCTAAATAATTTCTTCTTTTAAAAAGTAATCTACTAGCTACTTCTGTCTTGATCAGAGTTTCATGTATACATGTGTCTATTTCTGGGCACATTATTGTGTTTCATTGGTTAATTTATAAATTCTTGCACATACCACACTATCTCAATTACTATAGCTTTATAATAAGTCTTATATTTGGTAGGCCAAATTCTCCTTCCTTATACCCTTTCAGAAGTATCTTGGTGATCTTGATCCTTTCTCTTTCATGTGCATTTTATTTATTTATTTATAAAATATTTATTTGGCTGTGTTAGGTCTTAGTTGCGGCATGCGGACTCTTAGTTGCTGCATGCGTGCAAGATCTAGTTCCATGGCCAGAGATCTAACCCGGGCCCCCTGCATTGGGAGTGCAGAGTCTTAGCCACTGGACCACCAGGGAAGTCCCTCATGTGCATTTTAGGATCAGTTTTCCTTCCATGGGAAGCCCATAGGCATTTTGATTGAAACTGTGTGAAATTATAAAGCAATTAGCAGAGAATTGGCAACTGTATATTAGATTATAAGTTCTACTTACCCATGAATATGAATATTTCTCCATTTATTTAGTTGTTTTAAAATATCTTACTGTAAAGTTTTATATTTTCTATGTTTTTTGTTAGACTTATTTCACTTTTGTTACTAATGTTTATGAGATCTCTTTTAAAATTGTTTTCTAATTGTTTCTGGTATACGGAAATGCAGTTTACTTTAGTATATTGGTCTTATATCCAGCCACTTTGCTAGTTTATTATTATTTCAAATAATTTGTTCATTTTTTGGTTAAAAAATCTTATTATTTGCAAATATAAAGACAATTATATTTCCTCCTTCCCAAACCTTATGGCTTTAATTTCTTCTATTTTTTCCCTAGGCAGAATTTTGAGTATGAAGTTAATAAACGTAGTGAATTGTCATTCTTTTCTTGTTCTGGATTTAAAGGGAGTGTTTTCAAGCCTCTCCTACCGTAAAGGATAATGATTGTTCTCAGTTTATTATAGATATTCTTATCAGGTTAAGTTTCATGTATTCTCTGTTTACTTGAAATTTTAATCATTAATAGTTCATTGAAAGTTATCCTTTTTTCTTTTTGCATCTATTGATTTTTAAAAATATTTATTTATTTGTATATTTGGCTGCATTGGGTCTTAATTGTGGCACACGGGATCTTTCGTTGTGGCATGTGGACTCTTCGTTGAGGCATGCAGGCTTATCTAGTTGCAGCATGTGGGCTGTGTAGTTGTGGTGTGTGGGATTAGTAGTTGCAACATGCAGGCTTATTGCCCACGGCATGTGGGATCTTAGTTCTTGGACCAGGGATCGAACCTGCATCCCCTGCATCCTCTGCATTGGAAGGCAGATTCTTAACCACTGGACCACCAGGGAAGTCCCTGCATCTATTGATATTATTTTTTCTTCTTTAATCTGTTAATGTAATAAGAAATATTTACAGAGTTTCTAATATTGAACCATCTCTGTATTCCAGAATTAAACCTATCTTCATCATTGTATTATATATGTAAATAGTTGGATTCATTTTGCCAATATTTAGTTCAGGTGTTTTTTTTGCTGTTGTTTTTTGTTTTTTGTCTCTAAATTCTTGAATGAAACAGACCCATGGCTTTCCTTTCAGATAATGTCCTTGTCTGGGTTCATATTTCAGTTATACTAGCCTAACAGAATGCATTGGAGAGTATTGCTTCTCTTTCTATTTTGTAAGAGTTTGAAATTTTGGAATATTCCTTCTCCTGTAAGGTCGGTAAAACTGCTTATTTGGGTCTAGTTATTTTCTTTGTGTGAAGAACTTTTAACTGCTATTCAGCAGTTAATCATTAGTTTTACTAGTGATAGGAGTCAGTTTTGTTAAGTTATGTTTTTCTAGAAATGTCTCTTTTTTGTGTAAGTTTTCAAATATATTGACATAATGTTGATGATAGTATATTTTTAAAATACGGGCTGATCTGTATTTAATTTAAAATATTATTGTAGGGAATTCCCTGGTGGTCCAGTGGTGAGGACTTGGCACTTTCACTGCAGGGGCACCTGGTCAGGGAACTAAGATCCTGTAAGCCACGCAGTGGGACCAGAAAATGAATATAAAAAATAAAATATTATTTAAAAATATTTATTTTTGCCTTATCTCTTTCTTGCTGAATCTTAAAAGGGGGTTGTCTATTTTTGTTGTTTTTTTCTTTTCTCTTACTGATATCTGCTCTTATCTTGACTCTCATCCTTTAAATTTTCTTTAGATTTATTCTGTTCTTTATCTGTTTTTTTTTAAGTTGGACATACAGCTCATTTGTTTTTATCCTTCTTTGCTACTGTAAGCATTTAAGGCAATAAATTTCTTTTCTAATGTAAATGTTATTTCTAATAAAAGCATCATTCTTAACAAAGGCATCTGTTCTTCCCCCCATAAATATTCTCCCCTAAAAAATATTTATGATAATTCCCCTTAAAGTACCATTTTTGCTTCATCTAGAAAGTTTGATGTGTAAAGTTTATTAAAATTAACTTCTGAGTATTTTGAATTTCTTATAATGGTTTCCTCTTTGCCCCATGAGGTATATAGGAGTGTGACTTTACATTAAAAAAAAAAAGCAAGGGGACTTCCCTGGTGGTGCAGTGGATAAGAATCCGCCTGCCACTGCATGGGACACGGGTTAGATCCCTGGTCTGGGAAGATCCCACATGCTGTGGAGCAACTAAGCCTGTGCACCACAACTACTGAGCCTGCGCTCGAGAGCCTGCAAGCCACAACTGCTGAGCCCACGTGCCACAACTCCTGAAGCCCATGCATCTAGAGCCCATGCTCTGCAACAAGAGAAGCCACTGCAATGAAAAGCCCGCGCACTGCAACGAAGAGTAGCCCCTGCTTGCCGCAACTAGAGAAAGCCTGTGCACAGCAACAAAGACCCAACGCAGCCAAAAATTAATAAAGAATTAATTAATTAAAAAAAATTTTTTAAGTGAGGATATTTATCTTTTTTAAAAAATATAATTACTACGTTGCAATCTGAGAGTAATCGTGTTTGAAATTAGTTGGGGATTATTTCCTCTTACTATTCTCTGGAGGAATTCATGTAAGACTGGAATTATGTGACTCCTAAATGTTTAGTAAAGTTATCCAAGTTTAGTATTTTCATCAAGAAAAAAAATCTGTCAGGACTTCCTTGGCAGTCCAGTGGTTAAGACTTCGCACTGCCAATGCAGAGGGCACAGGTTTGATCCCTGGTCCGGAGAACTAAGATCCCACATGCTGTGTGGTGTGGCCAAAAAATAAAATTTTAAATAAGAAAAAGAAAAACATCTGTCATTGCTTTCAAATTTACAAATTTTCTTTTACTTTATGGCTGCGTCGGGTCTTTGTTGCTGTGCGTGGACTTTCTCTAGTTGCGGCGAGCGGGGGCTACTCTTCCTTGAGGCACACAGGCTTCTCATTGCAGTGGCTTCTGTTGCAGGGCACGGGCTCTAGGTACGTGGGCTTCAGGAGTTGCAGCACACAGGCTCAGCAGTTGTGGCACACAGACTCAGTAGTTGTGACTCACAGCGTCTAAAGAGCAGGCTCAGTAGTTGTGGCACACGGGCTTAGTTGCTCTGCAGCATGTGGGACCCTCCCAGACCAGGGATCGAACCTGTGTCCCCTGTATTGGCAGGTGGATTCTTAACCACTGCACCACCAGGGAAGTCTCTATAAATTTTTATATGTAGTGTTTTTGTTACCTTTCAGTTCTTTGTATTTTCTAATTTCCATTATGTTTTTTTTTCTGCGACTCATAATCTGTTTAAAAGTGTGTTTTAAATTTTTCAGATATACGAAGTTATTTCATTTATGGTTTTATTACTGATTTCTAACTTAATTGCATTGTCATCATAGAACATGGTCTGATTATATTGATGTTCTGAAATGTTTTTCTTGACCATGTTTTCTTTGACCATGTTATTTAAGATTATAAGCCTCAACCTCTCCTGGCTCTTCCCATCTTCCTTCTCCTGCTTTCTATCTCTCCATAGCACTCATTATCATTTGATCTGTTTTATACTGACCTTATCTTGTTTGGGGACTTTTAAAATTCATTACTTATATGAAAGCTGGTGATGTGATTAAAATTATATTTTAAAAATATTTTATCCAGCATTTTAGTTTCAACCTGAAAAGTCAGGTTCAAAATCTATGTCAGAACTACTGACATATATAATAAGTATGAGTTAAGACCAAAATGATAAGGAATTTAAAGGAATTTGAAAGGAAATGGTTTTGATGTTCAGAGAAAGATGATCCAAAATATTTCAATTTACTATATTTCAATTTACTATATACTCTAGGAAACAGAAGTCTAATATTCAGTAGTTTGTTTTTGGGTTTTTTTGGAGCCCATCAGTATATTACATTGTTTTATTGAGATATAATTGACATATATTATAACATTATATGTCATAACAATATACTAATCGTATATTAGTTTCAGGCGTACATCATAATGATTCGATAGTTGTAAATATTGCCGCATGAGCACCACAATAAGTCTAGTTATCGTCCATCACCACACAGTTAGAATTTTTTTCCTGTGATGAAAACTTTTAAAATCTACTCTCTTAGTAACTTCATAAAATTATTTTTAATTTATCCAATATGAAGTTCTGTTTTAGCAAGAGAACCTAAAAGTATATACAGTTCAAGTTACTGGGAAGAATAAGTCTGTGTTTTTTAGTCCCTGCCCTCCAGAATGATGTTTATAACCCAAGATCCATACCCTGAAGAGGATACACATAGATGAGAGCAAATAATGTTATCCTAACACTTTCAAGTTCTTCATATATAGGTTTATGTCTACGCATGGAAAAATCCAGGATATATGGATTTTAGGGATGAAAATACGTAGTGAGGATCAGTGAAAGGCTTTGATTTGGGCAGAGCGTGAAAACATCCACACTTTTCTGAATAATCTGAGATGCTATTAGGAAATCTGGAGTTTTGCTTCTGTTGCTAATCATCCAGAGTCCTGTCATTCCTTCTTGGAGTTTGGACTTTCCTTTTCTCGTGGAGCTGTTTCTACCATTTTATCCCTTGGAGTTCTACTCCAAAGCTGGCTGCAGTGACCTCCCAGAAGAGGCAGCACCGTCTAGCCTTGGCATCACAGCCAAATAGCCGATGCAGCATAAGGAGCATTTACAAAGGTTCCAGCAGTTCTTCAAGTGCTTGATGTCCCAGTTTCTGGGCTGTCACTTTTAACTCCTTCTCAACTGGTCTGTGGAAGATCTCTGGACTTTGGCCCTTCGCTTTTATTATTCTGAAGGTGCAGCTTACAAAAACAGCTCCCTCCCTCAGACCTCCAGCAGTTAAGACAGAACAATAGGTGTCTGCTAATCTTATTTAAGTCAGGCACTTTTCACTTCTGAGGACTTCCAGATTTTAGTCAGGCTGTGAAAATAGCATGTTTGAAAAATAGAATTAAGCCTCCAAACATTATTTACCAAAGGAGAGAAAGTAGAAAAAGTCATTCTGCTCATCTCGTTTCCCATATGTCACGGCGGTGTGGCTTTTTTTTTTTTTTTTTTTGTGGTACGCGGGCCTCTCACTGCTGTGGCCTCTCCCATTGCGGAGCACAGGCTCCGGACTCGCAGGCTCAGCGGCCATGGCCCAGCTTCTCCGCTGCATGTGGGATCTTCCCGGACCGGGGCACGAACCCATGTCCCTTGCATCAGCAGGCGGACTCTCAACCACTGCGCCACCAGGGAACCCCAGGTGTGGCATATTTTGATGTCTTGTCAATGTCCAGTGAACAGAAGTTCTCCTTGAGGATCATTGATGGCTTTTCCTTGTGCTCATATTGATGGTCTACACTTCTAGGACAGTTCAGTCAAATTATAACCCCAAGCACCAGCAAAGATTCTGGTACGCAGAGCCAAAGGTGTGGCCATTGCTTCAGGGAGCTGCCTGCTCCCTGTCTTTAGGAGACAGAGAGATAAGGAAAGGTAGGTAAAAAGAGCAGCTCTTTAGAAGACTGGTTGAGCAGCCCTAGATGTGGAGGAATGTTTTCTGGGCTGACCCCTGACTCGAATAATTTGCTCTCATTTCTTTGCTGTGCTCAGTTTTCACCTTTCTTTTCATCATTACAACAGTGGATGCATTCCCTGGTAAAAACATGGAACAGAAAGCTGGTAAATTCTGAGAAATTAGAAAAGAGAATTTGCTAGATTTCACGTCCTTTAGAAAAGAGAGTTTTCTGAGTGCACTACAACAAAAAGAGAGAGAGGTAATGAATGCCTTTTCAAATGGCCACTCCATTTTTAATTGACCTTCCATTGCAATTATATTAAAAATGTTTATGGAAACTCTCAAATGTGTCACCAAAAGTATATGTTTGAAAGATTTCCAGACTGTATTTTTAAAAAATATTTATTTATTTATTTGGTTGTGCCAGGTCTTAGTTGCTGCATGTGGGCTCCTTAGTTGTGGCATGCGAACTCTTAGTTGCAGCATTCATGTGGGATCTAATTCCCTGGCCAGAGATCGAACCCCGGCCTCCTGCATTGGGAGCGCAGAGTCATAGCCCCTGCAACACCAGGGAAGTCCTCCAGACTGTATTTTTATAGAGTTTAAATTATACATGTTTTTCTCCAAATACCTAATATACAAATAAATATCTCTTGTTTGAAACTGGGAACTCTACTTCCTATAGTCAGGTTAATGTTTTAGTCTCTTTTCTATTGGGTATCTCATTTCCTCCATTGGTCTTGGAATTAAATTGTGAAATAATGTACAGAAAGCACTGTGCACTGTCAACACAATAAAAATGAGTTTTATTGTGTTTGTGGTCAGTCATCTTTTGGCAGTTTCTGACATTCTCATAATGTCACATCCCATTTTCAGGTACCAGGTAACACTCTGAAATAAGCATACTCATATAAATTTATATGTGTTTTGTGTAGCATAGTAGTTTGTAGCATAGCCTCAGGAATACTGCTGACCTGGGGTCCTCCAAATCCTGGCTCTGCCACTCTCCAGCTATTGAACTGTGGGCAAATTACTTACTCTCATCCTGCCTCATTTTCCTTGCCTGTAAAATGGAGATAATAATAGTACTTCACTCAGAGCATTGGTAAGACAAGCAGAGTATTGAACAAACAAACTGGCACACAGGAAGTGCTCAAGAAATGTTAGTGTATTGCAACTTTTATGAACTCTGGCTCTGGAAGCAATAACAATAAACTTTAGGTTATAAAAGATTTAGTAGCCAAGAGGAGCCTAAGGACAGATGAGGACTTAATCCTGGATGGGATCCTGGAACAGGAAAAGGCCATTAGTTAAAAACTAAGGGACTTCCCTGGTGGCTCAGTGGTTAAGAATCAGCCTGCCAGTGCAGGGGATATGGGTTCAAGACCTGGTCCGGGAAGATCCCACACACCACGGAGCAACTAAGCCCGTGAGCCACAACTACTGAGCCTGCGTGCCACAACTACTGAAGCCCATGTGCAAGAGAAATGACTACAATGAGAAGCCTGCACACAGCAACGAAGAGTAGCCCCCGGTCACCACAACTAGAGAAAGCCCGTGCACAGCAACCAAGACCCAATGCAGCCAAAATAAATAAATAAATAAATAAATAAAAAACTAAGGAAATCCAAATAAAGTATGGGCTTTAATTTTTTTAAATACTTAGTAAGAATAGGAAAAGAAAACATTTTATCTTAAAAATCCCACTCATGTTAACTTTCATGGTTATAAAAATTTTTTTTGCTAAAGTACAAAATAGGTAAGGCAAAAAATGGCAATTCTCAAATAGTTTGGAATATATCCTTCTAGTGGCATCATTGGTATTTGTGTTCATAACATTTATCTACTTATCTGTTTATAAACTGAACAAATATGGTCATTTGCAGAATAGTTACTATAGATTTGCTTTTGTTCAACAATAAATTGTCTGCACCCATGCTGCTCAGAACTGGTTCATAGACCAGGGCTGGTCAGAACTATTTATTACTGGTCCATGAGGAGATAAGTTAAATCATGGCCCTGCTTCCTTTATCCAGAAAGTCTTGCTACACACAAATGTCAGCTGAACTAAACAGTGCTTAGTGATGTGCTGATTTAGGTTCTGGCACAAGCTCTTTATCTCATTGTGGATCTGCAACCAGCAGTTCTCTGGCCTGCTTTTGAGTAATGCTGGTCGGCACCATTCCATAGATGTATATAGAGAGCTGCCTTATTCCTTTAATGGCTGTTACTGTTACTTGTTGTTCTTTGTTGATTTAGAGACAAGATTGCCCTTCAGATGGAACAGTGGTGACATTTACCAGTGGCCACCTATGTACTTTAATCATCTGTGTGCTTCCTTTAGAAGGGCAACACAGTGTAGAGGTTAATATCTTGGATAAGTCCAACTCAAATTATGGTTCCTCTGGAACTCAATTTTCTAATTTGAAAATGGGTATGATGATTATGTCTGTTTTATAAGATTGTTTTGAGGATTAAATGAAATTATACCTGTGAAGAGTTTAGCACTGCTCTTGGCAAGTAGTAAGGGCTCAATAAAAATAAGCAGCTATAATAATAATGATTATTATTTACTACTGTACCTGAAGCTGTTGTCTTTATTAGTAACAGATTTTTTTCTTAAATAATTTAAAACTCACTCATCTCCAGAGAGATTAAAATTACTAAACAGACTTCAGTTTTACAAAGCAAACACTAAAAATGGGGATTTTAATGGTTCTTTAGAAAAGCAATGGGAGACATTTAGCCAATCACCAGAAGCTATACTAGACCCAATCTTAAAATAATTGTGTTGGTAGGCTTCCTAGGACATTTAGCTACAGAGGCACTTTGTTACAATTCCTTGCATCATCATTGTTAGAGAAACTTGAGAGATAATGAATTCTATCAAGAGATGATGAATTCTATCTTCTTCATGTGTATGATTGCAGCTGTAGATGTAGATTGCTCTACCATTAACCTGTGCTCGCTGTTCATTAAGGGTTGCCAAAAATAAATCTGCCAAACAAATGCAGAGAACCATAGTTATTCTAGCTGCTGTAAAAGGCATACTCCTGTCATTTGCTTCCAAATGGGATATATCTGTACAGTGTATGTATGCATGTCTGTTTCTTTCCTCTCTTTAAGCAGAGCAGCTCCTTTCCTAAAGACACCCAAGATAGAGACTCTTTGAATGTCCTGTCAGCAGTTTATAAGTCTTTCAAAACTTCAGTCTGATTTCTCCTCTGTGTTCCCCTACAGGTTTTCACTGTCCCCTTAAAGTCTTTTATCATTTGATTGTTTTAAGCTAAGATCTAGTCTCCCCTCATAATGAATCAGAAGAAGGCTTGGGTCCAGACTTTTGCTTGGGACCTGATGCAAAAATGCCTGGTTATATTATAAATGTTGCCTACAGTTGTTACTGTTAGCTCCTACAGTTCTAGCAGCTAACATCTGTAGTGTGTTCCTTTTGAAGGAGGTTATATTGTTGTTACCTTACAGTTGGGAAAAATGAAACTGAACACTTAGAAACTTGAAATAGTTTCCCCAAGATCACACAGCTACTAAATGGTGGAGCCACCGGGGTTCAAACCTCTGTTCTAGTTCTGTAGAGCTACGTAAGGACGCTGCCTTATAAAAGATTAAATGCTTAGTTTCATTTCACAAACTTTCTTGAAACTTCCAGAGAGTCAGGAAGAATGAATGCCATTTTTGTGTTAATAAGCAGAGTTTGTATCAATTCAGATAAAAAGTCTACTTTTTTGTTGTTCAGCGATTATGTACTAACATTAAAGTGTTGCCTTATTATTATCTTAGTGGATTACTTGGTAAGAAAACTAATGGTGGAGCTGCCTCTTTGTGTGCAGCAGAGAAGGCGTTTGGGGGGAGAAAAAATTTTAAAGTCCTAAATTGGAATACTCTTGCGAAATTTAGTGCCCTAGTCTTGGGGATAAGAATCACTGCCTCAGCTCCTTTGTGGCCATCCCCCGCCCCCTCCCCGGTTCCTCAGTGAATAGGCCCTGACCTGTCTTGATGTCTGCTGAGAAAGAAGGTGTAGCTCTTTAGCTGGTTCTCTAAATTTATGTAAGATTTTGGTTATCTCTTGCTGTTGTTCCTTTTTCAGTGGTGTTAGGAAGGACTGCCTGTATCAGAATCACCTGTAGGGCTTGTTGAAGCAGTTTTCTGGGCCCTGCCCCAAGCCCTAGAATTTGCTTTGCTAATGAGTTCCCAGGGGACGTGGATGCTGTGGATCAGAGACCACACTTTGGGAACCATTGCTGGAAAAATCCAAGCAATTTTGTAACTTCTTTAAATGAGCCAATTTTGATGCTAATTTTCCTCCCAAATTTCCCTAAAATCTTTACCTTTCTTACAATTGCTCTCAATTCCTGTAAATGGACATCAAATCATGGCACTTTAAACTAAGAGTATAGAAAATGCATGCAGCCCCCGGCTTCTTACTTTGGTTCTATCCCCCACCCCCAATCTTCTTAATTTGTTAGTTTCTCAAACTGTAAAGAGTCTTTTCATATCACACCTGAGTAAGTTGAAAACTAAAGTGGGAACATGGTGAGCCCTGGAGGAACAAAGCTTCAATTTCCCTGCGCATCTGCATGTGCTTTTGCCCTTTTTAGGACCTCCTTGTAGCACCTTTCCATTTTCCACTGTCACTGCCAACTCTTAGGACCATCAGGAGACTTGACACCTAACTCTGGAGCCGCTGAAGTGTATGTTGTTTTGTGGGTTATGGTTAATTCAGGTTGTTGTAAGGAAGGGATTTTTTTCTATAAATAGGAAATTTTATTATGTTTCATGAGAGTTTTTATTTGATTGTTTTAAAATCCTAGGTCCACTTGACAATTCATGAAATTGCTATAGCAGTAGTTACAGGGCAATTACAATTTTTGCTGTAAGTTAGGATCTCAAGTCAAACCATAAGGAGAAAAATTAACCAGAATTATTCTTGAAAATCTCCAAGTCACCGTGTTACTAAGAACTGCTTCCATCAAAGCTCAGAAGGCAGAAATTGTGTTTCTCTTTGCTCATAGACTGTAGTCTCACACTTCCATGAGGCTAAGGTCTAGTTGAAAGACTGAAAGGATGTTGGGGAAAATAAGATTGTCCTTCCCTCCCTTGGACCTTTCCTAATAACTATGAACTTGTAGTTAAATTCTAATAAATGTGCTTATAATGTGACTCCATTATCTGTTAAGATAATTGAAACATTTGATTCTGGGTCTCTGGTTTAAATTCTTTTACAGTCATGCTGGAATTAAATATCATTCATTCATTCTTCATTCATTCAACAAACAGCTATTAAATACCTCCTTTATCAAACTGTAGACTCCACAAGGGCAGATTTTTTTTTTTTTAGTCAAGGCATCTGCTTTGCCTTATAGTAGTTGCTTAGGTGGTGTTCATTGAATTAATAACTAATGAAACACACCCATGTCTTTTTATGGATTGTGTCCTAGATTTAGAGATGGAGAAGTAAACAAAGATTTGCTATATAATATGTTAGAGGTGTTTTAAATTTATGGGAACATTATGCAGGAAGAAATTAGTTCTGCCTAGGAGAGTTTAATACAGACTTATGGGAGAGACATTTCAGCTAGCTTTGATGGATGAGTAGGAGTTCTCCAGGAAAGAAAGGGCATTCCAGGTAAAGGAAAGTATCCTCCAAGGATTTTGTGTTTTTTTCTTTTTTTCTTTTAATAAATAAATTTATTTATTTATTTTTTGGCCACATTGGGCCTTCCTTGCTGCACGCGGGCTTTCTCTAGTAGCGGCGAGCGAGGTCTACTCTTCGTTGCAGTGTGCGGGCTTCTCATTGTGGTGGCTTCTCTTGTTGCGGAGCATGGGCTCTAGGCGTGTGGGCTTCAGTAGTTGTGGCGCACGGGCTTAGTTGCTCCGCGGCATGTGGGATCTTCCCGGTCTAGGGCTCAAACCCATGTAGCCTGCATTGGCAGGTGGATTCTTAGCCACTGTGCCGCCAGGGAAGTCCTGTGTTTTTTCTTTTTAGGAATCATTAGCTTAATGTTTTAAATGCTTTGAGCACAATAACAAGATGAGAATAGGAAGGTAATGCTGTTAATAGCTTATAGCTATTGGGTGTATATTATGTGCCTGACAGTGTAAGCGTACTTTGCACACATTATTTTGTTTGAATCTCACAAGAAACACATGAAGTAGACTCTACTAGTACCATTTTCCACATTAGAAAATTGAGGAAAGTTTATTTTATGAGAGATGACATAGTTAGTGAGATGATGATCATTATGTTTTATGTTTTTAGGTTATTAAAGCAGTTTAGACTTTGTGGACAGTAGGGAGCCATTGAGGGTGATGTGGTCAGATGTAAGGGTGGAAAACCCTGAGTGGAGGGAGGCCAATTTAAAAGTCTGCTTGTATTCTACCGTGGCATACTGAAGGCCTCAGTTCTGGCCTTGACCTTTGGGGTGGAAATGTTGAAATATGAAGGATATATGAGAGGTGGAATCAAAAGGACTTGATGGGGCTTCCCTGGTGGTGCAGTGGTTAAGAATCCGCCTGCCAGTGCAGGGGACACGGGTTCAAGCCCCGGTTCGGGAAGATCCCACATGCCATGGAGTGACTAAGCCCGTGTGCCACAACTACTGAGCCTGTGCTCTAGAGCCTGTGAGCCACAACTGCTGAACCTGTATGCCACAGCTACTGAAGCCTGCACACCTAGAGCCTGTGCTCCACAACAAGAGAAGCCACCGCAATGAGAAGCCCACGCACCGCAAAGAAGAGCAGCCCCCGCTCGCCGCAACTAGAGAAAGCCCACGCGCAGCGACAAAGATCCAACGCAGCCAAAAATGAATTTTAAAAAATACATAAATTTATTAAAATCAACAACATAAACAAAAACCAAAAAAAGAGGCCTTGATGACCCTTGGGAGAAAGAAGTGAGTGATCAGGCTTACAAAGGGGAAAACAAGGTACACAGTGATGCCCTGGAAGAAAATGTCATATATTTTTTTTGTCTTCTTTTAGACTTTGTGTTTTTTTGTTTTTGTATACAATACCCAATATATATTAGCATAGTAGTGAATGCACATAATGTATAAATGTAGAAATGGAAGCACATTGAGAGTATGCTCATATTTTTCTTTATGGAGTATACCATTAAAAAAGTTTGGAGGCTCCTGATTCAAATGTATCCAAGAGATCACGAAGTAAGCCAGCTACTGGGGCAAGAAAGATTGAATAGGTGAGGCGAAAAGATGACTACCTGTACTTTTACTTCTGCAGGTGATCATTTTAAGTTCTTTCTCTCCCTTTTAGCCATTTGTCTTTTGCATTTCAGAATAACCCCCAATAATCAGGATACAGGTGCTAAAGGGGGAAAGGTATTCCTTTCCTTTGGAAAAGAGTCTGTTCTAAGATGTGGTTAGCATTGGAGAATGTGAGAAGTGGACCAGACGTTAAGGTTGTCTAATTCATCTTCTTCCTACCCATCCAGAATCTCAGACCAGTAGTCAGTCATTGGGCTTGTGCTTGAACCCTTTGAAAGGTGGTAGTTTGGGCAGATGTAATTGGAGGAAAGTTCTTCCTTTTACAAGGATCAGTTTGCTTCCCTATATGCAACTTCTACACATTGGTCCTTTTCCTTCCTTGAAAATAGTTACAGAGCCAGTAAAACCGTACCTGGTGTTTTGCAGTTTATGAAGCATGTATACATGAACAGTCACACCTAATGCTCACAACTCTTCTATGGAGTGGGCAGGTATGTGTTTGTTCTGATTGAAGAAATGAGGCAGTTGAGATTATAGTCCCATCGAAAAGCATTCTAGTTATTTCCCCTATAAACATTTGTCATGCCTGATTTGCATATTCTATAGAAGACATTGAAGTACCAGGAGCCATCTGACCTAAGTTTCAGTTCTGATTCTACCACTTTTTAATAACAAGACCTTTAGCAAATTATGTTGCCTTTCGGAGCTTCAGTTTTCTTGTCTATATAAAATTAAGGATAATGCTATCCGTCACAGAGCACTGTTGGGAAGATGAAATTAGATGAGTCTTATAAAGTTATTATAAAACCTTCGCTCAGAGTTAGGTGTGCAACAGATGTGAATTTACTTGCTTCTCCCATCTGTTTCAAATAAGTTTTTAAAAATCTGTGTACAGGGCTTCCCTGATGGCGCAGTGGTTGAGAGTCCGCCTGCCGATGCAGGGGACACGGGTTCGTGCCCCGGTCCTGGAAGATCCCACATGCCGCAGAGCCCATGGCCGCTGAGCCTGTGCGTCCAGAGCCTGTGCTCCTCAATGGGAGAGGCCACAACAGTGAGAGGCCTGCATACCACAAAAAAAAAAAAAAAAATCTGTGTACTGCATGATGTTTATCTGTGTTAAGTTTTTTATATATATATATCCATTTCATTATATCAGCTAATGGAGGTTACTCTATTTTTTCCCAGCTTTATTAGATATAGTTGACGTATAACATTTGTACATTTAAGGTATGCAACATGATGATTTGATGTATATATTGGGAAATGATTACCACATTAAGGTTAGTTAGCACATCCTTCACCTCACATAGCTACAAGTTTTTTTGTGTGTGGTGTGAACATTTAAGATTTACTCTCTTAACTTTTAAGTATGTAATACAGTAATGTTAACTAGTTACCATGCTGTACATTAGATACCCAGAACTTATTCATCTTATAAATGGAAATTTGTACCATTTGACTAATATCTCTCCATTTCCCCACCTCCCAGCCCCTGGCAACCACCATTCTATTCTCTATTTTTGTAAGTTGGACTTTTTTTTTTTTAGAGTTCACATGTACATGAGATCATATGGTATCTGTCTTTCTCTGTCTGACTTATTTCACCTAACATAGTGTCCTCAAGGTTCATCCATATTGTTGCAAATGGCAGAATTGCCCCTTTTTTGTGGCCGAGTAATATTCCACTTTGTATATATACACCACATTTTCTTCATCCATTTATCCATCCATGGATACTTAGGTTGTATCCATGTGTTGAGAATAATACTGCAATGAACATGGGGCTGTAGATATCTCCTTGAGACAGGGATTTCCTTTCTTTTGGAATTTCTATTTTTAATTTTTTGAGGAACTAATGGAGGCTACTTTGGTTTTTTTTGTTTTTCGGTGTTTTGTTTTTTTTGGCTGTGGTGGGTCTTCATTGCAGCACATGGGCTTCTCTAGTTGTGGCATGAGGGCTTAGTTGTGGTATGTGGGATCTTAGTTCCCGCATCAGGGATGGAACCCAGGCCCCCTGCATTGGGAGCGCAGAGTCTTAACCACTGGACCACCAGGGAAGTCCCTACTTTGGAACTTAATCCTCTCATTTGTCTTTTTAATTGTCTCATAATAATCATTAATGTTATCTTAATATTTTTAAAAAGAAGTTTATTATTTCAAAGTCATGAAAAGGTGCATTATCAGAAAGAAATTTAATCTACTCTTATTGAGACAAAAAGTTAAACCTGCCTTGACACTTTTAAAAACATTTAATTTTATATGACATCAATTTTTTTTCACAGATATAGAGAATTATGAGTGCCTTTTTCTATTATATAGACAGTAGAAATGTTGGAAATACATTCTTATCAATTCTTTAGAAATTTATTGAAGTATAGTTGATTTACAATGTTGTGATAGTTTCTACTATACAGCAGTGATTCAGTTATACATATATATATATTCTTTTCCATCATGGCTTACCATAGGATACTGAATATGGTTGCCTGTGCTATACAGTACAACCTTGTCATTTATCCATTCTATATACAATAGTTTGTACCTGCTTATCCCAAGCTCCCAGTCCATCCCTCCCCCCCAACCCCCTTGACAACCAGAAGTCTGTTTGTTGTCAATGTTATTTTTCTTTGGACCTCCCTAGAATTTTCCTTCTTGAAGAATGCATATTTTCTAACACTTTGGTGATGGGGGTGGTGCCGTGGGCACTAGCTGAACTTACTCAATCCAGGGTACATATGAGATGTCTCTTGTCCAGAATTCTAGTCCTGCAGTCCACCTTTAGCCAACAATGAGCAGCTCTTTCTTTCTTTCTTTCTTCCTTCCTCCCTCCCTCCCTCCCTCCCTCCCTCCCTCCCTCTCTCTCTCTCTCTCTTCTCTTTTTATATCTCCTCTTCAAAGTTAGTCCAGTAGCACATTTATACAAAGAAGAAATCTTTCCCCATCTCTTGTTTTTAATTTTTTTCCCCAGTGAGTTCAGCTGTTCAGGGAGTCTGTTATCTGTTGTATCCATTTTCTAGCAACTTCCTGGGCTCTTGAAGGATATTAGCAGAAAAGAATTCAAGGCCAGATACAATGTGGGTGAGGGTATCTCCAGTTGTAACTTTGACTTTTTTCCAGAAGTTGTAATGAATCATTTGGGAATGATGCATTATGCATTCTGTGTATTCTCTCCATGGTGGAGTTGCTTGTATATCTCATTTTTGTTATGGTCATTTCTCTGTGGCAAATGCTTCACTCTTCATTTTATTTTATTTTAGTCACTGTTTCTAAATCAGTATATTCTGTGTGCTGAATCATAGTTCTTTTCTTCTACCATTTTGGCATTTAGAGGCCTCAACATGAATTTAATCTGAGAAAATATCCTAATGTCCTGACTTCTGGCAGGAAATATTTACATTAGGGAACTCCAGTTTTACTGACTTTTCCTTGAGTTCTAGGAAAATATGTGTGTAATGTTTGTCATGTGAGGTTTTCTGAATTTTAAAAAAAATAAATTTATTTATTTATTTTTGGCTGTGTTGGGTCTTCTTTTCTGTGCGAGGGCTTTCTCCAGTTGCGGCGAGTGGGGGCCACTCTTCATCGCGGTGCGCGGGCCTCTCTTGTTGCGGAGCACAGGCTCCAGATGCGCAGGCTCAGTAGTTGTGGCTCACGGGCCTAGCCGCTCCACAGCATGTGGGATCTTCCCAGACCAGGGCTCAAACCCATGCCCCCTGCATTGGCAGGCAGATTCTTAACCACTGTGCCAACAGGGAAGCCCGGTTTTCTGAATATTAATGCTATTTAATATGATTAAATTGTCTTCTTAAAAAAAATAGGTAACATGTCACCAGAGCTGAGGAATGTTTGCTACACAGGTTGACCATACACAAATGAGATGTGATTTTACTTTTCAGTCGGAAAATGTTTTTTTTTTTTAAGATAAGATTTGATGCAGCAAAGGTGTGGCATGATAAACATAATTCCTCACTAGGGAGTGTAAATTGATACACTCTTTCTGGAGTATAATTGGACTCTGCAAATCTTAGAAATCTATCCGAAGGAAATAATCAGAGATCAGGATTTAGGCATAAGAGTGATAATCACAGTTTTGTTTTTTTAATGAAAATTATAAGCCACATAAATATCCGAGTCAAGAAATAAATTGATTATGGTATGCATAAGTATTGGAATGTTATGCAAGCACTAATATTATGACTCTGAAAAGTATTTAAAGACAAGGGAGGGCTTCCCTGGTGGCACAGTGGTTAAGAATCCACCTGCCAATGCAGGGACACGGGTTCGATCCCTGGTCCGGGAAGATCCCACATGCCATGGAGCATCTAAGCTTGTGCAACACAACTACTGAGCCTGTGCTCTAGAGCCCACGAGCCACAACTACTGAGCCTGCAAACCACAACTACTGAAGCCCGCATGCCTAGAGCTGATGCCCCTCAACAAGAGAAGCCACTGCAATGAGAAGCCTGCGCACTGCAATGAAGAGTAGCCCCCACTCGCCGCAACTAGAGAAAGCCTGCATGCAGCAACGAAGACCCAATGCAGCCAAAACGAAAAATAAATAAAATAAATAAATTTATAAAAATAAAAAAAGACAAGGGAAACTATTCAAGGTATCTCATTAAGTAGGGAAAAAAAATCTACTGTGAATAAAATATGATATATGTACCTCAGAATATTACCATTATTATTTCTGAGTAAATGGGACAACTTAAAAATCTTTCTGTATCTTCCAAATTTTCTATATGTATGTGTTACATTGAGGATTAAATGAATATGTATGAATATGTATGAAATACTAGAATGATGCCTGGCCCCATCATGTACTCCCAAATATGAGCTTTTACTGTGGCTGTGATAATTACTTTTATAATAAAAGGAAAATTTTAAGCCCACTCTAATTGTAATTGATCATTTGCGTGACCACTTGTTAATATCTGTCCTCCATAGACTGTGACCTGTCTGTCACGTATGGGTTCTGCCTCAGCACATAGTGTGGTGCCTGGCATGGAGTAAGTGCTCATTAAATAATTGTATGGACCCTCAAAAATCAGATTTTTTAAAAAATGTTTTCTCTAATTTCAGTTTCTTAGCAGGAAGGTCACCAGCGTGAAAGCTGTTAAAATGTTAGTTGTTTCCGACTGAGAATTTTTATATTCTTATGAGTGCTGAAAGGTATGTAAATGAGGAGATTGCACTGTGCTAAATGGTATTTTGTTGAACCAGAAATATGTTTATTGGCATATATTATGTATTGGCGCCAAGATTCTTTAAAATTTTTTCAAAAGTTGTTTTCAAACTTTAGAACACAAAGAACTTGAATAAGACTATGACAAAGCTGCCTCAACATCCTTTTAGGCTGTCCCTAAGTTTACAAGTTTAGGCAAGAATAGGCACAGTTTTAATAGCCTAGAAGGTATTTTGGTGGGACAATAGAAGTGTATTTGGTTATACAAAGATCTATGATTCTACAAAAGGACATAATTTGAATTTGTAGTTGATTACAAGTTTAGAGGTCTCTGTAATATACAAAGTTTCTTAATTGTAAATAGTCACATCCCAAGGCTTGCTGATGGCTCTGAAGAAGTAATGAAACTCAGCAAGAATTACCAGCTGCTGTTTATGAAACCGAACGATAGAATTCACTTAATGAAAGTAATGTGCTGACAGCAGTGTTTACTGTTTAAAACATAATAATCATGTTTATTGTATCTCTCTGAGACAGAATATATCATAAATATACCAGAGAAAATTGAGAGTAATGTGCTTTTAAAAAAGAAAAAGTTCCTTTATTTATATGAAACCAACATGAAAAGCTTGAAGAATCCTTTGTTAGAGGTCTCAGTTTTATAGAGTTAAACTGGAAAGATTGCAGAATTGGAAAGTAACTATTGTTTTTGGATACGAGAAATTCAGAAGTAGGAACTCAGAAAACATAGGCATTTAGGAAAAATCTTAATATGAACCAGAGACCTTGTGGACTTCAAAAAACGTTAAAATCCACTTGTTGATGATTTTTGGAATCTCAGAAATAGTGTTGAAATATCATAGGATAGAAAAGAATAATCAGGAAGCTTAATGCAATCAGAACCTCATAGCCTGTTATGGGAAGTAGCATTTGGCAAAGCCTGCTACGCTACTGTAAATGAATGTTAATCACATTTTATCAGCCACTTGCACTATCTTTGTTACATAATTTGAATATTTATGACCCTGTAAATATGTTTAACAGTGAAATTACAGTGTTTATGAAACTCAGATTCCAAAAAGCATATAACCCTTTGATGGAGAAGAGTTATCTTTAAATACTACAAAATTCAAGATGTTTTTGCCATTTAGCAGTTGTCTGTATGCTATGGGACGTGTATTTCTGACTAAAATTCTGTGACAAACAGAATGATGTATGTCAAAATTGACTTTGAAGACACACGTGATTCAGTTCATTTATCATTTATGTGAAAATAGATGATCAACTGGAGTATTTTAACTTTTTAGGATTAAGTACAATTTATTTTCTCACTATAGTTTTTATCAATTTGGTTGACTGCATCCATATCTGTTTGGAAATTATTAATGAACCTTTTTTGATATGAACCAGACTGGAATTGAACAACTCCTCCTAAATTAGCAGTAATATTGAAAATGAAAATAATGGATGTAAATGCCTATTTAGTTTTGTAATCTGTACTTATTTGGGGTGTGTGTGTATGTATTTTGGGAAAACTTGACTCTCTGCAAATGCTTTCTTATTTCTTTGAAAACATAAACCCACTAAAAGATATTTTTCCCTTCAGAAGGTTTTAAATGTGCATTGTTCTTCTGGAAAGTATAATGTAATAGGAAGATACAGTTCATATTAGAACCAGAAAAGCCTGTAATTAAGATGTATCTCAGTCACATTTTTTTCCTGTCTTTTGTTGAAACAGAAACATGGATTCATTTAAGTAAATAAAATTGTCAGTGGGTAAAGCATTTGTTTTCAAAGGCGATAGCAAGGTTACAAATATCTCTTTCTTCATTTTGATTGTGTAAAATATTAACAAATTCTCATTTCATAAAATGTGGGCATATCTGGTTATTTTACATTTTGAGGTGAATTTAGATTAATTTAGGTTAATTGGGGCATTGCTGTCTTTGCAACACTACAGAGAAGTGATTCTGAGGGTGAACTTTGGAGTTGTAGATTATGTTTTTAAAATATATTATTATACTCTGGTTTCTCTTCAAAATGCATAAATCTTTCACCTTTTAAAATATTTTATTTATTTATTTATTTATTTTTGGGTGTGTTGGGTTTTCATTGATGTGCACAGGCTTTCTCTGGTTGCGGCAAACGGGGGCTACCCTTCGTTGTGGTGCACGGGCTTCTGACTGTGGTGGCTTCTCTTGTTGCGGAGCGTGGGCTCTAGGCATGCAGGCTCAGTAGTTGTGGCTCATGGGCTCTAGAACACAGGCTCTGCAGTTGTGGCGCACGGGCTAAGTTGATCCACGGCATGTGGGATCTTCCCGGACCAGGGCTCGAACCCGTGTCCCCTGCATTGGCAGGCAGATTTTTAACCACTGTGCCACCAGGGAAGTCCTAGAGTTGTAGATTATGTTGAGACCAAACTCTAGGTCAGGCACTCACTTAGCTTAGTCACTGTTGTTCTAATCAGGTTCTGAACCTCGCTGGGTTTCAGTGCCCGCACCTTCATGGGGTTGTTGGGAGGATTACCTGAAATCCTTACAAATATGTGGAACGTGCTAAAAATGTGTGTCTGGAGTCAGCGGTAGTTCTTATACACTGCTATTACCCAGTTGATGATAGAGCCTCTTTATGTTGGGTGTCTCTTAAAACCCTTTGTCTTTCCACCATCCTTATTTGGGTGAATTAGCTAGTGGGTACACTCTCCTTTAAAAAGTTGACAAGGGAAAAATATCCAGAATGCAAGTCAGCTCTCTATGCCTAATAACAATGTTGGAGAAGTTTTGATATATCAGACTCTTGATCCTAATGCATAACATGAGATGGAGGCTTACATTATTGATTTGTGCTCTGTGCTGTTGCCTGTCTTATTGGCACAGGGGTCAACAGATGTTTTCTGTTAAAAGCCAGGAAGTAAACATTTTAGGCTTTGTAGGTTTTATAGTCTCTGTCACAGCTACTCTGCTCTGCCATTTTAGCCAAGACCAGCCATTCACAATACTTTAATTAACGGAATGGCTGTATTCCAATAACGCTCTATTTATAAAAACAGCCTGTGTGCTGGATTTGGCCCATGGGTTGTGGTTTGCCAACCCCTGGGCACAGGTAGTTGAGCGTATGTTGATGTCTCTCTTTTTAGAATCAGAGATAAATTCTTGCTGTCAGGGTTGTAGTTGTCCATTATTTAGTTTACCCAAATCTACATGAACATTATAGGGAATTCCCTGGTTGTCCAGTGGTTAGGACTCCAAGCTTCCACTGCAGGGGCCCGGGTTCGATCCCTGGTCGAGAACTAAGATCCTGCAAGCCGGCTTGGCCAAAAAAATAAATAAACATTATAATTTTCTATTCTTTTTGTTCATAATTTTATCCTAAAAGGATAAACTGTCGACTTTTGGTCTCTGGAGCTGTATGGCAATTGAGTTTTCTAGTTAGTTCTCTCACATCTCTAGGAACAGGTGGGGTGATGGGGAATACCTTGATTGCCTAAGAGATTAGACAGACATTACACCATTTTATTAGTAACTGAGTAGATTTTGAGTTCTATTGGACAGTATCAGGTTTGGCTTTGCAATTGGATAGGTTCACCTTGCTGCTCTGCCCCCTCCTAGCCATAGGTCACTGGCTTGTGACGTGGCTTTCTTAAGGCTCAATTTACTCATTGGTAAAATAATAATTCGTACTTTGCTGGGTTGCTCTGAGGATTGAATGAGCCCATGCATTTAAAGTGTTGGGGCCCAGTGCTTGAAAAAGATAAAACAAATAAACAGCAGTTCTTAAAACCTTGGGTGAGAATCTTATCCTGAAGGCTACATGCTTTTAAAAAAACTTCATTGTTATTTTACATTCCTTGTTCTTTTTTAAAAGGGAAGGTGCATTTCTGTGTACTTAAGCACTCAGAGTTATTTGGAGCTGTGCCTTTCAAACTATTTGTGCTGAAAGACTTTTTTTTCTCATCTGTCATGAACCAATGCTTTCATAAAATACAATAAAATGAATTTATTACAAAAATGAAATAAACACAAACAGAACACATGCAAAGCCCTGTTTTGTTTTGTTTTTTAATGAGATCCAACAAATACATCAAGTTTCTAAATGCTTACTCTAATTTGCCTGCTTATTTCTTTGGGGGCTGGTGGTAAATAATTAGGAGATCTGTACTGGCCACAGTTTTAGGATCACTGGTTTAGGGGGAAGCCAGTTCATGGGAATTCTTTTAAAATACCGGCATCAGTCTCTCTTGAATAGAATTAGCCACTAAATAGACAGTGAGTTTTCCCCTTCTTAAAAAGTAGCCACCAACTGCAAGTGAACGTTATTTACTTACCCAAATCTTTGTTCAACACAACCCCTCTCCACTGCCAAGGCAGATGGTTTGGTTTGAGGTAACTAGAGATTCTCATCAGGGAATAGGCCTTGATGGTTTGCTCCAGATCAGGATGACACTCCCTTGGCGTATCTCCCTCACAGGAGGGTCCTAGTGCCTCCAGTGCTGATCCTAAGAGCCTAGACCTGGTGGAGTATGGGTATAGGAATCTCAGCTCACTTTCCCCTCCATCCTCTGTGATCTGACAGCACCTCCCATTACTTATATTAAGCCACATATTTTATTATACCGCCATTATTTTCTCTGACTCCCCCAGAGAACTATGAGCTTTATAAGGATAAGAGCTATTTTATTTTCTTTTTGGCTCCCTGGCTCCTGACACACTCTAGGTGTACGTTGGAAATGTACTGATGTGTGAATGGATGAGTAGGCGATGCTGTCCGGGTCTCTCACCAGGCTGACATCCTTTATCGGCATGCTCTTCACTTTGCTAGGGTTCCTCTCAAAAACATAACCAGATTGGGAGGGGTGGAGGAGGAGAGGGGGGTCACTCCAGAGCAGCACACAGCTGCCAACACTTTTTAAATGCCCATAACCCAAAAGAACATGGACTGTGTATCTTGGGAAGTCATCTTTTTCTCATTCCTCATTTTTTTGGTGCTGATTGTGTAACAGTGTTGTAGGAAGTTAGTCAACAGTGATGCTACCACCTTCAAAACTGTCACAGTGACTTTCTGGAAGCTGTCAGGGCCACGCCTTACCTTAGTTGAAATTCAATGGCATTGAGCTCTTGAGATTATAGATAGTGATTTTTCTGGAGTAGACACAAGGGTGTGTGAACTGGGCTGGAATATACCAAGGTTCTTGCATGGGATATTATGGATCATTGATACATTACAGTAAACCATTTATGGATCTTTTATTATACGTATACAGAATAATATCACTCTATGATGGGGATGGAAAAGGGTATCAGAATCATTTGTATGGTAACAATCATTTTCAAGGAAAAAGAACTTTAAAATCAATTGGTACCTTATAGTAATAGATTAGGGTTTTGGCAGTTATGTTTTCTTTGGGGGACCAGTAAAGTTAACAGCATCTTGACTAAATGTTGGCTTTGGATGAGGATGCTTGAATCCCATCTTAGCTCTATGACCTCCTTCAAGTTACTTAGCCTCTTTGAGCCTCACTTTTCCTTATCTGTAAAATGGGGGTAATAATAGTATAGAGGCATAGATGATTATGAAGATTAAATGTGACAATTCATGTACAGTGTTTAGTGGTGCCAGTATTTCTTTAGTACTCATTATTACCGCTTAAGTGTGTATGGATTGTTTGTTGGTGTAGTAACACTTTTGAAAAGAAATGACAGCCTTCAATAGCAGTTGTATTTGAAAACTACTTATATGTGCAGAGTACTAATTTACATATTTCTGCCCTTCTTAACTATTTTATATATGTTAATTTATTCTTCTGGAATTCTTCTTGTAATAAAAGTTATCTTTAACTTTTTAACACTTAACATTGAGAGGTGATTTATGGTTTATTAAAATAACTTGCTAAAACTCTAGCAAAAATAATAAGCAGACCATATTAAACAAATTCTAATTCAGTGGAATACAATATTAGAAAACATGAAAACTAGCAATATAGAAAATAAATGAAAAATCAGAATATAGAGTTATATGTATAGCATGAGTATAATTTATATAATATATAATGTAAAATTAAGTAAATTATGCATCTTAAGATGAATAATCACTATGTTATAGCATTGGAATTAAGGATGCCTCTATTTTCCCTTCACTTTCCAATGCTTATAATGTTGCTAAAAGGTATTTTTTTAAAATTTATTGTTTTTAACTGAGATATAGTTGATGTAAAATATTATCTAAGTAACAGGTGTACAACATAGTGACTCACAACTTTTAAAGGTTATACTCCATTTATAGTTACTATAAAATATTGGCTATATTCCCTGTGTTTTATAATATATCCTTGTAACTTATTTATTTTATACATAATAGCTTGTACCTCTTAGTTCCCTATCCCTCTCTTACCCTACCCCCTTCCCTTGCCCCACTGATAACCACTAGTTTGTTCTCTCTGTCTATGAGTCTGTTTCCGCTACAAGGTTTTTATCATTTAAAAATTTTAAAGACCAAACATCTGTTATTCACTCTAATTGCTCAAAGTGACAGATATTAAAAAGTCACATTGAATCGAAGTCTTTTATTATAGCTAGCAAATTTATTCAATTTATTTACAGAATGTTTGCTAAAATCAAGTAACAGCTTTGCAAATTAACTAACTTTCTGGATGGGTAAAAATAAACGGGGTGTCTTGGTTTTATTTACTAGGTACCCAAATATTAATTGCATAGCTACACAGGACCAGGAACAATTCTCTTGAAACTCTTAGTCCATGACATTTTGTAGACATTTCATGGAGGAAATTTTCAAGGCCAGTGGGCAGTCAGCAGCAGAAACTTCTGTGATCTGTTAAAGGGCTACCTAGAGACCATTGCTGGTTCCTGAAGCATGTGTGGAGATATCCAATTACAACCCAGGGAAAGTGCAGATCTGGTTCATCGTGCGATCAGAGAGTTATCCTTCCCAGTCAGGGTGACAGGCTGCCAAGCTGACATCTGTCTAGCAGGGCATGTGGGCCCACCTGCCAACACCATTATCCCCATTTAGGGTCAGGCCAGCAGGGATCTTTCCCATTTAGCCCTGAATGTCTTCATTTCCATGAAGTTTTCAAAGCAGAATGAACAAATCAGCAGGGCAAATGGTGGTGTGATTGAACCTGCCTCAGTTTATTAAATTATAGGACTGTTTCTTGGTCACAGATGGACCTGCCCTTTGTCCATCCCAGGCTATTCCCAAAGCATCTCTTGAAACAGAACACATTTTTATAGTAGCAAATGTAATTTACCAAAGTACATCTTTTCACCGGAAGTTAGAAGGAAACTTGGTTTTTTATTGTTGTTTGAAGTGTTCCATATGGTGCACTCTGACACATATCTCATCGCAAATGCTCTTGCTCCTGTGACCAAACATCTTCCTAAACTGGAAGATTAAAAAAGAAAAATTCTGACTCACAGTAGATGAGGGCTTCCCTGGTGGCGCAGTGGTTGAGAGTCCGCCTGCCGATGCAGGGGACGCGGGTTCGTGCCCCAGTCTGGGAGGATCCCACATGCCGCGGAGCGGCTGGGTCCGTGAGCCATGGCCGCTGAACCTGCGCGTCCGGAGCCTCTGCTCCGCAATGGGAGAGGCCACAGCGGTGAGAGACCCGCGTACCGCAAAAAAAAAAAAAGTAGATGACATTTTGCCTATACAAAATTGCTGAACGTGTATAAATGCCTCTAGTTACCAGAATATGTCTTCACGCTGACAACCCCACCCAGGGCTTGCTCACCATTCAACAAGACATCCTTTGATTTTGACATTTCCTTTCAAGGGAAATCCTTTTGAATGCATACAGCAAAAGGTATGGAGGGCATTAGTCACTGAGATTTTTACATGTTGTAGATGAATATCATTGTTAGGTTTGACTCCCACATTATTCGAGTAGATTTTTTTAAAGCAACTAAAAGTTCACAGAGGCCAACAGGAAACTTTTGACCTTTCTCTTACTACTGTGGCCTGTAGAGCCATTGACAGGAAGAGCAGCACTTTGCTATTTCAGATGTCCCCGGTGGCTGAACTGCTTGTGGAGAACAAATCGTTAGGGAATAATGGCCTGGCTCGTCAGATTCAATTTTGCTGCTTATATATTTTAGAATGTATAATCATGAGAATAATTTAAACTATCTCTTTTCACCAAATACTGTGTAAACTTTATATCACATTGCAATTGGGCAAAAGCATAACCACTTTGTAAAAGAGATTTGTTTTGTTTTTTGACTCAGTGTAAATAACTCAATAATACATCAGAAGAAAAAGATGCAAAATGACTCAAAGCCCTGTGTGTCAGAATTTTGACCAGTGGGGTCATGTGGTAGCTCAGTGACCCCCGCCTCCCTCTCCCATCCCCCAGAAGGGAGCAGACTTCCATATTCTGCATGGGGGTGTCCCTAACCACTAGAAGGATAAGGACAAGAGCCCCTTGATGGAAAGCCAGCTTGTGCTTGTGGAGGGTGGCAGGTGGTGGACAGGGTTATCCATGCTTTCTGGAGGAGGGAGAGGAAGAGGAAATCCTCTTCCCATAAATGCCACCTTTGGATGCATTGAAAACTTTGTTATTATTATTTTAAAATTTATTTATTTATTTATTTTTGGCTGAGTCAGATCTTAGTTGTGGTGCCGGGTCTTCATTGAGGCATGCGGGATCTTTTTGTTGCGGCGCGCGGGCCTCTCTCTAGCTGTGGCGTATGGGTTTCTAGTTGTGGTGTGTGGGTTCCAGGGTGCGTGGGCTCTGTAGTTTGTGGCATGTGGGCTCTCTCGTTGAGGCGCACGAGCTCAGTAGTTGTGGCACGCGGGCCTAATTGCCCTGTGGAATGTGGGATCTTAGTTCCCTGACCAGGGCTCGAACCCGAGTCCCCTGCAATGGAAGGCGGATTCTTTACCACTGGACCACCAGGGAAGTCCCTCCAGTGAAAACTTTGGATTTGGCAATGGAGGAAGCAAAAGGTTTGGCATCCAAGGAGAGAATCTGAGAGGGAAGGGTTTGAGATCTTCCTGTCTCAAAAGGAGTAGCAGCCGATGCCCAGGGATGGGAGCAGGTGTGCCACCTGGCTCATCAGATGCATGAGGATCCACTTTAGAAGCTCGAGTTTAATCGCTGTTGAGTTGTCTCAGGTCTGTAGCCTCCTGTCTTGAGGTGAGAATATCCTCCCACACCCTCATCCTGTGATGGTGAACTTTTAGTTCAAGGAACAGAGTTTGCTTTGAGAAGAAGAAACGGCTCTTTCCAGCCTTTCTTCAAGGTGTTTGAATGGCTTTTTAAGGTTTCCAGCTCTTTACCCACATGACTCATCCTGTCATCTGCTCCAGAACTTTCCTACTCTTGCTTTATTTCATGATCTGTCTCGAAGGTACTAATAGCCTGAAAAGTTCTGTTTGTTCTTGACAAAGTTCATCCTTTTCCTTTCCCCTCTCCTGAAGATTTCAAACTGTGCTTTCATTTGAGGCTCATACCATCTGAAGACATTTTAGATGATCTGTCAAGTCTGCTTTGTGTCCTCTTTTTTTAGAAATGTTGGTGTAGAGTTGATTTTTCTCTGTATTCTGGTTGTTGAAATATACACTTAACTTTGCAACATCAATCAGTTCCCTCCTTGCTCCTCTTGCCTGGTCATTAGCATCATCGCTGTCTCCAGATGCTGCCAGGTCTTTAACTTTTCACACGCATTCCTCCAGCCTTGATCTGAATTTCCACAGAGACTCTAGAGCCCTGTGTGGAGATCCTGACTTTTTCATCTGTTACCCTGAATAGTGTTGAGTTTATGGTAGCTTTTTCCACGTGTCTATGGATTTAGTTTCTGTTTACAGAAACTACTGCCCTTGCAGTATCAGACATTGACTCATCTTGTTTGGAACATGGAGATTTTTCTTTTCCAAGTTGGTTTGTCATAAAGCACAAGTGGACCAAATCACAGGGTAACATGTCCAAGGCATCGGGCACTTCTGGGCTTTCATCTTCTTCCACCACAGGGTAGAACCATGGTGAACATGGAGCAGGATTATGCCTGGAACCAAGTCTGCACCTGGCAGCTGGGATGAACCATGAATGGAAAAGGCCGGCAGGGGTGCAGGACTGGTCCAAGATAAACACACCCTCAACCCTGCCCACTACTCCTTGACATTTTTCTAAAACTAGAAAAATGCTGAGCTTTTAATGGCATGTTTCTTGTCTCTCTGTATAGAAAGACTTGTTTTTTTCACTGACTGAAAAATTCTGCCTAAAACTAAGAGAATGGGCCACTTACAACTATCCAGGCACATGTCACTCTGTCCCATTTTTACCCCGTGAGGATGCATCTGGCCCCACATTGTTAGGTAATTCTGCAAAACAGCAGAATTACATTTTGGCCAAAAGTACAGCTCATGACAGAGCGAAGCCCCTCCATGGTACCCCCAACCTGCCACCCAGTCCCCTATGGTCCTCATGGGCAGCTGGGCCACAGCAAGCCCTTGAAAACAGCAGGCAGGGTTCTGCTTGGAACCAAGCTTGTACCTGGCAGCTGGGATGGACCATGAATGGAGAGGGCCAGTGGAGGTGCAGGACTGGTCCAAGAAAAACACACCCTCAACCCTGCCCACAGCATCTTATTTTCCTAAACTTTGCTTCCTGTGGCCCTGCCAGCCTCCCCCCATCCTCTGCACTTGCCATGCCCTCTGCCTTGAAAGCCCTTCCCCTCCTTGTGTGCATGGGAACAACATCTATCTTATAACCTCCTCATGCCTGCGACCCAAGTGCTTAGGGCAGGGCCAGGCTCAGAGTGGATGCTCAGTGTCCCACACATGTTTGTGGAAGGAATGAAGGAGTGAGTGAGTGAGGGAATGACAGAGGGGCAGAGACATGTTGGCCATCCCTGGAGATTCCCTGCTGACTCATTGGCAGGCCCCTGCAAGAGAGCTTTAAACTCCTTTCAGAATTTCAAACTGGGATGTAGAGAGTAGAGGAGGTGGTTGCAGTTCTGGCCTGGGCTCCTGATATCCTTCTCAGCCCTCCTCTCAAGTAGGTTTTCAAACAGCCTATCATGTGTGAATTGCCCAGTCAAATAAAGAGACACGCAGCAGCTGCGGCTCCTATTAAGAAATGTAATGCCGTGCAGCTTTTGAGAGATTTGCTCTGTAAAAACAATGGAATGCAATGCAAGAGCTTGTGCTATAAAAAAAAATAACAATGGCTTCAGACTTTTCTGTTTTTGTTTTTTGAAGACCTTTGTTATTTGGGCATGAGTGGGTAGTGTGGGAAGAACACAGCTAACAACCATACTGGCTTTTCTCTCCAAAGAACCTGAATCCTCGTGGGTGTCATGCCTGTGTCATACCAAATAGTTGTGTCTTAGCCCAAGCACCTAACTTGTGCCTCTCACACAGTAGGCCCAGAATACCTATTTGTTGAATGAACTAATATGGTAAATACTAAATATTACTTAGCTATAGGTTGTACGAGAATGTCTGAGGTTATTGTGCATTTACCATGAGCTAATCTTTCATTTGCCTTATGCAGTCTTTCCATGGTATTTCTTCCTAACTGGCCTGTAGTTTGCCTCCCTTCTGTCTCTTTTTCAGAGGGCTGCAGGTTCATGTTTAATAGGTTTCTTGACTTCGCAGGTACTTCTGGAGTACTCCAGGCCCTGATACCTGCCCCAGAGAAGGGGAAGAATAACAGCATTTATCTTAGATCACCCTTCTCCTCCCCAACCCCAAGAGGCTAGTGCTGTTTTTATCAGAAAGGAGTAGAAGGGCTTGTTTTTGAGAGCCACACTTACACTGTAGAAACAGATGTTGACAGAGGCCAAAGGGCAGGGGAGAGTAAGCCGGTAGAAAGGGTGTATGTGAGTGGGCGGTGTGAGGGAATGTTCCTGAAGTGTGTGTTCTCCCTCCTTCATGCCACTTGCTGCAGTGGCTACTAGCACAAGTTTGAGTTTTGGTTCCACAGAAGAAAAAATAATCCATGTTAATGCAAAAGTTTGCATTTTCTGATTGTGGGAATTTGTAAGAGTAGCTGACCGTTGAAATTGGAACTCTTTTTTTAATTTTTATTTATTTATGGTTGTGTTGGGTCTTCGTTTCTGTGCAAGGGCTTTGTCTAGTTGCGGCGAGCGGGGGCCACTCTTCATCGCAGTGCGCGGGCCTCTCACTGTCGCAGCCTGTCTTGTTGCGGGAGCACAGGCTCCAGACGCGCAGGCTCAGTACTTGTGGCTCACGGGTCTAGTTGCTCTGCAGCATGTGGGATCCTCCCAGACCAGGGCTCGAACCAGTGTCACCTGCATTAGCAGGCAGATTCTCAACCACTGCGCCACCAGGGAAGCCTGAAATTGGAACTCTTTTAGAGGACTGTGCTATGAGCAGTGTATGGTGAAGCTGGGGGTGTGGTCTCTGCCTCCACAGCCCCTCACTGACATCCCGCCTCTGATGCTCAGCTGTATCCAGGATGAGGCGGGAGAACAGACCAGGCCTAAGTAACACCACCTGCGCTCCTGCAGGACCCGCCTACCTGAGCACCCATCTCTGCAGAACGAAAGTTTTTCACCTGGGTTACAGCATGTCCACGTGACCAGTGAGTTTCATCCCCCCCCAAGAATGCAGGATGCTGTCCTCCTAGCGTGGCTCTCTGCTCTGCCCCTTTCCCGTCCTCTTCTACTGGGTGCCGTGGAGAACTAATGGCAGTTGCATTGTAAGTAAATGCCCCAGCCTTGTGACCCTCTTAGGCCATTCGTCCAGAACTTTCTGTCTCTGCCATCTCCTTTCATCTCCAAGGATAACACATCCTCCATGTTATCCTCCATGGCCTTCTCTAGAGGAAGCCCTGCACTCTCCCAGACTGGGAAGCAGAAAAGGCCCTGCTTGGCTCCACACTGCTGATTCCAGACTCCTTCTTTTCATTCTTGGTACAGAAGGCCTCCGTCTTCCCCGAGGTCAGGCCACCTGCTAGACCCCGCCCTCTCTCGTTCCTCGGGACTCTCCTGTGCTTGGTTCTGGGCCACTCCTACACAGTCACTTGGGGCCTTCAATACCTCTCTGCAAGTCCTCACTGCCCAAGTCCAGGGGCCCTCACCTCCATGCCTGAGACCTTGTTACCAGAGGAAACACCTCTGCTGACAGACAGCTGCTCTCTTGCTGCCCCTCGTCCTTCCAGTGTTCTTGCTTGCTCGCCCCCAGCCCACCCGTTCTGTAGGCGATGGACCCACCCAGCCACTTGACTCCCCACACTTCTTTCCGTCATCAGCACGCTGCATGGTGTTCATCTCACCCCTTTCTCTGGAGGTTGATTTTGACCCCCATCAAAGCTGATCACTCCCTCCTCTGAAGCCCTTCTGTGTCTGGTGCATAGTTCCCTTCGTCAGTGCAAGAGCTTACAGCTGACTGGGATTACTCTCGTTCCAACGATCACTGGATCCCCAGCACTTGGTACATTTCTTCGCCTAGAGCTGATGTGGAGGGAATGTTGTTGAACTGGTTGAAGCTGTTGATGGGTTGTTAACATTTGAAGGATATTAGTATATTCAGGAAAAAATATTGGCAAAGGAGGTAAATCTGCCTTCCTCCCCTCCAAAAAGTATGGTATAGCTATGAAGATGGTAGGGGGAAATATTATTCCAGAAGTTCTCTTGTAGACTCTCTTTTCCAAAATTTAGTCTTGTAACTAACTTAAAAGAAAAAAACAAAAAACCAACTATTATCAAAGTAGTTTATGCACATAATTTAAAAATGAAATAGAGCAAACTAGCTTATAATGAAAATCAACCATCCTCTCCCTACCTCCAGTCTTGAACTATAGGGTCAGCCATTTTTATTTTATTTATTTATTTGTTTACTTATTTATTTATGGCTGCATTGGGTCTTCGATGCTGCATGCGGGTTTTCTCTAGTTGTGGCCAGCAGGGGCTACTCTTCGTTGTGGTGCACAGGCTTCTGTTGTCGTGGCTTCTCTTGTTGCAGAGCATGGGCTCTAGGCGCGTGGGCTCGGTAGTTGTGGCTCGCAGGCTCTAGAATGCAGGCTCAGTAGTTGTGGCGCACGGGCTTAGTTGCTCCGTGGCATGTGGGATCTTCCCGGACCAAGCTCGAACCCATGTCCCCTGCATTGGCAGGTGGATTCTTAATCACTGTGCCACCAGGGAAGCCCCTGGTGGGCTTCAACCATTTTTAAATGTTTGGTTTTCAGTTTATCTGGTGGTTACTGCCAAATTTCTAAATGCTGTGGTTTAATCTCAAATAGGGTTAGTGAAAAGCAGCCCCTAAAAATAATGAAGTCCTAGACTATGTAACACTGAATTTTTGTTCACACTGAATCATTGTTACCAATTTCATTATGAAAATTACTGAAAAATATTCTAGACAAAAGTCTTAAATCATGATGCTGTGGAATCAAAATTTTCACCTCTCACTTTTCTCTGTTTAGTGTTAGGAATGGAATATATTTTTGATATTTTGGGGTATATTTTATATAGTTTTTGTATGTTTTAATAGAATAAAAGTGATGTTTTCCCAACCCTTTTTCTTTTCCATGTTTTTTTGCCTTTTGTGGCTATTTGCTGTTTTTATCCCCTGGGGATACAGTGTGGAAAGTTTATAGCACCTGATTTATACAACCTTGGTAAGGGCTTTGTGTAGCTCTTTAAAGCTACAGCTTACTCTTTGAATGCTATCTCTGAAGTTGGGTTTAGAAACTAGAGGCTGTTCCTACCTCAAAGCCAGTGAGTGTTACAGGAAATCTCATGAGGAGAGGAATACTTTTTGAAAAAAGGCACATTGTAGATGCTTCATTTCAGAGTGCAAAATGGCTGCCTATGGTTGAAAATAAATTGGTAGATAGAGTCTTCAGCACATTTAATTAAAAGTACTGTGCTAAAAGAAATTGTAGCAATTATATATTATTAACCTAAGTGGTGCCAAGGCTTTGAAGTTGTTTGCTGTGGCCCATTATTTCCTTTGATTGCATGCCATCTGAGACTAAGCTTGGCTGTTCAGTTATGTAGGCATTTAGAAGAAGAGCAACATAGTAAACCCAAGTACAAAATTAGGATCTTTGGAGCCCCGTGCTATACATCCAAGCTATTGCTAAGTGAATCCAATCTTTTGCTGCTGTAGTTATTTTGACTGTGATTATTCTGCTTTCCCGACCTATTCCCCAATCAGACATTGTTTAGTTTATTGGAAAATGCATGTTGTATATGTCAACTAAAAACAGGGTGTCATTCTGGGGCTTAAATGGAGGAGGCTTTTATTTCAAGCCGAATTGAATGAATAAGGAAATTGAAGAACTGAGAAGAACAATGCTGGGCCCATTATCATAAGAAAATTAGGCTTAGCAAATGTAGGACTTGCAAGTCATTATATGTGTGGTAGGCAGCAGCAGGGAGAGGGGGCATCTCTGGCTAAAAAGAGATCAAAATGTACTTTCCTGCATTAATAACTCTGCAAGGTGGCAAAGGGTTTTAGTGAAAAGAATAAAAAAGGTTCTAGATCTGATTTTATCACTTTAAGCTGTTTACTCAGCTACAGTTATTAAATAGAAAAGGTTTACTGAGTGCCCATGACATGCGTGACAGTTAGAATTTGACAGCTGAAAATGACTAGGAATCAATGGGCCGACCCCTTCATTCCACAGAAGGAAAAACTGAAACTGGTGAGGCCAGGTGACTTGCCTATAGTCCCTTGCTAAGTGACCTTGGGCAAATCCCCATGTAAGTCAGCTACATTAATTTTTATTAGCTCTGAACATTTCAACGCATTTTAATATTCATTAGAACTTTGTTACTGAAGCTGCATTTGATACTATTGAGTTCTTTGTGCACCAGGAAACAAAAGCCTTCATTTGTTTACTGAAGAAAACATTTACTGAGCACTCACTGTGTTCAAAACACTCTTGCTTTTTAAGATATGGCTTGATAGCATAACATAAAAGTTAGTGTTCAGGGCTTCCCTGGTGGCGCAGTGATTGAGAGTCTGCCTGCCGGTGCAGGGGACACCGGTTCGTGCCCCGGTCCTGGAAGATCCCACATGCCGCGGAGCGGCTGGGCTCGTGAGCCATGGCCGCTGAGCCTGCGCGTCCGGAGCCTGTGCTCCGCAACGGGAGAGGCCACAGCAGTGAGAGGCCCGCATACCGCAAAAAAAAAAAAAAAAAAAAAGTTAGTGTTCAAACCAAGACTAGAGCTTTTCTCTGGCTCCTCCTGATCATTTGCTTATCCCATATGGGAGGTATGGAGCCTCCATGAAAATGTATTTCATGGTCCACACACAGTAGTAAGTGTGGTTAAAAAGATTTATAGAACTTATAGCCCTCTGTCGTACAGTTCAGCAATGTAAGGGGAAATTCTGTTTTTTCTCCTCTACGCTCTGATCTCTGTACTTCTGGTCACCAAATGTGTGAAGGTTTTTTCCTACACCAAGCGATTCTCAGATGCCAGCTAGGTGTCCTACGATTTAACTTGATTCTGACACTCCCTAGACATAGCGTCATATCCCACAGCCTGCCCCCATCCCACTTCAGCTGCCAATTCCAAGTCACCTGGGCTAGGTCCAGCCAGCGATAAATCGGAGGTTCCATTGAACCCCCTCCTCAGGTTTAATCATTTGCTAGAATGGCTCACAGAACTCAGGAAAACCGTGTACATACTCGATGACTGGTTTATTATAAAAGGGTACAACTCAGGAACAGCCAGATGGAGGAGATGCAGAGGACAAGGTAAGGGGGAAGGAGTGCAGCGTTTATGAGCCCCGTCCAGGTGGGTCACCCTCCCAGCATCTTCATGTATTCACCAACCTGGAAGTTCTCCTCCGAATCCCTTCCTTTGGGGTTTCAATGGAGGCTTCATTACATAGGCATGATTGATTAAATCGCTGGCCTTTTTTTTTTTTTAAGAGTTCATAATATACCTTTATTCTTTAACTTATAAACAACATTTTTTTTTTTTTTTTTTTTTTTTTTTTTTTTTTTTTTGCGGTACGCGGGCCTCTCACTGCTGTGGCCTCTCCCGTTGCGGAGCACAGGCTCCGACCGCGCAGGCTCAGCGGCCATGGCTCATGGGGCCAGCCGCTCCGCGGTGTGTGGGATCTTCCCGGACCGGGGCACGAACCCGTGTCCCCTACATCGGCAGGTGGACTCTCAACCACTGCGCCACCAGGGAAGCCCTATAAACAACATTTAATTTGTCCTGCAAAAGCTAATTATAATTGGCAATAGCTTTTCTCAGATACTTCTCTCACGTCCTAAAGAGGGGAAGATTTTAGCCCTTGATTTAAAACAAGCACACAAGGAGAGAAGGAGATGACCTTAACTACTAATAACATTCTGCTGTTGGATTGTTATTGTAATTGGATGTATAAAACATCCAAGCTGGCAGTTCTTCCAGATGCCAATGAATGTTCAACCTCCATCCCTCTCCCTGCTCCCCGCTCCAGAGGTGAGGAGGGGGTGGGATTGAAAGTTCCAACCCGCTCATCACAAGGTGGGTTCCCCTGCTACCAGTCCCCACCATGGGAGCGTTCCAAAAGTCACCTCATTAACATAAATTTAGGTGTGGTTGAAAGGGGCTTATGAATAACAAAAGACATTCCTTTCACTTTATTGCTCTTATCCCCTACGAAATTCCAAGGGTTTTAGGAGCTACATGTCAGGAACCGTGGACAAGGACCAAAGTATATATTATTATTATAAATCACAATATCACAAGTAGCAACTCATCAGTATTTAAATTTAAATGTATAGGGGTCTTGGGAGTAGCCTATTTACAGCTGGTTGGTCAGAAGCCCAGGTGATAACCTGGATTTGCAGTTGGCATCTGAAGTGGGGGCAGTCTTGTAGGACTGAGCCCTTAACCCGTGGGGTCTGATGCTATCTCTAAATAGATAGCTGACTGTTTAAATTTAAATAAAAATTATTTTTAAATAAGTATACTTAAAAATTCAGTTTCTCAGTCACGCAACCACATTTGGATACGAATTGGACAGCATAGATGTAAAATATTCACATCACCATAGAAAGGTCTATTGGACAATGCTTTTGTATCCCTTTCCATGCCGTAGTCACTTACTATGAATCTAGATCTGGAATCCAGAGATCTGAACTTGAACTCCACATTCACCATTTACCCTGTTATATAAGCTGTAAGGTCCAAGACAAGTCTTTTAACCTGAACAGAGCGTTGGTTTCATTTTGCGTAAAATGAGACATATCCTACAACATCTGTGAATTGCTTCACGTTATACCTGAAGAGCTCATATAAAGGTATAAAGACATTGTTAACTTAGAGCTGTTCACTTGGTTGCTACTGAAAAATATTTGAGGTTGAAGGTGTTGCCTCTTTGCTTGCTTCATGGGGAATTCAAGCATGTGTGGTGTCTCAGATTCATCTGTGGGTGAATTCTGACCCTGCAACAGCAGGTGACTGTATTCTTTATTCCTGGGTCTACCATAAGGCATTGCCTTCTGCCCGACTTCTTCCTCAGGTCTGCTCTTCACTGGAGCCAATTTTTTAAAATAAGGCTGTGTAATGTGTAATGTTTAAGACCACGAGCTCTGGCAATAGTTGGCCTTACCTGCTGTGCCTTGGCCAGTCTAACCTTGTTTTCTCATCAATAAATGGGGGATACTGAAAGGATGTAGGCCATAGAGTTGCTATAGGCGTTAAATGGTATAGTACTAGGTAATTAGCCCAGTGCCTAGAACTTAGTGTTCAGTAATTTGTTCTTGTTAATAACAGCATGATGATGTTGAGAATTTAGCATAGAAAATATATTGCAGGACATTCTGGTTGAACTATCTGGTGGGAGTACACAGTCTAGGTACAGATCTTTAGCACTGGAGGAGAGAAGGTGTGACATTAAAAGTTTTGAAGTTTACAAGGGATGAGCTTTCTCATTATACCTACACTTGATCGACTCAGGGGAGCAGGTTTCCGGTGCCTTCTTCATGTCCCCCTTTCTTCTTCACGGAGTCTCCAAGGCAGATAAATGCCTGGGAGCAGCAGGCAGGTAACGTCCATGCGTAAAGCAGACTGAATTCGAAGAGACTGTGGAGAATGAAGAGGACTTTATCGAACTGAAGAACGTGTTGTACTCTGTCTGAAGGGTCTCAATCCACTGCTAAGCTTCAGCCAGTATCACCATGGGGGAGTGGAGTATTGGTAAACCTAGATGTTTATGTGAAATCTCCAAATTTCCACTATTGGCTTAAGTTTTATTTACAACTTTATATGTACTGGATAGAATATGTCCATGGGTAGGAATTGGCCAATGGCCACTATTTTATGATCTTTTCAAAAAAGCAACATTTTCTAATATCTTCCCAAGAATGCTAAGTTGGAGTTGTGAAATTTGGAATTACTACTTGAAAAGAAGATTCTGTAGTCAAATAACTTTGGGGAACCTTGGTTCCAGGACCAAAAATGTTTAGAAAATACTTCACACTGGATTTGATTTGCCAAACTTACTTGATCTGAGAGCCCTGTTCCCCATGAACTGTATGAACCTTTCATTGTCACCATACAGTGTGGGTGGCAGTATTCTGGGGAATGGTGGTAAGGGTGGACTGAACTGGTGGACCTCTCTTTAGACTATAGATGTAAATAGAATCTTAATTAACACTGAGGAAGAGATCATCATCATGTTACTAATTAACTCTTTTGTAATGTAAATGGAATCCTTGAATTGGGTCAGATTTTCTGTTTTTAAATAAAAGATCTCATCACCCTAAAGCCTATTACTAGGACATATGTGCTATTTTGATGTGTCTTCTTTAGGAATAAAATTGAGAAGATTACTTTTGTTTGGGAATTAGGCTCTAATGTGCTCCATAACGATTTGTGCAGCCAAATTTGGGGGAGATGATAGTGTATGAATCAAGGCTACTAAAGCAATACTTAGGAGAATCACGTTTGGACATACCATATATGCTCTCAACTTTCCTACTGCTACTTTATTATAATGGTTTGGTTATTTGGAACAAAGGGATATTTTTACTCTCATCACTGAAACCTGTGCATTGTCTGTGGGAGGAGGTGAAAAAAATTCCTCTAAAAGGAATTCAATGAGCTTTCTCATTAGACATTAACTCTTGAACATGCTTTCAAGAATTCCTTGGGTACCAACCCCAATTTATCTTGCCTGCTATTTCAGATGTGTCTTAAAATAGCATGATTTCCCACAGTCCTATTGAAATTGTGGTGTTCTCCACCTAGTAAAATGTTTCTGCATTAGATGTCATTTAATTGCATTTTCACGTGTCTTTATTTTGAGCCTCAAATTCAATTTGGGAACACAGTTAACTAATACAAATCTTTCTGGGGATTTCATTTTTGTTTGTATTTGTATTTGGGGGAGGGAAATAGAATTTTTTTCTTTGATGTTTTTCAAAGGTATTTCTAGATACTAATATAGAAATCAGAGAAACAAGAGACACAGAAGGCCCACCCACCTGAGGCTAAATATATTTCAAATACTGAGAAAAAGAAAGGTTTGGGGCACATGGGGTTGGGGGGAAAGTCTCACCCTCAGCACAGCTGCTTCACTGTGATAAGAAAGCAGAGCTCAATTTATGCTGATCTTGTATCTAACCAAAGTTTACCCTGCAAACTACTGGGGGAATAAAGGAAGAACTTCCTGTAAAATACAGCTAATGTTGGCCTTTCAAAGGTTGCAAAATGAAAAGCTGTGAGCATGACGCATACTTGCAGGGGGGGACTCCAACAGGATTTCCTGTGCTGGAAAGGAAGCTCGGTGGAAACCTTTAATTCATTCAGGAACGTGGAGACCAGAATACGGCTGTTGAGAGCTTGGTTTCGCAGTTACGGAAGCTAATCTAATATAATACAGTCAGCACAGTACATCCCATTTCTCATTTATAAGACAATTATGCATGCTATATTCATTCTAAACAATCATGATGTTATCTTGTATGGGAACTTTTTCCTTGAACATTTCATGTATTCCTTTTTGATAATTTTACAATGTAGTTTTGCCAGATATAATGGACACTTCAGTGGGCTCTTTAGTCTCTGTTTAAATATGAGAAATTTCCTCAAATTAAAATTGAAATCATGCTGAGTTTTAAACTCGATGTGTTGCTAACACTTTTAAAAGATGTACTTTACATGAATATTATAGAATTGAAGTAGACACCAAAAAACATCATTCAATCGGAATCATTTGAAATAGTAGTATATATCAAGACCCAAAGCAATAGTTACGAGCTGTATATTCATATTATTTTAGTTAGTCTTTTTGGGATCTTCATATTTACCATTGTTAGATATCTTTTTTTTTTTTTAAAGAGGAAAATATATAAGTAAGTTGGAATGCAGGTATACCTTTTGGCAAAAGGAATGCTAAGGAAGCCTCAGCCACTTGACTCTCTTGCTTCAGATTGGACTAGTTTAGTTGGAAGAGTCTTTCTATATGTATTTCATTGTTTTACTCATTGACCACGTCAGTGGTTAAGTTTCACTGTTGTTTTTGCCAACTTATTTAGAACCAGCTGTGTATAATGTATAATATGCTATACCTTAAAACTTCCTGAAGAATGAAGTTCGCTTTCTCAAAAATAGGACCAGGTTTGCTACATAATAGAAATATTGCAAGTCATATTTTTATTAATCTCCTTATTCTGTATGTTCATTGGTGTCTAAATAAGTAACTATGAAGTGTCTCCTTATATAATAAATTTAAGCTAGCTTTGTTCCAGTATATTAGACTTCAGAAAGAACTCATTAATAAATGTGAGGCAGTGAACTCAGTGCCAAGGGGAAGTTAGAGTTAAAGGACTTTCTAGAATCTCGATAGAGTTCTTAACAGGGCAGGTTTATTTTATTTTGAGTATTAGGAAACAGGTTGGGAAAAAAAGATATGTAATAAATCATGGTCTAAAGTGATTTACCATAGGATTCTTGGTTACCTGCAATGGACCATTTTCACTCAAGTTTGGTAAATAAATAATGCCGATGGGAACAGCTCTGTCTGTAGTTATGAACTAAGCAATGCTTCGTATCTCCATTTGCCTTTAAAAAAATAATAATAAAATAAAAATAAATTATAGGGGGCTTCCCTGGTGGCGCAGTGGTTGAGAATCTGCCTGGTAATGGAGGGGACACGGGTTTGAACCCTGGTCTGGGAGGATCTCACATGCCGCGGAGCAGCTGGGCCCGTGAGCCACAACTACTGAGCCTGCGCGTCTGGAGCCTGTGCTCCGCAACAAGAGAGGCCGCGATAGTGAGAGGCCCGCACACTGCGATGAAGAGTGGCCCCCGCTTGCCACAACTAGAGAAAGCCCTTGCACAGAAATGAAGACCCAACACAGCAAAAATAAATAATAAATAAAATTAATAAACTCCGACCCCCAACATCTTCTTAAAATAAATAAATAAATAAATTACAGGGCTTCCCTGGTGGCGCAGTGTTAAGAATCTGCCTGCCAATGCAGGGGACACGGGTTTGATCCCTGGCCTGGGAAGATCCCACATGCCACGGAACAACTAAGCTCGTGTGCCACAACTACTGAGCCTGCACTCTAGAGCCCACGAGCCACAACTACTGAGCCTGTGTGCCATAACTACTGAAGCCCACATGCCTAGAGTCCATGCTCTGCAACAAGAGAAGCCACGACAATGAGAAGCCCGCGCACCGCAATGAAGAGTACCCCCCGCTCACCACAACTAGAGAAAGCCCATGCGCAGCAGTGAAGACCCAACACAGCCAAAAATAAAAACAAATAAATAAATAAATTACAAAGAAGAAGTAGTTATTTAGAATTTTGCACCATCAAGCTTCATAAGAATTGTGCATAGTAAAAGGACACTTAAAGTTAACAGGAGTGAGTGGGGAAGGGATAAAACAGATCTATTTGATGGTGTTTATAGATTGTGAGCTCTCAACCAGATTCATGCATCCTTTTTTGTTGTTGTTAAAGACAGTCCAGGCCTGCTGCTTTGGGCTATTGCTATGAGGCTATTGTTCAGTCACTTACTTGCCAGGCAGTTTTAGAACACTCACTACGTGCCAGATACTATCCTAGGTGCTAAGAATTCCCAGATGAACACAACGAAAGCTTGTCCTGGAGAAATCTCATAGTTGTTCTTCAGAAGCACTATTCCTAACATGGTTTGTTCTTCTCCACACTAAGTGATGAGGAACCCTGGGGCAAATAATTCTAGTAGTGGGTACATTCTTAAAGAAAAAATGAGCCGTTCATAGTCGGGGCCCGTGTTTGGCTCTGTGAATTTATCTTCCCTAGATCTCCACAGTATCCACTCTTCTTGTTGAGTTAGCTGGTCTGGTCTCACGGCAGCACGTGCGGAGCTCACCCTGTCTTTCTGTTTATATGACTCCTTGCCCCTCTTCCCCTCTGTCTACACTGTACGTGGGCTTTAAGGCTGAGCAGATCTTCCTTTGTTCGTGCATAAGGCTGTTTCTTTCTGGTTGTTTCTGCCCACACTGAGCTTCCATAATCCTGGACGATCCACAGTTGGCATCTCACAGTTTAGCACTTAATCACATGATGGTTTGCACAGTGGGGTTTTAGTCACACATCCCCAACTTGATTGTCTGGGTTTTGCTGGGAGCTATTCCTAACCACACCTTGGATTCCCAGCTACTTTAGGAGAAAGCTGGACTCAAGGTTCTGAGGTGTGGCAAGAGAAAGCCTGAGATTACAAATTAACTGGATTATCTTCAAGGAATGTAACCCATAGGAGGAATAACCAACTCTAAATTAGAATTTTAAATTAGAATTATTTAAACCCTGGAACTTGCCCGAATTTATTTTAACAGCATTCTTATGCAATAAGTTACCTAACATTGTTCACTAGATTTAGCTCCCCAAGCTGCCTTGTTTGACCTTCATGGTATTTGAAAAACTCAGGAAATCTTACAAAAATTAATATTTCTACTTTGTCTGAAATAACCTCTCCCACCCTAGTGAACTCTAGGGGAAACTAAATAAAAGAGCTCCTCATTTTCATAGTCATGGCAAAGGCAGATAACAGCAGCAGCAGCAGCCATGTATTATTGGGTGTTTACTCTGTGCCATGCACAGTTCCAAGGACAGTATGAACTCACAGTGCCTCTAGTAAGTAGGTGCTATTATTATCTCGATTTTACAGGTGAGGAAACTGAGGCACCGAGGTTAAACAACCAGTTCCACATCCACAGCCTGCAGTGGTGGCTGGGAGACCCAAACCTATGCAGGCTGATTACAGATGTATGCTTTACTGCCTCTTCAGAGGGACTGAAGGCACCTGCTCCAAGATCTACCCTAAAATGATTGCCTTGGTTTGGTTATAAAGGAACAAAGTTGGTTATAATGTGTGAAAGTGGGACAGCAGTTTGTTTTTCTATTTTCTTAGATTTCATTTAACTTAATTCTAAACTTTGAGGCAAAATGACAGCTTCATGAAGAGACTTGCACAAATCTGATTGCTTAAAATTAGCTTGCATGTTTATTATTGTTTTTATGAATGCTTACTCTATTTGTCACATTTGCTTAATTCCAGGGGTTATGGCAATCTCATCCTTCCTAAACCAAACTGATCTTTCTCTAGATTCTGTCCATACCCCTCATTTGGTCACTCCATTGCATACTGTATTATTTTAGTCTCAATATCCCAATTAGATTATAAACATTTTAAGGATAATATAGTCCTTTATTTCTTTTTTTCTTTATAATTTATTTATTTATTTTTGGCTGCATTGGGTCTTCGTTGCTGCGTGCAGGCTTTCTCTACTTGTGGCGAGAGGGGGCTACTTTTCCTTGCAGTGCACGGGCCTCTCATTGCGGTGGCCTCTGTTGTTGCGGAGCACGGGCTCTAGGCACGCGGGAAGTTATGGCTTGCGGGCTCCAGAGAGCAGGCTCAGTAGTTGTGGCTCACGGGCTTAGTTGCTCTGCAGCATATGGGATCTTCCCCGACCAGGGCTCGAACCCATGTCCCCTGCATCAGCAGGCAGACTCCCAACCACTGCGCCACCAGGGAAGCCCCATCCTTTATTTTTCATATACATATACTGTATGTATGTAACACAACATTTAGGACAATACTTTTTACAAAGTGGGTTTTTAATAAGTGTGTATATGAGAGGGTATTAAGATGAAAGTACATGTATATAAAGAGTGTGTGTATGTGTGTAAACTTTTTATTCTAGAATTTTTCAAGTATGCTCAAAAGTTGAGAAAATAGTGATAAATCCCCATGCACCCATATCCAGCTTCAACAAATCTTAATGTTTTTTAAATTGTGAAATATAAATAATAAATATTCTATTATTATATATTATATTATATTATATTATATTATATTATATATTATATATAATATATATTATATATTAAATTATATATATATAAGAAATAACAAGGAAAAATTGAACCCCATGTTGTAATCATGTGGCCTAAGAAATAAATGTTATTGCCCTTAAAGCCCCTAGAATGCATTTTTTTTCCCTCCCACCAAAGATAACTCCTATACTGAATTTTATGTTAATCATTTGAGGCTGAAATTGCCACGGTTATTTGTGGATCAGCACCTGTGCTCCCTTCTCTTTTAGTAATACAACTTCCCATGTTTTAGCTAGACATATGCCTTCTAAAGACTATTTCCCATGTTCCCTTTCAGTTATTTATGTGTCATGTAACTAAGTTATGACCATTGTGATATGAGCAGGAATGATACGTGTGACTTCTGTGTTGTGTTCCTGGAAGGATTGTGCTCTTTTCTTCCTTCCCTTTTTATTGGTTGGAATGTAGACTTGAGGTCAGGAACTGAAGCAGTGTCTTAGAGACCATGAGACAGACTCTGGGTGTTGAGGATAGAAAGCAAAAAGATTGAAGTAGGTTTTGTTCTTCCCAGCCCAGAGCAGGCTGTGCACGACACTTCCCTGTTCATTCGGCTTTGAATATGCCCTGGTGAGTTTCCCTTATATTATGCAGTTTTAAAAAGGATTTTATAAACTAGTCACATGTTCAAAATCCACAAGTAGTAAGGTATAGAGTGAAAAATTTCCCTTTCACTTCTGCCACCCTCCCCCCAAAGCAAATAGCACCAGTTTCTTTTACATCCTTTCAGGGAAATTTATATAGTACTATGTATTTTAAATATAATTCAGTTATAAAAATTTGGAAATAGCTACAGTTCCTAAGCAAGAAGTATCTGAGGACCGCTGCTTTGGGCCATGGTTCTAGGTTTTACCTTAAGTGACAATTCTGATATTGTTAGTGTCTTACTAAAGGATTGCCAAAGAAGCATGCTATGTTCAATTAAAAAACAAAAGGTTATGACCATATATCAGAGTCTAGGCATAGTAGCTGCATGTGTCAGATTAAGCTGTCATTCTCTTCAAACTCCTTAAGAGTTGAGTTGATGATGAGAACTGAGCAAGTAGGAGCTCCAGCACAGTAGTGGGTGGTCCAAGCATCTTGGAAAAAGCACTAGCTCTTTTTTTTTTTAAATAGCCAAGTGCATGTACCAAAGCTCATGTGCTTTACATACTGGATAGCCTAAAAGTTCTACTCAAAACCTCAAACCCTAGTCTAGCACATGGAACTATATTCAATATCTTATAATAACCTATAATGGAAAATAACATATATGTGTGTGTGTGTATATATATATATATATATATATATATATATATATATATAAACTGAATCACTTTGCTGTACACCTGAAACATTGTAAACCAACTATACTCCAATTTAAAAAAAAAACCCTCAAACCCCAGCTTTGATATATACACATCTCTAAACTAGCAAGCTTAATATGTCTGCTTCCTAATTCCTAGAACAATGGCGTCAGTACATGGGAAAGCGGTGGGGTGGGGGGGTAAAGGGTGTTTATTTATATATAAGCAGGCCCACAGACAGAAGCAAGAAATAACAGCAGACAGAATGACAACACAGGAAGGACATAAGCCACAGCAGTCTGAGGCCATTTAATGGAGGGACAGACACTCCCACATACATACTTCTGTAAGCCCTTTTGCTGTGTTGGAGCTATACTCAGAGAAGCACAACACTTAGTGTTTATGGAGATGAGCCTGAGTCATCAAATCAAGACAGTGTGTCCAGTGCACTGGGTTTTAAAAAGTTATATTATTGAATCAGACCCATAGAGGAATGATAACTTGCAGCCTTGAAACCATAGAATAGACAACCAGAGGATTAACAGATGCAACTATGTCAAGATTAATAACTCTACACACACATGCAAAACAAACCATAAGACAACAACAAACTGGGGAAACTAGTTCTACTGTTTATATCAGGCAAAGGGGGTTAATATTATAACTTAGAGAGAGGTCCAGAGTTTTTACTAGAAGAGGGGAGAGTTCATGCAGCTGATAAGATTAAAAAAAGAAAAGAAAAAGTTTGTGCAAAGGTGTAGAACTGTAGGTTACTTTTCAAAACATGTATTTTTATGATCTTTTTAATAATAAATGCATATGAGGATAAATGAAAATAGAAAAGGCACAAGACTTTGTACAAGGCATTCTAGAGAAATTGTCAAAATGAGTATAAGACACTTCTGGTGTTTGTTGTCTTTGTGTGTGCATGCAAAAAGGGTAAGAATATTTAGGTCCCCAGAAAACTTTGCCAAGGATATCTTATACCCTTGGGGCAATTTTTCTTAATAACCACGTAGGGGTCTGTGAGGGCATTCTCAGAAGTCCCTGAATTCTATGGAGATTTTAATTTAGATGCCTTAAAAATCTTCTTTGTGATCCTAAAAAGGCATATTTTGGATTATATGATGACCTCCTTTCAGATTCTTACCTCACATTTCTTTTTTTTTAAACAGCTTTATTCAGGTATAATTTACATTCCATAAAACTCACTTGCTGTAGGTGTATGTTTTAATGATTTTAGTAAATTTCTAGAGGTATGGAAACATCACTGCAGTCTAGGTTTAAAACATTTCCATTATCCCAAAAGTTATTTCCTCAGGTTTTTGTGCTGTGAATCCCTGTTCACACCCCTACCCCAAGGCAACCACTGATGTGCTTTCTGTCTCTGTAAATTTGCCTTTGGTAGATATTCATATGATAAATGGTATCAGACAATATTTTCTTTTTGTATTTTGCGTCTGGTTTCTTTCACTTAGCATTATGTTTTTGAGGCTCATCACTTTGTAGCATGTGTCAGTAGTTGATCCCTTTTGCTTGCTGAGTAGTATTTCATTGTATGGAGTCCACAGGTGGCTTGTTCATTCACTCTGCCCATGGGCATTGGCTTGTTTTCATTCACGTTCACTTTTATGTTTACAATCAAATTGGTAACAAATAACCATCATGAAGCTAAAAATCAGGATATAGGATTTCTCAGTTTGAGGTTTTTACATTTTCCAGGACTCTGGTATTAAAAGGGTCCCTCCGTTATTCAAATTGGAGAAACACTGTTTAGACATATCAGATTTATGAGCAGTATCCTAGTGACAGGACTTCTCCCCTTTTAAAGTATTAGACATAACAATACTTATATCTCTCTATACGGTTTGCTTAACTGCATGGTGAACACTAACTACATCACTGAAAAAAATCTCTTTGATCTCTGCCTCCTAACGTTAGAACTACTGTTTGTTAGAGTAACCTATCAGTAACATTAGGTGGAGGCCTAAAGGAATATTTATTCTGTATCAGAAATTCTTCAAGGGAAATTAGTTTATATCCTGCCCTTTTGTCTCAGTAAATCTCATGGTCCTGGTACTTATCCTCTGACCTTCCCTGAATATCAAAAATCTCTTCTGACCTCTTCCCAACAGAAACTGATTTGGGATAACTTAAGAAAGGGGGCATTTATTGGAATTAATTCTAATAATGGGAGACAGAATTGAAGCAGAGTTGAACAACCAGTATCCAGGGTAGTTCTGGGGAGCAAAGTTATAAGGGTTCAAGGACAGTGTCTGGAGTGCTGACATTCTAATATTTCAACTCCAAAGGCCTTCAGTCCCTCTGTGACTCTTCTAAAAATCAAATTCCTGGGAGGTTGGGCTGCCTGTTTAGCCCTGAAGGGGGAAGCATGGGGACAGGCCGCAAGAGACCCACCTTGAGGAAACATCAAGCTCCCACACTTACATCTCTCCTTTTCTGGGAGCACCTTACTTTTAACATATCTTTTCTATTTTGGAAAGGCCCTCTACTTAAGCTAGTTTGATTATCTAGCTACTTCCTGTCCTTTCCCCTTTTTACAGCTTTATTGAGATTTATTCCAGATTCCAAAAGGTTCACACAGGTAAAGTGGTTCACTGGTTTTTAGTTTATTCACAGAGTTGTGCAACCATCACCACAATCTCAGTTTAGAACATTTTTTTCACACCCCAAAAAGAAATTCTTCACGCATTAGAAGTCACCCCAATTCCTGTTCTCCTCCCTGCCACACTGTATCTCCACCCCAGCCCCAGCCAATCATTAATCCTTTTTCTGTTTGTATGGATTAGCTTTATTCTGGACATTTCACATAAATAGAATTATATGATATGTGGCCTTTTGTGACTAGCTTCATTCACTCAGCATATGTTTTCAAGGTTCTTCCATGTTGTAGCATGTATCAGTCCTTTATTTCTTTTTGTGACTGAATAATATTCCATTCTATACCAGTTCTGTTTATCCATTCATCATGAGTTGATGGACATTTGGGATTGTTCTTTTTTCTTTATCTTTTCACTCTTATGAATGATACTGCTATAAATGTTTGTGAACAAGTTTTTGTATGGATATATATTTTCAGCTCTCTTAGGCATATATCTGGGAGTGGAATCACTGAGATTCCACAATGCTAACTCTATGTTTAGCATTTTGAGGAATTGCCAAATTGTTTTCCAAAGTGGCTGCTCCATTTTATGTTCCCAACAGCAATATATGAGGGTGCTAATTTTCTTCACATCCTCATCAACACTTGTTATTATCTGACTTTTTAATTTTAGCCATCCAAATGAGTATGAAGTGGTATCTTGTGGTTCTGATTTGCATCTCTCTGATGGCTAATGATGTTGAGCATCTTTTCATGTGCTTCATAGCCATTTGTATATCTTCTTTGGATAAACGTCTATTCAGATTCTTTGCCCATTTTTAAATTGAGGTATTCATCTTTACTGTTAAGTTGTAAGCGTTCTTTATATATTCTGGATATAAATCCCTGTAAGATAATATAACTTGCAAATATTTTCTCCCTTTCTGTGGTCTTTTCATTTTCTTCTTGGTGTTCTATGAGACATAAAAGTTTTAAATTTTCATGAAGTCCAACTTACCTGTTTTTTTCTTTTGTCACTTGTGGTTCTGGTGCCATATCTGGCATTGCCTAACATGGGGTCATAAATATTTACTTGTATATTTTCTTCTAGTTTTATGGTTTTAGCTCTTACATTTAGGCCTGTGATCCATTTTACGTTAATTTCTGCATAAAGTGCGAGGTAGAGGTTCATATTCATCCTTTTGCATGTGGATATCTAGTTGCCCAGCACCATTTGTGGAGAAGACTATTTTTTACCCATTAACTTTTTTTTGTCACCCCTGTTATCACCCCTGTTGAAAATCAGTTAACCATAAATGTATGGGTTTACCTCTGGACTCTCAGGTCTATTCCGCTGATGTATATGTATGGTTTTTTTTCAATTAATTAATTTTTATTTTTGGCTGTGTTGGGTCTTCGATGCTGTGCATGGGCTTTCTCTAGTTGTGTGGCAAGTGGGGGCTACTCTTCACTGCGATGCATGGGCTTCTCATTGTGATGGCTTCTCCTGTTTTGGAGCACCGGCTCTAGGTGTGTGGGCTTCAGTAGTTGTGGCACGTGAGCTTCAGCAGTTGTGTCTCATGGGCTCTAGAGCGCAGCCTCATTAGTTGTGGTGCATGGGCTTAGTTGCTTCGCAGCATGTGGGATCTTCCCGGACCAGGGCTTGAACCTGTGTCCCCTGCATTGGCAGGCGGATTCTTAACTACTGCGCCACCAGTGAAGTCCCTATATGTATATTCTTATGCCAGTACCACAATGTCTTAATGACTGTAGTTTTGAAGCATGAATCCTCCAACTTTGTTCAAGTTTTTTCTTGTTGATATCCTGGGTTGCTTCCATTTTTATATGACATTTAGGATTGTCAGTTTTTACCAAAAAAAATCAAACTAGCTCAGACTTTTAGTGGTTGCATTGAATCTATAGATCATTATGGAGACTCTTGCCTTCTTAGCAGTATTATGTCTTTGGATCTATGAACATGAGATATTTTCCCACTTATTTGGATCTCTTTAATAAGTCAACAGTGTTGTGTAGTTTTCAGTGTACTGTTATACTTGTTTTGCTAAAACTTTTCCTAAATATTTTATTCTTTTTCTTTCATCATATTGTAAATGGGATTGTTAATTTTATTTTCAGATTGTTCATTGTTAATATATAGAAATAAAATTGATCCTAGTACATTGATCTTGTATCCTGCCATATTGCTGAACTTATTCTACTTCTCTTCTTAACTACATAGCTTTACAATAACAATAATGCTAATCCAATAACATTCATTTATGCATTTATAATATCAAGAAAAACTAATTGAACAGCTGTGAAATTTATGAGGGTATAAGTTGATTTGAACCTTTTCCTCCAGGATCTGATCTTTCTCACTGCAGACATGGTCCTCCATTTGCAACCCACTTTATTTCCTACCACATCACTTGCTCTATCCCCTGACCTTCATTCTGACTTTTTACTTTATGCTCTAACAGACATACTCTGTATTCTAACATCTCTTTTCAATTGTGTTTTTCCTTTTCCTGTAACAAATTCCCTCTGTATCCTTCTTTCAAATCTCAGATATTTTTGACTTTCCATGATTGCCTCAGGCAAATAGAGACACTCCTTCTATGTTCCTACTGCCTTTTGCACTTGACTTCAGTATAGAAATTTACTTTTTTTAAAAAAAGATTTATTTTTTATTAATTTTAGGCTGCATCGGGTCTTAGTTGTGGCAGGCACGACCTTCGTTGAGGCAGGCGGGATCCTTTGTAGCACCGTGCAGGCTTCTCCCTAGTTGTGGCCTGAAGGTTTTCTCTTCTCTAGTTGTGGCACGCAGGCTCCAGGGTGTGTGGGCTCTGTAGTTATGGTGCGCAAGTTCCAGAGCACGTGGGCTCTGTAGTTTGCAGCATGCGGGCTCTCTAGTTGAGGCACGCGAGCTCAGTAGTTATGGCCTGTGGGCTTAGTTCCACGGCATGTGGGATCTTAGTTCCCTGACCAGGGATCGAACCCACGTCCCCCACATGTTGTAAGGCAGATTCTTTACCACTGGACCACCAGGGAAGTCTCAGAAATTTACTTTATATTGGAATAATCTGAGTGTCTCTGCACTCTTGGACATGACCTTTGCAAGGCATCTTTGAACCAATTTGTTCTTCCCATTACTATTTGCTTAGAATTGCTTATAAGAGTGTGCATGAGAGTTATCCAGAGAAATGGAACAAATAGGATGTAGTTCGTATATCTGTAGTACGAAATCTGTGGAGCAGGCCAACAGGTTGGAAACACAGGCAGAAACTGATGCTGCAGTGTTTAGGCAGAATTCTTCTTTCTCTCTGGGAGACCTTAGTTTTTGCACTTAAGGCCTTTCAAGTGATTGAGGCCCAGCTATATTATGGAGGGTAATCTACTTAAAGTCAACTGATTGTAGATGTTAACCACATCTACAAAAGACCTTCAGAGCAACACCTAGATTTGTGTTTGATTAAATTACTAGTTGTCATAAGCCTGTCCAAGCTGACCCACAAAATTAATCATCAGAGTATAAATTTCTGTAGGAAAGGGTTTGTGTCTTCTGTTTTATCTTTTATTTGCTCCAGGGCGTCACATGCAATGCTAATAATCAGTAGGTGTTTTATAAATGCTGGATTGGATGGTAGAATGACATGAACAGTGTTAAGTGCAAAATCCAATTTGAAGAATGGCGAGTTGTAATCTTGTAAGATTATTGCTGCTTAGCAGGTGTTTTGTATTGTAAGATATTAACAGGAAGTTGTTTTCCTCAATCTCTGGCAGCCTAATTATTTTAACTAAATATGCCTGTGCCTTCTGTTTTGGGATTTTTGCTACTTAAGCATTGCTGGTACATAAACTACTGTTTTATTTTCTTAACTTGACTATCCTTCTGACTCTGCTTGACTTCAGCCTTCAAGAGTAACACAGTGCAGCACAATTCCTTTCCCACCCTCTTCCGCTTCATGTTTGACTTGCAAGCCCTGAGATGCTGCTGCCCATATTCCTCTCTCTATAGGTACAATAATACTGGGTATTTTGAAACACACTGAAGTCATGGTACATTGTTGTTAAGAAAAAAAATACATAGAACCTGACAGCAATGTTTTAGTAATAGCTGTAAGACATGGAAACAAAGCAGAATTAAGAGGTTAAAACATAATGAAAGCAGATATAAGGTACAGAGGTTGTGGGTTATAGATACCATAATAATATTTTCTCTTGAACTTTTATAGTGTCTCTGCAAGTGACAGTAAAATTAAATAATTTTTTGCTTTTAAGAGACAGTGCTAATACTAAGTTCCTGTAGGTCAACCTTTTGGCAAGTGGGAGCAGTAAAGAGGTCAGCCCATCCTCGTCTTACAGGGCCTCCTCCAAGGTCGAAGAGGTCTTCCATTTGCCCTGACAGCTACAGAGTAAAGATGCGGAACTGTTTGGAGAAGAGAGGAGAAACGAATAGCAGAAACAATACACTTGACAATAAGTGTGAAATATAAGGGGGAAAAAAGCTTAATAACTTTATCTAGGATACTAAAAGCTTGCTGAATGCCTTTGCACAAGTGCCTTTAGCATCCTTAAGGTGACCCCCAGAACACTTTGGCCTTTAGATTCCTTCATGTTTGTACTGATGTGCCCGCCACTTGAGGCCTCAACCTTAAGACAACCTTGGTTCTATCTCTGGAATTTATGCCGTTACTAGGGGGGCCTCTGTGCCCATCCATGTAGTGGTGGTGTTTTGTCTAGGCGGCTGTGCCCTAAGCTGATCTTCCTGAAAAGACTGCACTCGATTTGGCTGCTACCAGCTCTACAGCTGCTAAATTAAGATAAACTCTTACATTCCTGACCCAAAATTACTACATCCCCTTACTAAGCCTCTGCTTGAAGAGGCACCACGATGCTTATTCCGTAGTCTCCAGTTGTCGTCAAACTCTCAGTGAACTCCAGACAACCATCTCAGACTTTAAAATATTTAAGCATCGACTTGATTGCTTTACATTGCTAAGAGGTGCTAAATGTTTTAAATAAAGCCTGCCTAAACAGTCTTGTCTCATTCCGGTTTTCTCTCACAGAGGAAGTGTCTTTCAATAACCCAAAACTACTGGCTTCTATTCTTAGGGATAACTAAGGTAGGATCAGGACGGAAAATAAGCTCTTCTCTATGGATTTTTCCTTAGTCGTTTTACTCTAGAGGCCTATAATTAGCTCTGTTTTCGCCACCTGTAATACATGTTTAGATTTACAGTGATGTTGGGGTAACAGTGGGTGATCTACAGGGTTAGAATTTAGGGAGCCTACTTCATCCTACTTTTGTTTTTGGGTGTTTTTTTTTGTTTGTTTGTTTTTTTGCGGTACACGGGCCTCTCACTGCTGTGGCCTCTCCCATTGCGGAGCACAGGTTCCGGACACGCAGGCTCAGCAGCCATGGCTCATGGGCCTAGCTGCTCCGCAGCATGTGGGACCCTCCCGGACAGGGGCACGAACCCGTGTCCCCTGTATCGGCAGGCGGACTCTCAACCACTGTGCCACCAGGGAAGCCCTGATTTTTGTTTTTTTGTTTAAATTAATTTTTATTGGAGTGTATTTGCTTTACAATGTTGTGTTAGCTTCTACTGCACAGCAAAATGAATCAGCCATACATATACATCTATCCCCTCCCTTTTGGATTTCCCTCCCATTTAGGATACCACAGTGCATTAAATAGGGTTCCCTGTTCTATACACTATGTTCCCCTCAGTTGTCTATTTTATACATGGTATCAATAGTGTATATGTGTCATTCCGAATCCTACTTTCGAAAGCTGATATGAGTGACATTGCTGGGTTTGGGGGGAGAAGAGGGATATTATCTATCTTTCCATTTCCATTTCTTTTTATTTTTAATGATATGAATAGCTCAGTGACACTCATTGATCACCCACAGTTTGTCAGGCACTCTTATGTGTGCTTTACTTGTATGAACTCATCCAGTCCTTACAGTACAATAACCCTGTCGGGTAGGACTGTCATGTCCCTCTTTCAGAGTTGAGGAAACAGGAAGGGTAAATAAATTGTCCAAGAGCATGGAGCAAGTAAAAATCAGCCCTAGGCAGAGCCCATCCTCTTTATGGCTTTCTTGTCTGCAAGGGGAGATGGCAAAACAAAAACAAAAATAAAAACAGAATGAAACAAAAAACCAGTAGGAGGAAAATAAAGTTTACCCCTCACATCTGAAAGCACTCTAGGTCTGGCATGGTAGGAATTTTTTTTTTCCAGTATTTTAGATGCTATGACAAGGGTTCATTAGCTGCATACTAGCTCTAAAGAAAGAAGAGGTCATATAAATATAAGGGGGTCTTAAATGAGCTCCACCCAGAGGTATTACATTCACTTGTGACTGTCATTGGAGTTATTGTTGTTTTTGTAACAGTATTTTGAATACTGAGGAAGAGAATCAACTGCCTTCTTTTTTCAGTCTTCTGTATGAAATTCTACCAAATGGGGAGAGGACTGTTTACAAAGCTCATATTCAGCTTATAAGACCCTCCTCAGCTTATAAGACCCTCCTCGCCTGGCCTTTCTCTCCCCTCATTACTCAGTTGTGTAGACAGTCTTGCTTTTCCTTCCTCTCTGTGTTTCTCTTTCTACCTGCAATGCCATTCTTTGTACCCCTAACTGCATTTTACTGGCAAATCCTACTACATTTTTTAAAGACCCAATTGAAGGGTCACGTCCTCTATAAAACTTTTTCTTAGATTAACTCTATCCCTCTCCCCATAAACTGATCACATCACCTCCTCCTATGTGACAGCAACTTACATACTCTTAGCACCTGTAATACTTCATTGCAGTGCTTATCCATGGACTGAAATGTGTTACTGCTCCTCCATGAAACAAGCTTTTATTACTTTTTATAGCTTTTTTGTTTGTTGTTTTTTTTTTTTACAAAAGTATCAGTTTGTGAAGGATTCCAATTTTTACAAAACTGGTCCTTCACCGTGATAGTTTGAGAAGTAGTAGTTGTCATTTTTTTCTTACCTGTCCCCTGTGCTAGAAGGTTCATCTTTGTATGACAGTATTTTGTGTCAACAATAATGTGTTTGACATGTAGAACAATGAAACTGCAACTCTCATAAAATGGTTTTTCATACCAGGCACTTGTCCTTTTTAAAGACTGAATTAGGAGGAGATATGGGGATATATGTATATGGGTAGCTGATTCACTTTGTTATACAGCAGAAACTAACACATCGTTGTAAAGCAATTACACTTCAATAAAGATGTTAAATAAAATAAAATAAAATAAAGACTGAATTATACTGTTTTATGCCCCAATCATTGTACTTATAATATCACATTGTAATTATCTATTTATGGTTCTATCTTTTCCATCAAATCCTCAAAGATAATTAACACCAACTCTTAATCACTTCTGCATCCCAAATGCCGACCATAGTACTTAGCATAGGGTAAATGTTCAATAAGCATTGTTGATTGAATGAACAAATGAATTTATTTTTGTTTTCAGTGACCTCACTTGATTCATAAATTCACAGGCTCTACAGATTCCTGATGATTTAACCCTGTATCTTAAGGAAATGTCTAAAACAGCTTCAGAAGAACTAATTTCTAATGTTTAACCATGTATAAAATCTGCTTCTATAATATTGTTAAAAATAAAAATTACTGGCCTAAATTTAAGTAGCACTTTTTTTTCTTCACATGAACAAAATGAGCTTTACATTCTTTTATCTGTTACTTGTGCTAATAAAAGGCTTCTGTATCACATTGCCACTGATTCACATGATTATAGTCTTGCTGTGCAGATATCTCCACCTTTGAAGATTTAAATTTTTTGTCCTTGTCCCTGAGTTGCAAAGTAAAATCTTACAGGTTTCTGTCTAGAAACCATTCCCTATGATCCATTTATGGGTGTGTGTGTGTGTGTGTGTGTGTTTCCTTCTAGATGTGTTCCCTTTTCTGCAGATTTACCTAATTAGGATTTTGGAAACCCCCTGAAGGATCTGTTGTATAATTTACACTGGAAGTCTAGATTTCAACAAGGCAGCTAACCCTGCTTGAAGAATGCTGAGATTGTTTTTTTGTTTGTTTGTTTTTGCAGTATGCAGGCCTCTCACTGTTGTAGCCTCTCAGAGCACAGGCTCTGGATGTGCAGGCTCAGGGGCCATGGCTCACAGGCCCAGCCGCTCTGCGGCATGTGGGATCTTCCCGGACTGGGGCATGAACCCGTGTCCCCTGCATCAGCAGGTGGATTCTCAACCACTGTGCCACCAGGGAAGCCCTGAGATTGTTTTTGGATGTTGTATTTTAGCTTTCTCCAGTTATCGGGATACTTAGTGCAATACTTAGGTTTTGTTTTAGTTTACTCAGCATTTCAAGTTGGAAATGTGAATAATGTGTGTGTAATCAAATAAAAGTATATTTACGTTAACTTTAGTCAAAGGGGGAAATAGAAAAATTGCATCCACTTTAAAATTAATCTTGAGATATTCCAAGCCAAGAGCTTGTTAAGTAAATAGCATGAGAAGAATCAGCAGGTTGGATATTTTTATTGGCAGTGTTCAGTTTCTTCCAGTGCAGGTCAGTAGTTCTGAAAAAGAGGAGGTAGCCAGGGTGGACTGCCATATGATTAATTTATTTTCAGGGAACCAAGAAACATAAAAGTATAAATTGTATTCCTAATGGACTGCCTAATATTATAATCCAAATCAAAGACATTTCCAGAGAAACCAGAAGAATGGGGATGTTCTGTTTGTATGGAATATTGTACAATCAAAAAAATTATGAGCAAATTGCATTCATGAAGAAATAAACTATGTGTGAAGGAAAAACAGCTAATAAAGGGGAGATGAGAGAGAATAAAAGCAGCCATCCACATTTTGAAGATTTTTAGCCGGGGACACTAAGTGATCATAGCAACCATCTCCAAGGAGACCTGTGGAAATGTGAAAACGCTGAGGTCACACAGGCGCGTAGAGAAATTCCATATTGATGAACAACTTCTAGATGTATCTTTCTCTCTTCACCTTCCATGCCTCCAGCTTTTTAAACAGCATTTATCAGAAGGATAAAGGAAAACCAAATGTGATTTGCCCTGCAGAGAAAAAGTAACTCTGAGAACAGAAACTCTGCTCAAAACATTGTGAGCAGCTTTTCACTAAGCTCCAAAAGCTATTCAGAAACTTGGATATTAATGAAGTGAGAAGTTCCAAGGATTAAATGCAAGCCTTGTTCGTAGGTGGTCGTGATGGTTATTGTTTCATTGAAAAAGATGCAAGTTTCAATTCTAGGGCTGGAATCAAAGCTCCCAGAAAGGGGTCTCTTGTAAGTCCTTCATTACTAATCAGGCAGCTCCCTGCCTGTGCAGGGACTCCTCCCTTCCATCCCACTGGTCCTGCCAGGGCATTGTTTAGGTGGATGGTGAGAAACGCTGTGCTGTTCACTGAGAGCAGTGGTTTCCTTAGTTCACTCAGTCAGTAAACATTTACTGCTTGTCTGCAGCAGCCCAGCTGGCTCTATATCAGACACTAGGAAACCAAATGTCACCTGTGGTCTCGATGCTAGAAGTTTAAAGGGGAAATGGGCAAAATAAAATAAAAATGAAACCAGTAATTACATGTCACAGGAAATGTATACTGAGTGTTATTAGCAGAGAGGGACTAGAGGAACATGACAGGGAGACATTTGAGTCAGGAAGAAATTCCAATAGGAAGTTTTGGCTGTGTTGAAAGCCAAGAAGGAAGGTAAGGTACCCAGGATGATGTAAAGGTCATGGGATATAAGATAGGTCTGGGAATTGCGTGCCAGTCTGCAGGCTTGATGAGAAGTAAGTATGCTCTCCTTTCGCCCCCTCCTCATTCATTTCTACTTGGTTAATTCTGCAGAAATAGCATTAGGGGTTGGAGAGGGGATACCCTCCCTTGATCAAAACCAGGAGGTCAAGCCACTGGGAACTGCTGTCTCTTACTACTGGAGACCATTTGGGATTTCTGCTCTGGGTCTCACCTTGCTCGGCAAGGTCAGGTCATTTTCTGGTCTCACTTATAGAGATTTAGTCAGATTACAAGCTTTATACCTAAGCCATGGAGTAGTTAAGTAGATTAAATGAACAAATATATGTAAACCTCTTCGGATAAATACTGCCTGATCCATAGTAAGCACTGGATAAAGGGTTGTTATTGTTATGAGTCATTATTATTATTAATCTGCAGTTCTCCTAGGCCATTGGAACCCTTGGAGTGTGCTCTAGATCTGTAGCCTGAACAGAGCTGGAGCAGATCTCCCAGAAGGACCTAGAGCTCTCCACAAGGGTATGGTTCCTCCAAAGGGAAGGAAGCCCTGGTCCTTGGCTGTAACCCACATGGAAAACGTGGGAGTTCACTGAAAGTTTCATCTTTATCGTGTGTGTGCTGTGAGCCAACAGCCCTGTAGAATTTGGTCCTTTGGAGGGAACGGTGTTGATAGTAATTTTTATGTGGGTTTCACAGCAGTGGAAGCCCTGGGTTTACTGCTATAAAATGAGGCATCATTTAGGATGTGAAAGCAGATTTTGCTTTTTGTGTTTTGGTTTGGTTTGGTTTTAAAAGGATGTATTACAGCTGATAGTACAAGAACGGTGAGTTACTATTTGAATATTGTCCACTCCAGAATCTGCTCAAGCCCAAAGTGGAAAACAGTTTCCAATATGCCCGCTTTGTGGAATTCTTGTACATACCAACTTCCCAAGCTACTGTGGAGAATGAGCCAAATGATGTATCTGAGTTTTTTAGCACAGAGAAAGCCCTCAATAAAGAGCAGGTGCTATTTTTCTTCTCCACATCTGGCTGATCTCCTGAGCTGGTGGCTAGGGCAGATGGAAGATTATATTGTGCCATCCTCACTGGAGGTTTGGTGGTTACAAGGTTTCCCTAGCACATCTCTTTAGTTTGAACAAACTCAGAAATAACTAGAGGATTCCAGATTGGTCCACGGTATAAAATTGAGTGTGGAGGTCATAGAAGAACTGCCTAAAGAATTCAAATTGCCTGCAGCCACCAAGATGGACATCTTTTATGGGGAAATTACGTTGTGACTGCATAATAATAATAATTTTCTGCTGGACAAAGTGCTAAATTTTTGCTTTAATTATCAGAACCATTCCCATTACAGGTTTTATAGGTAAGGATACTGAGACCCAATGAAGCTCAGTAACTCACTCAAGGTCACTCAGCTAAGATTGACTAGAGCCTGGACTTTAGCCCGGAGGTGTCTGACTGCAGAGTGCACACACTAAATGTTTTATGCCCTATTGCTCTGCTAGTGCTATCTCGGCCATTCCTTCATCCATTTATCCATGTATTTCTTAAATATTTATAGTGTATGTCAAGTACTCTTCTAGGCCTTGGTGATTTTGTGATGGACAAGAAGTCCAAGACTCCACAGTTATGGAGCTTACATTCTAGTGGGAGAGACTTAAACAAGAAAATGAATGTGTGTGGTATGTATGTATATACACATGTATACCTTTGGGAGCAATGTGTGCTATAAAGGAAAATAAAATCCAGAGAAGAGGTGCAATAGCCAATTTACATAGTCAGGGAAAACAAACTAAAAAGTTACCTAAAACAGTAACTTTTCCCCTCATTTTGGTTCAGCCATTACTTTGTATTTTAATTTATATTGCCTAACATTTAATATATACATGCTAACATGTTTGTAAGTTATGAAGCATAGCAGTGTAACACCTGTGACCCTACCGCCTAATCTAAGAAGTAAGCGTTACCAGTTCTGTTTCATCTACCTGTGCTCTGTCCTAACCCGTCTACCTGCCTGTCTTTTGAAGTGACCACTTCTTAAATTTTTTGTTAATTTTTCTCCTGCCTTTAAAAAAAATAATGCTTATCACTTATGGTTATATGCATTTAGTACCATATTGTTTGATTTTGCTTGTTCCTTTTGCCTTATAAAAATAGCATCATTGTTCCACACTGTTGCATGTAGCTGCAGTTGATTCATTTTAATAGCTGAGTTACGGTTGGTGGGTTAATGTGCAAAACCAATTGATTCATTGCCCTGTGGATGGATATTTGGGTTGTTTCCAGCCTTTTTCTCTTTGCACAGTGCTGCTAAACACTCTTGTGTGTGCCTCTTAATGCGCATGTATGGGAGTTTCTCCGTGACATTCCTGGGACTGGAATCGCTGGGTCAGCGTTCCAACTTCACATGTTAAATCAAATTGTTTTCCAAAGGGGTGGTGCCAATTTACCTTCCCACCCAGAAGTGATTAAGAGTCGATCCACTTGGCTTTCTGAGACATCTTAATTTTTTGGCAGTCTGTGGGTATAAGATAATGTTCCATTGTGGTCTTCATTGGTATTTCCTTAGTAAGTAAAGAGACTGAGCCTCTGAGAGGGTAATTCTTGAGCAGAAACCTGAAGGAAGTGAAGGAACAACCAATGCAAAACTGTGATGGAACTTTCCAAGGCAATGTTTCAGAGGCAGAGACTTTCTTGAAGTGTCCGAGGAGCAGCGAGAGAGAGGTTTTGGTGAGAGAGAAGGGAGCCAGAGGAGATGAGGTCTGGAAGGAAGGCAGGGGCATGACTCCTCGGGCCTGGAAACACACAGGTAAGCACAGTACTTTAGACTTTATTCTAAGAGTTATGGGAAGACATGGGAGGGGACAAACATGATTGATGCTTTTAAAAGATCCCCTTGGCTTCTGTGTGGATAGACTCTAGGGGGTGATGAGAACAGAGGCATAGAGATGAGTTGGAGGCATGCAGAAGTTAAGAGATGGTTCGTTGACCAGAGTGTTGGTGGAGAAGATGGTGAGAAGTTGTATTTAGGACATATTTTGAAATTAAGGCTGGGTGAGGCTTGTTGATGGCTGGGTGGAGGTGTGAGGAAGAGTTATTAAGGATGGTACCTTGATTTGAGAGTGGATAACAGAAAATGTAGGTCCATTAACTGGAATGGGAAAGACACTGTGGAGAGAAGCAGCACTGGGGTGAAAATACAAAGAATTTTCATATGGAGAATAAATATTTATTATATAGGTAGCTATCTACTTGATGTGTCATCTGTTGATGTCTCAGAAGTGCCTCCAATAAATCATGGATGCTGTGTTATCCCACTCTTGGACCTCTCCCCTGTCTCATTGAGTGGTAGCAAGCCAGAAATGGGGAGTTACCTTTGATACCTCCCTCTGGCTTATCACCATTATCACTCCATCTCCACAGCCTGCCAGCTTTACCTCTGAAATGTCTCTGGAATCTGTTCCATTCTGTCCGTCTCTGTCACAGCCACCCCAGTCCTGGCTACCATCGGTTTTCATCTGGAGTGCTGCCATAGCCTCCTCAGTGCATTGGTTCTGGTCCTCCTCCAATCCACCATCCACTCTGCAACCAGCTTACTTTGAACGCCCAAGCTCAAAACCCTTCAAAGTCTTTTCTTTTTTAAATGATTATTGCTTTTAGGATAAATCTATAATATGACCAAAGGGCATGGATGAGCAGGGCCCTGCTCAGGACCCTCTCTAGTCCCATCTCTAGCTGTCTCACTCCACCCCATGCCCCCAGCCCCATGGGTATCTTTTAGTTCCTTGAAGGCCCCTGTTCCTTTCTCTTCCTGGGCCTTTGCACAGGCTGTTCCTGGAATACTGCCTCTCACCCCCCATAATGTCATCCTTCAGATTTACCTCAAATAATACTTCTTTAAGGAAGCCATATGTACTACCCCTCCACCCCAGCACGCGCACACACACACACACACACACACACATCTGCTCTGCCACAACAAGCTGAGGTTTCCTTGTTACATGTTCTTAAAGAATATAATTTCTTGCTTTGCCTTCATAGCAGTTATACAGTATATATTTATATATTTGCATAGCTATTAATATCTTTCTCTTTCCCTGGAATGTGAAGTCTACGAGGGCCGTAAGACTCTGTCTTGTACTCCATTGTATCTTGAGGGTCTGGCCCAGTGCCTGGTGCATAGAAAGCATTTAATGAACATTTACTGAGTGAATCAGTGAAGGGAGGAGGAAGCCATGCTCAATATCTGAATTGACTTTTGTAGGCCTTTCTAAGACAAATACATTTTCGGCTATGATAGACTCTTTCTTACTTGCTTGGGAATATCCTAGTTCTGTTTTAGACTTCCTTAGCAGTATCAACTTTTCATTCACTGTGTACTGTACATGAAGTAAAGAATTGATTATTTCTAATCTAAGAAACTTGATTTCTTTTTTAAATTTATTTTTTTGAAGTATAGTTGAATTACACTGTTGTGTTAATTACTGCTGTACAGCAAAGTGACTCAGTTATACATATATATGCATTCTTTTTCATATTCTTTTCCATTATGGTTTATCACAGGATATTGAATATAGTTCCCTGTGCTATACAATAAGGCCTTGTTGTTTATCCACTAAGAAATTTGATTTCTAATCTTATTTATTTATTTTAATTTTTGAGAAATGAGGTGTGCTACTTTTTAAAAATATTTATTTATTTATTTAGGCTGTGCTGGGTCTTAGTTGCAGCACGCGGGATGTTTGTTGCGGCACGTGAGATCTTCTTTTTAGTTGTGGTATGCGGACTTCTTAGTTGCGGCATGTGGACTCAGTTGCGGCATGCATGCGAGATAGAGTTCCCTGACCAGGGATTGAACTTGGGCGCCCCTGCATTGGGAGCACGAAGTCTTACCCACTGGACCACCAGGGAAGTCCCTAATCTAATTTAGAGTAAGGAATTTGTGGACGAATTTTAACTCAGCTGAGAATATTTTGTTCATCATTCCTGAGCAAATGCCTGGGTATAATGGAGGATAGTAGTAAACAGTAAGTATTTCAATAACATTTACAGGTTACAAAGTATTTTTGCATTAAAGATATGTGGAAGTGAATGAAGTTTCTCTTTGCATAGCATGTTACTTCACCAGGAAAATCTTTCAAATACTCTCCATTATCTACACAATTAAAGTCTTAATTCTTTATCAGGGTAAACTAGGCCTCCAGGATCCTATCCTAACCTACTTTTCCAGGATCAGCTATCACCACTTCTCAAGTTATCCTTCACCTTCCAGCAACACCAGACTGTTAGCAGTTGCCCCAGGTTAGGTCAGGTGCTACTCCTCTGTGCTCCTGTAATACTCTGGGCATGTGTTGCACGGTGGGCTCTGTTTGCTTGTCTCTTCAGTGGACTGCAAGCTCTCAGAGGGAAGAAATACCATCATTTCTTTTCTATACTCAGCCCCAGTAGAGAGCTTGGTAGGGACTCAGTCAATGCTTGATGAATTTGCTTGTAGTCAACCATAGGAGTAGATCTGTTTGATGACTAAAAGGGGGCATGCACCCTAAGACTAGCCACTTGATCATTACTTCACTGAAGACTTACTTGATCATTGAGAACTTCCTCTGTCTGTGTCTACTCCTCTCACTGACGTCATTGAGGCTAACCTTTGGCCTGGGCTCTGGGACTAAATAGACTTCAGTGAGTTGCTGTTTAGAAAGCAGATCAACTAGGGTAACCCACAGGGTAACTGGGTAATGGTAGAACATTTTATGGCATCTGCTCTAGGACATCTATCTGCATTGTGTTTCCTACTACCCTTCTTGAAGACTTACCTACTTAAGTCTGAAATCATACACTGACCAATCCATAAACTGAAATGCTAATTCTATCACTCAGAAGTAAACACTGTATATTTTCTAATACCCTATCAGTCTTTCATCTGTGCCTATATGTATCATTTTCCTAAAATGGGATCAAACTGTGCCATTTTTTGGTAACATACTTTTTTCTCTTTATATATAATATAGATAAATAGGTAGATATATATTTATATAGAACATATTCATGTTACTATATATTCTTACATGCTTATAACATCATTTTATAAATGCTTCTAAATATTTTGTTCATACTTTTGTATTTTATCAATAATTTTTTACTTTTTTATGTAAGGGATGATTAGGGTAAGAAAATAGTTCTCAATATTTTTATCCAGTCATAGCAAAAAAATTTCACATGATTTTATATAAAGAAAAGAAAATTTGAGATTATAGCTTCTTGAGTACATAATTAAGATGGTATTTAATAGCTAGCCTCATTCTGTCTCTCTAATCAAAATTATCTACCTCCGAATACTGATTTTTTAAATTCCTTCATTGCACAATGTAATCAAGATAATTTCCTCCCTTGTTAGACTAAGTAAGACTTTGATAATAGTCTCCTTTGAGTTTCTTAGTTTTATACAAGAAGTATACAAGATGGCTGTCAAAATTTTGTTCCTTTCAGGAGGAAGTCACTTAAGAAAAGGCTACAATCTATATACCATTGACTCTCTTTTAAAAAAATTTATTTTATTTATGTATTTTTGGTTGCGTTGGGTCCTCATTGCTGCACGCGGGCTTTCTCTACAGGGTCTACTCTTATTTGAGGTGCACGGGCTTCTCATTGTGGTGGCTTCTCTTGTTGTGGAGCATGGGCTCTAGGCGTGCAGGCTTCAGTCGATGTAGCACATGGGCTCAACAGTTGTGGCTCGTGGGCTCCAGAGTGCAGGCTCAATAGTTGTGTCGCACAGGCTTATTTACTCCACGGCATGTGGGATCTTCCCGGACCAGGGCTCTAACCCATGTCCCCTGCATTGGCAGGCAGATTCTTAACCACTGCCCCACCAGGGAAGCCCCTTTACCACTGACTCTTAAGGCACTGAACTAATTGTTAACTTGAACACTCAAACATTTATACAATTTTGATATGTTGCAAAAAAAAAAGTGTGAGCTCCTTTGTCCTGAGATTTTTCGTTACCATGTTAATGTTACTTCTGAGGATCTTCAGTTTATTAGATTGTTCCAATTCAACCTCGGAGAAAGTGGGTGCCATCTTTCTTTTGGTCTGTGTTATAGATGAGTTGGGCATCTATAAGGCACTGCCCACCTCAACCTTATGCTGCATTTGATCAAGAGTTAAGCAGATCACAAATAGATTCTATATAACTTTTCATGATTATACTGTATTCCCTGATTCCATACTTCAATAGATCCTCTAATTTAGGTGTAACATGAACAGTTTTTTTGGAGAAGCAATATCTGATTTATTGTATGATTTTCAAAAGGAATATTTGCCATCATTCTGATAACCACAGATTACAGGACCGAGCAAATTCCTACCTTAAAGACCTTTACTTCTTAAATGACTAGGGGTTTCCTTGACTTTATTCTTTTGGATGGTGCCACCTCTTATCAAGGATCGAGGAGGGAGCAGTTTGGGGAAATTCCAGAGGGATCGTCCTCTTGAGGGTCATTTGGTTGCCTTGTGGTTTGGTCCTTGACAATCAGCTTATAAAATGTACAAATGTCTTTAAGAGACCTCTCATGTTTAGGCACTGCCTTTCCAGTATAGTACTGGGATGATAAACATTTGATAAATGAATGATTGAAGTAAGGAATGAATTATTTTAAAACTTTTGTTTAAAAAAATGAGTTAAGAACCTAAGCCAAGCCATGCCATATGGTTGAAGGCTATTTATAACTCTTAAGTAGTATCATTTTGACATGGTACAGGAGGGGTGACTGTCACCATGCTTGATGTTATCCTGTGTGTCCATAATGCTTACAAGAACAGATGATTTAAAGTAGGTGTAATTTTTTGCCTGGATCTTGATTAGCAGCAGAAGCCCTTACAGGATAAGTGGCCCACAGTCTGTAGCCTAGAATCAAAGATAGGCTGCTTTCAATGCATAGCATACCAGCATTCATATTCAAGGTGAATCTATTGTTGACATCATTCTTTCTTTATTATGAAATGTTAGCTTCCAGTATCAATGACTCAGTCTCTCACCAAGGCAGTTGAATGCTAGGCCTTTATGTTTTTATTTCATGGTCGCTTGGAAAAATAAGTGAGATGTAAAGCATCTTAATTTTTATGAGTGTTAAGTTAAATTAGAGGAAGAAAAATTGCGAATATTTGCATACGTTAAAAAGCTTCATTATTAAAATTATGCCAATTAGGATATCCCTGCAGTGCGGAAATTAAAATGTATAAGTGACATCATTATGTCACTCTCAGCATCCTAGAATTCAAATTTTCTAGGAGGTGTTACAGCAGAGAAAAACTGAGCAAAGTGCTAACATTTACTGAGAATTTATGTTACTGGATTTTCACAGTCACCAGCATGTTAGTATCCAAAGCAGAAAAATCCCAGCAAGGAAGAAAAGAGAATGGAGGAAAGTTAAGGGGGAAGGAAAGGAGTAAAAATAATTTTTGTATGAAGCACTGGATGCACTAGTAAGATGGCCCCTTGTGGCAAGTGAAAAATCAATTTGAACCAAAGAGGACCACAACTTGGCCTAAGTTTCAAGGGGATTTCTCTTTCTCTCCTCTAAATCCAATTTTACTTCATGTTCTAAAAATTATTGGATAATGTATATTTACAGTCCTTTGTTATTGTACCAGTGGTTTAAGGACTATAATTCTCTCTTCTTCACACCATCAATTATGTATACTTTTTTGATATTCAAAAATCCTTCTAATTTAATCTCTTAACAGCAAGCTAATGTGGATATTTTTTTTTGGCTGTATTGGGTCTTTGTTTCTGTGCGAGGGCTTTCTCTAGTTGCGGCGAGCCGGGACCACTCTTCATCGTGGTGCGCGGGCCTCTCACTGTCGCGGCCTCTCTTGTTGCGGAGCACAGGCTCCAGACGCGCAGGCTCAGTAGTTGTGGCGCACGGGCTTAGTTGCTCCGGGGCATGTGGGATCTTCCCAGACCAGGGCTCGAACCCGTGTTGCCTGCATTGGCAGGAAGATTCTCAACCACTGCGCCACCAGGGAAGCCCGGATGTTTTTTGATAAAAATAATAATGATAGCTAAGAGTTGCTGAGCTGGTGCCGGATATTGGGCACTGTGCCATTCCATGTCATTCAGCCTTCATACCATCTTTGGGAGGGGGATGTGAATAGAGTTATCATCCCAGTTTTACACACGAGGAGAGTGAGGCTCAGAGAGAGGTTAAGTTCTTTGGTCAAGGTCACCCAGGTTGCAAGTGGTCCAGCTGGGATTTGGACCACTTTGTCTACCTCCTGAGACTGAGCTCTGCCTTCTTTGTGGGTAAGGCTTATGTCTCTTTTTATTTACAGAGTCTAACATCCTCATGGTTTTTATGATTTAAATAAAGAGTTGTCAGTATTGAAATTATTCCATTTGTCATACTGCATATTAATGGGCCCAAACCTCTCATCTAAAACTTTATGCTATTTCCCAAGCATCTCTACCTGGATATTTTTTCCAGTACCTCAAACTCCTCATCTCAACACCCTACTCTCCCTGCCCCAAATACATAGTAATGAGGGATCAATGATGAAATATATACATATTTCATTTTTATATCTGTTACTGTTTTCTTCAGAAATTCTTGAATTGAATGGATTCTGCTCTTAAAGCTCAGGGGACTTTGGATGGTCATCCATTCTTATTCTAGAGTTCTAGAACTTGGTCTTTGTAAGCAGCTGCATACCCCTACTATACTGCAGGGTCCATGAGAGCAGACGCTGTGTCTGGCAGATTATCACTGTACCCTGATGCTGAGTGTGGTCCCTGGATGGCCCAGATTAGGTACTTGTTAAATATTTGTTGACAGACTGATTGTTACCATTATACTGTTGCCAACCAGCAGGCGGCCAGCCAGTGCATAGAGGTAGCATCCTCGTGTTTTCGTGGGAAACTGTAGATTCCCTCTGTCTGACCCCACTATATCCTAACTCAACCAGAGTGACCCAGTCCTCTTGGCAGAATTTTCATTTATGCCCTTCACACTTCTCATTTGTTCTTTAGTTTACATTCTATCCTGAGTCCAGAATGAGAGCCTTTCTGCTCTCCATTTCTACAAGTCTAAAACCTTACTGTCTAGCAAGACCTGTATAAAATATTATCTCCTTCATGGAGTCAGACCCAGCGTTTTCAGACAGAGGTAATTGCTCTTAACTGTGTCTCCCAAACACTAGAATGTTGGGAACACTGAAATCTGCCTTGTATTTCTTTTTTTTTTTTTTTTTTTTGCGGTACTTGGGCCTCTCACTGTTGTGGCCTCTCCCGTTGCGGAGCACAGGCTCCGGACGCGCAGGCCCAGCGGCCATGGGTCACGGGCCTAGCCGCTCCACGGCATGTGGGATCTTCCCGGACCGGGGCACAAACCCGCGTCCCCTGCCTCGGCAGGCGGACTCCCAACCACTGCGCCACCAGGGAAGCCCTGCCTTGTATTTCTTAGAGAACTGGGGGACCCTTGATCAGCTGGGTTTAACATGACTACTCAGTTTACTGATTTCCTTACTGTTTCTTTATTACTGGACTTCTCAGAGCCAGTGAGCATTTAATATTCTGGGATTCATTGTGAATCTTTCAGTGAGGAGTGCACTGTATTTATAGTGGGCTTTTCCCCCTTTTGTCTCCCTTGATGTCTAACAGAACCGATGTTTTCAAGTGCCCACCTGTAAACATGCTGCTACAGGACAAATAGCTGTGGTGGTGTTTAGGTTCTATTTATCCTTTTTTTTTTTGGTCAAATAGTGAATCATTGTCAAATTCCAAACTTCCCCTTCTCCTGGATGACTGCACTATGAAAATTGCAGCATGTTCTTCCTAAAAGGCACTGTAGGGACTTCCCTGATGGCGCAGTGGTTAAGAATCCGCCTGCCAATGCAGGGGACACAGGTTCGAGCCCTGGTCCGGGAAGATCCCACATGCCGCAGAGGAACTAAGCCCATGCGCCACAACTACTGAGCCTGCGCGCCTAGAACCCGTGCTTACCGCAACTAGAGAAAGCCCATGTGCAGCAATGAAGACCCAACACAGCCAAAAATAAAGAAATAAATTTATTAAATAAATAAATAATAAAAATGTAGACCTTTAAAAAAAAAAGGGCACTCTAGGGTACACATTGCTGATGGGAGTGTAAAATGGTACAACCACTTTGGAAAATAGTTTAACAGTTTCTTATAAAGTTAAATGTATATCTACCGTATGATTCAGCAATTTCATTCCTATGCATTTAACCACGAGAAAACAAAAATCCTCAGAAAGGCTTGATCAAGAATATTCATAGCAGCCTTACTCATAATAGCCGAGAAATGGAAACAGTGAATATAAAATGTTCATGAACCAGGTGACTGGATAAACAAATTTTGGTGTATTCATACTACCTTGACCTGCTGAGACAGACAAAGAACTATTCAGACAACCAACAACATGGATGAATCTCAGAACCATGAAAGTGTTTGAAATCTTGTTTTGGGTGGTAGTTACATGGGTGTACACAGTTGTCAAAACTCATTGAACCGAATGCCTCAGGTGTTATTGTAGGTAAATTATCTCTGGGAGAATCAGGCCAGCACAGCAGTTAAGAGCCTGGGGTTGGGAGCCATATGGCATGGATGCAAATCCTGGTTCTACCGTTCCTTGTCTCTGGGACCTTTGGTGAATCGCCTAAATATCTGCTTCAGTTTCCTCATCTGTCAAATGTGACTGAAATTAGTATCTACCTTATAAAGTTGTAATAGAATCAAATGAGTTAGATTGTTTGTCAGTGCTCTTTAAGTTTTTGCTAAATGAAATTTAAAAATTAAACACTCTGACCTTCATGACAATACCCCTAATCATCTAATCCCTAGTTGCACATGAGAATCACTTGGGAAGGTTTCTAAAAATAAAAATACCTGGGCTCCATTCCCAGGGATTCTGCTATAATTGGTCTAGGGTGGGGTCTGGGCATTGTAGGGTTTCTTTCTTCCTTCCTCCCTGCTCCTCCCCTCCTTAGGTGATTCTAATATATTAGCTAAGTGAAAACCATAGCAATCCATTAGTTTTTTTAAAAAAACTGTATCTTGATGAGGAATGCTATATGTTATAATAATATTACCTATTTCCAACAATTATGGCACTGTGTAACAGGTGGACTTATTTGCTTCATTTCCGATAGCATCGGAAGCCTTTCCAGAGAAAACTAAAAAGACCAATTTAATAACGAACTTCCGTAAGAATTATTGATCACTTGATTATATTTCCATGGAGAAATAACAGAAAATCCTAACATTCAAGGGGGAGCCCTGAAATCCCCCCTCTTTTTATTTAAATCATTTTTTTTCTTTCTCAGAATGAAATATTAAATATCTAAAGTGCTTGAGGAGAAAAATCACTCCTCTAAGTTGAGGTAAGACATAGGCAATTTAAAACACCCCAAATGCAAATTGTTAGGCCTTTGCCCTTTCTGTTCAGAGCTCTATTAATGTTAGGTGTCACTTTTCTCTCTTTTTAGTTGTGAATGCAGGCAGGGCTGGAAGGACAAGAGTCTCTGATTAATATGAGGAGATAGGTTACATCAACTTTTTAGTGTCTCTGAAGAAAGAAATCAAAGTACCTTACTTTTGTTGGGAGTGACTGAGCAAATTGTTTGGGATTGCATTAATGGAAAAGATGATTTATAGTCATTGAGATAAGAAGGAAAAAATTCAAGAAGTGTCAAGAGTATCGCCAATGAAAAAGCCACATATGGCACTAGACTAATAGACAAGCATTTTCAGGTATTACTGCAATGCTATTTTTACCTTTGAAGATGAATCTAGCCAGCTGAGTTTTTGCATAAATGTCTAGTTTGTTCTCTTTATGAATGTTTGCTCTTGTTTATACTTGCATGCTTCTTACTGATAATCAGTTGTTTGTGGACTGGTTTATGATTCTCACTTAATCCCACTGCATTTATACAGCCATTGTATTTCCACCCAGTCATGTAGAGGAAGTCTCTTGTAATTAGTGCAGTGTGTTTCTTCATGAATGACGAGGTAATGTTGGTAGCTTTATTTTTGTAGTTTTTGGCAGATGATTTACATTTGCACTGTGTCTGGATAGACTCAAACATCCATCAGTAATGGGCAAGAGGTGATAGAGGACAGTAGAGTAATACACTTGAAATGAGCCTAGTGGTCCTTCCCTGCTTTTCTCGTCTCATAACCACTCTGGGCCTTGATTACTACATCTTTAAAATGGCTTTCCTTTTTTTTTTTCTTTCTTTCTTTTATTTATTTATTTTATTTTATTTATTTTTGGCTGCCTTGGGTCTTTGTTGCTGAGCACGGGCTTTCTCTAGTTGCAGCAAGCGGGGGCTGCTCTTCGTTGTGGTGCATGGGCTTCTCATTGTGGCGTCTTGTTGCAGAGTATGGGCTCTAGGCGCGTGGGCTCAGTAGTTGTGGCTCGCAGGCTCTAGGGTGTAGGCTCAGTCGTGGTGGTATACAGGCTTTGTTGCTCCGTGGCATGTGGGATCTTCCCGGGCCAGGGCTCGAACCCGTGTCTCCTTCATTGGCAGGCAGATTCTTTTTTTTTTTTAATTTTATTTTTGTGGTACGTGGGCCTCTCACTGTTGTGGCCTTTTCCGTTGCGGAGCACAGGCTCTGGACGCGCAGGCTCAGTGCCATGGCTCACGGGCCCAGCCGCTCAGCGGCATGTGGGATATTCCCGGACCGGGGCACGAACCCGTGTCCCCTGCATCGGCAGGCAGACTCTCAACCACTGTGCCACCAGGGAAGCCCAATTGGCAGGCGGATTCTTAACCACTGCGCCACCATGGAAGCCCTGCCTTTCCTTTTGAGCAAAAGAAGGTCATAGCCAAAGTACCATTGATCAGTTGGTTAAACCAGTTGCTTTCATTTTCTTTTTTTCTCCTGCAATTAACTGTTGACTCTTCTGTTCGATTGCATTTCCATTCTGCAGTTAAAAGATAAATTAAAAATTTTTTCTGTCTTCTCTCCTTCCTTTAACAAATACTTATTGAATGGTCACTACTGCATATGGACGAAGTTTTGTGTTAATGCTGTGACAAGACATATCAATTGAGAGGCTTCTACTTGGCTCGCCAGAATTGTTCACTTATTTATTCAGCAGATATTATTGAGGCTTCAAAAGACAAGACGTGATGCCAGGCACTGTGGATCTTATCAAGCTGATTAAGGCCAGAATGCTCTGAGTTTTCAGAAAAACTGAAGAGCATGCTATATTGGAGAGGGCTCAAGATCAAGCAATAGTTTACAGAGTAGAAGACATTTAAATTCTGACTTAAGTAGGGTGGAATAGATTTTTAACAGGTGCACGTGGAGAGTACATTTCTAGGAAGAAGGGGACACACACACACACACACACACACACACACACACACACACACACACACACAATGTAGGGTTAAGTCTGAAAATAAGAGAAGGCCAGGCTATTGAATGCCTTGAATGTTGTCAGTCCAAAGTCTTTGGGTAAATATCTACCTGTCCATGTGAGATTTAAGTGAAGACACAGGGGCATGTACCAGCAAATGTTAAGAAATTCTGAGTTTGTAAAGAGTTGACGATGTCAAATCAGACACATACTCTATTCTAACCATATATAGTTGTGAGATTTGTCTTTAGCTCCTTTAAACTTTTTCTAGATTTGTAAAAAGCCCATGCAAAGAATAAAGTAATATAGATATGAATATTTTCACATTCATATCTTATGCAAATTGAAATTTCAAGTTTTTGCTGGTACATAGGGTGGTCATACCAAGAAATATTTATCATGAATTCTTTTAATAAAATATAACAGGGCTTCCCTGGTGGCACAGTGGTTGAGAAGTCCACCTGCTGATGCAGGGGACATGGGTTCGTGTCCTGGTCTGGGAAGATCCCACATGCTGTGGAGCGGCTAGGCCCGTGAGCCATGGCCGCTGAGCCTGCGCATCCGGAGCTTGCTCTCCGCAATGGGAGAGGCCACAACAGTGAGAGGCCCAACTACTGCAAAAATATATATATATATAAAGTTATTTTAATGAATCTTTTGCATTGTGTTCCAAAGTCCTTGAAATATACTCATAGGGACCCAGTGCACTGAATGTTAGTAGTATACTAGTCAGCAGAAGACCCAAGCAACTTGATTTTACCATTGGTGTTTAAGATTTCACTTATACTGTGATTTCTTGGGTATGCAAGGGAAAAGAGCCTGCATTCTTGGCCCCGTTCACCTCCCTTTGTCCTTTTGCATTTTTTCCTCCATTCTGACATGAGCCTGGTAGAAGTTGATAATCACCTAGCAGCCAACTATGTTTCTATGTTATTGCTAGAAAGAACATGCTTACTTGTAGACAATAATTTTGCTCTTTTTGGGAGACCATATTTTGGAAGAGGGGTTCATTCATTGGCACCCAAAAAATGCAAGAATAGAGGGATGATACAGGTACTGACACGTACCTACATTATAAGTATTAGAGAAGGGAAAGAGGTGGGGAAAAGCAAACCATTTTCCATTTAGCAAATTGGAGACATATCCACATCTGATCCACATCAGATACCTAACTGGGATCAAACGCATACAGAAACAAAAAGCTAGTTAACTAGTACTGAGAATATCCTATCTAGTCAGTGCTATTGAGAACCGATAGAAAAAAAGACAACATTCTGCTAAACTTTTGGTCTATATATAAAGGACTCTGTGAAAAGAGCCATCTTTTTCTTCCATGCCTTGTTAAAAAGGATGCACAAGTACACTAAAAGTAAACCAGTTAGAACAAAAAGCTTGAGTAGTTAGAGCTTGAATCTAATGTGGGAAAACTCATGGAGCTTATAAAACTTTGGTAACCAGGTTTGATGAGGCAGTCTTGCCATTTTAATTGAACCAGTGGTAATTCATGGAAGTTCTTAGTGTTAACCTAGGATAAAATGGAAATCAGTGGTGTTACAGCAATGTTAACACAAAGGACAAGCCACATACTGTAAATATAAGTAATTCTGGCATATGTGGGAAGGCACCCAAGGAAAAAACCATCACTGTCACTTTTTTTTGGCTGTGTTGGGTCTTAGTTGCTGCGCTCAGGCTTTCTGTACTTGCAGCAAGCGGGAGCCACTCTTCGTTGCGGTGCACAGGCTTCTCATTGCAGTGGCCTCTCTGGTTGTAGAGCACTGGTTCTAGGTGTGCGGGCTTCAGCAGTTGTGGCACACGGGCTCAGTAGTTGTGGCTCACGGGCTCTAGAGCACAGGCTTAGTAGTTGTGGCGCACGGGCTTAGTTGCTCCGCGGTATGTGGGATCTTCCTGGACCAGGGCTCGAACCTGTGTCCCCTGCATTGGCAGGTGGATTCTTAACCACTGTGCCACCAGGGAAGTCCAACTGTCACTTTAAATAACCCTTTTATGCAAAAGTAAAGCTTAAGGTACAGAAGTTGTGTCCAAAGCTCTTAGAAATATTGTCTTTCTGCCCTAAGATACAACCCTCATGAGGGTAGAAATTTTAACCTGAAAAGCCGGGAAGACTTTTTCTACTTCTTTCAGTTAAATTTTGCTTTCATTTAAGTTCTGTTCTTGTCAAGGCTTGTAAACTCTCAGAGAGTACATCCATTGTGCTGCTTCAGCTGTCATCTCTCTGCCCGTGACTCCTGAGTCAGTCAACACAGACCTCCTGACTGAGCTCTGCTCCCATATTGTCAGCTGCTTTTGAGTCTGTTCCATTGGGTTGGCCTCCCAAGGCCATTCCACCTACCAGAAGTGGCTTCCCCCATCTCTCTTCTGCCTCCATTCTACCCCATCGTAAGAGGCCCAGTAGCTCTCCCACCACTTTAGGTCGTTGGAATACGCATTGGCCCACTGGAGTTCTTCCTTCTTCTGAACTCATAGAATGTGTTACTGTTCCATTTTTTGCTAGTTCTTGACCCACCTTGTGACAAAAGTTATGTTTTGTCTGTAAGCTTCTATCGCCCTTTGTTGCTTTATAATCTGTGATTATTCTGAGATCTGGGCACAAAGCCCTCCCTGTCCTCAATCAGTATCTGTAGGATGACAGATTCCTTGGATACCTTGAAGATACTAACTGCAGTAAGTTAACTGACAAGGGTAAAAGGGAACTTGAGGGGTCATCTCAGCCACTGCACATCCCTCTTGTCCTGGGCTTTCAGGTTGTTCCACATATTTTCATGCATTTCCCGAAGAGGTCCTACAACACACCCAAGCATTTGTAACTTATCCACTTCACCTCCACTTTTCCCCAGTAACTATTTTAATCTAAATTCCTTGTGTTTTAGTTCAGACTTGTTTGCTTGCTCTTGTTTAATTAGTGAAGATGGAGACTAGAAAGGCAAAATGAAGATGGTAAGATCAGATACTTTGTCACTGGAGATTGTTATTGGGACAAAAAGACTTAAATTTCCTGTAAACCCTTTCAGCAGTGCCCTTGGATCTCCACCATCCTGTGAGCACCACCAGAGCAGGATGTGCCTTTGTTTCGGCACACCACTCAATCACCAGTGCCAGGCACGTGGCCTGGCCCATAGTAGATATTCAGTAAATATCAATAAATACTTGTTAAATGAAAACAGGACCATACAATCCTATGGAGGGTTTGAGCAATAGAAGATTTCTCATATGGTTCTTATGCCACATAGAATTGTGCCTAAATTTAAGAAAATCCTTTGACAAAATCAGAGACCAAAAAGCAGATAAATCAGTAGATTATTTTTTATAATATTTATATATTTTTGCTATGTTTCCTTCAAATAGCCACTTACTCCAGTGCTTTGAAAATATGATTTAAGTGTATAGAAACCTTGCTTTACACAAACATGTTAGTGATCTTATCTCTTATGAAGTGAATTTGAGAATCATGCTTCCTAAAATTATATTTATCCTACATAGTTTGCTGTTTGCTGTCGTATCTTTAAATGGAGAAGTGGCTTAATTGTAAGTATAAAGGAAATTTCTAGACATCAGGGAAATTACCCAATAGTTTCTGGTCTAAAAAAAACATTTACTCACAGAAAACAGTATATCTTATTGCTAGATATTTTATTGTTAGAAATCTTATTGCCAGAAAGTTTAATAAGTTTATTACATGTCTTGGTGAAAAAAGAGCATCTGAAAAATTAGTGGACAAGTTTTGGAATGTTGTCTTATTAAATCTTCCTTCTTAATCCCCCAAAGAAAAAGAACAGCTTATTTAAACTTCCTTTGTATGATCTATAGAATCTGAATCAGTAACTGTCTTTTAAGGTCCTGTAATTGTATGGGGGATGGAAAGAAGCACAGAGAATCACAGTCCTCAGTAAGTTTAAATTTCAGTTGGGAAAACCAGGAACGGTTATACCAAAAAAAAAGACATTTCTCTTACAAATAAACACACCTAAATAGGAAAAAAGAGTGGAAGAAAACATTCTGAAATATTAATAATGTTTCTCTGTCAATGAGACTAGGAGTGATTTTTATTTGTATATTTCTAAATTTTCTTCTGTGAACATATATTACTGGTATAATTTTTTAAAATTATTTAAAAAAGAAACTGCCCAAAAATGTGCAGTGAATGCAAATAAGAGACATGAATAGAAGGGGCGAGGAGAGTGAACTTCCTCGGGCTTGTGTAGTGAGGTTACCCGGAAGAGTTGAGGCCTGAGCTGGGTCTTAGAGTAGATAATACCATAACAATCATGATATCTTAAACTTATGTGCTACTTTTAGATCAGACTGGTTGCCTCCTCCATCAACATTCTCTCTTACTTTGTTGGAAGAGTCCCAATTTTTTTCACTCGTGATGGCTTTTTTCTAGTTGTCAGGGATCAGTTGGTTTAAAATTGATCATGTGATCCAGTTTTGGCTAATGAGATGGTGAAGGGAGGTGTGCTCAGGTGCTCCTGGGAAAGTTTCTTCAGACACTGAAAGAGATGATCCTTTATTGCCTGTGGACACACCATTGCCTGTGGTGTGTGATATGACACCTAGAGCTGCTGCATAAGAGGAACCTCTTTACATCCACAAGAGGAACCGGATTCAGGACAGTGGAATGTAGAAGGAGAAGGAACCAAGGTCATGAATCCCATTACTCAGCCACTGTGCCTTGGGTGAACTTGTTTCTTCTCTACCTATGGGTTTATAACTTAACTAATTTCTTTATTGTTTAAAACCAGTTTGGATTGGGCTGAAACCATCCTCACTGATACAGTTCTATCCAATATTGATTTTAATCTGAACAACAACTCTGTGAAGTGATAAGTCCATGTATTAGTCAGGGTTCTCCAGAGAAATAGAACCAACGGGGTGTGCATGTGCGTGTGTGTGTGTGTGTGTGTGTGTGTGAGAGAGAGAGAGAGACAGACAGACAGACAGACAGACAGAGGTTAATTGATTGTACAGAAATGTTTCATGTGGTTGTGAAGGCTTGGAGAGTACAAAATCAGATGGGGTAGGCTGTCAGGCTGAGGAAATAGTTGAGGTCTGTGTCCTAAGGATGTCTGATGGCAGAATTCCTTCTTGCTTGGAGGTCAGTCTTTGTTCTGTTAACGCCTTTAGCTAATTGGATGAAGCCCACCCACACTATGGAGGGTAACCTGCTTTACTCAAAGTCCATGGATATAAATGTGAATCTCATCCAAAAAACACTTTCACACAAACATTCAGAATAGTATGTGACTAAATATTTGGGCACCATGGACCAGCAAAGCTGACACATAGAATTAACCATTATTATTCCCATATATTGATGTTGAAATTAAAGTTAAGAGGATGCAACTTGCCTAAGGGTTCAAATCCAAGTTAGTAATTTTAAATCTTTCTACCTTCTTTATGCTCTTTCAAATGGAAAAGCATCTTCATGTGAATAAGAGATGTGGTTCTTATAATCCATCAGTTACGGATTGAATGCCTGCTCTATGTCAAGCAATGTTCTAGGAGCCAGGGATTCAAAGTGGAGGAGGCAAGGAAAAGACAACCAGTAAAGAGTGAGAATGTGCTCAGTGTTTGGCTCATGATGTCTTGCATTGGCTTTAGTGGGTGTTGCATGTTGGTGGTTAATGACTCCTGGAGCCAAAAGTTAAGTTGGTACCAGGTTGTGGAGACCTAAGAATTCCAGGCTAAAGAGTAAATTTTCTTTAAAAATTTTTTTCTGCTTTATATAGAAAAACATCCAAAAGCAAATACATTATAATGATACAAGGGATTGATAACTTTTAGAGGGAGGTAGTTCTGTGATTCGATACAGCAGACAAGAATTTTAGCTTTATGCATATGATGTGCTTTTTTAAAACTATAAAGCATACTTATGTTAATGTTAATTACTATATAAGGATAATTTACTTGTAATAGAGTTCTAGTTGATCTTTTTTTTAATAGTGGGAAAACTGTGATATTGATGACAACGTCCCAGAATCATGTAGAACCAAAAAAGAGAGGAGGATCTTAAGAAGTCCTCTTATCTTGGTGACAATTTCTAAATTGTTACATATAATTTTATATACAATTTGCCATAGAAGTTGACATAAAGAAAATCCAGATACCATCAAGAATGTTCTTTTTGGATGTGGGTAGTTTTAGCATTATCCATACCTCAAAAGAAGTTTATTATTATTTTATGGATTACTTAGTTCAAATATAAGTTACCTATGACACCTGGGCCCCATATGGTAGATTAATTAAAGCAGGAACGCTGAATTTGGATAGTTTGATATCTTCTTCAAAGACTGACCGCCCTTAAGACCAACATAGGAAAATCCTGACATTTTGATTTCTCTCTGGGCCTTTAGCATGAGGACAATAAACAGGAATTTGTAGCTTCTTAATGAGAGATGTAGCATGCTATAGGAACAGCCAGGAGCTTGCCTAAAACTGTTCTTCCTCATTAATAACTAATAAAATGAGCACAAAGTGGAAAGCCATAGCACTTCTTTTTATTTTTTTTTTTCACCCACATCGGCAGCCTCTGTGTCCCCTGATGTTAAGTCCCCCTTCACAGCATGTGGAAACAGCATACTAGTTCCAGATGCACCCCTTGGCACAGTTAGCCTGGAATCTCCAATGATCTCTCCACACAGCAGCAGGCTGCCCTGGATTACCAGGTCAGCCAAAAAGTAAGATGAGTGTTTTGCATATTAGCATAGCACACATGTGGACTGGGCAAAGTATAATAGTCTCCAGAAAGGGATGCTGGGAGCTCTCTAAGGAGGTGAGTGCACCAGGAGGACCAAAAGCTGGCTGCATGGCCTGAGAAGACAGTCTTCTTAAAGGAGATGAAAGGTGGGAGCTGCAGGGCCTCGTGGAGGCCTGGCCTTTAATAAAGTATTTACATGTGTAAGCCTGGCTTGGTGCCTTCTCTGCTTCTAAATTTAAATGCTTACATTTAAGTTAGTTCACATTTCACTTCTCCTCAAACCACATAAATAATGTAGGGCCCTTTAGAGCCCTTGTAGGTGTGGAAGAGCAGATGCCACCCTCCTTTGGGGTGGAATCATCCAGGCTTGGAAGGGTGTCTGTCTGTGCTCACCTGTCACCTGTTACTGCTGAGCCGTAGTGTGTTCTTACAGTTTGGTTGCTTGTGTCCTGAAGCTTGAGAGAGACTCTCAAATCCAGTCCCAAGCCCATCTTCATGAGCAATGGAGTAGAAAAGAATACTTGGTTACTTTCTCTATTGTACTTTTTTTTTCCTCCCTAGGTAGTATTGCCCAAATAAAAATGATGCCGTGGGCAGCCGAACAGATGGAAGGTGGTATAAATTATTATGCTATTTGTGAAAGTATGGAAATGGAGCGAAACACATTGGCACCTTCTGATACTGTTTGTGAAAATCCTTTAGAAGTGTATTTCATTTTCTTTTCAGCCTGACATGTCTTTAATTTGAGTGAAAATGTGCCTTAAATGCAAGGTTTGCTAAGGTACTTCTTAATCTAATCTAAGTAAAATACGATAAACTTTAAAAATATATATACAAAAACAGGAACTGAGTTTTCAATTAGTATGCCAACAGTTCTTACTCAGGAGGAATTACACTTGACCCTTGAACAACATGCATTTGAACTGTGCAGCCCCACTTATACGTGGATTTTTCCAATAGTTTATACTACACGGTCCGTGGATGCAAAACTGTGGATACGGAGGGAGGACAGACGCAGAGGGCCAACTATAAGCCATAGGTGGAGCGTTGGTGACCCTGAGCCCTGCATTGTTCAAGGTCGCCTGTATGTTTTAAGGGAATAGGTCTGAGCGTGCCAATCCCAAGACTGATCTCAGACTCTTGATATGACCATGTAAAGTGGAACAGTAATACTTGAACTCTGTCCTTTACAAACCCCAGTGAGAATAGATGAACACATGCCTGTGAAACACACCAAGTTCCTTGGAAGGGCAAGTGTTCTATAAAGTATTTATAATATATATATATATTTTGTTCCAGAAAGGAGCAAAAAGGGAGTTTGCAAGGATCCATAAAATACAGAACAAAGATATTGAATGGAAGGCCTGGAAGAAAGGGCGAGAAAAGAAGGCATGAAAGGGAGCTAGAAATGAGTTTAAAATGCCCATTCTGCCTGGGATGCTTGATTAATGAGGGACCCATGCTTCCCATGAAGGTTGGTCTCCTCCAGTGAACAGGGAAACCTGGTCTGTTAAACACTTCACAGCAACTGTGAAGTGAAAAACACGTTGTTTCTCAGGAGAAGAATATTCATTGTTAAGAAAGCATTTTTCTCCCAAGGGTGCTCATAGTTAGAAGAGCCCTAATTATGTTAACTGCCTGACCTTGTGACCCTGGGAAGGCAGCTGAATGGCTCTCCACTCTTATTTCCTTTTTATAAAGTGGCAAGATTGAACTGAAAGATCTGTCAAGTCCCTGCAACTCTCAAGTCCAAAGAGTGTGCTCTCTCTACTCTTGATCAGTTTTTCTTCTAGAGAGCGAAACATTCTTCTTTCTCCCGTGTCTTTCTACTGAACTTACACTGTCCTTCCATCCTCCTCTCCAACCCTCTTTTTGCTGTTGCCCAACCTGATAGTCTATCAAACTTGTCTTCTCGACAGCTGCTTATCTAGTTTCCCTACTTAAAAAAAAAAAAAAAAAAAAAACCCACAAAACTGAGCAGAGGAGCTATGACCACAGAGTGTTATGTGTCCAGGGAGGAAGGGGGTGAGCGATGTGTCAGTGTCTGGAATTGAGTTCGGCCAGGAAACAGGAAGCAGTGTTTATACTTCCTTCACTTGCAGGATGGTTGGGTATTGCGCTTGGAAGCTCAGCTTTTTGTTTAAAATATAGGCCACAAGGAGCACTGTCTCTGGTAGCGTGACTGAATGGTTAATTGTCCTTGATTGCATTCTTCTGTGTCTGCAGACCACTAACTACAGTATCAGCTTAAAAACAGTGTTTAGAGAAATTGTTTATGCCTCTGTCTGTTCTCATGTCCCAGTATTTTCATAGTTGGAGGAAACATGCCTCGAAGTGTCACCATAAAGGCTCACAAGGGCACCTGCTTTAGACAGCATGTGGCATCCCTTACCAATTATGCATCGTCGACTTACGGGGAATGGGGGCTGCCTAAGGAAGCGACCGGACTGTTATCATTGCCATCATTGTACTACTTTCCTGTGACCTGACTTGGGGCAGTTTTCTGCTAGATGGGGGCTGTGATTGTTTCTTCCATGTGCTCTGTAGAGACTGTCAAGAACCTTAATGGCTTCTGCATGGTGAGGCTTTGGTATCATTTAGTGTTGCTGGTCTATATGATAAGTTCATTGTGGTAAATAAGATATTTGAGGTCTAGTTCAGGTGTGATAAATACACATTAAATTATTCAGCTTTCTTCCCCTCAAACACATTTTCTTCTAGTGTTTGCACTTGGGCAGTTTGGTGCATCTGCCCAGATTAACTATAATCCCTTCCTTGTCCGCCTGTTTGAATAAAAAAAGGAATGGCTGTTAGCTCTTGTCAACATGCGAAAAAATGAAGTAATTATTCTTTTTGAACTGGAGATATGGATGATAGGGTTAAAAAATATTAGGCAGGTCCATTGGATTTGGCTGTCAGCTCAACTAGTGACTTAAGAATGTCAGTGCTGATCTGTAGTTAATACTAATAAGCTAAATACATAGGGTGAAGCACATGGTTTTCTCTAAAATTTTAATTGGGATTTTATTTCAGAATTTTACCTAGATTTCATCAAATCTGGCCTTTAACAGTAAAATGTGTCAACATTATTTGTAAAACCCTCAGTATGGCCCAGTTTTTTCATAGTGAAGGATTTAATGCTCCTTTTCCCAAGACACCAGTTAAAAAAGAAAAAAAAGAAAAAGAATTGACACCCCCTCTTTTAAAAAATATTTATTTATTTATTTGGCTGCGCCAGAATTTATTAGTCGCGGCATGCAGGATCTTTTAGTTGCCGCATGAGGGATCTAGTTCCTTGACCAGGGATGAAACCCAGGCCCCCTGCGTTGGGAGCACAGATTCTTAACCACTGGACCACCAGGGAAGTCCCAGATTTGACCCCTTTGAGTGGAAAGCCCTTTCTAGCATGTTAGCCATTTTCTTGCCTAATATCTTGTTTTGCTGAAAACAATTTAACACTATTCTCTAGTGTTGTGATGCCAGTGAGTCTAGATTCTGCTGAACGGAATGACTCCACCTGGCTGTGATTTCTGAGCTTTTCGGTCTGCTTTTCTTAGGAAATGTATTATTATGTTACCTTTCTGTGTTGGCACTTCTTGACTTTTTCCACAGTTAACTTATTGCCTCCATTACAGGTTTGTAAATCAGATCTGAGTGTATTAGAATTCTCTGTAAAATAAGAGTAAGTGCATGTTAATAGCAACCCCGTGGGAACTCCTTTGAATAAAGAATCTGCAATTCTGTGCATTTATAACCCATTCCATCAATTCAGCAAATCTTTCCCCTTCTCAACTCCCTTTACTTGCACTCAAGTAAGAAAGTATTGAAGGTAGCCTTGTTGAAAAGATTTTCTATGGGCATCAGTATAATGACCAGAGAATTCTAGCAGACCTCAAGACTGTCATTTACAGTATAACAACAACAACAAGAAAAAAAAAAAACCTCACCTATTGTAGTTCTTTAATTAAATAGAAAGGACATACTTAAGAATAGCTATATACAGTATGACTTATATGTAGACTTTCCAAACAATCTCATGACATACACATCTAAATAAAGTATATAACTGTGAATTACAAATTTAATTGCCTTTTATTGTAAGCAATTTCAAATTATTTGGAAGATTTAGTAATGCAGTTAACCCTTGAACAATGGGGACAGGGGGGTTAGGGGCACTGACCCTCTGTGCAATCAAAAATACACGTATATAGTATCTGTGGTTCCTCCATAACTGTAGATTCAACCAACTGTGGATCATGCACTACTGTAGTATTTACTATTGGGAAAAAAAAAAAAAATCTGTGTATAGGTGTGGACCCTCGCAGTTCAAACCAGTGTTGTTCAAGGGTCAACTGTAGTTTTTAGGTAACGTGACGTTCTTTTTCTTGTTCATTGCGATTTCTGACCAGATGCTGTTGTTCTTTTTCAGTCCTAGTCGGGCCATGGTGATTTTGCTGGTTGGCTCAGCTGGGCTGGGTCTTCAGAGTAGTTTTTCCCACTTTGTAATGAGTGTCATAGTTACTCCCTAGCTGCCTCAGCAAATATCTTAATGAACCATTATTACCATCACTGAAGCTTGCCACTGAGTGTTAGTAGTGCTCTTTGCTTGTGCTTTTTTCTTCTCTAAGCCTATCCTTCATCCCGTCCTCTGCACTGCTCCACACTGCCTTCCATCTGTTCCTTCTCCTGATGCCACCTCCCAGCATGCACTCTGTCCATTTTCATCCATTTGTTACTGTTCTTAGCACAATGCCTGACATATAAAAGTGCTCATTAGATAGATGGACAGACAGATCTTTTTTTTTTTTTTTTTAATGGTAGGCGGGCCTCTCACTGTTGTGGCCTCTCCCATTGTGGAGCACAGGCTCTGGACGCGCAGGTGCAGCGGCCATGGCTCACGGGTCCAGCCGCTCCACGGCATGTGGGATCTTCCCGGACTGGGGCACGAACCCGCGTCCCCTGCATTGGCAGGCGGACTCTCAACCACTGCGCCACCAGGGAAGCCCCAGACAGATCTTTTTAAATGAATGGATACATCCAAAAATTGTTTTAGCCACCTTCCAATAAAGGCATTAAAATAAGAAAAAGAAGAGGAGCCCTGCAAAGTAACTGGGAGATTATAGGTACCAGGAAATATAGACTAAATCTAGTTACTACAAATGAGTCCCAGATTTAACTCTGTCTTTCTTGAAGGTTTCAGAAAGGGAAGCACAGTGAGTTGGTCATCACTCATTGTCTGGTGGAAGGAAGCATGCCAGTGTACCGGGAGAAACAATTTTTTTCCTGAAAACTTGTTTTTGTACATATGGTTGTTCATTCAACAAAATAATTGACAGTCTCATTGTAATTTTACAATAAGCTGCAGACATTTTTCTTCTCAGTTAAAAAAAAATGAATCAAGCATTTAATACATGCAAGGTACAGTGCCAGGAACTAATCATACAAAGGTGAATAAGAAATGCCTGGTCTCTACCATCAAAGAAAAGTCTTTCTTTTATTATGTTCCACAGAGTGAGATAATAGTAATAATAATTAGCATTCATTGAGCTGTGAGCTGTATGCCAGGCACCTGAGTATGTACATGTATTAGCCTGTTAATTCTTTTTTTTTTTAATTAATTTATTTATTTTTGGCTGTGTTGGGTCTTCATTGCTGCATGCTGGCCCTCTCTAGCTGCGGTGAGCGGGGGCCACTCCTCGCTGCGGTGCGTGGGCCTCTCACTGCAGTGGCTTCTCTCATCGTGGAGCACGGGCTCTAGGCGCACGGGCCCCAGCAGCTGCGGCACACAGGCTCAGTAGTTGTGGCTCACGGGCTCCAGAGCACAGGCTCAGCAGTTGTGGCACACGAGCCCAGTTGCTCCGCGGCATGTGGGATCTTCCCGGGCCAGGGATCGAACCCGTGTCCCTTGCATTGGCAAGCGGACTCTCAACCACTGCACCACCGGGAAAGTCCTAGCCTGTTAATTCTTATAACATCCTATGTGTACTGTTATTTCTCCAGTTTACAATTGAAGAAACTGAGGCAAAGGGAGGTTAAATTTTCCCCAAGATTCTATTACCTGGAAGTGATAAGAGCCAGGATTTGAACCTATGTAAGTCTGCCTGGCTCCTGAGCCCACACTTTTTAACAACTATTCTATATTGCTTCTCTAAGGGTATAAGAAAGGGAAGAGGAACAGATTTGTGGGAACTGGAGGTAGGTAGAGATGATTGGTTTGGAATATGTTGCATCTGAGTCCTCTGACAGTATCAAAAATGTAGATGCCATGGGGTATACAGAGAGATCTGGGCCAACATTTAGGTGATATTTTAAGTGCCAGCAGCACATGGTTGGCATACGAAGCCATAAGGAGAAAGCCTATGAAATGTATGAGAGGAATACATTTAAAAATCTACCCTCAGAAGAAAAGTCCAAGAACATAAATTATAGCTCAGTAAAGATATCACTAACAGGAGTTCATGTAATATAGGTGAAGATCTGTAACCCTCTGGCAGTTGGATGGATGTATATATGTTAGGTGTTAGAATTGAGCTTAGCTAATCAGGGGAATGAGTGGTCAGCATTTTTCTCATCTTGTAATAGCCAACAATGTATTGGGGGCACATGTCACCTTGGGTCTCCCAATTCTTTCCAGGAAGGTGCTGTTATCCCCCTTTTACAGTTGTAAGTAATGTGCCGAGGTTGCCCAGTATACTAAGTGGTAGAGCTAGGGTTTAAAGCCAGGGCTTTGTGTCTGCCCTGTGCTTCTGCCTGTGCTGCACAGAGTGGGGTCCCAAGAACAGCAGTGGATGTGAAAGCTTTGCTGGGGAAACAGATGTGGATCTCCTCACCGGCATGCAACCAGACATGCAGTTGAAGGCCCGTAGTTGCCTTTGGGTAGTACATGGAAGAAATAGCCCATCTGAAAAGATTTTGAGGACTAGTGTTACCAGCATTCCGTCACACTCACGAAAGAACCGTAGAACAGCCATGGTAGTGGAAGATCTGCTTGGAGCAGGGCAAGAACCCAGGTGCTCGCTGGGTGAGTGACCACAGATTACCCCCCTGCCCAGCTCCTTTGCCTGTCCTCAGACTGCTGTCCTCCCACCCAGGCAGCAAGTGCCGTTTCCTAGGCATACTGCCTCTCACCTTCCCTGACTGTGCAGTGACGTGGACGGGCCACTGATCCACTTCCCAGTTATTCAGGCAGAAAGGATGACTTCCTGGCAGAGCCCTCAGGAAAGCCCCCCTCCCCAACCCAAGCCCCAGGAAACAAAACAAACAGAGCTCTTCCTACTCCCCTATTTTGACATCCTCTTTCTGTCCACCCCTCCCTGCAAGACGGCAGAAATTTGGATTCAGCACTTTTAACTCTTTATTGCCATTAATATTAATAGGGGATTCTTCTTGGGGGCCAAAGCCTTCTCTCTCTCTCTCTCCCTTGCCCCTTTTGTTATTTCTGGTGCGCCACATCTCTGCTGACTCAGCTTATGGACCCACCACGTGCAGAGTCTTGTTACCCTCATTATTACTCTAGGGATGTCTAACTGTTGAAGGACACTGTCACCATAGTACATGTGTGCTCCGTTTTGTGGGCTTCATTGTTACTGTCTGTCAATTATAATAAGGATCGTTCAGATTCTCTGTTGAAAAGGGTGCTTTCTGGAATGCTCTTCCTTTTCTCTGACCAACTTTAAAAAATTCTTCCTTTCAATCTTAAGCCCTGGCCCATATTTCAGCTTTTCCTTTCATGCCACTTTGGGTTGCTGGCTTAGGCGTGGCTCCCTGGGAAACAGATGGAGATTTGTGTGCAGGTAGTTTATTGGGTAGTGCTTTGGGAGTAAGCACCTTTTAAGAAAACTTGCACTGATCCCACAGGGAGCTCAGGAGCTGGGATGGCCGTCAGGAGGGGGTAGCTTCTTGGGCAAGGTGGCTCTCTCTAGCCAAGGGCAGTGACTGGGGAGGGACTCAGCTGTGAGCCATCCACAGCCAACACTCCTGGCAGCTGGACGGGTGAGCACTTCACCCGAGAGTGGGGATCTGGGCAAAATCACAGCATCCTCTGCAACAGCCTTTCTGTCCGATCATCACACCCTGATCTCTTCAGGCTCTGACGTCTTTTTTTTTTTTTTTTTTTTTTGGCTGCGTTGGGTCTTTGTTGCTGCGCGCGGGCTTTCTCTAGTTGTGGCAAGCAGGGGCTACTCTTCCTTGAGGTGCGCGGGCTTCTCATTGCGGTGGCTTCTTTCTGTTGCGAAGCACGGGCTCTAGGTGCACGGGCTTCAGTAGTTGTGGCTCGCGGGCCCTAGAGCGCAGGCTCAGTAGTTGTGGCGCACGGACTTAGTTGCTCCGTGGCATGTGGAATCTTCCCGGACCAGGGCTCAAACCTGTGTCCCCTGCATTGGCAGGTGGATTCTTAACAACTGCGCCACCAGGGAAGCCCCCTGACGTCTTTTTTTATAGAAATTATCCTGGCAAAATAAGGAGTCATTTCAACTAAAAATACCTCCTATCTTCTTTTGCCTTAAACTACCTTATGAACTGCAAGTCTTTGTAATGAACAATAAAAACAAGCCAACATCATAATGGGGACGATCTGGTTTCCATTTTCTCCTTTATTTTTTTATTTTTATTTTTTTTGCGGTACTTGGGCCTCTCACTGATGCAGCCTCTCCCGTTGCGGAGCACCCGCTCCGGAAGCGCAGGCTCAGCGGCCATGGCTCACGGGCCTAGCCGCTCCCCGGCATGTGGGATCCACCCGGACCGGGGCACGAACCCTCATCCCCTGCAACGGCAGGCAGATTCTCAACCACTGCGCCACCAGGGAAGCCCCATTTTCTCCTTTATTAACTAGCATTGTCACCATCCTAATTTTGGCCTTAATTACCTGTCTTCAGATTCATGGATTAACTTCTCCCTTTACCACCTTCTTTAAAAATTTTTTTTACAATTTTATTGCGATATAATTGACATACAATAAACTGCACATATTTAAAATGTACAATTTGAAGAGTTCTGATGTATGCATACACCTATGAAGTGAACATTCACCTATGAAGTGAAGTGAAGACAGTGGACATTTCTATCACTGCCACCCCTAAATTTTGTCATGCCCCTTTGTAATTCTCCCTTTGGCCTCTCCTGGCTCTATCCACTCCAAGCAACCACTGATCTGCTTTTGTCACTAGATTTCTGTTCTAGAGTTTTATATAAATGGAATCATGTAGTCTTTTTTTTTTTTTTAAGTAGAGGCTCTGGCTTCTTTCACTTGTCATAATTATTTTGAGATTCATTCATGTTGTTGTATCTATCAATATTTTGTTTTTATTGTTCAGTAGTATTCCATTGTATAGATAGACCACAGGTTGTTTTTCCATTGACCTAGCTGATAGACATTTAAGTTGTTTCCACTTGAGACTACTGCATATAAAAGTGCTGTGAGGCTTCCCTGGTGGCGCGGTGGTTGGGAGTCCGCCTGCCGATGCAGGAGACGCGGGTTCGTGCCCTGGTCCGGGAGGATCCCACATGCCGCGGAGCGGCTGGGCCCGTGAGCCGTGGCCGCTGGGCCTGCGCGTCCGGAGCCTGTGCTCCGCAATGGGAGAGGCCACAACAGTGAGAGGCCCGCATACCGCAAAAAAAAAAAAAAAAAAAAGTGCTGTGAACATGTGTGTACAAGTCATTATGGGACATCCACTGTCAGATGGGCACTTAGGAGTGGAGTGGCTGGATCACATGGTAGGTCTGTGTTTAACTTACAGGAAACTGCCAAGCTGTTTTCCAAAATGGTAGTGCCATTTTACAATCTCACCAACAGTATAAGAGTTACCTTTGTTCTACATCATCAGCACTTGGTAGTGTGAGTCTTAAATTTTAACCAGTCTGCTAATTCTGTAGTGATATCTCACTGTGGTTTTAACTTGCATTTCCTTAGCCCCAAGCTCACTACATTTTTTTTCTCTTACGTTTTCTTTTAAAAGTTGTATGTTTTGGGCTTCCCTGGTGGCGCAGTGGTTGAGAGTCCGCCTGCCGATGCAGGAAACACGGGTTCGTGCCCTGGTCCGAGAAGATCCCACATGCCGCGGAGCAACTAAGCCCGTGAGCCATGGCCGCTGAGCCTGCGCGTCCGGAGCCTGTGCTCCGCAACGGGAGAGGCCACAACAGTGAGAGGCCCGCATAACGCAAAAAAAAAAAAAAAAAAAAAAAAAAAAAAAAGTTGTATGTTTTTAGTGATTACTTTAGGTCTATGGCCCATCTTGAGTTGATTTGGTTTATGGTTTGGGGTAAAGGCTTAGTTTTTTTTAATATGTGGATACCTATTGTTCCAGCACTGTTTGCTGAAAAGATTTTTCTTTACCTGTTGAACCTTTATAAAAAATCAGTTGACTCTTTATGTGTGCCTATTTCTGGAATCTGTTCTCTATCATTTATCTTTATGTTTATTTGCTGATTCCTTACTTCAGATTACTGTAACTTTATATTAAGTCTTGAAATCAAGTAGTGTAAGTCCTTCAACTTTGTTATAGCTTTTTTTCAAATTGTTTTGGGTATTTTAGTTACTTTATTTTTCCCCATTAGTTTTACAATCAGCTTATTGCACTGGCCAGAACCTCCAGTTCCATGTTGAGTAAAAGCAGTGAGAACAGCAAGAGATCCTAACCTTAGGGAATAACAATGCAGTCTTTTTACCACTAAGAATAGTTTTAGCTGTAAATTTTTCATAGATGCTTCATGAGAATGAGGAAGTTTTCTTCTCCTAGTTTGCTGAGAGTTCTTATCATGAATGGATTTAAATTTTGTCATTAAATGATTTTTTTCTCCATTTATTAAAGTGATGATACAGTTTTTCTGCTTTATTCTGTAGACATCACCTTAGCAATATAAGGAATCATTTCAACTGAAAATACCACCTGATTTCTTTTGCCCTAAATTGCATAATGAAATGGAGTTTTTCTTAATGTAAAACCAGGAATAACTAACAAAATGGAAAAGACCTAGCTTCCATTTTCTCCTTTGGTTACCATAGTCACCATCCTAATTTTGGCCTTAATAACCTCTAATTTGGATGAGTACACTAGTTTCTAACTGTTCTTCCCACCCAGTCTCTCTCTCTTCCTGTCTTCATCTGGGAAAAACCTTCCTAAAGAACACCTTTGGTCATGGTGTTAGTTGTTCTTGTAACCAACACCATCACTGGATCCTCATTACCCTCAGGATAAGATTCACCTGCTCAGTAAGGAGGTCAGTGTTTCCCACAATCCATCTCTCTCTAGGAAGAGCCCATTCCTGCCCTTCTTGATCCAGTCTAAGTATGGTTATCTCCCATAACTGTGTTCTTATACCATAGGATTCCTATCACACTTTTTTCCACATCTGTGTATATTTCATATTTTCCCCAAGATTGTAGACAACTGAGGATACAAGGTATGTTGTATCTATTTTTGTATGCCCACAGTGCCTCCCTGATATATGTAAAGTACCTTGTGACAGGCACTTTACATGTTTATTGAATGAATAGATGAACATAACATTTAATCTCCACAAATACATATTTAATACTAAATAAGAGGATATATCGTTAGTACAAACGGAGACTATTTTCCCACCTCCACTTTTATAAGTGTTCTTTAATCTGTAATAGCTGCTGGGTCAGTGTTCCTTGTTTTTGTTTTTTTTTGGGGGGGGGGATTTTTTGCCATTGGTTTTTAGGAATCCTAGAGTCTTGGATCAGATGTTTTCATTTTAAACGCTATAAGGTATTCTAGAAATGTGATGGATCCCATACATGGAATTTTATGACTTTGAAGCAGTTTTTCAGTTTATAAAGTAGTCATAGTTACTGACAATTTATTTTTCTGACTATTATCAGAGTAATCCAATTATTCTTTGGGGCGGGGGAAAAAAGAAAGGAATCCAAACTACAACACAAAAAATATTCCCTTCACTCTGATACTGACTGAAACTAATAGCTCTTGTTTTGAATTTCATAATTCTAGAAGAGTTAGACTTGAAAATGTATCTCTAAACAATGGAGCCTCTGTTTTCCATCAAAAGGCAGTGATTGTGTTGAGCATTTTAACTGGTTATCAGACCTCAGGCTGCCGGTTTGAAGAGTGAACTTTGGCAATGGGAACTTGGCTCTCAACCCTGTTTTGCAGCTGGCTAGAATGTGAATAAACTTCCTATTGAAAGAGAGACATATCTTCTCAAAGAAGGACACAAATAAAATCCTCAACCTACTAATGTCCTCCTTTCTGTCTGCCCACCCCAAGCCTCTACTTACCTTTTCTTAAAGTGTCAGAGAGGGATATTTTTATTTATTATTTATTTTTTAATTTTATTTTTTTAATGTTTCAATCTCTTTTAGAGGGATTTTTTAGATTCTCAGAAACTCAGGAAAGAACTAGAAAGTTATTGCTTCCTTGAAATCCTCAACTTGAGAGATTTATTCTTTGTGAAATCCCCGCACCAAGAGTGTGGTTTTCTTTCTGACTTTTCCCTCTTTCAGGAGGAGTGCAAATACTGCAAGCCTTTGTGCTTTTTGCAGCTCCGCTGTTTCTCTTTGACTTTTATTCGGTTCCATCTCTGGTTCCTCACATGACATGGCTTTAATGTGCGCACAGTACATGCTTCCTCGGGTGGCCCTGTATCACCCGCTCACGACATGCATGTGGTTTCCCCTACAGCGGTTCTTTGGGGCAGCATTGTTAGTCTCGAGAGAGGTTCACCCGTTTCTGTATCCTCCCTTCACCGCAGGGCTCACCGTCTTAACCAAAGTCTTTGCATTTAAGTGAGGTAGGGATAAAGGCTGTACAAACCTACACATTCCATAGGGTTTTTTTTTTTTTTGACATTCTGTCAATGTAGCAGAGACATTTGAGGTGTGTTGGAAGCCTTGTCTGGGATTTATCATTTCAAACAGTGAACTATTCCTGAATGTTCCTTACCCAGTGTCATCTCCTCTAGAATGACCCACCTGCCTATGCTGCGTCCCCCATCCCTCCCTTCTGTGTTAAGTGTCCCACATCTGTGTTTTCTTACCCTTTTCTGCCTGTTGCTGTTGTGGTGCTTACCCTGTTGTCGGATTGATGTTTTTTTAATTAGGAGGACTCCTAGAGGTCAGAGAGGAACGATTCACATTCTTATTTTATCTCAGGTGTCTTATCCAAGTACCTGACACATGGTAGGTATTTAATCCATGTTTGTGAATGGACCAGTCACTTCCATTTAGAACTAGTTTAACTATTGCCCTCACCTTATATGCTGGGTTAATTATATGTGCCAGCAGCCATAACAGTGAACCTTATCTGAAAAATATGATTCTGTTTCTTAAATTCATATAGCATTCTTACTGCAATTTTGGCAGATATTTTTAAGAGTGTTGTACATCTTATTTACAAAAACAGATTAAACTTAAAAAGAAAGCTTCTTCCACCATGGCTCTTCATTTTATCAGAATTTTAACCTGACTACCAGAATGTTTATGTTGATGGTATGAAGATGAACCTTTTTACAGACACTTTAGTTCCTCAGGCGTGCTCTGTATTTTCTCATTTAAAGACTCTTGCAGTTGGGGGAGGGGAAAGGAGTCTGTTTTTTGGACTTAGTAACTGATAAACATGTGTACCTATTTATAGAAATTTTAGAAACATTTTATCTCCTAGAGACTATACCTTTATTCAGTGAATCCCACTTTTTTTTTTTTTTTTTGGTAAGTTTATGTGTGTGATTTAGCCAACTTTTCTGCATGTCACTGGGAGTAGGAAGGGGGCAGCTGCTATCCTATAGCTCATGAAGAGAATGACCTTTGTTGGCCCAGACGTTTCAGCATCTTTATCATCTAGGTCAGTGGTCCCCAACCTTTTTGGCACCAGGGACCAGTTTCGTGGAAGACAGTTTTTCTACCAACGGGGGTTAGGGGGGGATGGTTCAGGCGGTAATGCGAGTGATGGCGAGTGGCGGATGAAGGTTTGCTCGCTTGCCCACCACTCACCTCCTAATGTGCGGCCTGGTTCCTAACAGGGGGTTAGGAACCCCTGATCTAGGACCTGTGGCAATTTTAGGATCTGTGTCCTCTTGACTTTAAACACACACTCTCCTCTTTTTCTCTCTTACACGCATACACACACTATTCTGCTTTCTATTGTCCTTGTGGGTCAAAATTTGTGAACTGGGATTGTTAAATAAAACCCACACTACTGAGCCTGCCTTCTGATTTCTGGATGAGAAAAAAAGGCATAATGCATTTGGATATCAAATGGAAGTTAGCCCCAGGGTGATCAATTTTTCTTATGTGACTTTGGGGATGGAAATGTATTGATTAAGCCTTTACAGAGAGCCCCAATGTGAGTTACTGGGGTATTGAGTAAAGCTAAATTAAATGTTTAACAGGGGATAAGAGGGGGAGGAAAAGGAGATAAAGGTGATAACATTTTAAAAACACTTTGCATATATTATCTCATTTAATCTTTAAAACAACCTTGGTGGCAGGTATTGTTCCCATTTTCCAGAAGAAAAACCCAGACACCAAGAGGAAAGGTAATTTGCCTGAAGTTACATAGTCAGTGGCAGAGGTGGTGTTCAGACCTACATCTCCATGGGAGCAAAACATGTACTCCTTCCATTACACCACATTGCTTAAGGTTTATGGTTGGTGGCTGTTTATAGTGCATTAAGACCATATCAGAAAGTACAGAGAAAGGATGCCTCCATCAGTTAGTGATGTCTGCCCCAGGGCTTGGGGAGACCAAAGGTGAACCACAAGTAGAGAATTTGACATTGTACATAATCTCTTTAAACTTCAATCTTTCCATCTTTGTAAAGAAGGAAAAGATGCCTTATCGCTTTGCAAAGATTGATCTAGTTTATACTATTCCACATGAAGTTCAAGAGAACCTGTTCCTCCAAGACTTTCATCCTTACAGCTGCCATCCCAGCATTTATTTAAAATAACGTGAACTTGGCTTTGTGGTGGCACTTCGAGCAATGGTGCTGCTGTTAATAGCATGAATGCATTTGGGAACTTTTTCATTGGCTGATTTCTGAGCCCTACACTATATCACTGACCAGCCTTTCTCATGTATGAATATGGGAGAAAATTATATTATTTTCATTGTCAGCCATTTTTGTTACATAAGACATTTCACTAATTCTTTTTAATACGTTGCAGACGTGTCTTCTTGCTAGCACAGGCCCCGATATATATGAATCTGAATGTTCTATAAAATCTTGCAAAAAATTTTTTCCTGTTTTATTTTGTTCGTCAAGCTGTGCTTTGAGAGTAGCTCCATATGAAATGTTTTTTCCCCCTCTGCCTAGGAAAAAAGGAGGTAGTTCTATATATTTCTATTAAGAAGCAGTTTTAACGGGTCAACATATTAGTGTCCCAGGAAATTTAACATTTTTCCTTTTTGTTTACTTAATTACTTTTCCTAAACTTTTCTTGGACTAGCAGTTTTTTTAGTAATTTTCTTTTATTTTTTGCTTTATTTTGATGGGACTTGGCCCCATCTTTCTCATTAAAAAGAGAAAAGCAATATTCAGTGTTAGTAGAGACAGTTTGTTGCCATGGAAAGATTTTCAAGCCACATAGATGTAGGCTTGAACCCAGCTCTGCTGCTTTCTAGTTTGTGGGGACCTGAAGCAACTCACTTATGCTGTTGGATCCTTGGTTTTTTCAATCTCTAAAAGGAGTATAGGAACTACCTCCAAGGTTGTTTGAAAGAATATGTGAGGTAGCTTCCTAGATCGTATTAGTAAAAAAAATTTAAAAATTAAAAAATTAAAAAAAAAGAATATGTGAGGTGATTTATGCCGAATGTCAACAAACGTGAATACTTTTTACTCCTTCCCTTTTCTTTCTAAATACTTAATTTAGCTGGTCTTAACACCCTATGTGCTGCTCTTTGTCAGAGGCTTAATAAATACCTAGTAAATTGAATAAGTTAAAATGTAACTTTAAGAGAAACTCCATTGAAATATAAAATAAAACCAGATGGTAGAAAGGGTGACAATCCTGCTTTTTTATTTATTTATTTATTTACTTATTTATTTATTTACTTATTTATTAAGAGGTACCTGAAACTGAGTTGTCTTTGAATTAAAATATTGAACTGTTCATGGACATTTCAGTTTGGGGTAAGGAAAAAAAAAAACTTAGAATAGTAGCAAATTCATTTCTTTTGGTAATTATTAGTTTGCCTGGATTCATTTATTTCAAATCACTTGAAGATGTATAGGTCTAATTACAAATCACTGCCCTAAAGAACTTTGTGTTCTCCCTCTAAAGAAGGCAGAGGCCTAGCCAAGATAGTGTGCCTCTTTAAAAAGACCCGTGCAAACAGTGCAAACACAAACATGTGCTTCAGGGTTTGTTATGATTGACCCACTGATTGTGTAACATGACTTTGACAAGTTACTGCTGTCTTTAGTCCCATTTGCATGACATAGGAATGATTCATACTCTTAGGCAACCTAGGTTTGTAAGGAATGGGAACCACTAAAAATGGTATGCTATTTCGCAAACATGCAATATGCTTTGAAAATTTTGACAGTAATGTTTAATTATAGACCAGGGGTTTAACCAGAAATCTCTCTTGAATACCAGAAAACTTCAGTTGTTGACATTTTTTTATAAAATGTGTTCATGTATTAGAACGCATATTCCTGCCTTCATGGGGTTATATTTCAGAGGAGGAAGGATAGACAATACATAGTTAAATAAATAAACTATATGGTGCTAAGTGCTATTGCAAAAAGTTAAGCAGAAGGGGAGGGGAAAGGGAGTTCCTGTAGGCAGGCATGTTGGTGCATTTTTAGATATGATGATCAGTTAAGATCTCACTGAGAAGGTAGGTTTGAGCTGAGATGTCAAGGAGGTGAGAAGGCAAGTCATTGGGACATTGAGGGAGGAGCGTTCCAGGCAAGGAGGGAACAACCAGTACAAAGGTCAGAGCATGCCTGGCCTTGCTGGAGTGTAGGGAATGAGGTTGGAGAGTTATAGAGAAGGAGCCCTGAGGAAATGGTGTATCAGGACAGTGGATGAGACAAATCTTGGCTCTTACCCTGAATGGTGTGAACTTTCAATGAAGAAGTGACATGATCTTATTTTCTGTTTGAAAATATCACTCTGGATTTTGTGTTTTGATCACTTTTGACTCTGTAGAGCAAAGATTAGAAAGGGGACCCTTTCCTGATTTACTAAATACAGTTATAGTGATAACAGTCAATTGTTTTAATGAAGTGTCTTTGTAAAAATAGTGCACTAAAAAAAATAAATTTCAGTGCCTTGTGATGATCAGTCTGGATCCAGTGTTCATCAAGCATTTGTTCAGGTTTTTATATTAACCTGTGAAGATATTCATGGATGTGACAGATGGAGAAGATTTAAGAGTTGAGTTTGACTGACTTCCTGGAAGGACTGACTGCAGGACTTCCTGGAAGGTTTTCTTTTAAACGAAATTTCACCAGTTTTTGAAATGCAGATTTACCATTTCTAAAAGTGAAGTGCCAAAAAATAAAATAAAATTGAAGGTCTTTGTTTATTAGGTTCAGTCAGTGAAGAGTCCACAATTTATTTATTTATTTATTTATTTTAACTATTTATATATTTATGGCTGCGTTGGGTCTTCGTTGCTGTGCATGGGCTTTCTCTAGTTGCAGCGAGCGGGGGCTACTCTTCGTTGCAGTGTGGGGGCTTCTCTTGTTGCAGAGCATGGGCTCTAGGCACACGGGCTTCAGTAGCTGTGGCACATGGTCTTCAGTACTTGTGGCTTGCAGGCTCTAGAGTGTAGGCTCAGTAGTTGTGGTGCACCAGCTTAGTTGCTCCATGGCATGTGGGATCTTCCCGGACCAGGGCTCGAACCTGTGTCCCCTGCATTGGCAGGTGGATTCTCAACCACTGCAGCACCAGGGAAGCCCTCCACAATTTCTTTGTAGATTAAAAGAGCTCATTTTTTTTGAAGTTTTTTTTTTAAAACTTAAATTTTTTTTTTTAAGTAGGTTGCACATCATTCATGAACAGCAGTGGCATGGCCAGGTCAGTATAACATGCATTTGCTGGATTATTGCTATGTGTCAGGCACTGTGCTTGATAGGGAAGATATATAGATGATTGAGATACAGTTCTTGTCTTTGTGGAACTTAGAATTCAGGAGAGGAGAGGCACACATGTTCATTTCAACCCACAGTGGCTTCAAGATGGGCCTTCAGAGAGATCCAAATGAAGGTTAATGGGAAAATCACACAAAGACATTATTCAAATTGGGAAGATCTTATACATGCACCCCAATGTTCAAAGCAGCACTATTTACAATAACCAAGACATGGAAGCAACCTAAGCATCCGTAAACAGATGAATGGATAAAGAAGATGTGGTACATATATACAATGGAATATTACTCAGCCATAAAAAGGAATGAAATAATGCCATTTGTAGCAACGTAGCTAGACCTAGAGATTATAATACTAGGTGAAGTATGCCAGACAGAGAAAGACAAATATCATGTGATATTGTTTATATGTGGGATCTAAAAAAAAGGATACAAATGTACTTATTTACAAAACATAGACTCAGAGGCATAGAAAAGAAACTTATGGTAACCAAAGGGGAGAGGGGGAGAGGGATAAATTAGGAGTTTGGGATTAAAATATACACACTACTATATATAAAATAGATAATCAACAAGGATCTACTGTATAGCACAAGGAAATATACTCAGTATCTTATAATAACCTATAATGGAAGCAAGTATAAAGAAAGAATATATATAATATTTGTATATATGTATAACTGAGTCACTTTACTATATACCTGAAACTAACACAACATTGTAAATCAACTATATTTCAGTAAAAATTTAAATAAGTAATTTTTTTTAATTGAGAAGATCTTAGATGACAAATAAGGATCTACTCTAGTGTGACATTTGTATATCTTTATGGAGCAAAGCATTAAGACATTTTTCACAATATAATATGTCATTAAAAGCTTGAGTTATTATGTAGCTATTAACATGCATCATATTTTCAAAGATGCAGGCACATAAATTATTCAGGGAGTCATAATGGTCAGTCAAAACCAAAGCTATGAAAAAACCAGTTCCCACTGTCATGAACTCATTTAAAAAGGAAAAAAAGGATAGCTCAAGATGATCAGGTGCTTGATAGTAGAGAAGCATATGCAAGAGATAAACTGAAAGAGAAATAGGAAAATTATTTTATAAATAATTAAAATGTGAATGTTTATAATAGCAGCTTTATTCATCATTGTCCAAACTTTGAAGCAACCAAGATGTCCTTTGGTAGGTGAATGAGTAAATAAACTGTGGTACATCCAGACAATGGAATATTATTCAGCACTAAAAAGAAATGAGCTATCAAGCCATAAAATGACAGGGAGAAAACATAAATGAATATTTCTAAGTGAAGAAACCAACCTGAAAGGCTGTATACTGTATAATTCCAACTGTATAATATTCTGGAAAAGGCAAAACTATGGAGACAATAAAAACATCAGTGGTTGCCAGGGGTTGAGTTGGAGGAGGGATGAATAAGCAGAACACAGGATTTTTAGGGCAGTGAAAATACTCTCTATGATTCTAAAATGGTGGATACATGACATTATACATTTGTTGAAACCCATAGAATGTACAACAATCAGAGTGAGCCCTATTGTAAACTATGAACCTTGGGACGATCATGATGTGTCAATGTAGGTTCATCGATTGTAACAAATATACCACTGTGGTGAGTGATGCTGATGATGAGGGAGACTATGCATGTGTAGGGACAGAAAGAATGTAGGAAATCTCCATACTTTCTGCTCAATTTTTCTGTGAATCTAAAACTCTTCTAAAAAACAAAAGCCTTTTTAAAAATTATGTCCTGATACAACAAAAATATAAGGGAGCCCCCACCATCTAGCCCTAGCTTCTAGATATGCTCTCATATTGATAGGATACAAATCTGCATTTTGAGGATCAAAAAACAAGGTATAATATTTTTTTGGTATCAGATTTATTGAGATATAATTTATACACCATACACTTGACCATTTACAGTAGTACAATTCATTGGTTTTTAGTATATCCAAAGTTGGGCAGCCATCTCCACAATCAATTTTAGAACATTTTCATCATCTCAAAAAGAAACCCTATACACATTAGCCATCATTCCCCATCCTGTCCCCCTCCCCCCAGCCCTAAACAACCACTAATTTACTTTCTGTCTTTATAGATTTGCCTATTCTGGGCACTTCATATAAATGGAATCATATAATATTTGACCTTTTGTGACTTTTTATTACTTTATGTGACGTTTTCAAAGTCCATCCATGTTGTAGCATGTACCAGCACTTCATTCCTTTCTATTTCTAAATAATATTTCATTGTATGCATACCCATTTTATATATCCATTCATCAGTTGGTGGACATTTGGTTTGTTTTCACTTTTCAGTTATTATAAACAAGGCTATGAACACTTGAAGGCACAATATTTTGCCAGGTCGCATTATTCTCAAGGATTAGGACCCACAGGTTCCTGGCATGTTGGAAGGTTAGGCCGTTACCCTAACCTGTTCAGGTGAGGAGCTGGACATCAGGCCAGTTGGTGCTGGTGACTCTTCTGGGCTTCTTCCTCCTTGGCCAGCTGCTGTTTTTCAGTCTGCCGCTCAGGCCTCAGGCAGGAGATCCCCTTGAACAAGAACACATGTCCACAGCTGGACCAAAGAGCCTGGAACTGTGCCTGTGATAGAACATCTTCTGTACCTGACCCTGAGCAGAGATAGAGAGCAGGAAGCAGAGTGAGGGACTTCGCACAGTCTGGCAGGGGCCTCTGTTTAACTGGGCTTTCCTTTCTACCATGTTGTGGGATTCTGTGGTAACTTCTGTCAAAACAAAGTGGACCTGCGCTTGTTCCTGCCACACCCCACCCGCAGTTTCAAACTGAGAAAGAGAAACCATATGGGAACTGAGAGTTGAGCACGTGGGTGTCAGGTAAAACATACAGGCCGGGAGAGACGGGGCTGCGGCCTGTCTTTGTTACTTGTCTGCCGGCTTCTTAATTCGTTCTTTTCCCTCTCATCAGTTTTCTTCTTGGTAGCTTGGCTTTTTTTTTTTTTTTTGGCCTCTGCATGATTTAATCTTGAATGAGACATGTGGTATAAAAAAATCTCCAGAAGTGGTTTCTTGTTTGGCACTGCATCTCTATTCTCCATGACTGTGGGCGCTGAGTCTTGGAAAAGGATAAGCACAGTGGCCAGTGTGAACCCCCAAGAGGAGAAAGGGAATGGTGCCATCGGAGGCTGCTCCCCACAGCAACGAGGGTACAGTTTCAGGGGGGGATGCACAGCAGTCTCTGAGTCCCTGTTTGAGATCTTCTGAGCTTACCTTCTTTTCTGACTCCGAATTTATGCTAGGAAAACACAGGGACTGAGTTTTCCCAAACTGTCACTGTGAAACGGTTCGGAACATGCTTGGTAGGGGTTAGGTGAGTGACAACTCCAAGAAAACACCCTGGCTCCCAGTGGAGTCACTGGGGCCCTTGGATTCCTTTTCAGAAACTTTGAAGAGCCCTGGAAAGTCTTCTGCTTGCCCGTCCTCAGTGCCACCCTCCAGCTGCTCACTGTGCCAGCATGCTTAGCTGTCTTGAGCCATACTTCGGCTTACTCCCCATCCGCATCACTCCCTTCTCACTCCCCAGAAGACTGGGCAATTAGAGCCCTCCTCATCAGAAGGCTGTGTCCCATGCTTGCTCCTAATTGTGAAATTGTCTTTTAAGAGTTACAGTATGGTTTTCTCAGTGACCGTTAACTGTGATTGATCGTCCTTGTTGAATGACTTTTATGAGCAACTTCACTGAGTGTTTAACAAGGTGAAGTAGGGTCCAGAGGATATCACTAAAAAAATACTGTTTGTGGACAGTGAGGATGAGCATTTAATTTGCTATCCTTTGGTAGTTAGGGTTTGCAAATAGAAGGCTGATGGGGCAAATTGTGTTACTTTGGCAGCCTGTATCTTAAGTTGTTTACTAGCTTTCTGTAGCTGTTGCCTTATTTTTAAAAACACAACCATGAATTTGAATCCAGTCCTAAAAAGCATACACCACACCCTACTATAGGCCTCATCAACAGAATGCTGAGTTTAACAATTTCTTGTATTTAAGCTCCGATGTCCCCTCCCCAGTCTTTTCTGTCCCTGTGTGTCAGATTAATGGTGTGTCTGTTCATAAAGTTGTCCCATTCAACTAAAATGTTAACTGGGGAGGGGAATTGCTGTCTTCAACGTAAATGAAATGTCTTGCCCCAGGAAGGTAATATAGATAAATGTACTTTAGATAGACCATCTTCCAGTTTGTCAGTTACAGGATGGGATGTTTTTTCATTACCAGAAGGTAGAGATTACTTTGCCACTTCAGTCAAAACATGACCCTGGCAAGACCCCAAATTTAACATGGAGCAATCTGTTTAATTTCATCTGTGCCAGAATACCAAATACCATCTATCCTAATCCTATGGCTGGTTTCCAAAAATTGTTACTGCATATTTCCAGAGAAATAAATTTCTGAAATTACCATTGGGAAAATAAGTTCTGATTACCAAAATGTAGTCTGCAAGATATATATATTTTTCAGGGATATAGCTAGTCCACAAATGGAGGATGCCTGTATATTTAATTTTTCCCTAATGTATTGGTGCTGATTAACTTGGGTGAGTTTTACTATGTTCCTTAAAACACTAGTGAAGCCTGATGGATCATTTAAAGCTGACATAGAAGCTAAAAAATTCAATTCATCTGTCATTTATCCTGAAGCTTTAAATCCATGTCATTAGATTATCCATAGTTATTTCATGAGGATTTGCTGATGTGTTTTCTTTCCAGATTTGAAATTTCTACTTGTGTGAGTTTTTTGTTTGTTTTCTGGGTTTTGTTTTTGTTTTTACTGTTTAGGAGAGCCTAACCAGATTTATTAGTAAGAAACAATGTGTTTTTCTGATGATGATTCTTGCAAATAGTGCTATCAGTTAATAAAGAATAATTACCTTTATTGTTACCTAAACTGTATTGGACATAAAAGAGGATATCACTTAACCCTCATAGCAACCCTATAATATGCATTATTTTCTCTCCTTTAACGATGAAGAAACTGGTGTTCAGAGGGTTAAGTAGGTTCCTCAAAAGTCAAAGCTAATATTATGGTAAAGGCAGTAGTTGAACCCAGGTCTATGAGGTATCAAAGACCACACACAGGCTTACTCACTCTCCTGTATTCAGATGAATCCACTAGATTTATCTTCTGGCTTTAAAACTCCGTACTACACCTTTGAAAAACTCCTAAGTCCTGATGAACATGCCTTGGCATTAAGCTGAAATGACCAAAAATCCTCTGGAGGCCAGACTGACCCTCCTGCCTTCTTGTACAGTGTATGCATCCGCATCTTTGAACATCCAATGAAAGTTCTACATAGTGTTCACAAGATGGATCAGCCTTTTAAAAACACCTCATATTGTGGAAAATGCCCTTGTATATGGTCGGTTAGTGGAATTAATATAAGGTAACATTGATAGACAGGAAAATGATACAAATATTCTGAATCCCCAGCTGGAATTCCAAGAGGTTAGCATTAAAATTCTCACTCACTTTGTCCTTCCCTCCAACATCCCCTCGGGCCAGGATTCCCCATTAGGGGTTCTGGGGGTTCTACCTCCTTAATACTTCTCATCCTCATCCTTTCTTCTCCACTAACTGTCTCTAGGCTTCTTTTTTCACCTCTACTCTTTCCTTCCAGTAAACATCTTCATTGGTCTCCCTGCCCTCAGTCTGACATCTCTCCAGTCATTCTGCTATACCAGAGTGATCTTTTTCCTGCTGAAAGTCCTTCTCTGGTTCTCTTTTGCTCTTTGAGTCTCCTTATCGCCTATAGCACTCAGTAATCTAGGTAGGCTGAATAATGGTCTTCCAAAGATATCCATATCCCCAGAGCCTGTGAGTGTTACCCTATATGGTTAAAAAAAAAAAAAAAAAAAAAAGGACTTCGCAGATGTGACTGAGTTGAGGATCTTGAAATGAGAAAGATTATCCTGGATTATCCAGATGGGCTTAGTGTGAAATCACAAGGTGAAATCATAAAAGGGAAGCAGGAGGGTTAACTGGAGGGAGTGTGGTGATGTAACAACAAAAGCAGAGATTGGAGCAAGTTTCCAGTACAGGTCCAAGGAAAGTTGGCAGTCTCTAGAAGCTGGAAGAAGCAAGGCATAGATTCTCCCCTAGAGCCTCCAGAAGGAACTAGCCCTCCTGACACCCTTGATGCTAGCCCCAAAAGACTTTTTTGGACTTCTGACCTCTAGAACAGTAACAATAAATTTGTACTCTTAGACCATTGAATTTGTGGTTATTTGTTACAGCAGCAATAGGAAACTAATTCAAACCTGTTCTGTAATCATTAATTTTCTTTTCCACTAGACTTGCACTGTCCAATACAGTGGCTATTTAAATTTAACTTTAAAATTAGGTACAAAATTTAAAATTTTCAGTTCCTTAATCACATCTCATTTTAAGTACTCAGTAGCCATATGTGGCCAGTGGTTACTGTATTGGCCAGTATAGCTCTAGAACACTTTCATGGTTGCGGCATGTTCTATTGAACTGAACTGCTTAGGACAAGAATTGTGTTCACCTCTTCTGTTCTCACCCCCTAACCCTGTCCTTCACTGCAAAGGGCCTTGGCTGGATCTGGAGCAGAGGCTGGGCAGGCTATGGAAGCAGGCTCAGGCTGTATGCACAGGGAATTGAGAGCACATTCTACCTGTGGGGCAGGATCTGTGTGAGAACACTCCCTAGGTCCCCAGAACTCCTTACCAGCACAGGGGCACCATTGGCCCAAGTCTAAGAGTATCCTCTTTGTACCTGTCACAAGGGCTTAAAATGCATGGTAGATGCACAGTTGTGTTGAATAAACATGTTGAAAACCAGTGAATGCCCTGCGTTCTGTGCGTGCTGGGGTTTCACAGTGAATAAAACAACTTCCCTGTCCTCATGGAACTTACATTCTAGGGGAAGAAATAGCTAATTAACCAGTAAATAAATGTATACTCTAATGTCAGGGAATAATCAGTGACATGAAGAAAAATACCTATAGCAACGGGATAGATTGGTGGGGGCTGGGGGCTGGTGGGTATACTTGATATCAATAATTGGATAAAACCTTTCAGGGGAGGTGACATCGGAGGATAGGCCTCAGTGAAGTGAGATGGGACATGGGAAGAAAGGAAAAGAGGAAATCAATATGGGGTGCAGTTTTTTTATTGAAGTATAATTGTACAATGTTGTGATAGTTTCAGGTATATAGCAAAGAATATATATATATTCTTTTCTAAATTCTCTTCCATTATAGTTTATTATAACATATTGAATATAGTTTTCCCATGCTCTACAGTAAGTCCTTATTGTTTATCTATTTTATATATGGTAGTGTGCATCTGTTAATTCCATAATAATAATTTATCCCTCACCACCCCCCCTTCCCCTTCGGGTAACTGTAAGTTTGTTTTCTATGTCTTTGAGTCTGTTTCTGTTTTGGAAACAAGTTCATTTGTACTTTTTTTTTTTTTTTTTTAGGTTCCACATATAAGTGATATCATAGGATATTTGTCTTTCTCTGTCTGACTTACTTCACTTAGTATGATAATCTCTAGGTCCATCCATGTTGCTGCAAATGGCATTATTTCATTCTTTTTTAATAGCTGTGTAGTATTCCATTGTTTATATATATCACATCTTCTTTATCCATTCATCTGTCAATGGACATTTAGGTTGCTTCCATGTCTCAGCTATTGTGATTAGTGCTGCTGTGAACATTGGGGTACATGTATCTTTTCGAATTATAGCTTTTGTTTTTTGATATAGGGTGCAGTTTTAATCACTGTCATTCAGAACTCCCTAGTAGTACACTTCCCACATTCTTTCCCAGTGCTTCCCTTTGTTCAGTCACACTGGGTGTCCACACTGGCCACAATTTTATTATTTTATTGATCTTTATTATTTAGATACTAAAATCGTGTATTTGTGTGTATATACATACACATACTTACAATCTAAGCTTTTTAAGTTCTAGTTGAAGAGGACCTTTACACTAAAACACTATGTACCTCTTAAACAGTGCAGAATTATCAACCTACTGTAAGTTTTCTCCTTGACCTATGCTCTGCTGATTGCGGGTGAGAAAGTGGCTTATTCTCTAATCCTCATTATACTCTTAAAACCACTCTGTAGAACTTTACTGGCCAATGTGGCAGCCACTAGCCATCAGTGGCTATTCAGCACTCGAAAGGTGGCTAGTTCCCATTGCAGTGTGCTGTAAGGTTAAAATACACACCCCATGTTGAAGGCTTAATACAAGAAATTTCAGAATATCTCATTATTAACTTTTTATGTTGATTACATGTTGAAATTATAATAGTTTGATATGTTGGGTTAAATACAATATATTTTAAAATTAACTTCATCTGTTACTTTTATTTTCTTCAATGTAGCCACTAGAAAATTTAAAATCACATATGTGGCCTACATTTGTGGTTCATATTCAATTTCTACCTGCTTACTTTCTGAGGGTACTTGTCTGCAGTTGGGCATATCACCTGGCTGTGATGCCTTGGGGAGAGAATTAAAATGAGGGGGAGGAATATATTCAACAGCCATAGACCAATGTCTAGCTCATATAATATTTAACTCCATAGGAAGCCCTAGTTAAAAGGGAAGACTCAGTAGATGATGCTGTTCAGTAGATTGAGTTTCTTTGAAATGTGACTGTTACCTACTTTAGATTTTTATCTCCATTGCATACTTTTCCTCTTTTTAGGTTTTTCCCAGAACTGAAAATTTAAGATAGTGTGTATCATCCCTTTCAGAGCAGGGTATAATTTTTCAGGATCATTGGGGAAAGATTTTAATGAGAACCATCTTTAAAATAGCAGTATTCAGTATTTGAAAGAATTATAAACCTTAAAAAAAATTTTTTTAATGATATTACCTGGTATGCCTAAATATATATAACATTGCTGGAAAAGACAAATCTGTTTTATGTTTTTTTTTAATCAACAGATTTTTCAGAGTAGCTTCAAGATTACTTTCTTGTTTTATTTATTTTATAAAGAAAATTATATAATTGGAAACAGCAAAAGTTGCCGAAGCAACTGAAAATATTTTGGTATTATTTTTTCCCCTGGGGGGCTTGGCACAGGGGCTGTTGGAAGTGAGAAGGAGGAAGTAAAGAATTCTACTGTAGCAGAAGTTAACATTGTAAATCAACTAGACTTCAATAAAATAAATTTTTAAAAAAAGAATTCTAGGAACCTTCTTTTTATAGTTAAAAACCTGGACTGGAGTCAGATTGCCTGGGTTCAGAATCCAGCTTTACCTACTGGCCAAGTGACCATGGGCAAGTTATTCACCTCTTTTTGCCTCAGTTTAATTGTCTGTAAAATTGAGGTAATAATAGTACTTACCTAATAGAAATGGTATGAGAATTAAATGAGTTAATTCATATATGAATCAAATAGAACAATGCCTGACATTAGATGCACTCAATCACATTTCACTATAGTAATACATTACTGTCATTACTTTTGTTAGATATCTTACATATGAATGTAACATATTTTCTAAGCCCTTTGACATTTCATACCTTCATCCTTGTGACAATAGTGTGAGTCCATAAGGATGGGTATTTTTTAAATTTACTTTTTTAATTGAAGATAGTTGATTTACAGTGTTGTGTTAATTTCTGCCGTACAGCAAAGTGACTTAGTTATACACATATATACATTCTTTTTTATATTCTTTTCCATTATGGTTTATCCCAGGATATTGAATATAGTTCCCTGTGCTATACAATAGGACCTTGTTGTTTATCCAGAGGATGGGTATTTTTTATACCTGTTTTAATGATGAAGTCACCTGAGCCCAGAAGAGAGTCAATAACTTGCCCAAGGTCACTGAAGTATTTAGTGACAGAGCTGGGAATCTCATCCATGTCTGTGGATTACCAGTTTATCTTTCCCAGTAGCCCGATTAGCAAGGCTTTTAAACCCCAGGGAAAGTTACACTGTGGTTTATACACTGAGGCTCTGCAACTCCCTAGTTAAATTGTGGGTTTTCTCTTTGAATTATACCCCAGTAACAGCACACCAGTGATTGCTTGTGGATGGCTTTAGGGTGTGTTTATTTTATGTAAAATCCCAGCGAACTCTAAATTTAAACATTTCACAGCAGAGGGTTATCTTTGCATTAAAATGGTGGTGTCCTCAACACACAACACAATTAACTGTTTTTAAGACCCAACCTTATCCCTCTTTACTGTGTAACTTTGTAAAATTTTGTAAAATGAGAACCATATTACTGTGCTCCCAAAATAAGGATCTGGATCGATTGAGCTTATTTAATTGTTTTCAGATACACAATAACTTTAAGAAAATATAGGCTTTGGAGTCAGACAAAGATGGATTGAAACCTAGCTCTGCAAAATAGGGATATTGGAGTATATTTTGCAGGATGTTTGTAAAGATTTGAAGTAACTGTAATAAAGGGCCTGGCCCTTAGGAGGGGACAAGTGATGGTAGTTAGAGATGCTCTGGAATTTTTACCCGTGTACAAGTGGAGTTGTATCTTCTACACCAGAAACTGCATGTGAAGAAATCATTAGGGGTTGGAAAATCAAAATGAATATAACCTAGAGCTTTGCATATTAGAAAATATTGGGGAAAGTATACAACAAAATGTTATCAGTATTTATCTCTTGGTGATAGAAAATTAAGTGGGGTTTTAAAATTACATTTTCTAACACATTATAATATACATGTCTACTTTTGTAGCAATAAACGGTCATTTTTAAATTAAAAGAATCATTCATATATTTTTTAAAAAGCACAAAAAGTAACTGTACCATATTAACAGGTGGGTTCCCAAGATGGGTAATTTTCCCCTTCTTTCTACTTTTATAATCTTCTAAAATGAGTATGTTTGCATGAATGATGGAGAAAATAAAAGTGCGTTCTTAATATGCATGATCACCACCCTCAAATAGAATCTACAGTACATTAGAACTCACAGAAAATATGAATTCTCAGGAAATGTGTGAAGATATTCTAGGACCAACAGATGTAATAATAATAACCATAGGTACCATTTGTTTGAGCGTTTTCTATGTGAGGCTCAATTTGATTTCTCTACATGCATTATCTAATTTAATCCTCGTAACAACCCAATGAGATTGGTTTTACTTGAGATTTAAGATTATATAAATTACCCAAATTCAGGACTCAGAATTTAAACTTGTGGCTTTCAAAGAAAAAAAAAGTAACATGATCACAGTAACAGAGGAAATTTTCACATATACTCAGCTGGAGAAATAAAGCTTTCCACCAAATTTATGACCAAGTTTTTATTGGACCGAGTCTTCTCAGCAGCTAGCTGTCACACCAACTTTAAGCTACCATATACTGATTTTTTTTCTCAATTTTTTCTTAACTGGGCAACTTGGGGTTGGGGAAAAATGGGAATGGTGTTGCTTGAATATCTTTTACTTGACTTAGGCTTAAGGGAGAGCATAGCAGAACAAGAGTACAGATATCAATAAGGGGTGAGGTTTGTTAAGTGAAAGCATGTGGTGATATATGGAAACCTATTTTGTACCACTTCAAGCATGGAGGTTATGGGTATATCTGCTTCTATTGTAGTGGGTAATGAACTTGGCAACCGTCTTTCTTTTAGCCTTTGTTTCCCAGAGTGGTTAGGAAAAGAAGTTAGGTTTTGAAGGAAGTTTCGTATGAGTTTTCATGACCATTTCCTCATAACTGTTAAACCTTTCCTTTCTGTTAAGTATTCGCTTCTCATGAGTTGTCTGACATCCTGGGCTTTTTAATTGGTTGACTTTGCCCTGTCTCTCAAGTGCACTGACTCATACACAGTACCTTTTGGGAAGTTTGATATTTAATTTAAAAAGTATTTCTGTGAATTCTTTGCAGAGGGGGTGGGGTGCCCCAGTTTATTCATCTTTATGTAAAAGCAACTAGCATGAGTCGTACTGTTGACATTTGATATGTTTTTTGTTGAACCAATGGGGGGGTTCTTGTTTCAGTTCAAGGAGACTTTTCTAAGGGTTGGAGTTGCCTGACAGTAGCACAGACTGTTGTTAGGAGAGAGGTAGTGAATTCTGTGCAGGCATGGACTTGGGGGAGTTTGATCACCAGACAGTAGATAGGACTAAATGATTTCTAAGGCTTACTGTAAATTTGAGATTCTGTGATTCTTCTGTTTCTCTAACATGTGTTTAAAGAGGAGAGAAACAAAACATAAATTGGAACCACAGATTATCCTTTTTTTTTTTTTTCTTTTTTTTTTTTGCGGTACGTGGGCCTCTTACTGTTGTGGCCTCTCCCGTTGAGGAGCACAGGCTCCGGATGCGCAGGCTCAGAGGCCATGGCTCACGGGCCCAGCCGCTCCACAGCATGTGGGATCTTCCTGGACCAGGGCGCAAACCCGTGTCCCCTGCATCAGCAGGCGGACTCTCAACCACTGTGCCACCAGGGAAGGGAAGCCCTCCAGTAGAGCCTTTGATAGCAATGATGGTTAATGGGGTTTGTATCAGCACTGGGAGCAGAAGTGCTTTTCTCTGATTTCCCGAGTCAGCATGGATAGTTCTTGTCTTGAGAAACTGTTTCAATAAGATTGGACTTAAGATCATCTTCCAGATTTAGGCTGAGCCCCAGGAGATAATGATGACGAGGAGAAAATGTTCTAGCATTTTCAATTCCGAGAAAACTAGTGTGAGAGTTTTAGAATAGTCAAACTATTCACATCCAGGTTACAAATAAATTCACTTAAAAGCCAAGAAATAATATTACTCACTAAATATGCCACCTTAAATTATTTTGATTGGTATTCCACACATCATTTACATTGTAGCCTCATTCATGAGGTCCCAAAAGTTATAATTAATCTGAAATTTGTTTCTCTTCTATTTCTGACAGTTGGACAAGGTGTTAATTTTGTCAAATAAGCTGTCTCTGTCAGAAATCACAAAATGGTAGTGCAGAGGCAAAATCTGGCACAAGGATGGGTTTTCATTGACTTGGACAGGGTTTGGTTTTGTTTAATTAGTTGCTGATATTTAAAAATTTGGAGATTTTACCCCCAAATCAGATTTCTGGCTTCTCTCAAAAAAGATTAGGTTTGGAGCTTCCCTGGTGGCGCAGTGGTTGGAAGTCCGCCTGGCAATGCAGGGGACATGGGTTCCGGCCCTGGTCCGGGAGGATCCCACATGCTGCGGTGCAACTGGGCCCGTGAGCCACAACTACTGAGCCTGCGCGTCTGGAGCCTGTGCTCCGCAACAAGAGAGGCCATGACAGTGAGAGGCCCGCGTACCGTGATGAAGAGTGGCCCCCGCTCGCCGCAACTAGAGAAAGCACTCGCACAGAAACGAAGACTCAACACAGCCAAAAATAAATAAATAAATGAATAAATAAAATTTTAAAAAAAGATCAGTTTGGCATAACTGCATCAGGCTTTTCTACACAGCAAGCATTACCTGGAGCTTGGTGGCTAGATGAGAATGTGTTCCTGCTTAAGCAATCCTCACCCTTCCTTGTTTTTTTACACCCTGCCCGCTTCACTCATTTATGGGCCCAGTCTGGGCTCTGAGGGCATTTAGGTTTGTGACCCTTCCTCTATAAGTACTGCTCATGTGCAGGTCTTAAGACTCTAAGTAGCTATTACTTCAACCTCAGGAAGGGACTGCAGAATAAGGTAAAGTTTTTCACTGGATTTGGGCCGAGTGTTCTGCCTTTGGGATGATCCCGGCCTGCCAGCTCTGTAACCAGAGGGGAGAAGAAAAAAATGTATTCATCCTGAACTGCGCTGCTGGCATTCAGGAGAGCCCTAGTCTAGGAGATGGGGCCTGAAGTGCCTTGCAGACTGTTGCTTGCCTAAGCTCAGGGTGACCTGGCACCTGTGCCAGGGAAGGATCCAGTGAAGTGGCAGAAGGTTTTGTGCCATACATTCAGACAGCTCTCTGAATGCCGGCGGCGAAGAGAACATCATCTGTGCCCGTGTGTAGTGTGGGTTCCCGCCAGAAACTTCTCAACTTCAAAGGAAAAAAAAAAAGAAAATTGTACTGTCGGTAGATGTGGAAAAGCTTTTGGCCTTACTGAATTGGGCTCATTTTTACAGAGAAGGAAGATGGTGCAAAGAATTCTGAGGGATTCTACCTGTTTTTCGTGGCCTTTCCATTCTACCCCTGAGGTGCCATCATTAAAATGCTCGAGGAACTGCTAAACCTAACCATGGCAATAGAATGAATACAAAGAATTTCTATAGTTTGGTCTGAGAGCTGTGTTAGAATTAGGGTAGTGTGAAAAAAGAGCATGGATGAGCCTTATGGCAAATTCCACTAAAGCTGGAGTTACCCGTCATGGCCAATTTTGATTTCACTTCGGTTTCTAAAGGCTTAAAGGGATAGTCGTGGCAGGGGAAATCTTACAAATCTGAACAACCTACACTTTGGTTCTAATAAGGAAAAAACTGTGCTTTATGTTTGACATCGAAATTTTGTTCTTATGCTGGCCCAAGACTGAAGTCTGATATCTGGCATTATTAAAAGCAAAATGTGCTCTTCCTAAGACCTTCGGAATTTACTTTACACTTATTTCATTTTCTTCACCCGCCCGCTTTCCTCCCTCACCTACCCCTCCTGGCTCCTCTCTTATCTCTCTTCTTTTTTTTTTTAACATCTTTATTGGAGTATAATTGTTTTACCATGGTATGTTAGTTTCTGATTTACAACAAAGTGAATCAGCTATACATATACATATATCCCCCTCCCTCTTGCGTCTCCCTCCCACCCTCCCTATCCCACCCCTCTAGGTGGTCACAAAGCTCCGAGCTGATCTCCCTGTGCTATGCGGCTGCTTCCCACTAGCTATCTATTTTACGTTTGGTAGTGTATATATGTCCATGCCACTCTCTCACTTTCTCACAGCTTACTCTTCCCCCTCCCCATGTCCTCAAGTCCATGCTCTAGTAGGTCTGTATCTCCATTCCCTTCTTACCCCTAGGTTCTTCATGACCTTATTTTTTTTTCTTAGATTCCATATCCTTGATTCTCTTCTCCTTTGTTTTCTCAGGAAGCTATGTTTCCCTTTATCTTTCTCCTCCTCCCACCTGCCTTTCCCTCCAACCCATCGGCCCATTGTCTCCCATATTCTTCTTGTAGTACCTCTTACCCAAGCCTTGGGGAAACTTAACAGTGGAGGGGACAGTGTGTGAGTGGAGATCTGGGAAGGAAGTTTCAATCAAAAGCAACATTTAGATGGTAGATGGCATAGTAGGGGCAGAAGTCCAGAGAAAGTAGCTGGTACTGGGGATTTGGAGGGAGGAGGATTGTATTTCTCAGCAATGCACTAAGAGCTGTTCGTGCATCTGATCATATTTGAAAAATGAATCTCTTCCAGATAAGAGCAGCTGTGTAAGAGTGAGCGTGGCAGAGGCAATAAAGCTAATATTGTGTTTGAGATCCTATAAAGAGCTTTTAAAAAGGTATAAGATGAGAAAATGCTAGCATTTTTACGTTAGTTTCTAAACTGCTGCTTTGTTATACAGATTAAATGATACCTTTTCAAAGTAAATTGCAAGATGAATGGACCACAAAGTATATAAGAAAGGTAGAAGATAGGTGTTTTAAATAATTTGCCATTTTAAGCTACTTCAACTCAAAATTAGATATAAATCTAATTATAGTGAAATAAAAGGCAATTCTGATCACATTATGGTACTTATAAATCCTTCCGATCCATATCCTCAGTATTCTATTAAATATAGCTGACACTGCCTTCTCTTATCTAAATTGGCATTAAACACTTTAAAAAAATCTCTTGTCAAAAATTTGGCAGAAAAGGTCATTTTCTGATAATTTAACCAATTAGAACATATTTCTATAGCTATCCTTTCTAAATGTGAATAGTATGCATTTTTTAAAATAAATTGAAGTATAGTTAACATACAATATTATATTAGTTTTAGGTGTACAACATAGTGATTCGATATTTTTATACATTTCCAAAAAATCACCACGATAAGTCTAGTACCCATCTGTCACCATATAAAGTTATTACAATATCATTGACTATATTCCCTATGCTGTACATTACATCCTCAGGTGGGAGGGGGGATACAAATTTGTTTTTAACTTGTTAAATAAATAGATTGAAGCATTCCCTATAATGAGAGCTGAGTAAAGATAACACCCCTTATCATTAAGAATATTTACTTTTAAGTCCCCTAATAATTCATCCAGCCCCTGTCTACCTTATGACCCTGCAATATGTAACAAACTGCCATTCTTGTAAATGCCCTGAACTCTCCAGATACTCATACCCTGGGGCCTTTGCACAGGCTACTCCTTTTGCCTGTAATATCCTTCCCACACCCACCCCCAATCTGACACTTCTGCTTGGGGATTTGGAGGGAGGAGGGTAGTATTTCTCAACAATGCACTAAGAGCTATTCAGAGCCTTAGTGTCACCTCAGAGCCTTCCCTGATTTACCCTGGGCAGAATTCCTTCCTCTGTGTCCTCACAGCACTTTCCTCATGCTTCCATTATAGGATTTACAACATTGCTGTTGTAGATGATGACAGTTATAAAAATAAGTTACTCATTTCCATGTCTGTAGACCAGGGGCTACCTTGGGAGGCCCTGGGGGCAAAAAGCAATGGATTTATCTTTTCTTCTCCAGGGCCCAGCACCTGACAGTTACTCAGTAAATGTGTGTCAGATGAAAAGGGGAAGCATTTTTGTACTCACTCCTTGGCTTGTTGAGCAGACAATGAGAGAACATCATTGAATTCGATTTCTGCAGGTTAAGTGGGTAAAGGTTGAGCATGCAGGACCAGAAATAACTTTTACTATAGAATTTGGCTTTCATCTGAGGATAAAATAGAAGAATGTTACTTTAATACATAGGTTGCATATCAAATTGGACATTTTCTGTGGTACTTTGAAGAGATGAAATGAAGAAGAGAATTATTATTTCTGACATTTTCACAAGCTGGTTGATGTTCAGTATTTGCTTAGACCTAAAAAAATCATTTAAAATATACATATATGTAATATATGTGTGTGTGTATTTACATATATAGATGTATAGAGCTATATATGATTTTTAAAATTGCCATGTCTTTAAGGATTTTGTAGCCTAGGATTGAAAGGTATTTATTCTATGATCCAGAATTGTGATGTTCAGCTGTGAAATGAATGTTAAGAAAGCACAGGTAACTAGGCTACTTTCCAGTTTCCTTGTATCAGCTCCTGAGTTAGAGTTCAGGTAGTTCACTTGGAGCCAGAGGTTACTGGAGCTCTCATTTGTTGAACTGTAGTTAAATAAAAATAAGATATAAAGTTGCCAATAGCAATCCAATCAAAGTCTCTAATAGAAATCTAAGGAAAATTAAGTGAAATGATTAGTGCTTCCTTTGTTATTTTCCTAGATGAAGGTTTTCACTTATGTTAGAAATGGACATATAAAAGATACCTTTAACTGAGAGATGTTTAAAACATGATTTTCACTGAATTTAACTGGAGTTCTATTCAACTGTTGACTGAGTAGAACATTGTTTATGTGGGAAAACTTGTAGGGCTGGATGCCCGCAGGACCACATGGAGCAAAGAATGAAGAGGTGTAGTGATGGGGTGGTGGGTTGCAGGGAGATGAGGCAGGAAACACATTTTATGAATTAGCAAAATTTGAGTCCTATGTCCAGATGTGGATAACGAAGCATTTTAGTAGCTAATTATCTTTACTGAAGCAAGCATTCATCAGAGATAGTTATTGAGTATCTATTATGTGTTATATGTAAATTTAGAGATGTGATATTTGTATTCAGGGGATTCATTCATAAGCTATATAGTTCAAAGCTCTACAGTCATTGTAACATAATAGCAGTAGTACAGTTATGATTTAAAACCAAAGCAATTGACCAAAATACATGGTTTCCCATAAAGCTGTGACATTCAGGAAGTACTAGGGAATTAGCATTAGCCACTTAGCTAGTTTTGTAAAATCTTAGTTTTTTTTTTTTTTTGTCTTTTGGCTTTCTTTAAGTAAGAGATAGAAATGCAATTTTTATTGCTTTTCTAAATGATGCTAGACATTTGACACTTAAACTTTTATTTGATACATTAATAGTTATATACAGCATCTATATACATTCTAATAACTTATCTCTAAGGCTAGGCCCAGATCACTTAGGCTTGCTTTGTGTAATTGCACACTATGTGTATTGTTGAGGGGTATAATTTTGCATCATGAACTTTGGAGTCAGACAAACCTGAATGGGAATCTAAGCTCTAGTACTTATTCATTGTATAATTTTGGACCAAACACTTAACCTCCTGCTTCAATTTCCTCATGTATGTAATGGAGGCATTACATAATAGGTTTGCTGTAAGAATGAAATGAGCTAAATTACATCAAGTACTTATCATAGCATCTGGAACATAGTAGGAACTCAGTAAATATTCTCCTGTTCGACATAAGTGGTAAATTGCTTGTGGGGTTAAACTGTGTTCTAGTAGATGCTTTAAAATTATAATTTGAAAAAAGCCTCAATTTGCAGTTAATTCAATACAGAAGATTTAAACTAGTTTAAAAGTTTTTCATTCTTAAAACTTATTTAGAGAAAAACATGTGTAACATGTTTACACCATGAGACTCCATGTTGAATTATTTCAGGAAAGAATGTCAACGTTTAAAGAATGCCTTGAACCTTTGTCGGTGACACAGCCCTTCCAAAATGTAAATCTTTGGACTCGCTATAGATCAGTGATTTCCACACACTGTCTTTTTCTGGTAGTAAAAATCAGTCTACTAATGTGGTCTTAAGTGTTCTTGCTTAATTATAGGGAAGGTAATGAAGTCCTCCTGCCTCATGTGCATTCTAAATAAAAGCACTAAAGCTAATCATTCAGATCTGTACTTCCTTAACCTGGCCTTTCCTACAATGTAGATAAACTGCAATAATTGATCAACTTAATTTATTGCCTTTTATCCTGGCTAGCTTTCATCTGGAAAAAAAAAGTACAAATTAGTTTTCCATACTTTTCCTGAAAATATTATGGACCAAAATATAATATTTGGCTTTCAAATGCTATGAAAACTGATGCTTTTGTAGTAAGCTTTATTCTAAAATAATACTGAGGTAAATGTCACTTCAAATGAAGATATTATTATGAGAACTTAGAAAAACAGACACAGCCTCTCTTTAAGTGCAGGAAATGTTGTGAAATTGACTTTACTTTCATATCCATACAGTGAGGATTAACTGTGCTGAGAGGACACTTTCTTATTTTATTACAAAAGGTTTTATCATTAACTCTACTCCCTCACAAGTGTGCTAATTATCTCGAGTTCTAGAATGCAGCCATGGTTCCAGCTTAGAATGGAAGCAAACCGATTTCATGTATGTCTATGGTATTTAGTTTGCCTAAGTCGTTGGTGATTTCATAAGTCAGAAGTAGAAAAAGACTTCAGCGAGTTATATTTTCCATGAGGCAGTGACCTGGTCCAGCCACCCTAAACTTCCTTCCCTAGAACCTTACTCTTCTGGGCCAGGGTATCAAGAATTATCATTTTCAGTTATTTAAAGAACTACTTTTCCATTCCCCAGATTTGCATAGCCTTCCAAATTTTACATATCCTTTAAATGCAGTGCAGGGCCAACTACCTCTGAAGCTATCAATGATGAAGACCCCAGCTCTGGCCTATGGTCTTTTCTTTTTTGAAAGTCCTTTAGTCTGTGTAGTTGACACCATCAAATCTAGAACTCGTATTTTCCTTTTTTCAATCCACACTATATGATAATTGGCCAATACAGTGTTTGACATGATGAGGAAGCCTTTGTATATCTCATCTCATTGAAGCCTTCTGTTGCCTTTGGGAGGCGAATATGGCAGTTATGATTAGCGATCATTTTACAGTTGAGGAAACATGAGTTCCACAGAGATGGTTTCTCTTCCAAGGTCCTACTTCTAACTGGAACCGACGTCCTGATACTCTGTATTCTACCTGGTATTTGCCTTGTGCATAAATCTTATCTTCTGATCTCAAGTCCGCTATCTCTTCAAAGACCTTTTCTGATGGTAACCCCACATTCCAGATTCCACTTATGAGAAACTTAGTTGCTAATTCACTAATGTACTAGAGGAGAATTGTCCTATAGATGAGACACATTTCCAATTTTAAATTTTCTTTAGCAGTCACATTTTTTAAAAAAAGGAGACGAGGGGCTTCCCTGGTGGCGCAGTGGTTGAGAGTCTGCCTGCCGATGCAGGGGACACGGGTTCGTGCCCCGGTCCGGGAGGATCCCACATGCCGCAGAGTGGCTGGGCCCGTGAGCCATGGCCATTGAGCCTGCGCGTCCGGAGCCTGCGGTTCGCAACGGGAGAGGCCACAACAGTGAGAGGCCCACGTACTGCAAAAAAAAAAAAAAGAGAGACGAACAGGTGATATTAATTTTAACATCTTTTTATAACCAAAGTATCTAAAGTTTTTAATTCTAACATTAACTAATATAAAAAATATTAATGAGACACTTTTATGTTCTTTTTTTTTCCCACAGTAAGATTTTGAAGTCCTCTGTGTATTTTACACTTAGAGCACATCTCAATTTGGAGCAGCCACATTTCAAGTGCTCAGTGTGACAGATGGCTACATATTGGGCAGCACAGCTTTTTTCCTACAATGTGGTTGACAATCAGCTTCTCCTCTGATAACAGATAACATGGACATACTCATTAGTTCCACACCAGATGACAGAAATGAGTGATTCATAACTAATTAAAATAATAGGCTTAGGCAGAGAAAAACATGGATACCATTCATTCTTGTGAGGGTTTTTGTCTGTGGTGTTGGTTTGTTTTGCCCAATAATTCAAAATTCAAATGAGGACCCCTGTAGCTCACAAAGGAAACAATTTAATAAGGTACAGGATACATAGCCTTTCATTTCATTTATTTATTCATTTATTTGTGCTGTTTTCTAGAATGCAAATCTTATCATGTATCTTTCTTGTTCAAAATTGTTCAATTCCTCCCAACTGGTGTTTCCTGCAGTTGCCCAGTGGTAAGATTCACCTGGGTACTTAGTTAAAATCCTCTGTTCCCGGTCCTGTCAGACCAACAGAATCAAAATATCCATCTGAGGGACCTGGACACAGGTATTTTTAGTAATCACCCCTGGTGGCTCTTACCATCAAGCCAGTTGGGGAAACTGGCCTAAAAAATAAAATTGTACTCCTTAGTCTACCTTGTGGGATCCTTTGTGACCTAGCCCATGACTAGACCCATTACCCAGCCAGAGTTAGGTTTTAGCACAGAGAAGTACTTGGCAAGGTACTCTTCCTGTTCTCTCCTCTTGCCTGTGCTTGTGTTCTTTCAGCCTGGGATGCCCTTCCCCTTTGTGTCTGCCAACACACTGCTGAGTCACCCTCAGGATCACCCCCTCAGCCTTTGCCTCGTTTCCCAACACACCTCCTCCCATTGCTCCCTGACATTGGTAAATCAAGGCCCTGAAGGTCACTAGCTCTCACTGTCTGTTTGTCTTGGCTGTCTTCTCACTGAGGGATGGGGCTTGTGATTTCCAGTCTGTTATTTAGAGCCACTAGAAGGGAGTCTGGCACAAGGAAATAGTCAATAAATATTTTTCTAGTGAAAACCTGCTGATACTAGTAATAATAACATCTCCATCTGTTTCATAGTGGTTTGCAGATTGCAGCATGCTTTTCACTTACCTCAATTAATTCTCTCACCACAACCTCTGAGATGGAGCTCTTATTTTTCGAGATGTTAAGCAACTTGCCCCATGTCATGTGACTTGTAATAGGTGACACCGTAACTCCAACATGGGTCCATAAGGTGCAGAGTGTAAAAGAAGCATAACTCTTGGGTTCGGATTTCTAGTGAAATGAAGAAACGGCCTTTGCTTATTCAGTCTATTCACACACAAAAGTAATTAATAAAGTTCATTCACGTTTATGGATTTTTTTTTGCTCCAAATTTCTAGCCTTTTTAGACTTTTTAGCATATTTGTTTTTAAAAATTAATTTATTTATTGGCTGCATTGGGTCTTCTTTGCTGCGTGCGGGCTTTCTCTAGTTGCGGTGAGCGGGGGACTACTTTTTGTTGTGGTGCGCGGCTTCTCGTTGTGGTGGCTTCTCTTGTTGCAGAGCACGGGCTCTAGGTGCAACGGCTTCGGTAGTTGTGGCTCATGGGCTCTAGAGCACAGGCTCACCAGTTGTGGCACATGGGCTTAGTTGTTCTGCAGCATGTGGGATCTTCCCGGACCAGGGCTTGAACCCGTGTCCCCTGCATTGGCAGGCGGATTCTTAACCACGGTGCCACCAGGGAAGTCTCAGCATGTTTCACAAAAGTTTGCACCTAGTGTTTAGCTAATCAATAGCTGCAAGATTATATAAATATTCACATCAGCAACGACTATGTGAACGATTGATGGAACCAGTTAGTCTAATTGGGTTCTTCTCTTTAAAGATATTCCAGTGGTTCTTACCTGTTATTTGGGAGAATTCCTTATAGCCCACAGGTAAAGGTACTGATAAATCCACACACAATGTAGACTTTTTTGACATCATAAGGAAAATCTGACGAAACAAGACTATGAAATAATCGAGATGATCTGTGATGCTTTAGAAGTGTTACTGTGTTTTTATTTTTTGCTGGATGATCATGAGTATCACACCCAGTCTATCAATTTTATGTCCTAGTCCTAATCATTCAGTAACATATTAGAGAAACAGCCCAGCCTGGCCTCAGTCTTTCCGAGAAACATGCATCACACTCTGTGGTCTCACACAAATTTATTTTAAGGGTTAGGACTTCCCTTTATCAGAGCAATAGCAAGAAATGCCTCCGTTTCTTCCTTTCCTAGGCAATTCCATTTTATTTGGTAAGTATTAGTCAATATTTCTGTAGCGTAGAGGGACTATTTCAATTTTTTAAACAAATTAATTGAGTAGTTTGAAAGCATAGTCTTTTTTTTTTTTTTTTTTTTTTTTTTTTTGCGGTATGCGGGCCTCTCACTGTTGTGGCCTCTCCCGTTGCGGAGCACAGGCTCCGGACGCGCAGGCTCAGCGGCCATGGCTCACGGGCCCAGCCGCTCCGCGGCATGTGGGATCTTCCCGGACCGGGGCACGAACCCGTGTCCCCTGCATCGGCAAGCGGACTCTCAACCACTGCGCCACCAGGGAAGCCCGAAAGCATAGTCTTTTTGTGTGTTATTCTTGTTGGATTATTGATGTTGATTCATCCTGTGGTGATGCTCTGGTAGAACAGAAATTAAATAAGTCATAAAAAAACCAGTAAATTTTAGCTCCTTTAAAATGGCCATTATTAGTATTTAGTAGGTCCTGCCCTAGATTTAAATAATAGCTGCTTGTGGGCTTCCCTGGTGGCGCAGTGGTTGAGAGTCCGCCTGCTGATGCAGGAGACACAGGTTCGTGCCCCGGTTCGGGAAGATCCCACACGCCGCGAAGCGGCTGGGTCCGTGAGCCATGGCCACTGAGCCTGCGCGTCCCAAGCCAGTGAGAGGCCCGCGTACCGCAAAAAAAAAAAGAAAAGAAAGGCAGGCAGAAGCGTTCAATTAATTGACGGACGGACCTGGGTTAGTGGTCCTGTGGGTGCCACTTACCAGCTGAAGTCTCTAGATGAAGTATGTCATCTCATTAAACCTCAGTTTCTTCTTTGCATCTTCTTTGCAAATTGAGGATAATACTAGTATCCACTTCATTAGGGTGTAGAACAGCAAGCATTCCATTGTTATTAGCTGTTAAGTTGAGCAAATTTCCTGACTCCTCATTCAGAACTGGATGGCCCTGCTGTTAATGAGCCTGATTACACATGGTCAAGTATCTGCATACGTACTGTCAGCTCAGTCTTTATTTAAGAAAAAGCATGGGAAGAAATTGAGCTGTTATTTGGACATCAATTTCTTAAACTCCACTGAATTAGATTCAGCCCTCACTTTTAGGGAATATGCACCCGACACTGGGAAGGATGAAATAAAGAAGTTTTCCAGTATGAATATTCTTGTCTTTGGATGTTAGCCCTGAGTCTCAGAACAAAAACAAGTCAGTAGTTAATAGTTACTGTATCTTATTTTCCAAAACACACATGGTTCATTGTTACAGTCATTTGCAGATAGTTTTGCATGACACACTTTTGCCTTTGTGTTTGTACTAAATCACTAAATGACTAACCTTCCTGTTCCTAATGTATTAAAATTGTCAAAGGATTCTTTTCAGTTAAATGTGTCGATAAGGCTTAGTTTGAGCAATGGGGAAAAAGTGAAAGCCAAGTGAAGAGCTCTTGATCTTGTGATCAGAATAATAAAGTGGAATCCAAGGATTGCCCCATAATGAATGGATTATTTGGATATAAAAGGAAATTATTTTTAGGTGTGGCATTCCTATAAACCCTGAAGCTATGTGTTTTACAAACTAGAAATTTATGCACTAAATAAAAATTACCAGATGTCAGTGTTTGTATGTGCCAACTGGCAAAGAAATTGAGAAGGTTCAGAAGTCTGGAAGAAATGATGCTCATTTCTTTGCCATTCAAACTCAGAAAGGATAGTTGAGGTAAAATGCTATTTAAAAAACTACAATGTCCTCAGCTACCCAAAGATGTCACGTGTTACAAATTGTTATCTAAAAGGCTTTCATTTTTTTCCCCTCATGACTCCACGTATGTTTGTGGCATTGCACACGTAATCCATGTTTCTATTCTATTTATTACATTCTTTCCGGAGGCTTATCTCATTCTTTTACAGGGTCAGCAGATATCTTATTTAAAGACTCTGCCTGAACACAGCAGCCTCGTAAAGCTCCAATATAGAGCTAAATGTATAATAAGATGCATTATTTTTATCTTGCACATACCAGCACACCTCAGTAATTTTCGTGAAATCATCAAATGGATTCTGTTTTCTCCTTAGAAATTCGAGCTCAACTGGTAGAACAACAGAAATGCCTGGAGCAGCAAACAGAGATGCGAGTTCAGCTTCTGCAGGACCTGCAAGATTTCTTCCGGAAAAAAGCCGAAATTGAGACGGAATATTCTCGGAACCTAGAAAAGTTAGCAGAAAGGTTCATGGCAAAAACAAGAAGCACTAAGGATCATCAACAGTACAAGTAAGGGGAACTTGACTCAAATTCACCTTTCCAAGGGGATATCCTATCTTTTTACCACCCTTATTGGTTTTAGAATTTTCCATTTTTGTCTGAAAAGTTGTTGATTGATGTATCCCCATAGATAAAAGCAACCCTCTGCATTTATAATTTATGAGCATAAATGTATTACATTTTAAACTAATAGTATTCTCTTGACATGTTTCTCTTTCCAATAAATACACTAGGAGTTGTTGTTTAACACAGGTAGGTATTTGGATGGGCAAATTTTAAATAGCTGATTCTTCAAGCAAAGACCTCAAGATTTATGTATAGTGATCTTACATGAAAATAAGCAGTGAGAGTTGCTTAAATTTATATCCCACCCCCCAATCATGCTTGTGGTCATTGCAGTTGAGACTGACTTAAAACAAGGGCGTTTGATAAAATGCATACAATCTAGCTTAATTAAACCTTATATTAATCGCACAGTTGACCCTTGAAGAACACGGGGGTTAGGGGCACCAATCCCCTGGCACAGTCGAAAGTCCACATACTGCTATCTCTGCTTCAAAAATAAAGGAATTGATAAATGAGTCACCTGAAGGCAGGAAGCTGAAACAGTTATGGACAGATCAGGACTCAAACCCAGTTCTACATATTGTGATCTCTAACTGAACAGAAACTTTCCCCCGCATCTAGTTAATTTAAGGATGTAATGAAAATAGAGGTACTATGTTTTTTTATATAAATTTATTTTTCATTTTTATTTTTGGCTGCACTGGGTCTTTGTTGCTGTGTGCGGGCTTTCTCTAGTTGCGGCGAGCGGGGACTACTCTTTGTTGCAGTGCATGGGCTTCTCATTGCGGTGGCTTCTCTTGTTGCGGAACACGGGCCCTAGCCACACGAGCTTCAGTAGTTGTGGCTCGCGGACTGTAGAACGCAAGCTCAGTAGTTGCGGCGCACGGGCTTAGTTGCTCCGTGGCATGTGTGATCTTCCCGGACCAGGGCTCGAATCCGTGTCCCCTTCATTGGCAGGCAGACTCTTAAGCACTTTGCCACCAGGGAAGTCCCACAGGGACTATATTTATTGAAAAACATCTGTGTAAGTAGACCTGAACAGTTCAAACCTATGTTCACTGTCAACTGTACTTCATTTGTTTTAAAAAAAAAATATGTGCAGGTTTTTCTGATGAGATTTACTTTAGAATTTAAATCTGAGACACAAATAGGCAGACAACTCCAATAGAGTATACAAGGGCTCTGACAGGGGTAAATGCAGGATGCTAGGGACAGACCTGACAGAAATCCATTCTGCAGTGTGGGTGGGGACAGCAGGGTCCAGGAAAGGTCCTGGAAGAAGTGATATGTTAATGAAGACCCGAAGGACTAGTTGGGCAGTAAAGGGACCAGAGCAGGAGGTTCAGGCAAGGGGAACATCACTCATAAGAGACCAGATGGGTAGGGGTGTAGGTTAGCTTTGCAGAGCAGAAAGTAGGCCGGTGTGAGTGAGTAACAAGGTGGTGAGCTGTGTGGCACCCAGTGTACATTGTGCCAGATCATGGAGGCCTGTGGATCATGCCAGGAAGTTTGGACTTTATCCTAAGGGCCAGAGAAACCTTCGTAGAGTTTTAAGTAGAAAGAAGACCAGCTCACACCTGCATTTTGAGAAAATGACAAAGATCGTAGATAGGATTGGGGGCTGGAGGAGGACACAGTCAAGGGAGGGAGACCAGGTGGAGGACCCTCACCATAATGGCATGAACTAGCAACACTGCAGGTAGAAAGAAATAGACTTGTTTAGGAGATACTAAAAAGACCTCCCAGTCTTTCATTTCTGGAAATACAATGAACTAGATAATCTGAAAAATACTTGTGCTGTAAAACTCCCGGAAATTCTGACTAAAATATAATAGACATCACTTTAAATGTATAACTGAACTCAGGAAAGTGAGGGAAATTTACAAGGGCCAAAAAAAAGGAAAAGGGAATTGGAAACTTGAGTGGTGATTATATCACCCTGTAGTCCTACGTGGGGACAGAAGATGAGGCTTATGCAAGGTAGGGAGCTGGAAGGGAGGACTTGCTCATCGCCAATCCTATTGCATTGCATCACAGCCTAAAGTCAGGAGTAACAGAACTACTATCTATCTCAGTGAAATGGTAGAGCAGAAAGCCACTCGCCCACCCACATGGGGGACAACAAGGAGGCCCATCTGCTCAGCCTGGGCTCCAAATGGAAGGGGGTTGCAGAGAAGCACATCTTAGCCTTCACCATTGGCTTTGCAGTTTCATTTTACACCCTTCTGTGGCCTTGGATCCGACATAAAAAGTAGGGTACGGACTTCCCTGATGGTGCAGTGGTTAAGAATCCGCCTGCCAATGCAGGGGACACGGGTTTGAGCCCTGGTTCGGGAAGATCCCACATGCCGTGGAGCAGCTAAGCCCCTGCGCCAGAACTACTGAGCCCGTGCTCCTAGAGCCCGTGATCCACAACAAAAGAAGCCACTGCAATGAGAAGCCCGTGCGCCGCAACGAAGAGTGGCCCCTGCTCGCCACATCTAGAGAAAGCCCAAGCGCAGCAATGAAGACCCAATGCAGCCAAAAATAAAATTTTTTTAAAAAGAGGGCTTCCCTGGTGGCTCAGTGGTTGAGAATCTGCCTGCCAATGCAGGGGACACAGGTTCGTGCCCCGATCCAGAAGATCCCACATGCCACGGAGCAGCTGGGGCCGTGAGCCATGGCCACTGAGCTTGTGCGTCCAGAGCCTGTGCTCCACAATGGGAGAGGCCACAACAGTGAGAGGCCCGCGTACCACATAAAAAAAAAAAGGGGGGGGTAGGTTTTTTGAGAAACCTCCATACCGTTTTCCACAGTGGCTACACCAATTTACATTCCCACCAACAGTGTAGGAGGGTTCCCTTTCCTCCACATCCTCGCCAACATTTGTTATTTGTGTTCTTTTTGATGATGGCCATTCTGACACTACAATGAGGTGGTATCTCATCGTAGTTTTTTATTTATTTATTTATTTTTGGCTGTGTTGGGTCTTCATTTCTGTGCAAGGGCTTTCTCTAGTTGCGGCGAGTGGGGGCCGCTCTTCATCGCGGTGCACAGGCCTCTCACTGTCTCTTGTTGTGGAGCACAGGCTCCAGACATGCAGGCTCGGTAGTTGTGGCTCACGGACCCAGTTGCTCCGCGGCATGTGGGATCTTCCCAGACCAGGGCTCGAACCCATGTCCTCTGCATTGGCAGGCAGATTCTCAACAACTGTGCCACCAGGGAAGCCCTCATTGTAGTTTTGATTTGCATTTCCTTGATGATTAGCAATGCTGAGCATATTTTCATGTGCCTGTTGGCCATCTGCATTTCCTTTTTGGCAATTCCACTCCTGGGTATATATCAAAAAAAAAACCCCACTAATTCAAAAAGATACATGCACCCCAATATTCATAGCAGCATTATTTACAGTTGCCAAGGTATGGAAACAACCTACGTGTCCATGAACAGAGGAATGGATAAAGAAGCTGTCTTAAATATGCACAATGGAATACTGCTCAGCCATAAAAAAGAATGAAATATTGCCATTTGCAGCAACATGGATGGACTTGGAGGTTATTATGCTAAGTGAAATCAGTCAAAGACAAATACTGTTTGATATCACTTATATGTGGAATCTAAAAAAATACAACAAACTAGTGAATATAATAAGCAAACTCACAGATACAGAGAAAAAACTAGCGGTTACCAGTGCAGAGAGGGAAGTGGGGAGGGGCAACCTGGGGGTAGGGGATTAAGAGGTACCAAACCATTATGTATAAAATAAGCTACAAGGATATATTGTACAACACGGGGAATATAGCCAGTATTTTATAATAACTATAAATGGAGTACAACCTTTAAAAATTGTGAATCACTATATTGTACACCTGTAACTTATATGATATTGTACATAAACTCTATGTCAATAAAACAATTTTTTCTAACCCTTCTCATCATAAAAAAAAGGTAGGAACTTTTGCAGAAAAAAAGGAAGTAGGAGGTCCTTTTTTTTTTTTTTTTTTTTTTTTTGCGGTACGCGGGCCTCTCACTGTTGTGGCCTCTCCCATTGCGGAGCACAGGCTCCGGACGCGCAGGCTCAGCGGTCATGGCTCACGGGCCCAGCTGCTCCGTGGCATGTGGGATCTTCCCGGACCAGGGCACGAACCCGTGTCCCCTGCATCGGCAGGCGGATTCTCAGCCACTGCGCCACCAGGGAAGCCCGGGAATACTTTTTTAACTTTTATTTTTGGCTGACTTTAACCTCTAGTGTTGGTCAGCATAGAAATAAATTTTGGTGATGGTTCCCAGGGTGAGCAAATATCAAATGTGCTTGACAGAGACTGGAGCCAGTACTAGATCCTCATTTATAGAAACTGTCCCTTTTTAAAAGTGATTGCAAATAAGAAGACAGCCCATTTATTTGTACATTCAGTAAATATTTTTGAATGTCTCCTTCTGTGTTCTGTACTTGGTAATCTCTTGTGAACTGAAAACATGGGTGGGCCCATGCACCTTAGTCTGATCCCTGAGTGGATCAGCTGCCACCTTTTGTTCCTCCTGGTTTTTTCATTAGTTTTCTTCAAAAGGTAGGCAGCTCAGAATTTTCCTTCACTTGAGTAAGTTTATTATTGACTACAGAACTGAAGATAAGGTAATAAGTCTACAGAAAGGACAAACCAGGGTTAGGGGGGAATAAATCAAAGACACCCCTTTAGGAAAGAGTCAAACAGACCTGGTTTGAATACTGGCTCTACTGTGTGACTTTGGTCAAGTTGCTTAACCTTTCTGAGCCTTGGTTTCCTAACTTGTAAAATGAGATTTTATGACCAGTAACTGAGAAACATAGCAAATCGTTGATGTGATTAATAGCTGACATGGGGTATGCACTCAGTATTCCTTCTCTTCACAAGACAAATGTGTTAAACCTTTAGCACCTTTACTTTACCGATCATTTAAGCTGGGCTATGGAGTCTAGCTCTTACTCAGTTTTGGGATGCTTGTTGTATAGGATAATCCTTGGCCTAAAGTTGCCACAGCATGGTAGAAAGACCAAGACTTGGATCAGCCTCCCTGGACTCAGAGACTTTCTCTGACCAGCTTTAGTCTTGAGCAAATCATTGTGCCTTGCTAAAGCTTAAGTGCTCTTATTGATAGAGGGGATACAAAGCATCTCTGCCTTAAGTTGTAGTGGTAAGGATTAGGTAGAGTTAATGTGCGTAAAGTCTTTAGACCAGCCGCTACATGAAAATCGCTAACTTTACACAGCACTTACTATTAATCTAAGGCATTCTAGTAAGCACTAAAAATATATATATTAACTCAAATAATCCTCATAATCTTATGAGATTGGTACTATTGCTTTACCCATTTTACAAATGAAGTAATGGAGGCACAGAGAGGTTTAAATACGTTGGCCAAGATCTCCTAGGTAATTGTTCTGGGATTTGAAGTGAGACAGTATAGATCCATATTCCATGCTCTTGACTTGTGTGCTCAGTAGGTGCTCAGTAAATGATAGCTTAGCCGCCTCTGTTGTTATTGTTGTTATCGATACTGTTATCACTTACTATTAAGGCAATAAAAAGTGTTTATTCAATGAATGAAATAACATTTATTTAATGCTGACCATGGGCAGGGCCCTGTGGATACAAAAAAGTATGAAATGTTCTCAAAGAACCTTTGTGGGTTACTTCATCATAAAGGATATACAGAAAAGTTAATATGAGATAACACTTACCTCTTGGGCTGGGCGGCTAGAGAATGTCAGTGGAAAGGCTTCAGTATTCTGCCATAGAACCATTGGGTTTGAGAGAAAAGGAGAGTTCTTTAGGTTGGGGGTGTAATTCTTAATGTGCCAGCTGGGAGAGTGGGAGGCTTCTCTTCTGGGTATAAGTGCTGGGACCCTAGATCAGGGGTTTCTTCCCTTACACCCATCTGTACTTCTGTGGTCTACTTCCCCTTTCTTTTGGAGAGGGTTTTGACTAATGCAGGGTTAAATCCTGAATCCGAGGGACATAAGGGCTGAAAGTCTTTCTTTAATCATTTTTCTAATTTAATTAGTATTCAGAATCATAAATCATCATGAATATTAGGAGGATAACATGTCTGATAAAATAGCACTAGTGTCCCTGAGTTAGGATAAACATTCTGTGCCATTTTGCCATTTTAGAGTTAGATTTTTAAAGTAAAAAAACAGAAAACAAACATTGTACTTTTCTTTTTTTTAAAGCAGTAATATCCCCGTCGGTCACTGCTTTTGTTTGCAGTTCTTCTTTAAAACTTTTTACAAGTTGCCCTTTGTGGTTTATATTCACTTTTCACTTTATTATGTAGAATAAAACAAGGAGTGGTTACAAATCTGAAATAACTTAATGGGTTTAAAAAGGAGATGTGACATGTCATAAGCCAGTAAAGTTCTTCATTCTATTCACAAGCCCTGAGACAATGCTATAAAGTTCTGCTTCCCGGGAACACTTTTTGGGAGGCTGGAGGTTAAGTATCAGGGGATTAGTAAATCATCCTCACATTTATGTTCCATGGAAAGTATACCTAGCCAAATTTCTTTTCCGACAACAGACTGGACATTCAGAGCATGCTTTGTGTTCAGTGGCAAACCACAGTCTGTGAGACAGTAGTCAGTAGATTTTTATGTAAACATAAACTCCTTTCTTCAATGGGGTGTTTAAAGCTAAAGGCCTGCCTTAGTACTGTATATGTTAGGGTTCCATGCCCTTGTCAGGAGTGTGAGTTTTGATTGGTGTTCTTGGTCCAAGTTTTTAACCAAGCCTAGGGGAATTGCTGGCTGGGTGCTATGAGCAATGCTCAGAGGAGAAAGAACAGGGACAATGCCCGTCTGTTGTGGCTCCTAGTTTGCCTTGGTGACTTTCCCTTAGCTGATTGGGGCAGCTTTGAACTTGCTGGTAATTCTCTCTCTTCTTCACTTCTTAGGAAAGACCAGAACTTGTTGTCTCCAGTGAACTGCTGGTATTTGCTCCTGAACCAAGTAAGACGAGAAAGCAAAGACCACGCAACCTTGAGTGACATCTATCTGAACAATGTGATTATGCGGTTCATGCAGATAAGTGAGGATTCCACCAGGATGTTTAAAAAGGTATCCTCCATCAATCCTGCCAGAGTGTGCTTCCCTATAACCACTGAGCCCGTAACCAAGACTGAGAAGGGTCTGCTGCCTTAATTGTATTCAATAAATATTAGGTTCAAAAAATGAATGAGTGAACAGATAATTTAAAGACACAGAACAAAAAGCTAAATCGCTGCTCTCTTGGGAAAATGTTATCACAGTTTTTTTCTTATTCCCACCAGACCAGCAGCAGAAGCTGTGAGAGAGTGGCAGGAAAACATTCCCCGGGGCACGGAAAATAGTCCCTTACATGCCAGAGAGCTTCCTCCTTCCCAAATCCACTTTAAAAAAAAATCCAGGAATTGGGCTTTTAAGGCTTCATATCATTGTTACCAGTCTCAGCCAGCTCTCAGCAATTTTTTTGTTGTTTGGACATCTTTGTTGAGAACACTAACAAAATTGGACCATTTCCTGTGTAGGGAATGCAGCTACTTGCTCAATAAGACTGGCTTTTGGTTTCTATGTTTATAGGACAAGGGTTCTCCACCACCTCCTCAGCTTCATACTCAGGGTGTTTGGTGCCTATACCAATATCTGTACATCTATTCAGTAAGTAATTATTAGTTTCAGAAAGTGGGGGGACAAAACCACCTTGCAGATGAAAGACATTTATGTTTCAAAGGGACCCTTTAAAACAAAGTTGTGTCATGCAGGCCATCTGGGAAACTTCTTAGTCATGTTTGATGTGTCCACATCAGATTTGATTTGTGACCTAGAAATGGAATTTAGCAAACTCGAAGTTTTCTTTTGCTCTATTAAATAGGAAAAAAAAATTTCAAACAAAGGAGAAATTTTTAAAATTTGGAAATAACATATTAATTAAGAAGAGACCACGTAGAGAAATATCCTATGTATCTTAAAACATAGAGATTTTTTAAAAATAGTTTAGACTGAGCCAGGAAAGTAAGTAATTTTCTCGTACATCAGCCCTTTCTGCCAAGACCTCATTTGGTTCAATGGGCTTTTTGCGTCTTGTCCTCTATGAGTGAGGGATGGTGTCAGGTCTTGGAAAGGTTACTTTGATGAAGAAAAACTAGTGTTCGTGCTCAAGGAGGTCACAGTTTATCCAAATTTGTATGAAGCTCTGTGATGCTTCCCAGTCATGGGGATGCTGGCAACCTTTCAGCCAGGGCCTCTGGGACCAGCACCTCAACTGACTTTGTTTATTTATCCATCCAGCAAAACATCTTTAAAATGCCAGGCTGGGAAGCAGAGTTAAAAGACACGTCGTTCCCTGCCTACAAAGAATCCATTACAATAATTAACAGTTACCACAATAAGGGAACACACAACCTGTGGTAGAAACTTGAAGGCTGGAAATCTTAACCCTCCTGAGGGGCCAGGAAATTCGTCATAGAGGAGGGAACACCTAAAGTGAGACCTGTAGGAGATGGAGGTGGTCATCAAGCAGATGAGAACAATGAACTATTTCAGGTAGAAAGCAGAAGTGTGACACGTTCAGGGAAAGGAAAGAGTTTGGTGTGACTGGACCAGGGGTTGTATGGGAGTGAGTGATGAGGTGTGAGGCTAGAAAGGACTGTCATATCAAAGGGGCTTTTCATGTCTTGCGAAGCTGTAAGGATTTGTGTTTTGTATGTCAAAATCAAGGGCTTCACAAAGTTGATGGAAACTTACGGCTGAGAGTCAAATGGGTTTGGACTTGAATCCCAACTGTTCTACTTTTGTGATCTTGGGAGATGATTCAAGAGAGTGTTCTCTTCTGTCTAAGGGAGTGGGGAAGGCTGGAGTAGCAGAAGGTGAGGGTGAGCCTATGGGAGCTCTGGGGCTGGGATGGCCCTTTGGAGTTTGTTGTCAAGGAGGCCTCGCCTTTGTTTTGCAGACATTGGATTTGAGCTGCCTTTGGGGAGGGGCTAAGTAATCTTGGGGTGATGCAGCTCCCCTTGGTGGAGGGTAGTTCCCAAGGGTGATTCCGAGAGAGAGGTCAGCTGTAAGTTTTGACAGCCAGCAGCCAATATTCCCAGTAGTTGGGGAAATAAGTTCTTGGCTCTTGAAAGAGGGCCTGAGGAATGTACAGTAAATACACACACACCATGCCTGCTTGTTTGCTACCTAGAAGTTCTCTTCTTATCCAGATTTTCTGGGACTCAACGAATTGTAATCCTTGGAAGCTGCCTATTTATAGCTGACTCCTGGTTACTTCTGCATTTAGTGGGGAGAACAGTCTTCTCACCGCTAACAATTGTTGATCAGCTGGAAAGTTAATAGTCATCACAGCGACAGGTATAAAATTCCACTTCCTCAAGCAGACCCAGCAGATGACATGCCTCACCTTTCCATGTTTTTAAAATTAAGAGAGGGAAAAACTGGAGCTTCTTGAGGAGCCAGATCAGCTCACTAGGACATATTTGTCATCTGCAAAAATAGGAAGCCAGGACCCATATCTGTCAAGTCCAGAGAACTTCATATCCCTTTAGATTAAAAAGCAAGACTAGGGGGCTTCCCTGGTGGCACAGTGGTTGAGAGTCCGCCTGACGATGCAGGGGACACGGGTTCGTGCCCTGGTCCAGGAAGATCCCACGTGCCGCGGGATGGCTGGGCCTGCGCATCCGGAATCTATGCTTCGCAATGGGAGAGGCCCCAACAGTGAGAGGCCCATATACCGCAAAAAAAAAGCAAGACTAGGCTTTTCTGCTTTTTTTTTATATATATCATCAAGCCGTCTCCTTCTCCAGCTCTTCTTCCATCGTTATGGTTCCAGAAGCATATTTTTTATCAAAACAGAAGGAAATGATCAGAACCAGTCTGAACTGACCTTTAGAACTTCTGTGGAGTCCTTAGTGAGCATAATGCTTGTTCTTCTTGGGAGGGGATTTTGCAACTTACGGGTTTTTCAAAAATAACCCTGTGTTTGTATGGAGATCCAGTTAGATGCTGGGTGCTTGATAGGTACAGCCTCTTACACAGCTGTGTCATATTCAATTTAGTCATTGACCAAGAATCCTTTTACCCAGACTGTTCTATCAAATAAGGAGTCTGGAGCAGGTAATTCTAGGAATGTTTTTTGTTTGTTTGCGGCACACGGGCCTCTCACTGTTGTGGCCTCTCCCATTGCAGAGCACAGGCTCTGGGCGCGCAGGCTCAGCGGCCATGGCTCACGGGCCCAGCCGCTCCGTGGCATATGAGATCCTCCCAGACCGGGGCACGAACCCGCGTCCCCTGCATCGGCAGGCGGACTCTCAACCACTGCGCCACCAGGGAAGCCCTCTAGGAATGTTTTCGTTTCCAAATGGGTATAATAATCAGGAAGACACTTATAGGAATACCTAATTCCAGGCATAGGTATAGGCAACAGCTTCAAGACTTAAACTTTAATCACATCAGAACCAGTTTTAGAAATAGTTGCCTATGCTTGGCAGTTTTCAATGGATAAAAAAAGGGAAGCTTTAAAAATAATAATAATATCCAATTATTCAAGTATCAGCTATTTCAAATTTAGGTCTTTAGAGCTGTAGATGAAGCCTGTTGGTCAGACTAACATAGTGATTCATCTCTAAGGCTCTAACATCAGATACTTTGCGTATGAATCTTAGTTTTGTCACTCTTGTTATCTCTGTGGACCTGGGAGTGTTTGTAAACCTCTTAAGTCTCAGTTTCTGCATCTGTAAAGTAAATATAGTAACGTATTTCAGATACCTATATGGAGATTCATGAGCCATGCATGGAAAGCTACTTAACCCACTGTCTGGATTTAATGCTAATATGCTCTAACGAATTTTTAGCTGTTATCTTTGTTATTGTCTATATTGTAAACACTTATTCCTTACACCTGCAATTATTATGTAATGTGGGATTACACCAGACATTATCTTAAATGTGTCCTCATTCTAAAGAGACTATGTACCACAACTGTGATGAACACCGTCCAGATCATCACATGGTATTTGTATGTCACTATTATGAAGTTCCAAACCATGTCTGTAAACAGACTCTGAGAAATGCTCCAACATCCTTGCTTGGAGCTGAATTTAAAAATTTTGGTCCTCACATTTCAACAGTTAATGGGAACTTAGGGGATAACGCAGTGAATACCTGTGTTGGTCAGCACCCCCTGTGCCTCTCAGGTCCCCCACAGGTATTTCACATAGACAGTCTTAACTTTGAGGCTTCACTGATTTCTTCATTCATTCGACAGTGAGAGTTATTCAGTTCCAGACCCTCTGTTAGGTATGGACAATGTGAGCACAGACAGAGTAGGACTCTGCTTTGACTCTCATAAGTTCTGCTTTACTGTTTTAGGAGAAGGTCAGAAATTGGAGACTCCTTGTATACAGGGGTTTTTCATTATCAGTCCTACTGTTCTTCCCGAAGAACAAGAGGCAGTGAGGTGCCTCTTGCCCTGTTCTCCAGCCCTGCCTGCTGGAGTGATGAGATTTTGCCACCTTCTTTCCATTACTCATGCTCAAGAGTGGTCTGCATCTGGGATGGTGCTGCAGCCAGAAATGGTGTGATTTGTATGTTACACATAAAGTAATTAGCATCAGCAGTCACCATGTAGGAAAGACCACAGCTAGCTCACAATAGTCACTTTATTTAAGCAGCTTATTACATGATCTTCTGTATCAAGTTTAAGAATGTTAACAGAAGTATGTAGTTTAGAGGGAGCACCATAAAATGGCAGCCTTTGAATATGTTAAATTATCTCTGCGTGTTTCAAATTATCTAGAAGTCTGTCATTTCCCCATGGATTGTTTTCAAATTATTAATGTTTTCATTCTTGGTTTGCATAAATATGTGTACAAATATAATTTATTTTGTTTCTTCACCAATAATAATGACATAACCCTACCACTTTACTGATTTTTTTTTTTGTGTGTGGTACTGCTGGCCACTGCTGTGGCCTCTCCCGTTGCGGAGCACAGGCTCAGAGGCCATGGCTCACGGGCCCAGCCACTCCGCGGCATGTGGGATCCTCCCAGACCGGGGCACGAACCCTTGTCCGCTGCATCGGCAGGCGGATTCTCAACCACTGCGCCACCAGGGAAGCCCCACTTTACTGAATTTTAACTATGCACCCAGCACTGTGCCCGGCGTTTTTCACACATTAACTCATGCACCCTCACAGTTGCCCAGTGAACAGGGATTATAAGCCACATTTCAAGGATGAGGAAACAAAGGGCTCAGATATAATTTGTGGAGCCGGGCTGGCTGGTATGTCTTGTTGTCTTTGCCTGTAGGTCTTAGACATTTCGTAGTTATTATAACTGTGTTGGTGTTTTTCAGTGGTAACTGGAGATGTTACACAACGCACAGGTTAGAAACTTCTGAGATTGGGACACTGTGGGTCTTGGCCCCATTCATTTCTAATGAAAATCCTGAAGAATGATAGTTCTGGATGAGGCAGCAAAATCTGTCAGTCATCCAAGTTATAGGCAGAGATTCAAAGCAGCAGAGACTGGCTGCAAGCCATTGAGAATGACCTCACTTTGGCCTAAATGCCGTAGGTTATCAGATTCAGACTCACAGGAATTAAATTAACCCACTTTTGGTATTGTTGATTGTGTGGCCTAATCTGAAAGGAAAGAGAAATTACTAGTAAGATTTGGAAATTTGAGGTCATTTTAAAATTTTTATCAAAACTAATCATATTCTATTTAAATACCCTAGTATGAAAGAAAACAAAGACATTTCATGGGAGAAAAAAAAACCACTGTGTTTTCAATTAGGCCATTTAAAATAAGTTAATATTCAAGCAGATGCTTTGAGTTAATCTAGTACAGATCTCTAAGGCTCTAACCTTGCTTTGAAGAAAAAGTCCCTAAGTTTAAAAAAATCTGAAAACTTTACAGATCTATAAATAAAAGAGTCTTTCCTATTGTACAAATCTATATGTAAAAGAGAGTCTATTTCTTTTTGAATATAAAAATACATATTCACTGTAGAAATTTAGAAAACACCAAAAAATATAAAAATGGAAATGAGTTACCCATATTAATACTACCTACTGGTAATAGTTCTGGCTATATCTTTTCAGCATTCATATGTATAAGCATACATGTGTACTACACAAACATACATACATATGTATTTTACAAAATTGAGATTTCATTGCAGATAGCCTGGGAACTTACCCTTTTCGTGGAAAATATCGTTAGCGTTTCCCATGTCTGGAAATAATCTTTTAAAATAGGATACTTCGCGCCTGCCTAATGTTTCACTGTCAGCACGGCCGTGTTGCTTTTCCTGTTGTAGGACATTTAAATCTTTCACACATCTTTGATATTTTTCTTACGCTACATTCCTTGAAGTAGAATTATTAGGCCAGAGGGTGGCATTAGAATTTCATGCTTTGGATGAAATTCTTACTTTTTGCCTTTCTGGAATAAAGATGGTCATGGCTGTGATTTACCAAGGAGCAATCTATCCCCTGAAAAATAAACTGACTATTTATTAGGAGAGAGCTGCCACATGTGATTTAGTATGCTGATGCAACGGTAGTAAATAATATAACAAGAAGAACTTTTTCAAAGCATTTCAGTGCAGTGTAGCAGAAGAATTAGATGGTATTCTGGTGGCCTCAAGGGACAGCTTAATAATTGATGGGAAGTGGTTAAATAAGTGAGAGTCGTTCAAGCTAATGCTACTAGCTGGTTCTCTTGAGTTTTATCAACCCTATGGTTAGCTCGTTTCTCTAGAAGTAAATCAAAACCAAACTATCGTTTCTTGCAGTGATGCGCTTTTCTAAAATATTTTAGAAACTATTTTTAATTTGTATTTATAAATTGCTTATCAGGATGGCTGGCACATAAATAAATGGCAGTTGTCAGTGCTGCTGTTCTTGCATTTATGTTGTTGCCTTTATTATTTAGTGACAACAGGACATATGTGATTGACCTAGCCATAAATTTAGCAGCTGAGTTACTAGATAAGAGCATTACCCATCAGTTTAGAAGCTTCATTAAAGACTTTTAAATATGATATTAAGCAGATGTTATGTGTCTATCTTCTTGGAAAGTGATATAATGTTAAAAAACCTGAGATCAGTAAGGTCAGCTAAGTTGGACGGTTTGTCACACAGCATGATGTAGTAGTTGAACCCATAATTACATTGAGAATAGTTTTCAAAAAGCACTTGAAACTTATTTACGGTAAAAAAAATCTGAAAGTATATAGACCAAAATTATTTTAAATGGGTATCTGTAAGTTACTTTTATTTTCTTCTGTTTGATTATTTGTAATTTCTGATTTTTGTACAATGAACATATTGTATAAGACACAAAGAAAACAATTATTCATTGTAAACTAAACCTCAAAGAAACTTGGCCCCGAATACACCAGTCAGTGTTTACCACAAAGAAGTGGGGAACTATATCCAGTAACTAATTCAGCCCTAAATGATGTTTATTAATGGAGAAATAGCCTATTCTCCAAGTGCACTTGAAAACTGTGCTTTGAATATACAGTATTCAGGTGCTTAAAATGAAGACATGAAATCAGGGAACTTCTGAGCAAGATGGCGGCATGCACAAGGGCTGCAACAGCCTTACCTCCCAAGTTCTCTTTGCAATGACTAATCAAATGTATAAATAGGAAAGACTGGAACAGTCCTTTTACCTTCAAGCAGATCCCTTTCTTCTTTCTCACTCTGTTCATTCCCATCTTACTCTGAAAGGAAGTCTATACCCCCATCTCCTTTGCCTAACTTTATTTTTCTCTCCAGCACTTAACCCTTTCTGCCATATTTTGTATTTACTCAATAGCTGTTTACTTTCTGTCTCCCCTCAATTTAAATGTAAGTTTCTGAGGGGGAGCAATCTTGTATTGTTCACTGAAACAGTGATTAGCACATTGTAGATACTGTGTAAATGTTTATTGAATGAATAAATAATGAATACTTACATCTGTATTCAAAACCAGAGATAAGTGTCAACCACATAATAGAAATTTCAAGGCATTTCAGAAGACCCAGTATTGACAGGGCTGGATTTAAGCAGCACTAGCACATGCTGTCTACTTACTAAGAGAGAGAAATCAGAGGAGAAATGAGTCATGTCAAGTCTGTGGCAGGCTGGAATAACTAAAGTGCCAGCCTTCTGGGCTGAGGACTGAAAAGGGGTGTCAGAGGAACCAAAAAGTACTAGGGAGATTACAGAGAGGGTGTAGATTTAAAAAACAATCTCATGAAGTTCTTTATTAACTCCTGGGCTCTCTCCTGACCTGCACATGCTTGGGTTTGATCTTAAGCAGTATACCTACCAGACTTTGGGAGCTGAACTAAGGGATAGACCACTGCCTGGGCTCCAGACTGGCCACTGAATGGTGCATATGCAAGTCAGATCCAAATAGTGCTGCAAAGGTGCTGGAAACAGTACGGATATTGAAACCACACCCCATAGACGGCTGGTCAGAATTTGCATCCTGAATTAAACTTGGTTGATTTCCTGATAAAAGAAAAATATCAACACTCTACATGTGGTTTAAATAAAACCCAGAGTCTCATAACATAATATTCAAAATATCCAGAGTATAATCCCAATTACTCAGCATACAAAGAACCAGGAAAACCTCAGCTGACATGGGAAAAGACAATCAATAAATGGCCAATTCTGAAGGACACAAATGGTGGAATTATCTAACAAAGACTTTTAAAGCAACCATGATAAAAATGTTCCGAGAAGTGAGAGCAAACACTGTTGAAATGAATGGAAAGATAAAGTCTCAGCAAAAAAAAAAAAAAAAAAAAAAAAAAAGAACCAAATGGAAATTTTAGAACTGAAAAATACAGTAACCAAAATTTAAAACTCACTAGACGGGTTTCAATAGAAGAATAAAGATAACAGAGGAAAGAGATTCGTTTCAGTTCATCTTAAAGATAGATTAACAGAAATTATCTAACCTGAACAACAGAAAAAAAGATTGGGAAAAAAATAATCAGTGCCTCAGGGAGTGTTGGAACAATCCTGAAAGGTCTGATATTCATGTCAGCAGAGTCTCTGAGGAGAGGAGAAAGCAAGTGGGTAGAAAAAACATTTGAAAAAATAATTACAACAGAACTTCCCAAATTTGGCAAATGAGATAAGCCTACCCATTCAAGAAGCCAGCAAAACCCAAGCTAGATGAATCCAAAGAAGTACATGCCTACACTCATCATAATCAAACCAAAAACTAAAGACAAAGAAAAAATTGAAAGCGGCCAGGGAAAAATGACACACTACCGATGGAAGAACAATTGGATGACTGTGGATTTCTCTACCTGCTAAATGCCAGTAGTAGCACCTTATTAGTTTTAACAACCAAAAATTCCTTCAGATGTCACCAAATGTCCCCTGGGGGGGAAATTGGACCAAGTTGAGAACCATTAATTCAACTTGAGTTTTCCATTTTTCCAAACATTTTTTTAAAAGAAATGTTCCAGTTTGGTTTACGTTTCAATTACAGGGTTTACAACTCTAGATTAAATTAACAAATATGGAGTAGGTCAAAGGCACCCAGTCTCTCATCTCCTATCAATAGAAGTTTAAATATATATATATATATATATATATATATATATATATATATATATATACATATATATATTCAGTACCAGGTTTATTTAGGTTCAGTTATTCATAAGAGATCAGCACTTAAGAAAGTTCATTTTCAAAGAGCCTTGAACACTGAATCCTTACCCATTTTCCTCATCCAAGGAGGAAACTGCATTCTTAAAAGAACTGATGAGGAGGGAACATTCCTACCATAGGTCGAGGTGTCTGTAGTTGAGATCAACAAAGTCTGAAGCAACCTGAGAACAGTATTCTGGTTGCTAGCCAATGTTTCTTACCATTTGAAGACTTTGTTTAATTTCACATGGTAGGATTCTAAAAGATTTCCAGCAGCTGCAAGAAATGCCATATTGGGGGATATTGCACATATAGCAAATATTTGAATTAAGAAACACTTGTGATACCTTGAGTGATAGCAACCCAGAAATATGCAGTTGCGAACAAATACTGAATGTGGCTGTCAGATTGATTTTAAATCTCAATCAAAGGGAAACATCTTTTTCTCATTGTTAGAGAAGCAATTAAATAGAAACAAGCAGAAATTTTACCAACTAAATACTTTGTCAGATCAATCTAGAAACTTAAAACAAAATTTGACACTGGCTATATGAACTGTATGGATTGAGAAAACCCACTAATGTTCAATAACAATAATAAATAAATACATGCACCACTTTTACTTTTTAAACTTTGGTAGTTTCAAGTGAACACAGAACCATAATTGGTTTAGTGCACTGGCTTGAGTAATCATGGCCATTAAAATTTCATTTCTTTAGCTCTAAAGATAGAGATTGCAAGGGGCTGCTAAAATAATCGTTTATTTTTTGGCAAGGTCTTATAATTACACTGACCATTCATGACAAATTCATTGCAACTTCTACTTTTCCTCTCGTTCCCTTTTTTCTGAAACCTAGCTTTACTGAAATCAGTTCTCTTTTCCAAAACAGAGTAGACATTCCATTTCATTATTCATTCAGCAAACCTTTATTGATTATCGTTATGTGACAGGCACAATGGTGGGTTCTTGGGTCACAAAAGTAAGACACAAATCCTCAATTAGTATTCCAAAGGGGCTTATAATCTAGTAACAAAAGGAAATATAGAGATAAAAATTACATTATAAGTTGGCAACTGCTCTTACAGAAATAGGACCCAAGAGCACAAATGCACAGATGATTGAGTAAGGCATACTGCCTAGGAAGATGGAGAAAGGCTTCACAGAGAGAGCGGCATTTGATCAACGTCTTAAACTTGGTGAGGTTTTACAGAGGAATTAGGGGAAGTGCATTCTTCTATATGTATGTAGAGAACAGCACAGGACAAGGGCCTGGGGTTCTGATCAAGACTAGCACATATCCAGGAAATGATGCTAGGGGAAGATGACGGTGGGTGGGGCTCTTGGCCCCATCTTCACAACTCTTAACGGAAGTGAATTGTCATCATAGGCCACCTCTTTTTGGCCTGGACCTAAAGCTCACATCAGTTACACAGCTGGCTGGGGTTAGGAGTATAGCCTATAACATGGCAAAGTATACATAGTGGGATAACAGCTACCTGTGATCTAGAAAGGCAGGTTGGGGGTGAGGGCTGCAGGCATGGATGAATTTTGATTTTCAGTTTGAGGAACTGGTATGTTTTCATCTAAGCAACTAAGGAAGCCAAGAGGGATTTTGCATCAGAAATATGGCATAATCAGCTTTGTTTTTCTCTCACTAAAATGTAAGACCACTTTTCTATCTTTGGCACACAGAAGGTACTCATATAAACTGGTAGAATGAATGACTGAATGCATGAGTGTGTACATGAATAAATGAACTTTTATCAGTATCTCAAAGAATCTCTGCCTTTTGCTTACTAATTCAGTGAATGACTTATAAATGAGCAAATCTCCTACTTACTTTATTTAGTTTTGTAAACAGTCCCTGGATTTTTCTTACCACAGTGCTATTAAGACTGAGGTCATGGGTTCCCTACACAATATGGTCTAGTTTGCTTCACCACAGGTTATACTCATAACCCCAGCCAACTGTGCCATAGATGTAAGCTTTTGGTCACACTGGATCTTTGCACAATCACACCTGTCACAGGAGAGAAAGACAGTTGTCTTTAGTGGTAAATTAGTAGACTCGGGTTCATGTACTAAAGATGATGTATTATTATGATAATTGTTAAGGAATTGTATTAAGGAATTGTTAATAAAGCTGAGTTATTACATTTTTGTTAAGTTCAGCATGTTGAAAAGTGGTCTGGAAATATATTTCTGATAGTTTTTAGTTGATTATATTACAGTCTTAACCAGAGTTTCATAACATGTTCTGATTTTAATTAGGTAGGTTTGTTTATATCCGCTACTGAGAATTATGCCTAAGTGATTATTCATTTAGAGGCACTGAAATGGTGTTTCTAGTGTATCGCCATTTTGAGTAGAGAAATATCCCTAGCATGAAAAATTGTGTTTCTTGAAGAGTTAAGGAAATGCAAGCTGAAAATGATAATAATTGTTTCATCTACTTTATTCCCTGTAGGATTTAAAATTTCAGTCTTGAGTTACTTAATCTGTCTGTTCAAGTGCTCTTTATACCTGGGTGGTTATGAGTGACACTGGTGTACGTGACTTTGCACTTTTACCTGCTCACAGGCTGAGCACAGTCGAATGCCACATTTGCCTAGCAGTTACATTAGTAAATATTCTAGGAGATGCCCCAGATATTTCCTTTAAGGTTAAGTTTTATCTTGTTTCAAAATGAAGCTCTGGTTCCCCTGTATCTATGATTTTTTTTCTAACTTTCCCACATTTTCTAGTGGCATGGAGTTTTATCTAAAAGAATGTTGATTATTTTTCACCTTGGGAATGCAGTAGATCATGAGGCTAATTCCATACACTGATATTTAGTTGTGATTTTAATAAATACAAATCCATGTCCCTTGACAGAAAGGAAATGTGCAACTACACTATAAATACTATAGCTTGCTTCAGGCCTTTAAGCCCAGCCCAAATTTTTCCATTAGGCATTTTGGGGGATGCTGTTGCTGCTGTCTTCAGAGTTTACATGAATTAAGAGAATCTATTATTATAAAGACACATGAACACGAGGTTTTGGAAATTTAAAAGCACACACACTGTAGAGGTATGGCCTGACCCTTTTAACCAGAATTTACATCCAAAACTCATTGAGTGTGAGACACTATAATCATTTGCAACCCTCTCATTAAATATTTAATCTGGTTTTCCTCCTTCTCTCTTAGTCTCACTCTGACTCAGCATAAGGTCAGGATTCCTTGACTGGTCATCACAATAGATTTCCTTTAAAAATAACTCTGTGAGGGGCTTCCCTGGTGGCGCAGTGGTTGAGAGTCCTCCTGCCGATGCAGGGGACACGGGTTCGTGTCCTGGTTCAGGAGGATCCCACATGCCGTGGAGCGGCTGGGCCCGTGAGCCATGGCCGCTGAGCCTACGCGTCCGGAGCCTGTGCTCCACAATGGGAGAGGCCACAACAGTGAGAGGCCCGCGTACTGCAGAAAAGTAATAATAATAACTTTGTGAGAGGCCAGAGGCCCTCTGAATTGGTCATTTAATCCAACCATATACATCACTTGATCGATTGCCCAGTGTACTCAATTATGGTTGTATTAATTATGCTCTTTGTTCTGCCTTCCTTTCTCCCCTTTCTGGGAGGTTCCAGGGAGCAAGCCTGATGTTCTCCAGAAATAGAGATACTGGCCAGGGTCCACCCAGTGTAGCACTTATCACAGTGCTCTGTATAGGAAGCTGTTTGGACACATCTAGCTCCTCCATGAGACTGTGGACTCTGGAGGGAGGAAGCCATGCCTTACTCAGCTCTGGGTCCCATTCATTTATCAGAGGTATATCGAGCACCTACAGTGTGCCAGGCACCACGGCAGGCCCTGGGAACACAAAAATGATTAGGACACAGTCCCTGCTTTCAAAGAAACCCTCTGTTTATGAAGAGAAAAAGAAACATGATGAGCGTAATAATAACGGGCGGCATCAGTTTAACACTCAACTGTGTGCTGGGTTTTGTGTTACGTGTTTAATAAGGACCATCCCAATAAAACCCTGTGATGTAGAGGCTGTTGGTATCTCTGTTTTGCCATTGAGGAAACTCACAAAATTATTTAACTTATGCACAGACAAGAGAGTTTGAAAACAGGCATCCAGTTTTAGAGTTTGAACAACTAACCACTAAATCATACAGCCTAGAAGTGATAATGAATGAATGTATTATACAGTCACAAAGAAGGGAGGGTCTAATTTCTTTATTTGAAGGACAAGGTAAAGTTACAAGAAAGTTTTCACAAAGTAGTAGCATGTAGGATTGTACTAGGCCAGAGAAGGAAGCAGAGTATGGGCAATGGGGACGGCATGGGGAAGGCAGAGATGTGAAAGTAGACCCTGGGACTGAGCAGCTTATCAGGCTAAAGGATGTGGTTTGAGATTTGTGGAAGGTAAGGTAGACTAGTTTGACAGGGGAAGTTATGAGTGATTTAAGAAATTGTAACTCTATCCTGAAAAAAATATGGCAAGAATTTGATGGGTTTTAATCAGAGGAAGGACATAATTATCTCTTCATCTTTTTTTGGTGGGGGGAGGGTGCTGCACCATGCAGCACTTAGTTCCCCGACCAGGGATTGAACCCGTGCCCCCTGCAGTGGAAAGGCAGAGTCCTAAACACTGGACTGCCAGGGAGTTCCCTAGGTCTTTATCTTTAAAAAAAATTCTCATGACATACAGAAAAACAGATCAACCAGAATAGATAGGATTGGTGGCTTCTCTTTCAAGGAGAAGAAGCAAGTCTTGGATGAACCCGATTCTGACATGAGTGACACTTTTGTTCTGGAAGCAATATAAATTCATTATAACACTTTTAGAAAGTAATCTTCCAATGTGAATCCAGGGTCTTTAAAATGTCAATACTTTTTTTTTTTTTTTAATTTTTGCTGTGTTGGGTCTTGTTTCTGTGTGAGGGCTTTCTCTAGTTGTGGCAAGCGGGGGCCACTATTCATCATGATGCACGGGCCTCTCACTATCGCGGCCTCTCGTTGCAGAGCACAGGCTCCAGACGTGCAGGCTCAGTAGTTGTGGCTCACGGGCCCAGTTGCTCCACGGCATGTGGGATCCTTCCAGGCCAGGGCTCGAACCCGTGTCCCCTGCATTAGCAGGCAGATTCCCAACCACTGTGCCACCAGGGAAGCCCTAAAATGTCAATACTTTTATCCTGGTAATTTCATGTCTGGGAATTGACACTAAGGCAATAGCACAAAATGCAAGATATGACTTTAGAACAGCATTCATAATAATAGTTCAGGGTGATTAAAATATATTGGTGAAATTGAATGAATAAGTAAGTAATTGAATGATTGATGGAAAATAGTGGAAACATTGGAAACCATAATAGAAGAATGGTTAATATACATTCACTGTGTAGTTATTTTAATCAATAATAATGTTCTGAAAATTATATAAGTACATGGGAAAATGTATGATAACTGGAAAAAAGAGTAGAAAAAAGATACTTTATTATTATAGAATGATTACAACTCAGACCTCTGTTTAGATAAATAAACTTGAAGGAAATACACCCATCAGATTATAATGGTGGTAGTTTTGGCCTTCTGGTCTCTATTTTTCCAATATTATTCAATACACTTAATTCATTTTTATAATGAAAAAAAGGTGGAAACTTTGGGACTGTTCATTTTGGACTTATGTTTGAATTGTCTGAAACATCAAAGTGATAATAAATAGGAAACAATTAGAAATTGACTTGGTATTCAACTCTGGGTTTACACATTGGAGACATTTAATAAATGTCAACTGAATGGAAGTTCTAACCATTTTCCTTCCCCTTGGGTCAGAATCCTAGAATCCTATTGCAATGCATTAGAAGTTTTTACCATCGTTTGAACTTATATAGGCCCACAGAATGGGAGAAAAAAAACTGTTCGCTTTTTCAACTCCATACGTGAAGCAGTTGGAGGGGACTCTCCTTCCCCTTGCAAAAGTAATTTTAATCAGCCAATCGCAAATAACATGAAAAATACTTTATTTCAAGCATACATCATTTCATAAAGTTATATTTTTCTCTTGTACAAAGGGAACATTGATTGCTTTCCTTAATACCCGTATCCTTTTTCTTACCTAGCAGCTCTTGGTCAAGGGTCAAGGGTCAAGGGTCTGCTCTCACTGTTTTCAAATTTTTAATGAAATAGAATCCAGAGGTATCCTTAACCTATTGAATTTTGATGGACTTTTGATAATCCAGATATTTTCTAATTAAAGGGTTTCAGTTCATTAGTTGAGTATGTCAGCATCCTGTGTGCCACAGCAGATGTGTTTTGTTTTAAGATTGCTTCTCTTGGGGTCCAGAGTCGTATTTAGAAGAAAGGACTGTTTTTCACTGTTACTGTAATAAATTGGAGACATGTTTAAAGTTGGGGTGGGGATAACATGAGGTGATCTTGTCGTTGCTTCTATGCCATGGGGACAGGGACCAAGCCCCCAGCACTCAGACTAGGACTTGATGTTGTCTGGCCTGGGTATCTGTGAGTAAGAGGGTGTGAAAATTCATGCTTCACACTTCAGTCATATGGTCTGGTGTTTCAGAGCACAGCCCAATTCTTTTCACAGTTTTTGCAGGCAAAAGGAATGGTGCAGGGTGGGGAGAAAATGGTTAATTTCGAGGCTACTGACTAGGCCACGGAAAGTTTAGACCGTCATTCAAAGTGAACATCTAGGTGGAAACTTCAGTGATGTGTCATGAGGGTAGCTGGGGCTCTACCTACCTGAAAATAACTTGCCACCAACTTCTCACAGAATTTAAAGTTCCCACTGAAGCCTGGCTCCTTAACGGCCTCTTTCATGAGTTGTATATATCTTATCCCATTGGCTTGAGGAATTATGCATTTCCTAGTAGATGTTTGATTAATTCATCTGGTACCATCAGTAGTATACCCACGAAAATGGAACATAGATAAGTTCAGTGTACATATGTGGCAAGGGTGTATGGATGTAAGAAGGGCTCAAAGGCTGGAGCACAATACTTGAGGCCCTTCCAAATCAGGGGTCGCTTGGGTGGATCTAAAGGCCAGGGTAATTGGGAGTGGAGTGAAGGACATCCAGTTCAATTCAACCAGTATCTGCCAAGCACTTCCTATGTGGAAGTCAATGGAATAAGTGTCTGTAGAGACCAAAAGAAGGAAGAATACCATGTGGGCTTTTCACTCAAGGGAGTTAACTGTTACAGTGTCTGGGAAAGAATTAAATAATTACAACATTTGTGGGATGTTTACTGTGTATTAGGTACCATTCTGAGTTCTGTGTATGTGTCATCTGGTTAATGCTCTCATCAACCCTATGACATAGGTACCATGACTACATTCCTTTTATAGATCTGGAAACTCAGGCACAGGGGAGTCCAAAGCCTTTGAGACTTCAGTCCCAGTATTCTGACTCCAGAGTCCTTGCTTTGAAGTGTTATTCTATACTGCCTCCCAGACAGATTTTTTATATTTCAGGGCCTCTGAGGAAAGGTGAACCAAAAATGTGAGTGTGCTTAGAAGAGAACAGTATGTCTGTTTTGCCAGACTTCCTCTACCTCATTACCTGAAATCTTATAAAATGTGAAACGTACAAAGAACCTTTTTGCTGTTGTAAGATATTTGACTTGGCTGGTTTAGCAGGCCCTTATTTCCCCAAACCCAAGTGTTCAATCTGATCCTAAATATTCTTGGCTTGCAGTTAATTGGACCTAAGGGATTTGGGGGGTTATTGTTCTAAAGTCTTAGCCAAGAAATATTTTCTTTTTGGACTTGCTACCTGAAATGTGGGCAGCTGAGCAGAGTTACTTGGTAGCCTTTGATCCCATTAGAGAGTTCTGAATTGGTAGCTCAGATCCTTGAATGAAATATGATATTAAAATAACACCAGGGTGGGGCTTCCCTGGTGGCTCAGTGTTGAGAGTCTGCCTGCCGATGCAGGGGACACGGGTTCATGTCCCAGTCTGGGAAGATCCCACATGCCACGGAGCGGCTAGGCCCGTGAGCCATGGCCGCTGAGCCTGTGTGTCCGGAGCCTGTGCTCCACAACGGGAGAGGCCACAACAGTGAGAGGCCCACATACAGCCAAAAAAAAAAAAAACCAGCAAGCTGAAGTCATAGGAGATTGCAGTGTAATGTATACAGTCAGAATAGACAAAATTTCAGGGAAATAAAATGAGTTTCAGTTGGCTTCATTTGCTCACTTGTGACTTTCCTTTCATCCTTCAGTGATTCTTAACCCACCTCTTCACATAGCAGGGACACAGCAAAACATAAAATCTCTAACTCAAGTGTAGGGATTTTAAATCTTTCAGAGCTCAATAAACACCAGCACCCTTTATCACTCCAAGAAAACCCAGGGACAAATGCAGCTAACGAATTTGAATTTCTCGAAGTTTAGCTATTGCTCTGATGTCATCTTCCCACACTATTTTATGTTCACAAATTTTTGCTTCAGCACATGTGGCCTTTTTTAAGGGAGGCCTAACCCAATGACCTAGTGTTGGCAGATGGACTGTGTTTCATCTAGATCCTTTGATTTTATTAAGAGTGGTCTATGGGACTTTCTTTTCTTCCCTCTCACCAGTGGCCAGCCTTCACCAAAGGCAGTAACTACTTCAGCAAATCACACAAACAGCAGTATTTCAACTTATTTACAGATTCATTTAGCAAGTGCTGATTGGAAGCTTCCTTTGTGCCCAAGTGGGACCTGGACTAGTGTCTTCTTAAATTCCATACCCTCGGCACCTCACTTGCCTCACCCTAGTTCTGGCCTCGTGCCCAAGCACTATAGGACACTGGGGTCGCAGAGCTGATACAGATATGGCCCTTACTCCCAGTCATGACAGCCCAGTAGGAGACACAGAAATGAACCATGGATGTTGTTGTTATTGTCTCAGACTATAGATTAAGCCATGCTACACATTTTTTTCCGTACCTGACTAAATACTGAACTCAAAACAAGAAAAAAAAAAAAGTAATTTGTATATATGATTTCCTTTAAAGTAACTTACAGATTTTGCTGAAAAAAAAAAATGTAAATACTTCTCTGTCAAACCCTCAGAATTAGCCTAGGGAAGAATATCTTAAATGCTGTCATTTACCCACTGAGTGGAAAAGTAAAACTCTCTTTTTTGTCTTAATGAAAAAATAACAATAATAAATGCAGAGGCAAAAAGTATGTGGAGCATAAGTGGCCTTACCAAATCACTACTTTGAAAATGTTTTCTTAAAATTAAAATTGTAGTCAGTCAAAGGGAGAGACAAGTATCATATGATATCCCTTATATGTAGAATCTTTAAAAATGATGTAAATGAACTTATTTATAAAACAGAGGGCTTCCCTGGTGGCGCAGTGGTTGAGAGTCCGCCTGCCAATGCAGGGGACACGGGTTCGTGCCCCGGTCCAGGAAGATCCCACGTGCCGCGGAGCAGCTGGGGCCGTGAGCCATGGCCCCTGAGCCTGCGTGTCCAGAGCCTGTGCTCCGCAACGGTAGAGGTCACAGCAGTGAGAGGCCTGCGTACCGCAAAACAAAACAAAACAAAACAAACAAACAAACAAAAACAGAAACAGACTCACAGACATAGAAAACAAACTTATGGTTACCAAAGGGGAAAGAGGTGGGGAGGGATAAATTAGGAGTTTATGATTAGCAGACAGAAACTACTATATATAAAATAGATAAACAACAAGATCCTACTGTATAGCACAGGGAACTATAGTCAGTATCTTGTAATAATCTATAATGGAAAAGAATCTGAAAAAGAACATATATATATATATATATATATATATATATATATATATATATATATGTATGTATGTATATGTATAACTGAAACACTTTGCCATACACCAGAAACTAATACAACATTGTAAATCAACTATGCTTTAATTAAAAAAAAAATTTGTAGTCAGTCATATAGTTATTTTGGAAAGGGAGAGTAAATTTCCCTTTTGGTTTCTAACTAAGCTTCTGGGGACTCACACTGCACAATTCCCTGTGATAATACTGAGATGGGAAGCAAGATGCTGGAATTCATCTTTTCATGACTTAAGTTCTGCAACTCAACTTCTGAGCAAGCACAGTGCTTCACCCTCCTTTTTCTCGCTCTTGATAAAGTCTGATTTGGATGGTGGGAGAGCCATTCACACGGTCCACTTCTTTGCTTCTGTCCAGCCAGTGGTAACCATTGGTGCACACATCTAGTATTTAGAAAGGGCCATTTGGTCAAAGATGTTTATTGTATCAGGGTCGTGCTGGCCTTCCATTGTGTTATACACATTCTTCTATTTTCAGTCAGTGGACTTCTTAAGATGTAAATCATCTAGAAACAAGTTTCTGTTACAGTTTTTAATATTGTTAATTTTTTCTCATTGCAGAGCAAAGAGATTGCATTCCAGCTTCATGAGGACTTAATGAAGGTTCTTAACGAGCTCTATACGGTAAGCACATAATCTTTCTTTTGGAAAAATCTTTGGTTTAGAATTCTGGTTTGCAGAAACACTTCTCTTATTAGAACTCATTCCAAGCTAGAGTGTTGATGGATGCTTGTCTGGTTGAAATGTGGAACCGAGTGGATAGATGGCATGAGACTGTTTCAAGTAAATATGTATATGCAGTCAGAACACTTTAAGAAACTGGACTATAGTTGTCCCAAAAAGAATGTTTTTACATGGTTGGATTATATGTGATCTATTCATATATTCAGTTCCAGAATATTGAGGAGGAGGGGTATCTATTTTTCCTCTTGGCAATAGTTTGCTTTTCTGAATTTAAGTTTTTTCAGGTTAATGCATATAATGAGAAGAAATTAAATGATTAACTATTAAAAAAACAAAATCAATGATTAGTCATATGCCTATGTATACTTTGTTTTACAATTAATGATCATATTATTAAATACAAATTCCTTTTGGAGGAATTTGACGAGTTTTTATTTTATAAGAGAACAACATAATGCCAATTGAGTAATGTTAATTTGTTCTGACTATAGATATTTGCATTTTCATTATACAAGATTATTTGAATTTTTCTTTACAGGCAAATTGAACCTGAAACTTATTAAAATATGTTTCTTGATTTGCAAATTCATTTGTTCCTAAAAAGCAAGTGTGTTAAATACAGTTTTGTGAATTAAATTGCTTTTAATGCTCCACTGATACTTGCTAACTAAAAGAATCTGTAGTTTTAAACTTTATAAAATGAGTGATATTCTTATAAAATCCACTTTCCAGTTTTTTTCGTGTGTGATAAATTTGTGTTTTTATGCAGCATGTTTGCTACAACTGTGCTTTTGAATTAACTTGACAGTTTCTAATTGCTTGTTCCTCCTTCAGAAACCTTTAACTTTATGTGCAAAAGCCTCATGTTATAAGGTCATATCCATATAAAAGGGCATTTATTAGCCCACTCTTGGTGTGATTTATTAATTTCTGATAACCTAAGGTATCAACCATTTCTAGAAATCCTGGATGTAGAATTTAAAAGTTAAATCAGCGTTGTGCCTCTGAGACTTCCACAGAAGAAATTCTGTCTTCTTCCATTGAACTATTTTAAGATGAGGGCTTCATGGCACTTTCCTTGTGGTTCCCTTTGCTTGGGCATTGTTTTACCTAGAAATGTAACTCAGTCTCTAATACTTTAAAAAATAAATCTGATGGTTATCATGGCATCATAAACAAGAGCCTGTTGTTTATGGTCTGGAACTAGTAATACTAGTCAGAGCAACGCTGGCAAAGATAAACTTGACTGTTGAATAGAAGAAAATTTGGTAGAATGTCATGAAAATTTTGTCTCAGTGAGGGATGTGCATAGAGAAATTTCTCCTGGATTCAGCCTATCAAGTGGAATTAGACATCTAGGAGACTCTATAGTTGAATCAAGTAAGTTGATAACTCTTCAAACCTCTCATCAGTATCAGTCTGAAAGCCTGAAGGAGCCAGATTCTAGAAAAGGTCACCAGAGTTTAAATAACCCTGTCAGTCTTTTAATCTCTGAATCAGTTGAGGAATCAAGGCATAGAGGAGATAGGCAATGAGGTTTTAATTAGGTAGTCTGTAGATCACTTTGCGCTCTTGGGAGATAATTTTACTTTAAGCAAACCAGAGAGCATGCACATTTGAGGTCAGATGTCATGTTCTGTGGGGAAAGACCGTCTTATTATACACACACACACACACACACACACACACACACACACACACACACACACTTTTTACTCTGAAAGATGGTCTCTCTTGCAATTTGAATTCAGATACATAAATTCTGTCATGTTCAAATGACATTACATTTATTCAGTTTACATTACATATATTCAGTTTACATTCAGAAAGGAAGAAAAAGTGAGGAGTGTTTGAACAGGGGACCAAGGTTTGGGGGAATGCGGTTTAGGTTCTTTATTCAACCACTGACTGGTCACGAATAAATTGCCTTCTGAGTTGCATCATGCATAGAATTTTTTACAACTGATGATGTAATAATGATTGTTGAAGTAAGGTGTAAAATATGTAGCCTGAGGGCATTGAGGATGCTATTTAATTGCCTTTTCAAACAAATATTCACTCCTCCCTTTCTCACAACCCTTGATACTCCTTGGGAGTTGAAGGTGAACTCCTTTTTGAGAGGTACATTAACTTCCTTAAACCAGAGGAGTGCTTTTTATTAAATTACAGTCCAACCTTAGTGGTGGGCAGTAGCCTTATGTGTGGGCTTCCCTACCCCAAAATAGTTCTCTCACAGGTCTGTTGATTATTCCAAGCATTCTATCAGAAGGCTTTGTCTTAAATAAAATACAAATGCTCAGGACAAATAGAAAGAGATGCCTTCTGATCAGTTCTACCTTAAAATGAACCGAGTTTTATCAGATTCTTTGAGAACGGGTTGTATGCATGGGGCATGAAGGCCTAGACCTCTGAGCAGGACAGAGAGGATGGTGGCATCTGAGTGCCGTCTGGAAGGAGAGGAAAGGCTTTGAAGACATGCATACCCTTTTCTATATTTTTGCCTCAACCTTGCCTTTATTTACAGAAACAGGGCCTCAAAGTGGTTTTGAACCTACCATATGGGCAGGCCACAGCAGTTAGGATTACTTGGGCCTTGAATAACAGAGGTACTCAGAATAATGGCATAAACAAGGTAGAAGTTTAACCTCTCTCTCACATAAAAGAAGTTCAGAGGTTGGCAGCACAGGACTGGTATGGAGGTTACATAAAGCCATCAAAGAATCAGGCTCCTCGTAATACACTGTTCAGAGAAACAATTGTATCTTTGTTCTTAGAGTTCAAGATAGTTGCTGGAGCTCTAGCCATTTCATCTGCTTTCCTGAAATGGAGAAAGGAGGCTCCAACAGAATGGAGAAAGGAAAGAAGGGCAGGTCCTCTGTCTCTTACGAAGACTTAATGAAGTTTCCATATAAAACTTTCATATACATCTCATTGGCCAGAACTTAGAAACACAGTTTCACAAGTCTTCAAGGAAGTCTGGGAGTTATAGGCCTTTAGTTGGCCAGCCCATTGGCAGCCAGTTAAAAATTGAGGATTTTGTTAATTTGAGAGAGAATGGGAGATATTTTTTAGGTAACTAGACATGCCTTTCAAAGTAGCTAACATTTATTAAATGCTTATTATATATGGCTAGTTTTTGTGCTAAGCACATGCATTATTTTATGTAATCCTCACAGTGTCTCTATGAGGCAGTTACTATCATTATCCTCATTTCACAGATGAGGAAACTAAGGCACAGAGAGGTTTGTCCAGGTTGCACAATAAGTAGAGTGGGATCTCAAGTCCAGGTCTGGCTCCAGAGCCTCTGCGGGTCTGTCATTTTATCTCTGTTGCCATAGTTTTGGGAAACCATTCTCTAACAAAGATCTCTAAATGTTAATGCCACCCTAACAACACAAAGCACCTAAGCCATTTATCACTTGCTCCTTTGTATTTTTTTTAAATCAATGGCATTAATGTTGCTTTAACAAAAACATAGGTGAAAAATTGAACATGTGCCTCACTGGCAACCTGTACTTCTTAGAAATGTTAATTTAAATGATCTAACAAAAAGGAAAAAGAAAAAATACAAAACCAACAACAGAAAAAACAAAAAAGTTAAAATTTTAAAAAAAGATCTAACAGATGGGACTCACTGGGCTAAAAAGTAAGAGTGAACCAAGATCTTCAAATTCCCTTTCTAAGTCTAATCCACTAATTAACTTCCTTTTCAGTTTAACATGTGAAAGAGAACTAAAGTAGGGTTAAGAAAGCAGGGAGACTGCTATGCTTTAAGGAAAAAAATTGACTGGACTCACATCGAACTTGAATTTGAATCTCGGCTCTCTTAGCCAATCTGGGCATCTTTATTAGTCTGGGAGAAATAGAACCAATAGGAGATTAGATAGATAGATAAATAGATAGGTAGATAGATAGATATGGGAGTGAAATTGATTATAAGGAGTTGATTCATGCGATGTGGAGGCTGAGAAGTCCCCAAATCAGCAGGCAGCAAGCTGGAGAGCCAGAGATAGTTCCAGTCCATCCAAAGGCCTGAGAACCAGGAGAGCTGATGGTGTAAGTTCCAGCCCGAGTTCAAGTCCACAGCAGAAGACCACGTCTCACCTCAAAGACAGGCAGAGAGAGCAAATTCTCTCTTACTCAGTTCTTTATTTTATTCAGGGCCTTAATGTATTAGATAAGGCTCACCCATGTTGTTAGGAAAACTAGTTTATTTATTCCACAGTTTTTGAATGCCTCCTACCATGCCAGGCACTTGTAGATGTACTGGGGATGTATAATAGATGTGAATAAAAACAGACTGTGTTACGTCCTCTCAGGGCATTTATATTCTAGGGAGGAGAAACAGACAATAAACAAATGAATATATAGTATGGCAGGCGTAAGTGCTAAGAGAAAAAATAAAGCTGAGTTAATACAGATTAAGCATTCAGAACAGTGCCTGGCACATAGTAAATGCTTAATAAATGTAGGTAGTGTCATCCTCTTTGTCATTGTCATCTTCCTCATCATCGGTGAAGTGGGGATGGCAACAGCTCCTTGTCTGCCTCTCAGAGTAAAGGTAGAGATCAGGGATGATATTAATAGTAATATCAGATTTTTTTTATATATACATGGTTTTTCCTTATAATCAGTATATATTAGTTTTGTACAAAAAGAAAAAGGATGGTAACTTCCTGTAAGAAAACCAAATTAATAGTAAATGTGAACAGGGCTGTGACTGGGTTAGTGGAGAAGTGAAAAGGCAAAAATGGAAAAATGGTGACACAAAAGGTTAAAAGGAACATTCCATCCAAAATTTGCCTTCATCAGTCTGGTAAAGGGCTCATCATAAAACAGTGGTTTGAAGTGTTAAGCCTGTCCCCTTATACCAAAATCTCAAAAGGTTATGTTGTATTTTAGGAGAAAAACAATTATTTGTCCTATATTAATATTTCTTTACTTTGCCTAGGTTTTACAGCATTATACTCAGTGTTTTGAAAAACAAGGCGCTTACCATCCTCAGTAAGCAAATTCTAACGGAGATTAACACAGATGTCATGGTAAATCCACGTGAAATTGATTGTTAATTATGTGTAATTGATGATTACTCTCTCCATACATCAGCGACACACGTGGCTAGCCAGAGTCAAGAGATAATCCATCTTCAAATTCCATTAAATTAAGAGGAAAGAACTGAGAAAATGAAGATTTATCCAACCCTTACCATGAGGCACATGCAGGATCCCATACATCTCTCACAGCAGTCCTATGAGGCAGGTATTCCTAATCCCAAGGTGACTAATGGGAGTCAGGGCTCCAAATAATTAGCTCAGGGTCACACAGATAGTAAATGAATGCTCCAAAATCTCAGCTCACTTCCATCCCCAAGGCCCGTCAGTTCCCTACTGCACAGCTGCCTTAGGGAAGGATGTGCAGGACAGGTGCGGAGAAGAAGGGTGGAACCTGATCTAATAGGTAAAACTCAGAGTTGAAACTTTTACACTGCACGCTCTGATTGCCACTTGTAAAAACTTGATTGAGCTTTCCAGATTGTTGATGTGGGTTACAAAATGGGCAGACCCAAACGGCTTTGGGTTTGCACACTCAGCTTTAATATTAGGATATGTTCATTTGGGGGGCTGCCTCTTTAAAGCAGCTTTTCATACAGCTTTAGTGTTATATGTGTCAACACCACCTGTTTAGCTGTGTGTTCTCACATGGTGATTAGTGCTAAGTATCCATTACTGGCTATTCCATGCACCTTTGTTTTCTCCCTTCTGAGCCCTAGCTCTAATTTGCCTAACAAATGTAAATAGAGAATAGAAGCTGTCCCAGTACAAACCCAAGTCTTTTGAGCCTCTTGTACAGGAGTTATTTGGAAAACAGGGTTTCTGAATGCACACAGATATCCACCCTAGCCTTTACAAATCTTTGAACCAGTTTAAAATGTTAAAATAAAAAGCTAATTATTTTTAGAGGAGATGGGAGGGAAGACACTGTTTATTATTTCAAGCCCTTCTTAGAAAACTCCACCTCTGAGGACTGCTGAGGAAAGCTTCCTTGGCTGTCTTTGTGAGCCTCCCACAAACCAGGAACTAATGCATTCTTCTATAAGAAGAAACATGCCCCAGGCAAGGTTGAAAGGTCATTCTGAAAAAGCCCAAGCAAGATACTTGCCACATCCTATCAGAAGATTTTTCTCTGTGCCTCAAAGAGGTTTTTGGGTTTTTTTGTTTTATTTTGTTCTGGTTAAGTATTTATTTTAGCTCAAGGGCATTTGAAGTATTTGAAATATATATTTCTGTAGTGAAAATGCAAATTCATTGCTTTGAGAGGGACTACAAAGAGGTCTGGGTCTGGGAACAAAACACTGAACAAAGAGAAATAAGGCAGAAAGGATATGTAAAAGGCTCCCCCAAATGAAAACCTCTCTGGAATACCACATTCTCCTGATGCCACCTGGAAAACTTTTAAAAAGTAGTCTATTTAGAGATCCTGGGCTGACAAAGTGTTTCCATATATCCTTGCCCTGGCTTTATTACTAGACGCTTAGATGGAAAGAAAGAGAGGTATTTGGGATCACATGACTCCCTGCCTTCTGAATTCTAATCTTGGCCTTGACACAGACTGACTTTAGAGACCAGGTTCGATAGTTTAACCTGGATTCATCTTCCTGCCAAAACGATTGAGATTAATAAAATTTCCATTGGAAGACTCTCTAAAGACAGCTGTTGTTTTATTTTTAATTTTTAAAAAATTTGTTATTGAAATATTGATTTACAATGTTGTGTTATTTTCAGGTGTACAGAAAAGTGATTCAGTTGTTTATATATTATATATATTCTTTTTTTTACATTCTCTTCCATTATACGTTATTACAAGATTTTGAGTATAGTTCCCTGTGGTATACAGTAGGTCCCTGTTGCTTATCTATTTTATATAGAGTAATGTGTATATGTTAATTCAAAACTCCTAAGTCATCCCTACCCCCCCCAGGACATCTGTTTGATAAGAACTTTATATGTAGATGTCTTTTAGGGTACCCTGCTAATTAATGAGGTGAAATGCTCGCTAGCTCCTGCTTGGAATTTTTCTTTTCTCTCTGAGATTTGAGAATTAGTTATGGTTGGTGCTTATGAACTACAAATAAAACTGTCTTTTAAAAGAAGTGAGCAATATGAACCAAAAACAATTATTTGACTTAGAAATGAAAAAACAAAATAGTGTTAGAAAGTATAGTTTAGTAAAAACAAAACATTTCTAAAGCATGTTTCATATCAAGAATCGTTCTCAGAGTATTTTATCCAAACTATTACATTCTGAAATATAGTAGTATGACTTTTAAATGATTAGAATGCTTTAATAACAGGCAATCAGAATGTTTCATTTGTATTGGGTAATTAAGGTACTTAGCTTTGTTTATCATTATTCATCAAAACCAAATATATAATACATACACATAGAATAAATCATGGGCATTTTCCTTAGATTTATTGTCTCAAAATGGACTAGAAATGTTGGCCAGTAAAAATCATGTGAATGGAATGAAGATCTAAATCTGTTGAGCCGGGTGATCCATTTAAACATATCTTTTTTTTTTTCTCGGTACGTGGGCCTCTCACTGTTGTGGCCTCTCCCATTGTGGAGCACAGGCGCCGAATGCACAGGCTCCGCGGCATGTGGGATCTTCCCAGACCAGGGCACGAACCCGTGTCCCCCGCATCGGCAGGTGGACTCTCAACCACTGCACCACCAGGGAAGCCCCTCAACATATCTTAACTCGCATGATTATCTGATAGAATTTTGGCGCTGAATGGGCCTTTAGAAATGATCAAATTAACCTCCTCATTTAGAGAGACCATCACAGAGACTCAGATTAAGTGATTAACTAAAGTCCCAGGTTGGAACTGTAACCCAGGTTTTTATTTTAATTCAAATTAGTATATAGGACCCTACTATGTATGTGCTACTGTGCTGGGAGCTTTAGGCAAGACAGTACCAGAAGTCTGGCAAATAAAAGCTAAATAAGGACTAAATAGCAACAGCTAACCTTTATCTGGTACTATTCTAAGCAATTTACATAATTAGCTCTTTAAATTGTTCCAACGGCCCTACAGGGTAGATGAGGCACAGAAACGTTAAGTACTTTGCCCAAAGTCACACAGCTAGGAAGTCTCAGACCAAGCAGAGTCAAAAGACTCAGCTCACACACTGTACTCCCCTTTTTTAATAGATTTATTTATTTTATTAATTTAATTTTGGCTGCGTTGGGTCTTCGTTGCTGCGCATGGGCTTTCTCTAGTTGCGGCAACCGGGGGGCTACTCTTCGTCGCCGCGGGCTTCTCACTGCGATGGCTTCTCTTGTTTCAGAGCACGGGCTCTAGGCGCACGGGCTTCTGTAGTTTTGGCACACAGGCTTAGTTGCTCCATGGCATGTGGGATCTTCCTGGACCAGGGATCGAACCCGTGTCCCCTGCATTGGCAGGCGGATTCTTAACCACTGTACCACCAGGAAGTCCCAGTACTCCCTTTTTAATGGTGATTATAACTTAAGGCAGACCGTTATGTACCAACAGAAAGGTTCATCTAGAGGGCTATGGTTCATCTAAAGGTTCATCTAGGGAGTTCCAAAGAGAGAGGTCCACCCTGAGGATTAAGAAAAATTCAGAGAGGAAAGGGTCTGAAAATGGACAGGATTTTACAAGTAGGACAGATGGAGAGAAGTTGGGGAAGGTTTTTGAGGCAATAGGAGCAATGTGAGCCAAGGCATACAATTAAGATGAACACAAGGCATATTCATAGAATTTCCCTCTGGAGCCATATCTAGAGAGAAAGGAAAAAAATCAGAAGTTGAAAGATTTCAGTAGAGTACCAAATGAGATTCTAAACGACATAGGCAGCAAAAAATGGTTAGACATCTGGTCAAAAGCAATTTGAAAGCTCAAAAATCTTTCTTGCATAGATTAACAAAGGCCTCTCACCTTTCTTCTTTTTTTCCCTCTTCTTTTTAATAAATGGAGTGAGAGGTATTGAATTTGAGAAACAGGTTTATGTGTCAAGATCTAAACCATTTTCCATGAAAAGAAAAGGATTCTGTATCATGCTTTCCATTTTAGTTGATGCTACAATTCCAAGGGTTTCAGGTCTTCTATGATTTTAAAATTCTAACTGTCTGGTGTCCTCAGCTTAAATATTTCGTATACTAAACCATATAACTTATTAAATATTTCATATACTAAACCATATAACTTAAATGTCTAATACACACATGTAATGTTGAAGACATGTGAAACATTTCCCTGAAAAGAATTAATGATTTAAAATTGCAGGTGACTTTGAAATTCTAGTAAATTTGTTGGCCTTTCATTATACATGTACTTTCCCCCTCAACGTTGCCAACTGCTTGAAACTCTCCCTTCACCACTTCTACTGCCACTGTGTTCATTATGGCCCTGGTTAATATGTATTCCAAGTGCCAATTTGTGGGTATTATTCTTTCAGTAGCTTAAACTTATATTTCAGGGCCTCTGAAGACTTCTTATGAAAAACACTTTTTGAAACAAGGACTTTCTGATGACCTTCCCTATCACTGACTTTCTCTGTTGACTTGTTGGGCAAGGATTAAGTCTCTTTGCAGCTCAGTTTCTTTGTTGGATAGAACAAAGACCATCCCTCTGCTCTCAACCTTCAGGTGTGTGAGAGTAAACAAGTGAGCATTGACAGTAAGCACTGACTGAGGCTGTTGTGGGCTTTAAAGATATGATGGGGGGGTGGTATTTTACAATTTTTGTAGCAACTATGAAACACTCACTGTTTGCCAGTTACCACTGCAAGTGCTTGGCGTGTATTAATTCATTTTATCTTCACAGCAACCTTAGAGGTATGGTTCTTATTCCTAATTACAGGTGAGAAAACTGTGGAACGTGATAAAAGGCAAAGCAAGGATCTGAACCCAGGCAGTCTGATTCCTGAAGTTAACCATTAGATCTGTTGAGAAATGGAATAGGTTATCTTATAAGACGGTGCTCTCCTCCTTTGTAGAGTGGCTGCCCAGCGCTTGTATGGAGAGGGTTTGTGATTTGTAAGTTTCTAGGATTCATGGAATGCCATTATTCAGCATTTGTCCCAAATCTCAGAATCTGTTCCCTGTCTCTAAGTCAGTTAAATGGAAAGTACTAAAAGCATAGTTGCCTCAGCTCTAAAATTATTAGAGGATCATCTCTGTTGTGTCCAGGTGATACACACTGAGAGACTGGGAGGAGCCTTTCAATAAATTTACAGGTCCCGTTAATATATTGATGGCAAACAGCCCTGTCATCAATGAGTTAGACTTGTGAGATATTTCCATGTATGGTGTTGGGTGATGGGCTAGATAGAGGTCTCCACAGCTCTGTGTAAACCTCCCAAGGGCTTCCTGGAGAAGCTGACACCTGATTTTCTGACAAAAGAAGTGTGGGAATGGCCTTCCAAGGAAGCAATTCGTGTGTGAGGGAAAGCACAGATGCATGAAAGCACATTGCCTGTGCAGGGAACTCCATGTGCTTGAATATTGCCAAAGTATTAGCAAATCATTGATGTCAGAATAAAGGGAATATTAAACTGGACTTTGTTCAAATCCTCTGCCCTTACCAATTTCTCTTTACCCCACTACAAATGGAGTGCTTGAGAGACAAGAAAGGAAAATATCTTCTGCAAAATTAGAAGTTCCTGGATAAAATGACATTTATTTCATGTTAAAAATCTCTGATCATTGTGAAGTGGTCAGATATTATACCAAATTGTTCATTGCTCTCATGAAAAATAATCCTGATGAACCTAGTATAAATCAATAGAGAATAAAATATAATTGGATTTCTAGTAATAGAATGTAAAGGAATCAAAAAGGACAAGGCCTGTTTGTGGTACATTTTATGGGGCTCAAGAAATTTTTGCTGAATGTGAGTGTTCTTTGAGGGTTCATTCGAGATAGACAAAACCAATAACTCCTGCCTATTACTCAAAGATTTGAATTAGAAGCTGCCTCTGGTGTCTACTGAAAATAGAGCTAGCCCAGATTAAGATTAATAAATATAGGTTGCTTGTCTTACAAATAGAAACATTTTCTTTCTAAGAAGGCAGAAAACAATTTATCCTCTTTAGGATAAATGAGTCATTTTTCATTAAATATTTTTATTAAAGTAGCAAAATCTGGTGAAACTAATTGTAATTTATATTGCCATGTAAAAAATATTGTTAAATTTAGCACTTTGAAAAAGATGACTAATGACCTGCTTTAACTTAAATATAACAGTCAAAGATAAAAGCACAGTAGCAAATCCTTGTGTCAACCCTGCACCTACCAGATAGTTCCTGGGTTTTCCTCCTTAATGAGCACTTGATGACTGATCACTAATCAGTTTGAGAGCTAATTAAAGTCACTAGAGTGATAGATACCCCAGTTTAAGATTCATCAATATAATAGTACATTAGAGTATACAGGCATTGTTCATTTCTAGATATTTTCAGTTCAGCAAAACAGATGAGTTATGGCCTCAGAGCCCATGGAAAATTCTAGGAGGAATCTTATGTCCTCGGCATAGCATGGTATACTATTTGCTGCCTCAATCAACAGAAGCAGGAGATAATTAGTATAATTTGTTGTTAATGGGTTTTTCCTTTTGATTAAAATTTATCTGCCATCTACCCTGACACTGAAAAAAATCAGCCTCTTTAGCAAGTGAGAAGTATATTATATATATATGTATTTCCCCAAACAATAAATACTTGTGATACTTAGTTGTTATAAAATTAATAAGGGAAATCATGGACTCAGAATTTTAGAGTTGGAAAAGCCCTGAGCGATTACATGGTCCAGCCACGTCCTTTATAGGTGAGAACGCTCTGGGCCAGCAGGGTTAGACAGAGCCTTGCCACAAGGTCACAGTCAAGGCCTGGCAGGCTGAGGGTTCACACGCTTGGATATTTAGGACCTGAAAGCTCCTTCCACTATCACAGGCTCTTGTAGGTTCTTGTTGAAGATGGAGAAGAAAACAGTAAATCTCCAACAGAAAACAAAACATGAATGACAGTTCGGATGCTCTTTTCATAAAGACTGCTAGATGTCATCCTATGTTATTTCCTCTGAGCATTGTCAAATATTCTCCATTTCAGGGGATGTGTTAAAATTCTCATCGAAAGAGGCCTTTTAGTTACATGATCAGTTTTTCTGTGGTCAGACCTCTAGTTTGTGCTTTTTCTTTCATTCCACAGTTTTCAAAGTGTTTGAGGTTCATAGTTTGATTTGATTGGTTCCCTAATTTTGGTCCTGTCAGGAGACCTCATGTTGCCATCTCTAATAGATGAAAGTCACACTGAGGGTCAGAAAGACTGAGGTTACAGAACTATTTTGCAGCAAAGCTAGGACCAAAATCCAGGTCTGTTGGATTTTATAGACCTATAAAATGCCGCTCTTTGTAATTACTCCTGAAACAAAATCTTTAACACCACACTGAACAGAATAGAATTATTTTTGTGACTTTCATTAGCCTTACTTTCTCCCTTTGCATGTGTTCTCTATTTTTCCCTTTGTTTATTCTCTGTATCTCTGTTGCCCTGTCATTTGGTTGGTTAGCAGCCAGCAGGGTCCAGAGTCCCAGACAATGCCTTTTGTTCAAAGCATTTGTTTGGATTATAAATATAATTTGATGATAAATTCATACTGTTTTACTGATTTCATTTCAGTGGAGCCATAGCATACCTCAAGTTTTCTTTGATAAACTAGCTATAAAGATGGGATCTCATGCTATTTAATTGTTCATCTTGAGCTATTTGCTCATTTCTAAAGCGCTTTGCTAAAATTCTTACCATACACATAAATGGAAATATCACTTCTTTCCTTTCCTTTACCTCTGTTGGAAATGATAGTCTTTCCAGTCATGGAGAAATCATTACCTATTATTAAAATGAAATATTTTGTGGTAATTTTTTCAAATAGCAATAGCTGCCATTTACTGTGCACTTATTATATGTCAAGCTCTTTTTTCTGTGCTCTTTACATGTCATGACACATCTAATCCTTCCAACTACCCTATGCATGCAGTGAGTAAGAATGTTATGCCCATGTGACAGTGAAGGAATGAAGGCACAGAAAGGTTAAGTTACTTGTTCAAGATCACACAGTAAGTACAGAGGCAGGATTTGAGCCCAAGCAGTCTGTTCTGTGGGTCTAAGCTCTTAACTGCCAGCATACTACCTCTCAAAGTGAGTTCTCATATAAATGTTACTTTTCAAATATAATTACATTTTGTAAATTCTGCTTTCATTGACTTATAGTGAACCATACAAGCCTGGGGAAAGGAAGTGGGAAAGTTCATCATTGTAACAGTCCTATTGACCACTCATTACCTCAGGGATCAGCAACTTTTCCAGCCCTGATGCCACAAATGAGAATAAAATATACTGATAAGTGTCCGTCACAGGCCTGAAGTGGGATATGGGGCATTGGGGTGGGAACTGAGATCCATTGTGGGCATTGACTGAGTAGCATTTATGTTCTGGGTGGGATTCTCCTGTCTTTACATCTTTATATAAATAAAATATATCCCCCCTCCCACCCCATCTTTCTCTCCAAGTGAGCTCCCAGACTTAAATAGAAGCTGATTAAAAGGAAGCCTAGGAGTCTTCTCCACCTGACTTGCACTCAGCCTACCTACCCTGAAGTCCATGAGTGCTTCCCTTGTCTTCAGTAAGAGTAGGCCTGCCTTTGTGTCTTTACTGGGTAGGGACTATGTCTTTCATCTCTAGCTTCAGAGCCTAGCACAGTGCCTGGCTTATGGATACTCAGTAGCTGTTTGGTGGATGATCAAATGCAGATCACTATGCACTGCTCCCTGAAACCTGGGTAATTTTCCAGTAAATTACACTTAATTTTACAGTAACTGTCAGCATACATCAAAAGGGGTGCTAATGATGAGATGGACGTTGCAGACAGGCTAGAAGCCTTCCTAAGTGTGACTTCAGGTGGTGTGTTTTATGAACCAGTAGGTATCTATGCCATGAACTCCTGAGTACTCGTCACTGGTATGTTAGATTAGTTTTTAAGAGGTTTTGGCTGTCCCAAGTTTGTAATATGAAACAGCAGGAGAGGCCTCCATCCGGTCTGCTTTTGCTGTACTCAGTTCTCCAGCTGCTTTGTCTTTGGGAGGCACTGGCCTGCACCTCTCTGCTTCGAGCCAGAATACGAAGCCAGTTAGTCTGGCCGCGGAGCCTGTGTACTTGCTTCTACATCATACCTTAGAAACTGTCAAGAAAGAGAACTGCCCACCCTGTTCTGTGCTTCCCATGCATTGTATCACTTAATCCCAATTTCACCTCAGAGGAACTGGGGCTCAAGAAAGTTAAGAAACTTGCACAGCTGATAAGCAGTAGCACGAGAACTCAAATCCAGGTCTGCCTGGCTCTGTAGTCACCGCCAAGGTTGGCTCAGTATACTAAAGGGCAGGAAAGCTCAAGGTTGTCGGTGTAAAGATCGCAGCATGCAGTGTTGATGCTGTCTGAAAAGTAGTTCCTGCCCACTGCCCCAATTTAAACTAAGCTCCAGAGACACAGCTTGGCTCAGCAGAGGCTATAGTCTACACAGAGGAAGTGAGGCTGTGTGAGCCCCTGAAGGAGCCAGGCTTACAGCACAGCTCCTGGGGCTCAGCCTAGGTTGGCCCGGGAGCCCTGCCTTCCCCATGAACCTGAGAGCTTCCTGGGAATGGACTTCCAAGGTGGTGGTCCTACCCTGACGGTTTTGTTAATCTGGCACTGGCAGAAACTTGGTTACAGTTAGAGCCCTCTCATGTATGGATTATAGAAAAGAGATCTTTATCTTAGGTTGTTGGTATTTAAGGAAACCTAAAGAATGTAGTTTCTCAGAAGAGCTTTTTGTGATTGATGGATTTAGTAAAACAGCTGGCTGTGTGTGGAATTAGGAAATACTGTCACTAACATACTGCTTTTCACCAGCCCACCCGCCAACCACAACACCCTTTTTTTTTGAGATGCCATAAATTCCAGTGCTAACTATATATCACAAATGATTTAGCAATGTTTGCCATCCCATCAGTCCAGTCCCAGGTATTTATTGGTGGTACTGTTTTGGATGCCAGGGATGGAGAGGAACAATGCTAGTCACATAGTATTTGTTAAATGAATAAATGAATGGGCAAGCTGAATATAAAAGGATTCCTGTCCTTCATTTGTTTCTCACCAGATGCCTATTTTACTCCTCCTGTATATAAGGCAATATTAAGGACCTGGAGTTGCCTAAAATATTATTGGCGGCCTCACTGAACTTACAGGACAATCCATGATACTGAATGGTACACAAATATCTGTAACACACGGCACAGTCTGAAGTGCTATCAGTAAGTAGGTCTTGGAGGTCGGAAGAACAAGATCACTCTGGCTGGGGACCCAGGGAGCACTTAGCAATAGGTGAGCTTTGACCTTGCCCTGGAGGATGAGTCAAAATGGTAACAGCAGGGGGTGCTGGAGGAGGGCCTCCCAGACAGTGGAATTGGATTGTCTTGGGAAAAGGCCACAGAGGCAGGAAAGTACAAATTTGGGGGAGGGAGTTAAGTGATTGACTCAATAGTGTACAGAGTGCTGCTTGGGCTGATGCTGGGAGCAGAGCTGAGAGCATTTGAACTCCGTGGTGGAGGGGGTCATGTCAAGTTTAAGAAAAGGTCAAAGAGAGTGAGAACAGAGAAAAGGCCCTGGAGCTATCATTCTGGATTCTCCTTCCTCCTTTCCATTCCCTCTTCTTCATGCTAAATCAGGTCGCCTCACACCCTAAACCATCCTGCCTATCTTCACCGAATTACTGCTAAGGAACTGCTTTGACCATAATGTTCACACCTCTGTGGATTCACCAACCCCCTTCAGAATAAATTCTATACTACTTAGTTGGGGTTTCAAGGCTCTCCTCATCTGGCCCCGTCTTATTCTTCAGCTCAGTTACCCCCTCATCCACCACCCTGGACTCCCTTCTCCACTTTCTTGGTCTCCTCATGGAGACCTGTGTGGGTTGCCTACACCATTACATCTTTCCTGATACTGTCCTTTCAGTCCAAATGCCCTCCCACTTCATCAGTGTCCATGAGAATCTCCAAGGCCCATTTTTTAAATTCTAAAAACTTAAACTCTTAGAAGATGGAAACCAAGTCTTTATTTTTATACCCATCATTGCCTTACAGGTGCTAAACACCAAGCAAATGTTGAATGAAGAAATAATTATCTTTCATTCCTTCTTTTCCTCCATTCCTAAATATGACCAAGAGTAACTGTATCCCCCAGATAAAGAGGCCTTCCATTTGTATAATGCATTAGACCTTCTGAAGGTCACGGCATAGCAGTCCAGAGCACTGAATCTGGAGCCAGACTGCTGGGATACCAACCATTGCTTTGCCAATTATCAGCTGTGTGACCTTCAGCAAGTAACTTAACCTCTCTGTGCCTCACTTTTCTCATCTGTAATATGGGGAGGATAAAGGTACCTACCTTATAAGTGTTTTTACAAGGATTAAATAATCTATTATTGGTTTGTCCAAAAAGTTCGTTCGGGTTTTGCTGTAACATCTTATGGAAAATCCCAAATGACCTTTTTGGCCAACCCAGTATTTGTAAAATGCTTAGAACAATGTATGGCATGTAGTAGGAATTATATAATGTTTGTTTAGCTAAATAGATACATATTACATATGTCTCCATATATACATTAGTGGTGTAGATTATATACATATATATACACACATATGTAGTAACTCAGTAAAGGTACAGTTGTACCCACACACAGGGACCATGTACAATTGGGTATCCACAACAACCTTGTAAGGTGAGCAGAGGTGTTAAATGACTCTCCACACCTAGTAACTGGTAGATCCATTCCTGGAACCATGTCTTCTAACTTCTGAGCCAGAAGTCAAAAAGTAGAATTTATACCCTTAATCCACTGATCTCCAACACATGGATAGTTTTCAGATACACCATGACTTCTTGACACTGAATATTGAAATTTACTATAGATACTTTAATTACTTTGATTTAAAGTACAAGAGTAGTGTCAGATCCATTATATAGGGTCTGTCAGTAAGAAAAAAGTATATACAGTTTCTGTCCAAAGTTTTTGTATAGGATTTCACATGAGATGAGAGGTACATGAGGTAAAGAGAGATTGATAAAGGCAGAGGATTGAACAAAGTCCAGCTTAATATTCCCTTTATTCTGACATCAATGATTTGCTAATACTCTGGCAATATTCAAGTGTCACAAAGAAATCCATGATGTGGTCACTTTCTACTTGATTATATTCTTCTTACAGTTGAAGACAGAGCAGGGAAGATAAATTGAGTGTGTTCAATGGAGAATTATGCATGAGGTTTTAATAGAAAAGAATTCAAATAGGAAAATATGCTATTGGAGTACATTTAAATGGATATATGCCTATCATATCATTTGGTATGCAAAGGCTTATGTTTGCATTAAGCTGATGGAGAAGCTGTTATTTTCTTTGCAGTATATATTCAAAAGCTTTCTTTTACTTCTCTGAAAAAGAGAGAACTGTCTGTTATTTTAAATACAAAACACATTTAACTTCTGTCAACAGCTTACATTTTAAATAATGCAGTTTGTACTGGCATTCATTGTCTGCAATTACAGTTCTCGAGAAGCTTTTAGTTTTTTCTCTCCAACTTTTAAAATTCATTCATTGTAACTGTTGACATTTTGGAGAACAGTGGAAACCCTAAGTCAAATTGGAAAAACGGAACAAAGACATTATTACCTTTCTGGAAATTACTATTGAACCTGGTGGAGAATCCTCAGCTATTGTGCTGAAACACATTGTGATGAAATATTTATAGCCTCTTCTTGCTAGCTTTAGGTCAGACTCAAACGTTTTCCTTTTAACCCAGGCTACTTAACCAGAAACGTCATGCTAGCAGCCAGCTCAGAATCCTTAGTTCCTAAAGCTTAGTTCGTGCAAATTACCTGCTTACAGCAGGCCTCACCATCTTAGTAAAGCAAGAGTTAGGAGTTCAGGTCTTTTCTTCAGGATGTATTTAAAAGCAAGATTTCTCAGTTACCCAGGTCTGTCTGGGATGCCTTTTCATCCGTCTATGATGGGAGTCACGTGTTCTCATTTATTCCTTCCTGTCAACTAGCAAGAAGACAGCCGAGCGTGTGTGTGTGTGTGTGTGTGTGTGTGTGTGTGTGTGTGTGTGTGTGTATGAGAGAGGGAGAGAGAGATTGGTTTTTTTCACCCTCTCATTTAAAGATGTAACTGGAACCAGGACCCAGACGGCCTGTGGGTTTGCTTCAGGCGGGGAATATAAACAGAGCCAAGCCTAGAAATGCCAGGTGTGCAGTAGATTCATTGACCTCGCTGTTTGCCCAGCTGCAGGGGGACTCCCATTTCATTCCCCAGCTGCTTCCTAATGCTGTCTTATTTTTTTCTTTCAAACTGGAGTAGCCAACCAAACCACACCCCCAGACAGATTTGATAATTACTAAAAAGAGACAACTTTGCAGTTACACACAGCTCACAGAAAGCTGCCATGATTTTGTAGTTTGGCCCGTACTTTGTTCTTGTTCAGCAGTGCCTTTGACATAATTAGCCAGCTTACGATTTTAAGGAAAGACATCATCAGATTTTATGAAAACAGGTAAAGCTCTTCATTAACCCTGTGTTTTACTCTTCAAAATAGTCATCTTAAGAGTGTGTATTAAGTTGAACCATAAGTGCTGATTTTCTACCTTTTTCATATAACCTACAAAAAACAGCAATTTGGTTCAGCCTAAATAAATATATTTATTCCAGTGATACTTCCAGTCTTCAAACTATTTTAAAACTCATCTTTTGAAATGAGAAAAATTAAGTTCCCTACTTTAAAACATTACATCAGGGCTTCCCTGGTGGCGCAGTGGTTGAGAATCCGCCTGCCAATGCAGGAGACACGGGTTCGTGCCCTGGTCCGGGAAGATCCCACATGCCGCGGAGCGGGTGGGCCCGTGAGCCATGGCCGCTGAGCCTGCGCGTCCGGAGCCTGTGCTCCGCAACGGGAGAGGCCGCAACAGTGAGAGGCCCGCGTACCGCAAAAAAAAAAAAAAAAAAAAAAAAAAATTACATCAATCTCTTTAACACAACTATTCCTTAGTTATAAAATTGGCTTTGAATAACAGTTATTTACAGATGAAATAAAATCCATTTTATGTGAAGGAGAATTTGACATAATTTTTGAGAATGTGCCAGTACTGATTACTTGGGTGCTGAGTTCTGGTACCTCAAGGAACCTTGAGACATCAGTTGGTATCAGAGTCATCACACCTTTAAATTTTTTTAAATTAAAGAATATTTAATTGAGGATTGATTATATATTTACAATATATATGGAAAGGAGACATTACAAAATTTCATCTCCTATATATTCCTAAATCTATCAAAATGCAAATTACCTGTATCATTTCTAAGAGAAGAAACAAGATACTCTATATATGAAAGGTTTTTAGCACAGCTTTATTTATAAAAAAGCAAGAAGTTGAAATATTCTAAAATGTTCAACAGTAGGGAATTAGTTAAGTAAGTTACGGCACAGTCATATAAAGAAATATTATACAGCCCTTAAAATTATGTTTTACAAGGCTATTTTGTGATATAGGAAAATGTTGATATTTTTAAGTGGAAAAGGACATAGGAGATTAAAAATTGTAAATATAGTATGATCCAGATTTTTTAAAAGGAGAAATGATATGTGTCATTTTAAAATGAACAAGTGTGTGTGTGTGTGTGTGTGTGTGTATTTTCATAGGAAAAAGACTGGATAGCTGTATACCAAAATCTTATGCTTTTCATTTTCTACTTGCTTTTTATTTTACTTTCTTTTTTGTATCCTGTTTTCTACATTGAACATAAAGTATTACTTTGTTCTCATAAAAAGGTTTTTTTTTAACTACAACTATATATGAACCTTATATTTACATTTTGTATTTTGACAAGTAGATTTTAAGCAGTAAAGTCCCTTTAGCTAGGGCTATATATTTATTTGGAGTTTTTTTTGTTGGGTTTTTTTTTTTTTGCGGTACGCGGGCCTCTCACTGTTGTGGCCTCTCCTGTTGCCGAGCACAGGCTCCAGACGCGCAGGCTCAGCAGCCATGGCTCACGGCCCAGCCACTCCGCGGCATGTGGTACCTTCCCAGACCGGGGCACGAACCCGTGTCCCCTGCATCGGCAGGCGGACTCTCAACCACTGCGGCACCAGGGAAGCCCTATTTGGAGTTTTTTATAATTCCCAGGTTGGACTAAAATTTATCCATGCATAAGGGTTTATTCTGCAAATTAATAATGCAGAGGAGATTTTAGAGAAACATTTTTAAGTTTGAGGGAACTTTTTAAGTACACTGAAAGCACACACAAGACTCTGTAAATCATCTTTTTCATCACAGCCTGTCCCTAAGTGCCTCTTCCTGGCAGGTGAATTTGCATATTTCTGTTTGCTTTATGTAGAAGGAATAGTATATGCTTTATTTTACTAACAATCTGGCTCTCTGCCAGTTGGAAGGTGATATCTTTAACATATATGTCATATAATGGTTTCCATTCACTTTCTAAGTTACAGACAGACATCTTTTAACAATTTGGGTCACATTTTCACAGGTGATGAAAACATACCATATGTATCATGCAGAGAGCATCAGTGCAGAGAGCAAGCTGAAAGAGGCTGAGAAACAAGAAGAGAAGCAAATTGGCAGATCCAGTGACCCAGTCTTTCATATTAGACTGGAAGAGAGACATCAGCGGCGAAGCTCTGTGAAGAAAATTGAAAAGATGAAGGAAAAAGTAAGTAAAAGACTGCAGAGCCTTTCTGTCCTCACTGGAGGTGACAAACATAGGAACACTGATGCAACAGATGATAGACACACATTGTAAATTACTGTGAAGTGACATGCATTTCATCCCACGGGAATGAAAAAATGTGTTAGAAACATAAAAATCATGTAATAACAGCTGGACCTCATTTAGTGGTGAATGCCAAGTATCCAATACACAATGTAGAGAACTCTGAATATTAACAAAGAGATTTCATTGCAAATGGGCCTGGCGCCCATATACGTTGTTGTTATTCCTCATCGCTGGGTAATTTTCGTTTATTTAATTCAGATTTGAAATGTACTTTTCTCAAAGGACTTCGAAGGTCATTTGTATATGTTGAATAAATTGTTTAGATGAATAGAAATTCATGTATGCTTTCCCTGTCTTGTTTTAAAATGACTTTATTGTTTTTCCCAATGCCTGGATCTTCTTCATTTCCAGAGACAAGCAAAGTATTCAGAAAACAAGCTAAAGTCGATTAAGGCACGGAATGAATATCTCCTAACCCTTGAAGCAACCAATGCCTCAGTTTTCAAGTATTATATTCATGATCTTTCAGATTTAATTGATGTAAGTACTTGAAGTTTTTATACTTTCTATACCAAGATGGAATTAGCTGTAATCTCATTTCCTTGATTCTAAAACACTATCATTTATTAAAACAACGTTGTTTTATGTAGTTCTCAGAAAAAAAATGCTACCAATTAAACTACACAGAATACTAAGACACAATAAATTGTAAGATGCATGTGAAATACTGTGCATCCTAAAACTGCTGAAAAATGAATTATGAAGTTCTGTGAAGCTGTAGCTGGAAGACTCAGCTAGGAAGGGGGTCCAGGCATTTTCAAATGATGCAGTGACACAGCCCTAACTGTGTTCATTGATTCAAAATATATTTATTGGACCCCTACTATTGTGAGATGCTGAGGCTCTGAGAAGCCATAGATAAACAGTTCTTACCCCCTGGAATTTAATGTGGAAAAAAAAATGTTAAGCAAATGACTACACAAATGACTACACAGTAGTGATAAATACTGTGAAGCAAAATAGGATACACAGAAACCACTTTTATTATCTAACTCTCTTTACTTTTATAGGATATTATGTAAAAAAAGCACTAGTTGGGCTCATTTAGAACTCTCCAAGTATATGTCTACTATTATATTTGTGCAGTGTTTACTGCCATTATTGCCCAACTTTGACCCTCAGCCTCATTCTTTCATTCAGAAATCATCCACTGAGTAGCTCAGTCATTGTGCTAATACTGTAGGAGATGGCAAAAATAAAAGACAAAAATCCTGTGTCCGGGCTTCCCTGGTGGCGCAGTGGTTGAGAGTCCGCCTGCCGATGCAGGGGACACGGGTTCATGTCCCGGTCTGGGAAGATCCCACATGCCACGGAGTGGCTGGACCCGTGAGCCATGGCCGCTGAGCCTGCATGTCCGGAGCCTGTGCTCCGCAACAGGAGAGGCCACAACAGTGAGAGGCCCGCGTACCGCCAAAAAAAAAAAAATCCTGTGTCCAAAAACACCAAGATCTACAAATAGAAGATAAAAAGTGATGTGTCATAAGGAAAGCACAGATAGTGTGACGTTCAGAGAGTTATTTGCTGGGATTTTACTTGTATACTGCTTTGCAGTGATTGAATTCAACAGTTAGATGATAATATAAGATTATTTTCTATGGCTCATAGTGTATGTCATAATTTAGTCATATAGTAGGTTAAAACAACTATTTTTGTGGTGCATTAAGTCTCAAATATTTAGCTATTATTTTAGAGCCACAGTTTGGGACTTTTACAAAAGAATTGCTAAAAACTGTTACAAAAGATTTTTTAGTTCATTTTTAGTTCATTAACACTCTGATGTGACTTTTTCCTTTTATTTAAGTGTAAAAACAATTTTATCTCATATAATATCATAATTTCTTTATACAGAACCATTTAGTAATAAATAAAACCAGGAAAACTTTTTTCTCTTTTCCTTTGTTACAAGTATTTCAACCAAGTAAGTAATCACTTAATTGTTTTAAATACAGAGGCTTTAAAAAAATTTTTTTTTCTTCTAGCACTCTGATGAAATAAAAGGATTTTTTTTCTGCTAGATTGCTGCTAATTTTCCTGAATAAAAATAAAAAATTTTATGACCCCTGTTTTCAAACTTAGATCTGTAAGGATTCTGCAAAATGAATGGAATATAGAAGAACTAATTCTTGTAACAGCTCTGCTTGCTTTTTTTGTTTAGGGCTTCTTTTAGTAGTGATTGGAGTACTTCGCTAAACCCAAGCCAATTTAACAAGAGGTTAGATAAGTCTCTGTATCTTGAAAAGTGCTTCTTTAATACCTACAAGGTACCAAGTACTATTCTTGATAATGGGGATCCAGCAATGAACAAAACAGAGTCCTCGCCTCCATGGAGTTTATGTACTAGTTGGGGAGACAAGCCATAAAAACATTTGCACATATATAATATATTATATGTATGTAATATATACATAATATATTATATGCTTATATATTGAATATTTATATTTAATATCTATATAAGTAGTAACTTATTGTTGTAGTAGTAACAGTGCCATGAAGAAAAATAAAACAGAGCTCTGGGGGGTGCTTCTGTTGGTGGCACGTCAGAAAAGCCTGATGTTTGAGCAGAGAAGTGAGCTGCAGAGTTGTATCACTAATGGGGAAGGAATCCGTCATATAGAAGGACTGGCACGGCTCCAGGTATAGAGGCGGAGGTGAGTTTGGCAAGTTCAAGATGCTCCAGGATAGCAAGACATCCCTCGTATAGAAGCACTGGCAAGGCTCCAGGTACAGAGGTGGAGGTGTGTTTGGCAAGTTCAAGATGCTCGAGAATAGCAAAGGAGGCCAGTATGGCTGAAGAGGAGCCAGTGAGGAAAAGGTTCTGGGAGAGAAGGAGGGGCAGAAGCCCAATCACTTAGGGGCCTGTGGGCAGGGAAAAGGGGTTAACTTTTGCTCTAAGTTTGGTGTGAAGCCAGTGAAGGGTTTGAAGCAGGGAAGTGACATCACCTGATTTACATTTTAAAGACTTACTCTGGCATGGGGGTGGAAAATAGACTGAGGTAGGTGGGGAGGACAAGTGTGAAAGAAGCGAGCTATATCTAGAGTCTTTTGCAATTGTCCAGGCCAGAGATGATGCTGGCTTGGACTGGTGTGGTAGCAGTAGACCTGTGAGAAGTGGTTGGATTCAAAATATACTGAAAATAAAGCTAAAAGAAAATTGGGATGGTGGGTTTAAAAAAAAGGAAAAATGTGACTCCTAGGCTCAGGTCTTGAATAACTAGGTTAATGATGTACACTTTACTGAGATAGGGACCCTGGAGAGGAACAATAGTTCTGTTACATGTAGTAAGATTGAGATACCTATGGGGCACCTGTGTGGAGATGTACAGTAGCATCCTTGATACCATTAGTATATATAGGACAAGAAGAGCATGTCACCATCATGGTTGTGGATATTTATTGAACTCTTACTATGTGACAGGCACCTAGGTTTCTAAGCATAATTTCATCTAATCATCATAACCTTGTGAGGTAAATACTATTTTCTCTATTTTATAGATTAAAAGAACCGACAGAGGCTTAGCTAGCTGGGTAACTTGCCAAATGTTACACAACTATTATGTGTTAGGTTTCAGACTCAGACATTTTAACCTCCAGATCAAAATAATTCTGATATAAATAAATAATTAAATATGCCAAGTATTTTCAATTTTTTTTAGAAAGCTGGATTTTTTTTAAAGATCAGCCTTAAATTTAAAATGTAGATTGAGTGACGGCTGCAGCTGCAGCAGGACGGCCTGCCGGCGGCTCAGGGCCGCGCGCCGGAAACCTTGCGGGGCGGGCAGGCGCGGCACCCCCTGCCTGGCCACCAGCTCCCCGGGGAGGCGGCCCGCGCGCGACCGGACCAGCAGCTTGAGCAGCGGCTACAGCAGCCTGGAGGAGGACGCTGACAACAACTTCTTCACTGCCAGGACCTCCTTCTTCAGGAGAGCGCCGCAGGACAAGACCTGCGCCGGCCAGCAAGCTCCCCAAAGTAGAAATGGACTAGAAATTGTTTTATTTCCCTGGTGGCGCAGTGGTTAAGAATCCGCCTGCCAATGCAGGGAACACGGGTTCGAGCCCTGGTCCGGGAAGATCCCACATGCCGCGGTGCAACTAAGCCTGTGCGCCACATCTGCTGAGCCTGCACTCTAGAGCCCGCGAACCACCACTGCTGAGCCTGCATGCCACAACTTCTGAAGCCCAAGCGCCTAGAGCCCGTGCTCTGCAGGAAGAGAAGCCACTGCAATGAGAAGCCTGTGCACCTCAATGAAAGAGTAGCCCCGCTCACAGCAACTAGAGAAAGTCCACCCATAGCCACGAAGACCCAACGCAGCCAAAAATAAATAAATAAAATGTAACAATTTTCAAATGATACAACTTAAATATGAATTTTTAAAGAAATGTTTATGAAATTGGTATGTTGTCATATTCAAAAGAAATTGAGTACTCTTTTAGTGAAAAGCATACTTCAAGTTCGTTGACCCACTTTTAAGGCAATCAGAATGTGAATATGTACATTCTAAAATGGCTGCTTATTTTGTAGGAATCCAACTTACATATACAGTGGTGATCCTAAAAACCATTAAGCTTGACCCTTCATGATGAAGAAGAAACGGATTATTATGCAAAGGCACCTAGAATCCTTTATGCTCCTGTGTGAGCCTATTTTGCAAAATACCTTTTATACTGGGCTAATAATTATTAGAAGGTATAATAATTATTATACCTCTAGTGAGAGAAAGTTAAGACAACATTTTTTTTTTCACTGTTGTGGCCTCTCGCGTTGCGGAGCACAGGTTCCGGACGCGCAGACTCAGCAGCCATGGCTCACGGGCCCAGCTGCTCCGCGGCATGTGGGATCTTCCCGGACCGGGGCACGAACCCGTGTCCCCTGCATTGGCAGGCGGACTCTCAACCACTGCGCCACCAGGGAAGCCCAAGACAACATTTTTAATGCTGTCTTAAGACACTTAAGACAGCATCAAAAACATTTTATATGTGAAATGACATGGAAGATACTAAATGTATCTTGATTAAATCAAAGCATTATAAATAGTCAAAAATTTCAAGTTGAGACCTTTTTTATACAAATCTCCAGTTTCTCTTGGTTTCTACTCAAGTCAGTATCTGTCTCTTTTCTTAAAATTTTTCTATCATACATGATGATGAATGGATCTATTGATATGTCATATAAATTTTCCATAGAATTTGTTTTAAAACTAGTCTTATTATAGAAGCAGCACATTTACATTGTAGAAATTTAGAAAATACTACAAACAAAAATAAAATGATCACATTCTTACCACCTGAGATCGTCACTGTTAAAATGTACTTTTTCTGTGTCCACACACACATTTTTAGACCAGAGAGTATGAAATCACGTTTTACATATAACTTTTTAACTCCCTTTTTTCAGTCGTTCATCTCCCATCCTTCCATTTCAGAAAAATTTCATCTCGTCTAATAATTACTACATTCCCATTTGTGACCCCCCCAAAAAAAAATGTTTCTCAGCTGGTATGTCTAGACTAGATCCAATTTAGGATCATATGTTGCATCTGTGTAATGTGTCCCTTTAGTCTTTTTTTATCCAGCCAAGTCCCTTGTTAAAGAGACAGTTGTTGCGGAGACAGGAGTTCCTGAGAAAATCTCAGCTTCTCAATTTGTCTGATAATTTGTTGTGTTTTTATTTAGCCCATTTCTCTATCCCTTATATTTCCTACAAAGCAAACACTATATAAAGGCTTTATGGATTCAAGTTAAGCAGTTTGCAATGGAATACACCATGGGTGGTATTGCTGTGTCTTATGTAGGTATGTAACAACGTATGTTTGGCCCACTGATAGTATTACTGAAATTGATCACTAGCTTATGGTGATATAGCTCTGATTCCTTCATCATATATAGTTAAGGTTTTTCCCTTACAACAAGCTATGGATATTCTAAAACCTCTTGAATTTGGATTTTATTAAATTGAAAATCTACTAATTTGGAACTCAGCAACATCTGGGCGATAATTTACTTTTGGTCCGCAAAATGCCTTCTTAGAGTACAAATTAATAATTAAATTAAACAGGAATGATAATTTAAGAAAATATTTTCAGGCACTTCAAAGTATAAATTTACATATATATCACTGACACCCTATTTAATGGAATCCTCTTTTGTTAACAACTACAGGTCTAAAAACTAATACGTCAGCAATTTGATAGATTAGTTCAAGTCTTTCCTATAGATTTGGAGGTGATCTAATGTTTTTCTTTTATTTAATAATTCCAATTTTATCTGTTTTAGATAAACTTCACCTTTACCTATCAGTGTTAGTTTGGATACTCCAGATACTGAGTTATCTTCAGGGAGAGGGGAGGGGGTTGCAGTTGGCAGGGTTAGAGGGCTTACGAAATACCTGTAATATTTTATTTATTTAAAAGTATGCAGTTGTCCCTTGTATCCACAGGTAATTGGTTCCAGGAGCATCCTTCAAAAACCAAGGATGGGGGCTTCCCTGGTGGCGCAGCGGTTGAGAATCCGCCTGCCAATGCAGGAAACACGGATTCGTGCCCTGGTCCGGGAGGATCCCACATGCCGCGGAGCAACTAAGCCCGTGAGCCATGGCCGCTGGGCCTGCGCGTCCGGAGCCTGTGCTCCGCGATGGGAGAGGCCACAACAGTGAGAGGCCCGCATACCGCAAAAAAAAAAAAAAAAAAAAAAAAAAAAAAAAAAAACCAAGGATGCTTAAGTCCCTTAAAGTCAGTCGGTCCTTCATATCCATGGATGTGGAACCTGCGGATATGGATGGCCGACTGTATATATTTTGCAACTGTCTGTAAGTTTGGCATGTTTTATATTTAGAAATAGAAAAAGCAGAGAGTTATAAAAAATGATTAAAACCATGCCATAAATATTTTAATCTAAAGTATACCAATGTACTTGAACTTGCTAATCTTTAAATTATTATTAATCTTTTTGTATAGAATTTTGAATAGTCAGTCTTCCTATGTACAACCACACCCACTGTGTATTATCTATGATTTCTACTTTTAAGTTTTTTTTTTAACACACAAGAAAAAATATTTTGGATATATACAATGTTTTCACAGTCTTGCACAGTTGGCAATTGTGCCTAATTTGATAACAATTTCGTTTACTCTTAAATCTTCCTTTCTCAATTATTTTATCAGTTTATTTAATATTTGATTAAATTATAATAAATATAAATGGCACAGATATTATACAATCAGGTCTTTTTTATATATAAATTTATTTTATTTATTTTTGGCTGTGTTGGGTCTTCGTTGCTGCATGTGAGCTTTCTCTAGTTGCAGTGAGTGGGGGCTACTCTTTGTTGCAGTGCGCAGGCTTCTCATTGCAGAGTCTTCTCTTGTTGCAGAGCACAGGCTCTAGGCACACAGGTTTCAGTAGTTGTGGTGCACGCACGGGCTTATTTGCTCCACGGCATGTGGGATCTTCCCAGACCAGGTCTCAAACCTGTGTCTCCTGCATTGGCAGGAGGATTCTTAACCACTGAGCCACCAGGCAAGTCCCTGTACAATCAACTCTTTTTTTTTTTTTTTTTTTTTTTTTTTTTTTTTTGTGGTACGCGGGCCTCTCACTGTTGTGGCCTCTCCCATTGCGGAGCACAGGCTCCGGACGCGCAGGCTCAGCGGCCATGGCTCACAGGCCGAACCGCTCCACGGCATGTGGGATCTTCCCGGACCGGGGCACGAACCCGCGTCCCCTGCATCGGCAGGCGGATTCTCAACCACTGCGCCACCAGGGAAGCCCCAATCAACTCTTGAAAGCATACAGACTAATTGTTTGAGCAGAAATGTACAGGAGTATTAGACAGGGCCTATTAACTGTGTATATTCACAGTGCATTGGTATTCGTCTCTATGCTTTAGAGCAGAAGTTGACAAACTTTCCCTGTAAAAGGCCAGGTAGTAAATATTTTAGGCTTTGTGAGCGTTGTAGCCTCTGTACCTACTCAACTCTAGTGCAGAAGTAGCCATAGTAAGTAAGCAAATGGATATGGTTATGTGGCAGTCAAACTTCATTTATCATATCAGGCCATGGGCTGGATTTTGTTCACAGGCCACATAGTTGGCCAACCTCTGCTTTATAAAATGAACTGAGTATTAGTTAATCCAGGGTGTCACTTAAGCAGAAGATTATTGAGATGGCTTTTCCTCTGTCTCTGAAGAAAGTTCTAAGTAAATTTTAGTTTGTAGAGTAACAGTGTCTTACTTTGGAATCAGGTGGGAAGTGAACAAAGTTAATTTCACAGTGAGGTTTTTATTATGTCATTCTAAAAAATTAATATGAATTGCAAGTATTGGCCAAAGGAAATTTAATTGGTTTGGGAGAATAAAGGCATAATTATAGGGTAAAATAGATTGTAGTTTTGTAAATAATAGATTTTGTATCTTTTATCATTAAATATTACCAACATTAAGTGTAGAAGAGACCATAACTATTATTCTGTTAAAATTAGGATGTATTACAACAAGAAAAAAAATCATACAGTCAACAAATATATTTGTGATTGCTGAAATTTTCAAGTGATTATGATTTGCTAAGAGAAAAGAGTTGGGGAGAGTACAAGTCTTAATGCTAGGAATCTCTAATCTATAATCATATTCACTACTCTGTATATCTGAAATTCTTAAACCAACTGGTTTTAAGATTGCAGAACTGGTAATATAACCTCTTTCAGTCCAGTTCCACACCTACCCACCCTCAAAAGGTAGTCAGAGAAACAAAATCCTCAACAGTAAGATTCTATTAGTGCTTTGTCCCTGAGCACTTACCCTATAATAATAAAATATTTGTCATCCTTACAGTACAGTTTCACAGTCTCCAATTACTCCCTGTAAAAGTTTGCAGGTCACTTTGAAGCTTGAAGGATAAATCTTTGTTACTATTATGGAATATTGCCATAGAAAATCCCCTATTCCAGCTAATTTTCTTGGTAGAGATTTCTGTCATGTGTTTTATTAGCCATTTCTACAGAGTAAGATTGAAGTTAGGTTACACCGTATACCGCATGCCATGTTTATCATTTCTAAGTAATCAGCTATCCTTCTGTCTCTAGGGACATATTTTTAATTAAAAAGCATTTTATTCAGAGTTCAGATTTTTCTTAATTAGTTTGACTTTTCCCCCACTGCATAATAGTATTAAAATTTATCCATGAAAACCTGCCGAATTTTAATATTGTAGTCTCCATTAGGCCTGAACTTTTATTAGGAAGATTATAAAGAGATGATGTTAGATGGGTTAGGACAGTGTAGTTATCATGTAAACTGATGTATGCGTGTTTTTATCCCTTCATGGAAGAAAGGGTATTTAAAAACTGAAATGAGTTGGATGACCGAAGTGGATGGCTTTAAACATTCCTTCCAATGGAGATGCTGTGGGCCTTTGTTAAAGAAACTGCATCCACCTGGTTCCCACCTGCTGTATAGGCTGCACTTTCTCAGGCTCCAGTGCTTGCTTTTCCGCTTTTCCATCCTGGCTGTACCTTTGAATGTTGAAAGTTGCCTAAGGCATGATCCTTTGCTTTTTTTTCTCTTGGTCCCTTGCCTTAAGTACTATCTAATGGTTCCTAGATTTTTTTCAACCAGCCTTGATCATATTCCTGGGCTTCAGATTTGCATATCCACTGCCTCTGGGACATCTCTAACCAGATGTCTGTAGACACCTTGAACATTTGCCCCTACTGTCATCATTATCCTTCACACATGTAACAACTTTTTCGTTGTCCATTGTTTACATCTCAGAAAATGGTACCACTTTCCACCCAGTTGCCCAAGCCAAAAACCCAGTTCTCTCATTCCCCCCATGTAAACGCATCAGCATATCTTATCATCTCTACATCCAGAATATCCCAAACCTTGGTATTTCTCACTACTTGCACTCTCAGTCTCTGAGACAAAGCCTCTTCATCTCTTGCCTGCACTTAGGAAGCAAGAGCTTCCTAAGATGTCCAACTTAGCACTAAGACCTTCCAATCAATAATTCATTCTCTTCCCAAGCAACCAAAGTATTAAAAAAGATAAATCAGACCTGTAATCCCTATTTAAAACTCTCCATTAGAATAAATTCCAAACTATTCACCAAGACGCTATGTGAACTGGCACCCACCTGCCTCTCAGTGTCATCTCCTGCAACTTTCCCCTTAGTCACCATGCTTCAGGTACACAGGCCTTTCTCTTACCCAGACCCACTAAGCTTTTTCTTGCCTGGGACCTTTCTCATTTTTGTCTAGAGCACTCTTTCTTCCAGAGCTTTACAATACTCCTCCTTTTCATTCATGTGGCACCTGGCTGCCCTGTATAAAGGAGCAATGCCCTTCCCCCTACACTCCTTGTTCCTCTGACATTTTTCTCCATAGCATGTATCACCTGACCTGTATTAATTGAGGCTTGGTTTATTGTTCTCTCCTCTCTTGTGATTTGATTCAGGGTAGTTACAGAGATTTGGCCTGGGAAAAAATGAGTCCAGTAGCAGCTCTTCTGAAGGAAATGATTGCCCCTGTGGGTGAGAGCTGTATTAGGCAACAAAAGATTATTCAGCCTACTCATTGGCTCAGGCATATGCAACCTCTGTTCTCCTTCTCCAGTTTCCTACTTTGTATCCATTCGTATCACACAGATGTACCATTTTGACCTTTTCCATGCTAAAGAGAAACTCAAAACAAGTTTGGCTAAATGCTCAGCCGCAGTTAAAGTAGCAGCAAAAGCTAAATTGTCAGCTATGGACCATCAGGAACCCAGAGGTGAAAGCAGGTGTGTAAAAGTTGCCTGTAGTTTAGACATACAGTTCAATTCCACAAGATGCCTCTGTCTCACAAAATGTGTTTGTGGTATCTTGCCTGAGGTACTGAATAGCTAGAGAGAAATTAGTGAAGGACAAAGATACTTACACAGGAGAAATCAACTTTCTTCCTTGACATCTACTGTAAAAGCTCTGAGAGTGTCTATTTCTGGTCTTTGAAAGCTACCCATGGTCATGTGAAAGCTGTATTTTGCAGTTCAGTTTGCTTGGGTTGCACTATTTTTCAGAAGGACTGAAAAGAAGGGGCAGGCTGAGTCTTTACACAATATCCATGGTTCTGGAATGGTCAAAGCCAAACTTATTTAAAGCCAGAGATACGACCCACAAGAAAAGATCATGGAAGCTTCTCAGACAGAGGCAGGAGTGATGAAGTTAAGACATTACTTCTGCAGGAGTTCTTCCCTCTCCATTCTCATGACAACCACTTAATTCTGGAGTAACATACAGGCTTGGGGCTGCCCTCCAGCCACTTCCTGGGCTGCCCTGCAAATGACATTGGCTGTTACTGTTCTGGAAGCATGTGTGTAGGACTTGTTTTCCATTACGGTAATCCCATCTAAGTCCAAACTTCTACCCCACTAGGGCTTCTCATGTCATGGAGTTTATTTCCCAAAAAAAAAAAAAAAAAAAAAAAAAAAAAGTTGTCTCCCTGAATAGCTATGATCCAGTTATACCTGACATCCTGACATTATACCCACCAAGTATACTTGAACCAATCTCTCAGCCTTTGGGACAAGAAAAAGTATTTGTCACTGGCCTCAGTACCTAGATTTCATCTTCATTTTTTTATGCTATTTGCAACACTTTTGCCTAAGGAAATTAGCCTTACTGTGGTGATACAGACTAATGCCTAGTGGAATCTATCTTGGCAACTCTTAGGATATTAAAATATATATATACAGCCTTCGACTTCTAACAGTCTTTCCTTCCCCAGCTTTAATCCATAATTTAATATATCCATTCAGAGTTCTTCATCCATCAGAACAACACTATTTTGTTTTCATGAAATATTTTATTGGTTTCTTATGTATTTTCATCATTAAATGCACTTGGGCACTTGGGTTATAATTCAACTCTTTGTGTAGAAGCTGGCTCTTCATATTGTCATTAATAATTCATAAGCTCCATAGAATCACTTTAGGCCTTTTAACCAAGTATCTTGAATCTTAACATATCCAGTGTCATTTTAGCTCCCAGTTTAGAAAAACAAAAAAATGACTGTGACAGGTCTTGCTGTCTCAGGAGACCTTGAATAAGAATTTTATTGCTGTTTCTTGTTTCTTTTAAAATTCTGGATGGTTAAAAAGCCTACAGTGTAGAAAAAGCTGCATATCACAAGTAACAAAATCATGCCAGTTACATGACCTCACAGTCTGGAAAGTATAGGTAGAGGTCAGAGAAGGAAATTTTCCATCAAAGCTCATCACAGAAATCTCCTAAGTTCTCAAAGTCCAGAAGACACCCAGGGAGGCCCCTGGGTTGATTACTAAGCCACATGCATGCTTCTCCCCAAATTATTAGGAAACAACAGTGAAATAAGGGGTGTCTTACTGGGACCAGACCCAACAAATTTGCCTGGCTGAACTGGGTGTGGAAACATGCACTGGTACTTTTGAAATCTTGACATTTACTCCCCAAAGAAGCCAAACTTAGAAATTTGAGGAGTGAACTAAGTCTGGAAGTAATGAAAATTTGGTATGTATTTTTCAGAGCTGTAATTCAAGTGGATAGTTGGAGTTGAACTTCTTTCTTTTTCTTCCTTTTTCCTTCATTCTTCTTCTCTTTTTTCCTTTCTCTTTTAAGTTGAAAAGAGACTTGGTTTTTGTTGGGGGGAAGAAAAGGCTTTTCTCTGGGTTGTTTCCTCTCAATATCAATTTTCTATTAAGTCCCATTTGGATCAGTACTCTTAAAGTAAAGGAGCTTGTGGGATCTGCTTCATTATATTCAAGTTGAATCCGCCTTCTTTCAGAATACTAGGGTGTTTTGAAGCACTGGTACATCTCAAAGAAATGAGGCCATTTCCTTCACAAATTTATGTTTTCATAAGATGAGGTGTTATTGAAAGAATAATTTTTCAGTCCCTCTGAGGTGTATAAAGTTGTTACACAGAACCATTATGGATTTTGAGGAGTAAGAGGAATAAAAGAGGAGTTTGCTCATCTGAGGCTAGAATTTTTTAATTAACTGAAAATGAGTCTCTGTATTTGAGTGCAGCTGATTCCACTGGAAATGTATTAATGCAGAGACTGATTGCTGCATCTCGTAACTATGTTTTGCTTATATTTGTAATTGTGATGTGGTAGCTACTGTCTGCTTTTTTAAATCAAGTAATCTTTAATCAAGTTGATTCTCTGGCCTATTTGGAGAAATGGCACCCCTAAAGGACAGGGTTCAAGACCCTTGTACTTGATTGTTTTAGTGCAGTGCTTCTCAAACTTTAGTGTGTATATGAATCAATGTGCATATTTCTTTTTTAACTTCAGATTCTAATTCAGTGGGTCAGGGGTGGGTCCCAAGAGTCTGCATTTGCTGCTGGTCCACAGACCACACTTTGAAAACCAAGATTTTATAATATGTTTATGTAAAAATCCCAAATTTAAGCATTATGAAATTGGAGGGTGAGGGTGGAATTAAATGCGTTGGCATTTCTAAGGACAGGTCAGTGATTAAATCTGTACCTTCATAAAACATAAGACAAGTTGTATCCTTTGCACCCTTCTACTACTCTTTTAGTAGCAAACTGATGAACAACTTATACTTGAATTCCTTGAGAATGGAGATTATAGTTTACTGTGTTCCAGTTTTCATATTCCTGTAGCCTAGCAAATGCCCAGGCATCTATAGATGGCCAATTAGTGAGCTGAGTTGAATTGAATCAAATTGAATTGATTGAACTTCATTAGAACAATATAGGGATGACCTTATTTTGTACCTTTAAAACCACTTGTTTGCTCTTTAAGAGATTTACATTGCTTTTATGTACAAATTTAAAATTCTGTCAGTAATTTATAACTGACTAGTATCCAGAGTTATACTGTTTTAAAAATTATATTCTCTTAAAATGCAATATGAATAAATAAATACAAATTAAAGATAGTGAAGATTGAAGCCCAAAGCCCTTGTATTCCTAGGAATACTAAACAAAATTCTATCTCTGATAAAAGGACTTCGGCAGTCATTTCTTATTGAAAAATTTTATTCTAGAGATAAGAAAGAAGGCATTCCTGGGCTATTTTGGCAGATTCAAACCTGTTTTTCCTATTTCTGAAAGAGTACAGATTATTGTTATCTTCAGCAAATTATACAAACATCACAATATTACAGTTAGTATGTTTGCATCCTAGAAGGATTTCAGTAGATCATTGTATCAATCTCAGTATGCATGAACAAACTTGAAAGCTATTTTTTCATTATTTATTTTCTGTATTTGATTTTGCTTCTTTTATTTTTAATAGCTTTATTGAGATATTATTCACATACCATACATTTAACCCATTAAAAATCCACAGTTGGCTTTTATTATATCCACAGTGTTGTGTATATTTTGCCACAATCAATTTTAGAACATTTTCATTACTCTGAAAAATCCTGCTCCCCTTAGCCATTACTTCCTAATTCCTTCATCCCCCAGCCCTAGGCAACCACTAATATACCTTCTGTCTCTATAAATTTGCCTATTCTGGATATTCATATAAATGGAGTCATACAATGTGTGGCTGACCCATGTTGTAGCATGTATCAGTACTTCATTCCTTTTTATGGCTGAAAATGTTTATTCATTTATTGATGGATACTTAGTTTCCGCTTTTCAGCTATTAATAATACTGCTAGAAACATTCATGTACAAGTTTTATCTCTTTTTTATATATTCCTAGGAATGGAATTGCCAAGTCATATGTTTAACCTTTTGACAAACTGCCAGACTCTTTTCCAAAGTGACTGCAACATTTTACATTCCCATCTACAGTGTATGAGGGTTCCAGGTTCTCCACATCCTCCCCAATCCTTGTTATTACCTTTTTTATTTTAGCCATCCTAGTGGTATCACATTGTGGTTTTGATTTGCATTTCCCTGATGACAAATGATGTTGAGCATCTTTTCATATGCTTATTGACAATTTGTATATGTATTTTTTAAGAAATACCTAGCAGATCCATTGCCCATTTTTTAAATTGGGCTATATGTCTATTTATTATTGAGTTGCCAGAGTTCTTTATATATTCTAGATACAAATTCCTTATCAGATAACATGATTTGCAAAATATTTTTCACATGATGTGGGTTATCTTTTTACTTGATAGTGCCCTTTGAAGCACAAAAGTCTTCAAATTCGATTAAACCCAATTTATTTTTTCTTTTGTTGCCTGTGCTTTTGATACTATATCCAAAAAACCAATGCCTAATGCAAGGTAATGAAGGTTTGCTCCTAAGAATTTTATTGTTCTAGCTGTCACATTTAAGTTGTGATCCATTTTGAGTTAATTTTTATATGTGGTGTTCTTTTACTTTTTAAGTGCTGTGATCTTGGCTACCATGCAAGTCTAAACAGAGCCCTGAGAACATATCTCTCTGCGGAGTATAACCTTGAAACCTCCAGACACGAAGGCTTAGACATTATTGAGAATGCAGTTGACAATTTGGAGCCCAGGAGTGATAAGCAGAGATTCATGGAGATGTACCCTGCTGCGTTCTGTCCACCAATGAAGTTTGAGTTTCAGTCTCACATGGGTGATGAGGTCAGTAATTGATTATTTTAAAACTAATGAATTGTCTCTTAACTTATATTACTCTTCCCCTACTGTACCCAGCAGCTGTAAAAATTCCCTGTTGTCTTCTCATGGCTGCCTTTGCATGGGATCTTAGCATAATACTCAACAATCAGCCACTACCACCTTTTAATGCAATGGTCAAACACTCTAATGCCTCCAGAGGCCAAAGAAATAGAGGTGCAAACTCACCTGGGTGTAAGCACTAAACTGTTGCAGGATACTTAAAGAATTCTTTCTCCATCTCAAGACATTCATATTTAAGTTCAAAACAAAGCATTTTGTTGGCCCAATAGAATCTGTCTGAAGACTTCTTATAATCCTGATTTAAAGATCTCTGTAAAGAAAAATAATTATAAATGGCAGGAAAATGGAAGAGAGGAAAAAATATACAAAACATTTTTTTAAGACTCAGGTTATCTCCAAACTGGTAAAACGAGCATTAGAAAGGATATATGATATCTTAGGTTCTTTATATGAGTTTAGCTTTCTATCCTATTTTATGCAAGGGAAAATTTCCATTTAAACCATTTATGAGCTACAGTAGTATACTTATTGTCTGTGAACAGGGGGAAACAAGAAGAACCAATAATGGAGTATGCTCTATAGCATTTGGTGTCCCGGCTATGCAAAACAGTACTCATAGATTAAAAACTCAATTTTAGCTTATTGTGGTGACAGTATGTTTTTAAAAATAGATGTATTTATAATTTCCATGGCAGATTTCTTCTTTAATGTTGTATTTTTTCTGAAATACCTAATGTTAAGACTTATAAGATGTATATGTATGTACCTGATATATTTCTAGCCTAATTTTACTTTTGCTTGATTTGATAGAGTGAATTACTTGATTAAAAATGGTAAGCAATCTTTATGCCAATAGCACATGAATTTGACAGGCGAGTGGCTTATCCCACCCAGAGTTATGTTTCTAAAACCAAATGGTTTTAATCTTTCAGTTATGGATGGATGTGTTAAACACAGAATGATAAAATGTCACAAACAAGTGATTTCAGTTGGGTTAAAAGTTGTTACTTTTTTTAAACTATTATTATTTTAATATAGTAAGTCTCTTGTCCTTTTTTATGGCCAGTTCTGCCAGGAAGCAATAATCTCTATGATGTCTTGGAGACTCCATAAAAGGAAACTCTCAATTGCTGAGACCATTTCTGTGATGAGAAAGATGAAAAGAAATTGTTCATTTTTAGTCTGATTTTAATATAATTAAAAGGCTCTAATTTTGACCTTATCCATAACTGAGATCATGGCCAAAATATCTTTCTACCAAAGCCTAAGACAAGTGGCTTCCTCAGTTTCATGGTGAATCACATGATTTGGCTGAAAATTGGCAAGACAAGCCATGGTTGAAAGATACAGAAAACAGTTATTCACTTTTTCTGAGTTTTCACTGTGTGCCAGGCAGTGTTCTAAGTGCTTTATGTACATCATCCCATTTCATGCCCACCACAGCCCTATGGCATAGGTACTCTTACTATCCCCATTTTACAGATAAGGAAACTGAGGTTTAGTAACTTACTGTCATCACCCAGCTGACTATAACCAGCAGGCTCTGCTGCCTGCCCTACTTTGGCCTGCATGACCGTACACTTGGATCATCCGTCACACTCGGCGCAATACCTATTCCACAGGTAGACGGCAGCATCAGAGCTCCATCTCCAGCAACCGCCACATTCTTAGAGGGATGCTTCCTACCGCTGCTTTCTTCCCAGCCATATCCAGGCCAAGCAGCTGCATTCTGCTCTTGCCACTTACATAACAAGTTCATATTTAAGATTGAAGTTTTGAGGTAGCTGTTAAAAGTAAAATATGTAATTGGAATCTTGAGGGGATCCGCCTGATTCCTGCAGCCTTTAAATGGGAGAACTGTGCACCTGGAGGCTGGCTGAACCGCTCCCTGTTGTAACTGTGGTTTCTGATTCCCCATCAGGTGTGTCAGGTCAGTGCGCAGCAGCCGGTCCAGGCAGAGCTTATGCTCAGGTACCAGCAGCTGCAGTCCCGACTGGCCACGCTCAAGATTGAGAACGAGGAGGTGAGCACGCTTTCTGCCCTCACAAGCAAAATGAATTCTAATGTAAACTGGAAGACAGTTTCACACGACCTAAGGGAATTTAACATTGTAACTGCAATCTCTTCATCCTGCATTTTCAGCTAAATCAGAGTTCCTAAAGTACTCCTTATAGAAGATAAATGCAAAGGTTCTATATTCTACCATAAATGAATACTTTACCAGGGATTCACTGCATACACATGTAAACACACCTTTTATTCTTAAATTCTTAAATACTGAAAGTAGTTCCCAATAAATTATCAAATTCAACATATGTGTTCAAGAATCTACATGAATGTGTGGAAAGAAATGTCTGACATGTTAATTTAATCCTAACTTTTGAAATTAGTCCTTTTTTATGCTTTTTTGTAGTTTCTAGATTTTTGGTACTGAATATGGCATTACTGATATAATTATGAGTACAAAAATCATAGTACTTGAATGGGAATATAAAACTGTTTATTTGCTGACATTACTGGATTTAAATGGATAGAACATAAAATGTGAATTATAAATATATTTTGAGCCAGAAAGCAGTCATACAATTCAGCTGCCTGTTTCTGAAATTGATTTATTGGGTCCATGTTCTACTTAAATAAAAATAGGAACCACAAATGTTTCTTGTGTTAGTCAAGGCACTCAAATGTAATTTACAGGAACCCAAATCACACTTAGTCAAGTCACAAAGTTTAGGTATTGGTCAGTGTTTGCAGTAGCCTCAGTGGTGATTGGATCTGTGTCCAGATGATAGTTATCAGGAATCTCTTTTCATCACTTTGAAGTGGTATCTTCATGTGTGTTGGTAGGAAGTCTCTCCCCATGTTCTGTATTGGGAGATCCAGGACTACATGGTCCCTACAGTTTACCGTCTCACCTCTTCCCAACATCCTTATCTCTGAAATAAGATCTTTCATTGGCCTGACTTAAGTCATGCATACTTTTGGACCAACTATTACAGCCAGGAAATAGGATTTTTTTCATTGGCCAGATTAGATTCTGTGCCCATTCATAGAACCGTTTGATTGACAGCCTCAGCAGAAATAACGTATTTCTAGAGACAAACAATTTCCAAAAGAAGAAGTGTGGGACAGAAGGGAAAAAAACAATTAGCCCTTGATAAAATAAATAGTCAAAATTCCCTTAAGTACCTTCTTTTATTCTGATTCCACTGAGATGTTTTGAATTATGTGAATGTGTGTTTGTTTCTGTTAAGAAAGAGTGTCATGTTTCTAGACCAGTATAGTTTGGTGAAAACCCATTGCAGCCTTTCTGGTTTCTGGTCTTTCTGGAAGAACCAAACCACCCCAAACATGTGTATATAAGATGCAACCAATGTGATTAAGATTTCAGTCTCTGTGTAAAGTCCCACTAATGAAACTTTCCAAAGGAAAGCTGTTGCTCTCTTTGAGATGTTTTTAGAGCTTAGGGTTTTAGCAAGGCATCACAAAATACTCACTTAATGCAGTTTACTGGATCCTATTAGACCTAGGGTTTGTATGCCTAGTGACTTCCAATTTTTTTTTCATGCATATGCTCTGCGGTTTTATTTGGAAACAGTCTCTATACTCTAGGAAAATAGTGTATTATACACAAGGTCAAGACTGGCAGCCCACAGACCTGTTTGGTTTGGCTCACACAATTTGGGCCTGTTAAAAACAGGAAAGTGTGGGAACTCTGGCCCCTGTGTTGCCTCGTGAAGGGAAAGGCTGGGGTACTCGAATTCCACTTTGCCATAGTCATTCAGCTCCTGATTTTCTTACATTGGACTAGTCCATTTATGTAACCTGTCTGGCCTCTGCAGCCAGTTTGTAGAGTTTGTAACCCTAGTTTTCCTCTTTGGGCATAACGTGGAGAAGCACACTATCTTTATAAACTGGTAGGGGCAGACACTGCTTTCTGAGGGCTAATTTTTCAAAATTTACTGTAGAAACAAATGAATTGGATTGTCCTGATGTTTCTTCTGAGCATGACAAGTGGTTTATGATTCTTGGTTATGGAACAGATTCACTGTAGTAGAATGGGATTCGCAAGGAAAGTAAGATTTAAATTGGATTTGTGGCAACCAGTAGACTTCATAGGTATAGAAAGAGGGAAAGAGGTTTTAATATATTTCAAGGTTGGAGAATAGAGCAGTTTGGTTATCACCCAGGTTCTCCTTGGGGATGAGCTGAAGGTGAAGCTGAAATCGTGTGACGAGAGGCATTGAGAACAAACTTAAGGAGTTTTGATGCTGTGGGTTAGTTCATTTCAGTAAAATAAATATTTATCGAGTGACTTCTACATTCCATATATTTTTCTAGGTGTGGAAAGTACAGAGATGAATAAGTTACAGTTAGCATGTGTCTAGTGGAGAAGCAGTCTATAACAAGTCGTTTATACAATGTGAAAAATAAGAGACCTAACTTGGGAACAACATAGCAATCACTGCTGATTTGGAGCCCCTGTGTAGCACTTTTCTCCACCATGAATAAGGAATTTGCCTCTGATCTTCCACTGATAAGAGGACAGAAAATTGACACCTTGGTGTCAAAGCAAAATATACAAGTAAAGAAAAACATGCATAATTCTATGTAATTCTCTGCCTCTGCACAAACTTATGTGTATATGTGTGTGTGTGTGTGTGTGTATACACACACATACTCATAAAGTCCAAAATTTATTGGAAAGAGTTTATTTAATTAACTAAAAATAATTATGACTGCCCAGTGAAAAGATCAAAGTTGAGGGAGAATTTCATCCAAGTTTACAAAAGCATAGATAGGGCAGCTAAATAGAACATGAACTTTCACTAAATCTTACACAACTATAAATAATGGACACCCCTTGAAACTGTAGGAGGCCTTCTAAGAAGGGAGTTTCCATGCTAAGAGCCCACAGACCGTGTCTGGCCATGGACAAATTTTGTTTGCTCTACAGTGCTTGATTTTTTTAAATTGTTATTGTCATTTAAAAATTGGAAGTTTTGCATTAAAATGTGGATTTTCAGCTTCAAAATAATTAGATCTTCTCATACTAGACCTGCATTTCTATAGGACGATAACTGGCTTGAGCTGAGGAGTACATACTACCCTTAGACGCAGAGCACATGCTTCTTATTTGCCATACGCCCCACTCAGCCCACTTGCCTATTTTCATTACTTACTTGGCCCTGGAAGATAGTTGATTTTGCAGCACTTGCCTTAAAACAAAGAGAAGAGAGCAGTATGCTTTTGTAAAATGGCCTGAGTATACTCGTAAGTAGTAAAAGTTGGAAGTAAAGGCTTGAGAAGGGTTTGATAAAATTTCTGGTTGATGCAGATTCATAATGGATTGTAACATTTACTGTCACTTCACAGTAAATGAACTGTGAAGTTCAAATGTAAAAAACTTTACATTTGCCTGTTAAACCTTTTCAAATGAGCTTTCAGTTTCATTATGCTGTGAACTTGCATTGGTGATACCTTAGCCTTATGATTCCAACTTCCAGTCAGCCAGTCCACAAATATATATTATTAGTTTCGCTGTGTATTATGCCCATAGAATTAGAGCAGGGACTGCTGCCCGCACAACTCTATTCCCTAATTGTTTTTTTTTTTTTACTTAAAAGTATAACTTTTTATTAAAACTTTGAAGTGAAACATTAATAAACATTATTTTTAAAGGCAACACTTTGAAAGCAACCTAAATCTAAATGATCATGTATACCTTTCTCACTATACACAGTTTCCAAAGTCTTTCCAACCTAATGTTACACAGCCATGTCCACTTTCTGAAAGTTTACTGTTCAAGTGAAATAGGGAGATTAAGAGGTACAGACTTCCAGTTACAAAATAAATGAGTCAAAGGTTAATGTACAGAATGAGGAATATAGTCAATAACCATGTGATATCTTTGTGATATGTGACAGATGGTAACTAGACTTAAGATGGTGATCATTTTCTAATGTATAGAAATTTCAAATTACTATGCTGTACGCCAGGAACTAACATGGTGCTGTAGGTCAATTATACTTAAAAAACAGACCAAATTTATAGAAAAAGCGGGGGGGAGAGGGGGAGTTGGATGAAGGTCATCAAAAGATACAAACTTCCAGTTATAAGATAAATTATTACTAGGGATGTAATGTGCAACATGGTTAATATAATTAACATTGCTGTGTGTTATGTGTAAAATTTGTTGAGAGTAAATCCTTTTTACATTTTTTATTTTGTATCGGTGAGATGATGGATGTTCACTAAACTTATTGTGGTCATCATTTCGTGATGTATGTTAAGTCAAATCAGTATGCTGTAGACTTTATTATTGCCCTGTCAATTATATCTTAATAAAACTGCAAGGGAAAAGAAAGAAAGAAGGAAGGAAAGGAAAGGGAATGGAAGGAAAAAATTTACTTTTAACCTTTGTCATAGGGATTTCAGCTTAGGGGGTCATTGCTTTGTCTCCTTTCTTTCAAAGCTAGCCTCTAGAGTAATTCCCCATAGATCACATTTCCCTTTCCTTAGAGTTCCTCATTCCTCCCTTTGTTGCAGGAGAATGGGGTGCAAGAGGATGGTCATGTCCCAGGTTTCAGGTGAGTTCCTGGGACGGGCTGCCAAGTGAGGGTCCTTGGCTTCACACAGGAAAGAATTCAAAAGTGAGCCAAGGTAAAGTGAAAGAGAGTTTATTTAGAGAGATACACATTCCATAGGCAGAATGCTGTTGTCTCAGAAGCAGCCCAGGGTGATTAGTTTTGGGGGGCTGGGTAATTTCATAGGCTAACAAATGGGAGGGATATTCTATTTGGGGGAAGGGGCAGGGATTCCCAGGAATTGGGCCACCACGCACTTCCACTTTTTGGCCTTTTATGGTGGCCCTCAAGAGTGTCATGGCGCCTGTGGGTGTGTTGTTTGGCATATGCTAGTGTATTACAGTGAGCGTCTAATGAGGCTCAAGGTCTACTGGGAGTTGTGTCTTCTGCCATCTTGGGCCTAGTTGGTTCTAACCAGTTTTTGTCGTATCCTCAATGGCTGTGTCATTCTTTTAACGGTTGTGCCCTGCCCCCTACCCTCCTGTCTCACCTTTATCAAAGCCAAAGAAAAGGAAAATGAATTGCATAAGTAAAGCAATTAGGCCTTTCTTTTCTTTAGGACAGCCTTATTTTTAAGTAGTTTGCCCCATTTTCAAACCATTTGTCCCAATATTTGCTCCAGAAAATAGAGCTTTCGTAAGCATGTCACTTCTGTGGTATGAGTAAAACCTTCTCACACATAAAGCAACTAATTTCTCTTAAGCTATAGTAGATTTATCCCCCTGAAGGGAATAGAAAAGAGAGTAGTCTCTAATTAATTCCTCAATTAATTTGCAACAATGTTTAATGAACATATAAATTTTCCTAGCACCACTTAAATTCTTTCACCAACAGTTTACTAGAGAGTATTTCACAGACTATTCCCAAATATAATCCTTACACAGGATGTTTTCAACAATAATGAACAAGATTTTAGGCAAACATGTGAGATAATTTTCATGGCATGGGTAATTGAGGGAAGTAAGAGATATCTTGGTTATACTTTCTGTTACCCCAAAACTGGGTTCAACTCTTGGTGGGAGTGGAGCCAAAAGACACAACCAAGCCAAAGCGCAGGAGAAGGAAGGATTTGTTATTACTTGCAGCAAGTCAGGAGAATACCGGGCATCTTTCCCAAAGCAGAGACTCCCCAACAGCAAGAATTGGGGAAGTTTTAAGCTAAAGGTATATGCATATTCCTGAAGAGGTTTGAGCAGAGGAGAATTCAGCATAGAATTGGGGGCAAAAGTCAACAGAGTCCAAGTTTAGTTGATTGAGGTCAGGAGGGTCAACATCCTCTTTCCGTCCTCCACCTGGGTAGGGAGGGGCCTTAGTTCCTGCAGAACTCAAAGATATGTTATTTATATCCCTTGAGGAGGAACTAGGACTCTGCTTTATCACTGCCTATTGTTTGACTGCCTTTTCTCTGTTCCTGCATTCCTTTGTTCCCTTGAGATCCTTGGTTACTGAGACCTGTTCAAGGGCAAGCATTGTGGCCAGGCTTAGATCACAAAATGGCTTAGGCTAAAATGGCTTCTCTTATGTCAAGAAAGCCATCCATTCCTGGTTCTCTTTCTCCAGGGACCCCCTAGCCTATCTGCTTACATTTCTACTTAGGGTAGAAAAATCACATTTTCCCCCATCAAATTTCCCATAATACCAATCGATGACTACAGAAGAGTCTCAAGTCATATACATCATTGATCAAACCCTTAGGGGCAATTGGTTTAAGAAGTGAAGCTTGATAACCACTTAATCATTATTGCTATGTCTGATGATGACTTCTGTGGTTTTAACTTCATTTTAACTTAAGTGTTTCTTACTTGTCTGAAACCTTCTACTGATGAGGTTGATAGTAAAAGCCCAAACAAAAGAAAACTGCCATTTATCCCTTAAATGATAGCATCATCTTGGCCAAAATTGAAAACAGAATCAACTGTTTCTCACTGGAAACACCTGTTTTTAGAAGCTGTGTGTGTGTGTGTATTTTGTTTGTTTGTTTGTTTGTTTCAAATAAGGCTTAACTCATTGAAGGGAGGGCTTGATCCAGAAGAATACCAAGCAGAATGAGGAGAGTTTCTAGAAAGTGTCTAAAAGTGATTGATGGGATAGGGCATCTGGAAGAAAATGACAGAGCTCAGGATGAGTGTCAGCAAGGAAACCCCACGTTGTTGGTGTGTGCTGAGCATTTCTCTGGCATCTTATCAATTTGGAAGGAGGATGACTCCAACTTCCACCATTCATTCAGTTCATTTTCACTGCTATCTTAAGAATCTGCTGTATTCCATGCACTGTGCTAGTTAATAAGTTGTCCCTGACCTCAAGTTGCTCCCGCTGGAGATGGAAAACAGAGGCCCTCTAAAGAGTGTGGTGTAGGTGCTGGTGAGAAATGGATTTGGGATCATGCTCCTCAGACCACTCTTAGCAGAGGGTCCACCCAGAAGGGTCATTAAGTCAGAGTCCAGGTGGGCTGCAGGAAAACAGGCTTTCTGAGACATGACTGAAGCAGAAATGTTGTTCAGAGAGCTCTAAGCAATGATGATGTTCTCTTCTTTGGATTAAGTTGTATCATTGCTGAGAATGAATTTTGTTCAGAGTCAGGAGAGCCTGGTATTTGTAAACATCACCTTAAATGCAAGTGTGTAGGTTACTAGTGTGAATTCCTTTGGAATGGTGACATGACCCTTCCCCCAAAGCAGGGGGAAGAGCAGCAAAAATTGGACTGTTTTTCTAAATCTGGCAACATTTTACCCAGCAGTGACAGGGTCACTGGCACCTGTACCCCTCTGTTAAGGTACCAGGAGCAAGGGAAGTGCTCTGCTGCTGCTACTGCCTTTTATGGCCTATGCTGGCAATAAGTTTCTGTACCCCTGCTTAATTAACTATGGTATTAATCCAGTTTATATGTGTGTGGTCTCTTTCTGCTAATTTTTAATACATCTGAAAGGATACAGTGCTCTAATTGAAATACATACAAGGTCAGTGGTGGCAAGGAGGGAGTAGTTAAGTGGGGAGGGGAGGACAGGGCTAGGGTTCACCTTCACAGATGGAATGATAAGTCTTAAAGGATGAATAGACCTGCACCAGGTACAAGGCACAGTGCCATGAAATAACGTGGTGTGTGTTAGGGGTTGAATTTTGTTCCCCCAAAATTCATATGTTGAAGTCCTAACCATCAGTACCTCAGAATGTGACCTTATTTGAAGATAGGGTCTTTACAGAGGTAATCAAGTTAAAGTGAGGTCATTAGGGTGGGCCCTAACCAGTGTGACTGATGTCCTTATGTTAAGGGGAAATTTGAACACAGAAACACAGAAGACAATATGAAGAGACAGAGAGAGAAGATGCCGGCTGTCTATAAGCCGAGGAGGCAGGGCTAGAACAGCTCCTTCCATCACGGCCTCAGAAGGCACCAACCCTGGCCACACCTTGATCTCAGACTTCTAGCCTCCAAAACTATGAGGCAATAAATTTCTGTTGTTTAAGCCACACAGTATGTGGCACTTTGTTATGGCAGCCCTAGAAAACTAAATCAGTGTGTTTGGAGAAGGAAACTTCTTGTTTTCTCTAATAATTGTAATGTCCTGGGAGAAGAAAGGCAAAAGAGGCAGTCTACAGAGGGCCGCAGAAATCTCCTCTCAGAGTCCAGGCCACCTGGACACTCCTCCAGTACAGCATGGTCTTTGGGTTTTTCATAATTCCTTATCATGTTTTTGGACTCTCCTTCTACCAAACCCAACTGTGTTTCCTTGCTACTAATGGGGAGTCATTACAAGCCTCAAATTAGCTGTTTCATATTTGCTTCATTATGTTCCCCCTTGTGACTTATTAACATGGCTTGTGTGTGTGTCAGAAGCTGGTGTTATTCTTCATTGGGAGTGTCCCATGGGATAATACATAGTCCCAGCCATTGTATCTGGTGGCTTCTGTCACATCCTTTATTCTTCCAGATAACTCCAAATTTAACCATGAGACTCTTATTTCTGAGAAGGAAGTTGAAAAAAAAGAAAAGCGATTGACAAGAAAACACATTCACTGTTGCTGGGTCCACAGTATGGGCCATAGTCTGTGAACCTGTTACGAAGGACTTGGGTGGGTGTGGCACCTGCCAAGTCACTGGACAGGTCCCTCGTGGGCAGGACTGTCCCTGGACTGCAGCTGAGCATACCTAGATCTAAGTCACAGGTCTGCAGTAGGGTCCGTAGCCGGGACCAAGTTATGCAGGCCTGCCTCTGGGGGCACAGATGGGCATGTCTCCTTCCTGGTCCCTGGGTGGTCAGGACTGCTTTTGGACTACTACCGAGAGGGACTGGATCCAACTTATAGGGCTGCTTCAAAAACCAAAGCTGGACAGAGTTTGGCAGGCCTGACTCTGGGAATACAAATGGGCTTGTCTCTTGTTGGGTCCCTCCGATGGGTACGACTGCTCATAGGCCATTGCTAAGAGGTATTAGAACCAAGTTACAGGGCCACTTCATTATCCACAGTTGGACCGAGGTTGGTGGGCCTGCCCCCAGGGCACAGATAGACGTGTCTTCAGCCTGGTTTCTGGTCAAGCAGAACTGCCCCCTGGACTGCAGCAGGGCTCATCTGGAGCCAGGTTACAGGACCACTTCAAGATCTGCAGTTGGACCAAGGTCGGCAGGTCGGCCTCTGGGAGCAAGGACAGGTCCCTGAGCAATAGCACTGCTCCCAGACCAGGGCTGAGAGGGACTGGAACTGCATCATGGGCTACTACAGGGTCCAAATCTAGGACTAAGGTCAGTGGGCCTGTTACTTGGGACATTGGTAGGCGTGACTCCTCTTGGTTCCCTTGGCAAATAGTGCTGATGGCAGGCCCAAGGCCAAACAGGACTGTAGCTGAGTCTACAAGCAGACAGGCTATTTCTGGGTCTGTAGCCAGGACCAAAGTTGGCAAGCCTGCCACCTGGGCATGGGCCAGCTTTCTCAAATTGGTCCTTGGCAGTTGTGGGCTCCATCAAGGTTTTACAAGCTCCTATCTGGATCCCAAAGCCCCCACAAATGCACTTTTGTCCATGGATGGCTGCCAAATTGTTGTTGAGGGAGTGTATGAATAGGGGACCTCTAATTCTACCGTCTTACTAATGTCACCTACAGGATAGTGAGTCTTTTCATTCAGCCTATAGATATATAATCATGACTTTCTTAAAGTACTTATAATGTTATTTTTAAAATCATCTTTAATGTGCTTTTTTCCATTGTCTATCCTTTGCATTTTACATATCCTCAGGAATAATGACTAAATCTGTTTAATTTTTGCCTCCTTTTAAAATTTACTCCATCACATGACCTCTTTAAGCCTCTAAACTAGCACTGATTGCTATTGTTTCTTCCCTAAACAGTATTTTGTTGTTTTTTTAAAAAAAAACAATCGAACATATTTCTACTTCCTGTAATGGTGGACTGAGTCACTCAGCTGATTCTCACACATTTCATTATCCAGGACAAGGTACATGGCCAAGCCTGAAACCCATGACATAGGGAACCATATGTTCCCAAAAAGAAGAGCATCAAATATGTTGAACAGAAATAAAATCCAGTGATTCTGAACTATTAGTGCCCCTAATGGCTTGGAAAAATAAGCAAACATTCTCTCAGGATGAAAACCTCACCCTAGATGTCAAATAACTCTATAAAAACTGTCCAGCAAAGATAACTAGGTACATAAGGAGAAAAGACAACATGAGTGATAGCCAGAATACATAACAGACAATAGAAATATACCCACAGGAACTAAATATTGGGATTACCAGAAAAAAACTGTAAAAGAGCTATTTACTATGTTCAAGAAGATAAAAGCCAAGTGTAGATTTCAGCAGGGCACTGTTATAACCTATAAACAGTGAAATAACAGATTTGAAAATGAACCACACAGAAATTCTAGAGCTGAGAAATACAGTAACCCAAATTAATAAATCAGGCATGGTTTTAACATCAGATTAGACACAGCTGAAGAGTGAATTATAATAACGGAAGACAAATCTGAAGGAAGTAATCAAAATGCAGCATGGAAAAACAAAAGGATAGAAAATATGAAGAGAAAGGTAAGATACAGAGAACACAGTGATTTTTAGCATACTAACTAAACTCCCAGAAAAAAATGATAGACAAGAAAGTAGAGACAATATTTGTAAAGATAATGGCTGAAATTTTATCAGAGCTTAAGAAAAGTATCACATAATTCAAGAAGTCCAAAAATATTTGAGGCAGAATAAAATCCTTACCTAGATATATTACAGTGAAACTGTAGAAAACTTTAAAACCAGCTGGAGAAAGAAAGCAGGGTTCATTCAAAGTGTGATAGACTGATAGTAAACTTCTCATTCAACAAGAACATGGAAGCCACAAGAAAGTACAGTGATGTTTTAAATGTACTGAAGGAAAATAACTGCCAACCGAAAAAATATCTTTCATAAACGAAGGTGAAATAGAAGACATTTTTAAATCAACAAAAGCAAAATTCACCACTAGAGGATTCATGCTAAAAAGAATTTCAATGTAGAAAATAAATATAGTTACCAAAGGGGAAGGGGAGGAATAAATTAGGAGTATGGGATTAACAGATACACACTACTGTATATAAAATAAACAACAAGGATTTACTGTATAGCACAGGAAACTATTCAATATCTTGAAATAACCTATAATGGAAAAGAATCTGAAAAAGTATACATATGTGTGTATATATATATAAAACTGAATCACTTTATTGTACACCTGAAACTAACATATTATAAATCAACTATATTTTTAAAAGAAAGAATTTCTAAAGGGTGTTCTTAAAAATATAAGGTATAGAGATCAAAGAATTTAATAAATATATGGATAAAGCTAAATGAATACTGACTATCATAATAATGTCTTATATTTAAATGTATACAAATATTTACATATATAATACATCCTATTATAAAACATTATAAAAATGGCATGTAAGTCAGGGAAAGTAAATGGTTTTAAGGTGTTCTAAACTCTGTACATTGTCTGAGAAAAGGATAAAGCTATTGATTTACATAGACTTTGATAAGCAAAGGTGGAACACAACCTAATTGTGGAAGATAAATGTGGAAGATAAATTTAAAAGCTCCTAGAAGATAACATAGAACAGTATCTTTATGACCATGAGATAGGAAAATATTCCTTAAATAGGACCCAAAAGGCACTGATTATAAAGGCAAGGATTAGTAAATTGATACATTAAAATTAGAGACTGTTCATCTAGACACTATAGAAAGAGTAAAAAAACAGAGCTCAGAGTGGGGAAATATATTTGCAACCCATATAACTAACAAAAGACTCTTATACATATTACAAATCTGTAAAGAGAAAGGCTCATCACCCAATAGAAGACTGAGCAAGAGTTTTAACAGACTGTTTCAAAGAGAGAAAATCTAGATTGCCTTCAACATATGATAATGTGCTCAATCTCAACCATCAGAGAAATACATATTAAAACCACAATGAGATACCACTACACACCCAACACAGTGGTTTAAATTTTTAGGTGATTTTTTTTTTTTTCTTTTTTGGCCGTGCCACACGGCTTGCAAGATCTCAGTTCCCCGACCAGGAATCAAACCCGGGCCCTCGGCAATGAGAGCACATAGTCCTAACCACTGGACTGCCAGGAAATTCCCAATGGTTTAAAATTTTAAAACTGACAATACCAATTGTTGTGGATGTGGAGTAATAGGAATTCTCCTGTGTTGGTAGGAATACAAATTAGAACAATAATTTTAGAAAACAGTCTGGAATACTCAATAAGCAGCAATTCTACTCAAGTGTGTGTGGCCCAACAAAGATGTGTTCATAGCAGTATTATTCATAGCGGCCTAAAACCAGAAATAAGTCATCTATCAACAGTAAAAGGGATGAATTATGATGTATTCTTACAATGAATATTCAGTAGTGAAATACTGTACTCACAAGAAGTGAATAAATCTTACTACATAAAGTTGAGCAAAAGAAACAAAACAAAAATAATATATGCTCTAAGAATCCACTTATTTATATAAGTACTTTAAAAGGGCAAAACTAATATATGAGGTTAGAAATCAGGATAGTAGCTACCGCTGGGGAGCAGAAAAGTGTGTGTGTGATGACTGGGGGAAGCACAGGGTACTCATAATGTGCTGTATTTCTTGATCTGAGTGGTAGTCACATGAGTGTGTGCAGTTGGTGATAATTCATAAAGCTGTACACATGGTTTGCGCATTTTTCTGTATGTAATTTCACTTCAGTTTATAAGGTCCTTTAAAACAGAAAATGTAATTGAGAGAGTACTCAGTGATACATGAGATTTACAGGAACTCAAATATAAAGTGATATCCTCCTCAGGATAATTTTGAAGAAAGCCCTTCCTTATATTGGTGACATGGGGTATTGTTTACCTGTTTCTCTCCCCTAATAGACTCTGAACTTTGGTGGGGGCAGGGCCTGTGCCTCCATCTCTACCTGACAGAGCAGTTTCTCACTGTTTGTGGGATTCACAAAATAAGGTACTAACTTGAGAAATGTGCTCCTATTCCCAGGTTAAGAAAACGACTGAGGCCACCTTGCAGACGATACAAGATATGGTCACCATCGAGGACTACGATGTTTCTGAATGCTTCCAGCACAGTCGTTCCACAGAGTCCGTGAAGTCTACTGTCTCTGAAACCTACCTGAGTAAGCCCAGTATCGCCAAGAGAAGAGCCAACCAGCAGGAGACCGAGCAGTTCTACTTCATGGTATGCCTGCTGCTTCCCCAGCCACTCTTGGGGCTCAGATCTTGGGGCCCCAAGCACTGTTTCTGGAGTTGCATCAGAATCACCTGGGGTTCTTTACTAAGATCAGAGTTTCCAATTCAGTAGGTCCGGGATAGGGTTTAGGAGATGGTATTGATATGCGGACAAATTTAAAAAGGACTGCTCTGAAACAGAACTTTTAGATTATTTAGTGAACATACATGTCAACAGGAGAGCTTGTTAAAATGCAGGTTCTAATTCCAGTAGGTCTGGGGAGGGAGGCACCTGAGAGTACACATCTCTAATAGGCTGATGCCACAACACTTTGCTTAGCAAGGTTCTATGATCTAAAGGACAAAAGTGGCTGGATTTTAGATATCCTATGGGAAGTTCCTAGACACGAATAATTTTTTTAAAAGTTAAAAACATATCTTTGCTTTTGCAGAAACTCAGAGAATATTTGGAGGGTAGTAATCTCATCACAAAACTTCAAGCCAAGCATGACTTGTTGCAGAGGACCCTTGGAGAAGGTCAGTTATCTGACATAGTTGGGGAGATGACCTGGATTACATGTTGTGTCATGTATGTATTCCATTAAGAGTGTGAACTGTGAATTTGTGCTGGAAGAAGCAGAGAACACTGTATGTTTAGATTTGGCTTTATCTGTGTAAGAATCAAGTTCTCCCTGGAACTGTTTTCTTTATGAGCTTGATGCTAACCAGAACAGGGAAATCTAGCCAACACAGAGCTCCAGAGGAAGGGTCTTCAGAGCGCAGTGCTCCTAGGAAGAGAGAAGTCAGAAGGAGCCGCACCTGTTACCACCTGCTGACCCCACCCCACACCCCAAACCCCCACACCCCAAACCCCCACACCCACACACCCCACACACCCCCGCCCCCACCCCCGTCACTTCTTTCTTTCCTTCTTGGACTTCCCCACCCTTCCAGCCCCACCCCTTTTGTTTAAATGGAATAGTATTTGTTGTCCCATCTAATGCCTGTTTGGACTCTAGAAACCAGTTAAACCAGTTTGGGTGATTTTTTTTTTTTCTTTCAGTAGGCCTTGGTTTTAGTTGAGAAGCAAACGAATTCTACGAAGCATATTGCTGTATCTAATGGTACCCAAAACAGCAGTAGCTACCACTAAACACAAGGCTCTCTGTGCCAGGCATTGTTCTGAGCTGTATATATAACTGGGCACTATTAATTTCCCCATTTTTACAGATGGGAAAACTGAGGAGAAAAAAAGGGATAAAGTAAATGTACAGTGTAGATGTAACAGCTTCCCTTTGCATCTTCATGAAATTTAAAAGGGAAAAAAAAAACCACAAATGAAGTTCCTGTCATATGTACCTCATAATCTGTAATACATTTAATTATCTTTTATTCACACTAGATCTTGCTGGAAGTTATAAAAAATGAAAGAGAATACAGATGGGAGAGGGAAATCAGGGGACTGAGTTGTGTAAATAACTCGGGCCAAAAAGAGTTTGCTCCCTTGACCTAAACTCTTGCCTCCTACCATTTTAGAACCTTACTTAGCCATAAAGCAGGGTTTCCATCACATTATCTCCTGGTTTCCTCCGAGGGACCATTATCCTCTGGGAATGTCCACATGGAGAAAGATCATCATAACCTGAAACTCCGTGTATTGCAGTTAGGATGCCAGACTCTAAGATAAAAGGCCAATTTCACTTAGAAAAAAAACAAATAACATTTGAAGTGCTAAGAACTGTCTTAAAAAATAAAATAACCAAATACAATATGTGAACCTTCATTAGACTGTGAATCAAAAAGCAAAAGTTATAAAAAGCATTTTAGGGACAACTGAGGAAATTTAAATATAGACTGTATATTATATGCTATTATTTAATGAATTTTTAATTTTCCCAGATATGATAATGGTATTATGGTTATGAAGTAGAACATTTTTATTCTTAAGGAATGCTTGCTGAGTGTCATAATGTCTGCAGCTTACCTTCAAATGGTTCAGGAGAAAAGATATATATAAGAGAGGGAGAGAGAAGGAAATAAAGCCATTATGGCAAAATGTTAACAGTTGGGAAATCTAAGTGAAGGGCGTAGGAATGTTCCCTGTACTAGTGTTTCAATTCTTCTGTAACAGAAGTTTGAACCTTAAAAAAAAAAAAAGCCGTAGGGGCTTCCCTGGTGGCGCAGTGGTTGAGAGTCCGCCTGCTGATGCAGGGGACACGGGTTCGTGCCCCAGTCCAGGAGGATCCCACATGCCGCGGAGCGGCTGGGCCCGTGAGCCATGGCCACTGAGCCTGCGCGTCCGGAGCCTGTGCTCCGCAACGGGAGAGGCCACAACATGTGAGAGGCCTGTGTACCACAAAAAAATTTTTTTAAAAAAGCCCTCTTTTTTTCTTTGAATAGTTGCCTTACCTCAGCAATTATGTCCTCTTTTTTCTTTGTTCTCCTCATAAGTCTTTTTTTCTTTTTTCCACTTTTCACAAATGCCTGATATTGCAGTGATGCCCCAAGGTCTGTTGCCAGTCCCAAAGCATAAATAATCTTCAGTGCAAATGAATACTTAATAGGCACAAAGTCCTTCCCTACAGGACTGGAGACACCATTTAAGAAACTGAGTTGGAGGGAATTAAGTAGTGGGTGAATTCACTCTTGGCACTGCATGTAGACATGTGTTAATACTCTTGGGATCACATTCTGAAGCTTTTATGGTACTCATTCTATGTAGATTCCCTTATGTCTCCTGGAGAGAAAGCCCCACCGGTTGATATTATTTTACATGCCATTTTGGCTAGGGCTCTATTTCAGCCAGTTCACCGAATCCGTACGCCAGATTCTGTCTTCAGCTGCTGAACTGTGTAAAGCTGTATCGTACCTTGTGAGCTCCATGCCACGATGTCTTTATCTTGTAATAACTTTCAATGGTTTCCGGTGTCCTAGCGACACAAGCTTGTTCACGTGTACCAGGCGTTTGCTGGACTGGATTTATTCTGCGCAAGAAACTGGATGGTTCTCACCCAGTGCCGGCAGACCCACTGGCTGCAGACCTCTCTGCTCCCCAGCCCTGCCCCCCGTGCAGGCTTGGCAGCACACAGTTGTGCTGCATGGGCTTGTTGCTGGTGGCTTTGCCCAGAGACAAGCGGAGCATGGGGGCCATGCCCCACCTTTTAGCTCGGCCATTGTGAGCCCTTTGGCTTTCCATGCAAGCCCTGTTCACATTAATAGGCTTACACCAAAGGAGACCAGGCAAGTTAATGGTGCCTGTCCCACAGTGAGATTATCCAATGGTGAGCCCTTAAGAAGGGATCCGACTCTGGGTTTGGCCAACTAAGGTTTGTAGCACAGGATTAAACAATGTGTTTGGGGACAGTCCTGACTTTTTATGTAGAAATCACATCTCTGAGTTATACTAGGCTCATTGCTACAAAAACTGCCTTCATAGTAAAAGAAATAGAGCCTAACTCAGGGATTTAGCAGTTGATCGTACACAGCTGAAACTGTAACTGTGGACATGTGTTTGGCCTGTCTTGCTGCTCACTTTTGGCAGGCTACCAGTGGCCCAGTAAGTCCTTTGATTTACAGCACTGCAAAGAAACTAGATTGGGCTCTTAAAGTGGCACTGTCAAAATTCAGAATTCCAAATCTTTGAAAACAACTGAAATAGAAACACATAATGAGTTGTTAAGACCAAAATCGTCATCATCATCTTCATCATCCTTCAGTGGCACCATTATATCATTTTGTGATGTCTTTGTTTTTAAATTGGAGATGTTCAGTCGAACATGGTAAATGAGCTATATGTCTATAAAACTGAGGCACTGAAATTTTTTTTCTTTTCTATTTTAGTACTGAGCCTTAGTATTCACATTGGCTTCTTTGAGTGCAGCATTTGGAGTTAAGGGGGTGTAAATATCAGTGTAATTTTTGCTGAACATAGAAAATCTAATACTGGAAGTTGAGTTCCATGTTATATTGTTTCTAGACCCAGGCATAAGGTTTCTGACAAAGGAATTGAATAGATGATCCTCACTTAATCCTTTGTCTGTCTTTTGAGTAAGAGTACAAATATACTTTCAAAAGAGAAGCTGAGGGGCTTCCCTGGTGGCGCAGTGGTTGAGAGTCCTCCTGCCGATGCAGGGGACACGGGTTCGTGCCCCGGTCTGGGAGGATCCCACATGCCGGTGAGCCGCTAGGCCCGTGAGCCATGGCCGCTGGGCCTGCGCGTCCGGAGCCTGTGCTCCGCAATGGGAGAGGCCACAACAGTGAGAGGCCCGCATACCACACACACACACAAAAAAAAAACACAAGAGAAGCTGATTGTGAATAATTATGTTTTTTAGAAAAGCACTGCAGGTAGTTGGTATTTTTAAGGAAGAAAAAGGCCTGGAAAGTAACACCAGGAGTCCGTATCAATCATTCGTTAGAGACAAAATCTAGGGTGCCTCCATTCAGTTTGAGCTGTGTACATTTTAAATATTTTAGCTAGTTTGGGGACTCAAATTGCAACCAAATTAATATTTTGGTTTTTCCTTTTACTCTGTAGACATAAAACACATTTGGGCATGAAAAATAATTCTCTTCCTAATTCTCAAGTAAAATTTTAAAAGGAGTCAAAGTAGGTGCTTGTACCAACAACAAGATAATTCTGGGTCATGGGTCATTCTTTTCCTCCAAGTGGCTTGCATTGGGGTGGGAGGAGGAGTTCTCTGTTGTTCTTAATAATTAAGTAGCCTTCCAAAGAAAGTGATTGAAATTTAATCTTCAGACCACTGGAAGCGTTCACATTTCTGTGGGAAACAGATTCTTCTAAGCTTGTGTGTTATTGATCTATTAATGATGATACTGATTGAAAAATAAAACCTCATTCATCAGTTAAGACACACTCAGTACTATTAGCAGAAAAAAACGATGGATGTGGTGGTGGCAGTTACAGCTATGAATGGTAGTTCTTGCAAAGCTTGCTCTTGACTCATTAATCAAAATGTATCTTTTATAGGTTTTTAATTTTTTATCAAATACTACTAACCATGGATGGATGGAGCAAAATGATTTTAAGCCATTTTATATATGATCTTTTTCTAACTCTAGTGAATATTCAGTTGGGATATTTTAACAAAATAGCAAAATTTAAACATTATAAAGCATTTCATTTCTAAGGAATTATCATTACCATCTTTATCACTGAATCACTTGAAAGTTATTAACCTCTGTGATTCTCTTTAATTTGATAGATATTAGATTTGTTTAATAATTTATTTAATTTATTAAATCTTCAGTATTTTGTATTTGGCTTTAGCCATATGAGGTGGACAGATATGTAAGCCATAGTCTCTACCTGTCTTCTAGGATCTTTCAGAGTATTTGCTGGGGAAAACAAAAGACTTACATTTTACAATATATTGGGTTGGCCAAAAAGTTCGTTCGGTTAGTGAATACATTGTGCAATAAAATTCTTGGCAAAAATGAAAAATGTCTTTTATTTTTACTTAAAACAGAACGAACTTTTTGGCCCACCCAATATTACTTGGGAGCTCAGATCTAGAATTAAACCTGGGCCTTAGTGCCAGACCCACCACATACTGACCATGTGACCTTGGGCAAGTCACTTGCCCTCTGTATGCTCAGTCTCTTCTGTAAAATAAAAATAGTAATAGTACCTACTTCATAAAGTTGTGAAAATTGTGAGTTACTATAGAGAAAGTGCTTGGAACAGTGTCTAATAAATGTTAGACACTGCTGTTTTTATTGTTGTTACTGATACATATATAGTTTATGTCATACTTTTATGTTGTAATAAAGTATGCAGCATGGCAGAATACAATACAGCACAAGCCAGCTATTTTCTCTGCCTTCCATCCCCAGCACAACCTAAAGGGTGGCAACTCTTTAAATCTTAATCTCCAGTCCTGTCTTCTCCTTGTGCTTTAACCCTGTGTAGCCAGCTTCCTGCTGAAGGCTATCCCGCAAGACATCACACTCAGCTCACTGTCTGCTCTCTCCGCTTTCTGATAGACCTCTCCCACTTAGAAATAGCTATAAATTCTTCTGGAGCTCTGTGTCCACCATCTCTTTTTTCTAGTTCCCCAAAATAGCAGAAGGCCAGCAGAAGGAAGGGACCTCCAGTTAAATGATAGGTAGAACTGGGTAGTGGAGGAAAAATCAGATTTTTCTCCTTTCCCCCCACCCCAACCCCAAGTCATGGCCAAGGACAGATTCAACCAAGACTTAACAGTAGCCTGGATCTGTTTGAGAAAAGTATTCTCTGATATGAACTGGTGCCCCTTGTTTAGTAAATAGGTATTAGCCAAATACTTTATGTCACTTGTTATTCAAAAGCAGATGATAGAGTAAAAGACTCGTTGCAGCCTGGCAGTGTTCATTCACCATTCCCAACTAGGCAGCTCTCTCTACGGATTGTTATATTGGCCTTGCCCTACAAGCCTGAATCACTGCATTGTGATACGATGGGCTGGTCTCACCTGTTTGTGCTGCAACATGACCCTTCTCTGCCAGCTGTATTTTCAGGCTGTTTCAGAACTGTATCATCATTTTGCAAATAAACCAGTTGAATGGTTTAACTCTCCCACACCCCTTCCCGCTGCTCCACCCTAAATATAAGAGAGAACAGACAGCAACCCATAGACGTATTCAAACTTGAAATTACCTCAGTTTGCAGGAGCACCACAAAAATACAGAGCTGTAATTTAAAACAAATCAAGAAGCCAGAATGTATAGGAACCTCATGTTTTAAGTGACAGAGAATTCTGTGAAAGGCTTTTAGCTTACAAGTTGGTGGAATGTAGCATAATTTAATGTCCTTGTACTTTAATATTTGCAAATGTCATTTCCAACTATAAAGTGCAACTTCTCTCCCTTATTTTATATTATAGAATAAACACCAATTTAATCTAAAGGAAATTGAGTTCTCCTAACCCTATGTGATCCCCTGCTTCTCTTTCACAAGTATCAATCAAGACAGGGAATAACTAACATTCAAATCTTGGATGTGTTTTATTTGTATTTCATCTTTTTTTTTTTTTTTTTGCGGTATGCGGGCCTCTCACTGTTGTGGCCTCTCCCGTTGCGGAGCACAGGCTCCGGACGCGCAGGCTCAGCGGCCATGGCTCACGGGCCCAGCCGCTCCGCGGCACGTGGGATCCTCCCGGACCGGGGCACGAACCCGTGCCCCCTGCATCGGCAGGCAGGCTCTCAACCACTGCACCACCAGGGAAGCCCTGTATTTCATCTTTGAACTTACAGTTAAGATCAAGCAGGAACTTCCCTGGTGGTCCAGTGGTTAAGACTCTGAGCTTCCACTGCAGGGGGCTCAGGTTCAATCCCTGGTCAGGGAACTAAGATCCCACATACCACATGGCATGGCCACAAAACTAAAAAAAAAAAAAAAAAAAAAAAGATCATACAGCTATTTCTTGATTTAAAAAATAATAATAAAAAATAAAACTCCCTGCCTTATATTGCCAAGTGAAATATGTTTCTCTAATATATAGAATTTATTAAATGTTATGTATAGATTTTTTGAAATATTTACTTTGAATTTTTTGTCTATCTTTATATACTGTCTTCATGCTCTCCATCATAAAATGTGTAAGTTATTGTAAACTCAGCATCATAAATCAAGGGACAGATTATACAAAGGATTGCCCAGTGCATTGCACGGATGCCATTCAGCTGACTTATTTTAATTTTTTTTTTTCTGCAGGTCATAGAGCTGAATATATGACTACAAGGTAGGAAAATATTTTATCATAACTCATTGAGTCTCACTCTCTTCTCTCTTTTAACAAGCAACCATTTAAATGCTACAAGAATGAAGATATTTTGTTAATGAACATGGAAGATAGTTTGGGCTTGACAAAACAGTAACTTGAAGTGTTTGGGGTTCTCACAAAACCAGATTTGCTCTGGAAGATCTGAGGGTTTCCCAGTGGAATTGTAAAGCTCTTTAAAGAGCAGCCTCAGTTAAAAAAAAAAGACATAAATTGAATGGGTTTGATTTATCTAATCCAAAACACTTTAAGTTTCTAGAAAGAGTCTGATAGGATTTTTGATTTGATCATTTAATTAACAAGCAATATTATGCACATATCTACTGTGTTAGTTACTGCTTGCTCCTGTATGGCGTATAAAAACTAGAGCTATGTTGAATACTGTTAGGATTTTAGCTCTGCCCCTGTTTGGTTTACTTTTAAATTTTAACTTTTAATGCCTAGTATCATATTGCACTTTCTTTCTTTTTTTCTCCTTTTTCTCCCCTCTTTTAAAATTCTTAGAAGGATTTTGATGCTACTGCTGAGAAGGAAAAGCCTTTTTGGAAGCAAATTCTGATTTGGGTTGGGGAAAGTTTGTGGCAACTTTTATTTTTCTCTGTCAACATTTGTACAAAAGCCAGACATTATTCTAATTGACGTAGCAAGACTTCACACTTTTAAAGTTGAGTTCTCTTTGAGGTAGGAGGCATTTAGAACACTGGTGTGTCTGTGGCAGTAATTGGCAAGTTGATTTTAAGGTTCTGCAATGTTCATGCTAGGCAGTTTATTCAAAAGGAAACCCCTCGTACTTCTCGGTGAACCAACTAGAAAGATACAGCTACTGACTTGTCTAAACTTTAAGAAAATACTGAGGTTTTTCTTCCCTATGTCAGTGACAAAGAGGCATATTACTCCTGCATAGTAATATGTGGCTTTTTTCACATACAGCGGTCCCTTTGCACTATCAACTATTTTCCCTGTTTCTAAATTATAATTAATGTAAGGCACTTTTTTAAAAGTTTTTTTTAAAGGAAGGAGTGCAAATATATATTTGCAATGAGAACTGTACTTGCCCAACAGACTTGATATTCACATCATCCTGACTGGTACTTCCTCTCATCCACATGGGCATTCTACCTAGAAAGCCAGATTATCTGGAAGTTGTGTGGCAGGCACACAACCAGGAGTCATACAATTCGAATGTTGAATGAATGTAGAATCTGTTCACCTGATGTGTACGTGGTAGAGCCAGATCCATCAGTGCACCAGTCTGCCTGCCGAGCCAACTCTGCCATGCAAAGTACCTTGATAAGCACTCAGGCAGTTTATTTTAACCTCAAATCCCTCTCACAGCTTTAGTATCTTCATATTTGTCTCATACTTTTGATGTGTCAAGAGAGGCAATTTTCAGGCTTTTGGGAGAAGACTCAAAAGATATCTCTCTGTTAGCCCCAGCCAGGAGTTTCTCTGCATCTCTCAGTGATGCAGGAATAATTAATTATCCAGTGCCACTGGGGGCTTTGGCTCTAGCTACAACATTTGCTTGTCCCCACTAATCAGTAACCAAACAAAATGAGCCTGTGTTCCTATTCCCTTAGCTTCATCAACTGCTCCAGATAGCGTTAAATGTGAAGTTCTTTGGACCTTGTTGTAATAACCACATTTTCTAGTTCCTATATTTGATGCTTTGATATCTTGGGGCCTTACTGACCCTGGAGGGACTCCCCCTCTGAGAGTCAGTCAATTCCTAGAGATAGTAAGGGGCTTGCTTACAAGTGTGCCTTTTGTGTACAAAGCAACCAGTCCAGAGCCCAGACTCTCAGCCACCTCCTTTATCAAGTCTTCACCTCAGGGACACTGTTCCTCTTCCCCAGTCACCCAAAGGCCAGGTACCAGACAAATAAGGACAGCTCCCGTGCCCGCAGGGCCCACCAAAATTATTCAAGGACTAGTCAATCCCAAACCTGCTTACCCTGCCTTGCCTGTTCCTTCCCACGGGAACCGCAACAGAGGCTCACATTTTCCCTCATTCTTCCTTCCTCCTGAGCTACCTTGGTGCTTCTGCGTGTGCCCCCCTCCCCCATGTAGTAGCATGTCCCCAACTCTTGGCAACTGTGAGTAACAAACAGTCTTCCCAATGACATTTGTCTTTTGATCTGTTGCCTCACCATACCTGAGTAAAAATAAAGTCTATATTTTAAAATACTTCTAAAATGATGAAGAGAGTGGATGAAATCAAGCACATATGGTTAAATTCCTTGGTGGGCAGTTGTTTTGTTTGTTTATACCTACCAGATCCTTTTCTCTGTGAATGGCACAGAATTCAGTGTATAAACAAGATTTCAGAAATTTCAGCAGTGGCAGATTATGACTTGGCTGCTTGGTGAAATTTTCCATGTTTGCTTCTAGACACTTGCAAGGGCTCCTTTTAACCTCTCAAGCACCATGGAGCTTCAGGTGTTGCTTGCTGTATACCCCATTAGTCATAGGAGCCCAGCTGTTGGGAGAGCCTTAGAATTTGGCTGTGGAAGGCGGTATCAGCAAGTTTGTTCCCCTGCCTCTCTTGATTGCTGTGATAATACCTTAGGAAGCTAGCCAGGCTTCTACATAAACTCTTGGGCTTTTGTTTCTAAACTGATCTTTCAGAACTTTAATGAACTGAAAAGGCAATTCTTCCTAGAGAGTTTGAAGCTTAATAAAGGGCTTTACCTGATTTCCAAGTGTGGTGTACATCCTTAAACCAGCCTTCCAATTAAGAAGTTTTGATTGGAATGTCCAGAGAGAAGTTTGGGGATTCTTCTTCCATGTATTCCTTGCAGCACAGTTGTTGATTGAGTCACGTAATCCTGGCCCTGTTTGCCGTCAAGGGAGAGGGCGGAAGAGGTTCCCTCTCTCCAGTTACAGAGCAAGATGATGCAGGGTTTCTAAATATGGTACGTGGTACCCTGGATGTGCATATGCCAGAGAGACTGACTTATCCATCCAAGCAAGCAGACTGGAGATGGAGAGAGTCCAGAAAAGAATAAACGGGTGCATCTTAATGCTCTACAAATAGGTGATGAGCTAGTTTGTTTTAAAGAAATAACAATTCATGTGAGCCCCCCAGAAATAGCACTGAAACAAAACTCTGTTTTTCACTTGTGACCCATTAATAGCTACTTCTGCATAAAATAAAATCCCATTAATTACCTGAGTGATATCAAACAGATGTCATGTTATTTGCATTGAAGAATTATATCGTAACTAAAAATATTATATTTAATTTCTCTCTTGGGATCTATCAGAGTCCTAATTTTTATGACCTGTTGTGTCTTCTGTGTGACTTGTAAGCCGAATAACACAAACCTCGGTTTGTAACTCTTGGCCAAATAGACTGCAGTTAATTCCATTTGTTGATGAAGACCACTTTAAAACAAACTAGCAAACAAATGTCAACTACAACATATAAGAAAAGAATAGTCTGATTGAATAGCTGGTATGGGTTTTGATATATAAGTAAAAGTAGATAAATGAGAAAGGGGAGGACTGTTTTCCTCTGTGGGTAGGGGTGGGGAAGGAACACAAGAATTCCTGTGATTTGTAACTTTGATGTGACCTATGGGTGTTTCATTTATTGTTTGATTTCTGCCATGCTCAGTAATTATATTCCCTCTCTTAGGCCTCCAAATGTTCCCCCTAAGCCCCAGAAACACAGGAAGTCCAGACCCCGCTCACAGTATAATGCTAAGTTGTTTAATGGGGATTTGGAAACATTCATCAAGGTACTGGCACCAGCCATCTGGGTGGCTGATCTCCACGCTTCTTACTATAATGGTCTCAGCCTCTCATAAAAGGAGGCAGGTCATTATGTCCAAGTCTGTCCTGGGGCTCTTTGCTTTCCCAGAAAATCAATATAATATTTCCTGAAGTCAGAGAGGAAAGAGTATTTGGTTTGAGTGCCTTCAGAAGAGGGAATAAATGTGGGTATTATTATACTGGCAAAAGAGAAAGCCCTCTTTCTTTAAAAAAAAAAAAAGCCATAATTTGTACAAAAAGGGAAAGAGCTACCTGATAAAATGTTTTGTTTCTACTCATACAAATGAGGTGGCACAAAATATACCTAAAGTCCATCGTTAAGCTAGCTCTGAAGCACAATGAGTTTCGATTTCCCATGACTTGAGGAATTCATTATATTGGATAAATTGTAGGACCCTGTGGTCTGTATCTGGATCTCTGCTGTGTTTACTGTCTTTTTCATCCTGTATTTCTGATAATGCTTCTAGCCGAGGACGAAGGAATTCACACGCGAGACATCAGGTATAGTGCTCAAGGGAAGCGAGGGCACAGCCTCTTTCGCTCTTGATATCATTTTCAAATCACAGTCATGCTTGGCTTTAATTAGATTTTTTAAGGTCTTTAAAAGAAAAGTGTTTGCAGTTGGAAATTAGACAGGTTTATAAATAGCTTTACTTAGAAAAGAATCATAGAACTCAAACACTGATTTAAGAGGAGTAGTTCTCTAGTAAAACTGGATAAACTCTTAGGTTTTACATTATGTATTTGGCAAACGTACTAAATTTGGGTCGGGGCTTTTATTAAGGAGAGTCAATGTTAACTACCAAATGTACATTTAATACTGGATTTTGGACCCTCATGTAAATTATTTTAAAAAGAGAAGAACTTACTCTTTCATAGCTAACATTTTATGACATGGGATGTAGTGTTTCTGAAGACTAAATTTATACAGGAAACCACATCATTGATAACCTCCCTTAACAATATGTTACAGCTGTCTTGCTTTCTTTAAAGACAAATCTTTTATTGGATATGTACACTAATCGTTAAAAAATGTGTGTGTGTGCATGCATGTGGACAGAGAGACACACGCATACATACGGAGATTAAAAGCATCTGGCAACCTTAAAACTGAGCCCTAACCCTGGAATTGAGTGAAAAGTCACCAGACAATCTACAGAACAATCACAAATCCAATGCCATTAGCCTTAAAGCCAGAAGAGCCTTATTGGCTCTAATTTAATATAAAATTATTGTCAAATTTGATTATCTGGTTTCCCAGCCCAGGGCTCACAAGCAGGGGCAAACTAGATGGAGAGAAGGGAATGATAAAATGAAAGCACTGGGATGTGCAACTGATGGCCTGGCAGAGAAGGAGAATATAGAAAAGCTCAAAGAAGCAGATGTATGATTCCATTATATTTGATAGCACAGTACAAGAATGACTGCTTAAGGTCATAGGAAAGAACATATTATATTTTTAAAAGATTTTTCATTAAGAACAGTTAAAGGAAACCAAATTTAGGCATGAAAGGAGGAGTAAACCACTTATCATGGAAAATTCATTTATGTGAGCTCTTTGTCCCAGATGCCATATTAAATAATCTTTGGTCCTAGCAGTGAAACAGTGGATACAGAGATCCCTACACTTCTGAAAAGTGCTCAGTCAATTGAGGTCCCCACAATATCACTGTGAAAAAAAACACCATTTTTCCTGTTTCCCATGGGGAAACTGAGACACAAAGGGATTTGTTTGAGTGGTTGATGGAGCACAGCCCATTGCTTCACTTCTTGTAAAATATTTTCTACCAAAGCATCTGGCATCCATGAAATTAAATAAAAATATGCACATTCATTACTTTTTGACTCTAGAATTCATGATATCTGAATGAAATAGTGATGATAGCTGAAAGATTAGCAGTTGCCTAAGCAAATGTGAAGATGAAAATATTTTTTAAATAATACACAAACCTAACACAGTTTTATTTAGAACTTTCTTAATGCAAACATTTTCCTTTTAATAACCTTTTATTCTTGGTTTTTATTTTTGTTTTAATCCTAAGTTCAGCTGAGTTGCAAACTAACATTCTCCTTTTATCATTTACATTTAAATATTTGTTGCTCTTTTAGATTACAGTTTTATAGGAATTGTTCACATAAAAAAAAGTTTGTATCCTAAAGAAAAATCCCCTCTCATATTTAGTAAGTTTTGATGTAATTATATGGCTATTCTTAAGCCAACTGGTCCACAATTAATAAAGTTTACATTCCTGAAACAAATTGACTAATTAGAGAAACTTAATGCAGGCTCCAGAAGTAATTGAACCATTAATTGAACCAATCATGGATGAGATTGTCTTAAAACTGAAAATGAAACCATTCCTCAAGAAGTATATTACTCATTCTAGAAATGGTAAATAATTAGATTGCTGGACTGCATTATTCCCACTCCTTGCCCTGTTGATTAATTGGAAAGGTTAGTGGATTCTGAATTGTTCTAATAGATTGAGACAACCAAATTCTTCTTGTGATGCAGAATAAAATTCCTCATGAATTAGTGCCTGATTTCAGCTAATCATTTTGAACCTCCATGTTAACCTTAAAGCTCTAATTCCTGAAAGAGCAGAGCCTGAAAAGAACATGAAAAATAACTCCATAGTCGGTAACCTTTTTTAACTACATGGAGTGCATGGCATTGATACATATTTAACTGTGACCTAAGCAGCTCCTTCATTTCATTTGTCATCCTATACATGTCTTAATACATTTCCAGAATTCACATGTGCTCAGTAGAGTGCACTGACTATATTATGAGATGTGGAGAAAGAAGGCTAAGAGATGTTCCTTCTAAGAAAATTAGATCTAATGGGGTGTGCATTGGTGCCATTTTTTTTCTCCATCCTTAAAACATGAAAAAATAACAGTGAAAAATCTCTAAGGACCAGTAAGTTCTGATGCCAACTAAATAAATACATGACACATAATGAGCAACTCTAAAGCAATCTCATATTATGCATCTGGAAATATGTAAGCCCTTTTATAACTGTCATCATCTAGATGGTGGACTCTCAGGGATACCACAGAGAAGATCCTGAGATGGCTGAATGGTTGTGTTTGGTGACTAGTACAGTCAGTCAGTGCTAAGATGCTATGCTTAAAATACACAGAGTTCTTTTCAGGTCCATTAGATTAATTACTTGTATAAATAACCTTTTAAAAAATGAGTGATTTATATATTCATTTCTATATGTAAGCCTACATACAGTAGAAAAGATGAATTAGCTTGACATCTTTAGGCACAGCAGAGCAAGTTGAAACACGATTGCCTTCAATGTATTTAATTTGGTTTGCCCCAGAACTGAAACATACCTTCGGTTAAATTTAATTTTATATTTGGCCCTTGTGGAATATTTTAGAGGGAGTGTGTTTGGAAATGATCATCTAAAAGAGTAAAAGTCAGTCTTTAACTAGGGTTAAACTATGAGCTTTATTATTATGTGTGCTTTGTGCTTCTTCTTTTCAGTTAACTGGTTTCCATCTCTTTACCCAGGACTCAGGACAGATGATCCCCCTCATTGTGGAAAGCTGTATTCGGTTCATCAATCTCTATGGTAAGCCCTAAACTGCAATATTCTTATTTTAAACAATAATTACTAGGAGTATTTCAGTAAATATGTCTTTCCTTTTAATGCTTAATTGTTGGGAAAAGGGGGACCTGGAGGACGTGATGGGTTCTTTCACGCTCTTTCCCTTCTGTTCTCTTTAGGTCTTCAGCATCAGGGGATTTTCAGAGTGTCTGGTTCCCAGGTGGAAGTCAATGATATAAAAAATTCATTTGAGAGAGGTAATTGCATGTCTGCACCTATACACAAACCTTGTTAAAAAGTCATCATTTTCTGTAGAGTGAAGTGGCATACTTATTATGTATATCTTCAAAACCTTTCTCTGCATTTATTTCGTTGTGGATGTTGAGTTAAGAATCTATTTAGAATAGATAAGGGCTTCCCTGGTGGCGCAGTGGTTGAGAGTCCGCCTGCCGATGCAGGGGACACGGGTTCGTGCCCCGGTCCGGGAGGATCCCACGTGCCACAGAGCGGCTGGGCCTGTGAGCCATGGCCGCTGAGCCTGCGCGTCAGGAGCCTGTGCTCCACAACAGGAGAGGCCACAGCAGTGAGAGGCCCGCATACCGCAAAAATAAATAAATAAATAAAATAAAAATTTTTTAAAAAATAGAATAGCTAAGAAATGAAGCCAAAATCATAAGACTTTGTTATCAAGTCTAGAAAAGCATATGAGTTTTGTATCCTGGTTTAGGACTGGCATTGATAATCCTCAGCATGTTGTCAAAGGTGGCTCATGAAAGGTTCTAGAAGAGTGGCAAGAACAGCCCTGGGCCTGCATAGCAGCTGTTTGAGGTGACTCATCCCAGCTTCATGTCTATTTCCTTTGTCAGGAACTCTCCTTCCTCTTATTACCATCCCCAGACTCCTTCCCTGTAACCTTAGTTGGTACCTTACTCTTATTCCCAATTGGCTAAATAAGTCCTCCTAAACATTATGATTAGCAAAACCGTACACTTTAGCATCAAGTGGACCTAGAATCAAATCACACTCTTGCATTTACTAATCATGTGTTTTGGGTCAAGTGACTCATCTCTTATTCTGGCCTCGGTTTCCTCATCTGCAGAATCCCAGGACTGGTGTGAGAATTGGGTATAATCCATAAAAGTGCCTAACTCTTTAGTAGTGGCTCTTAGCTAATAATGCTCTCCAGTTATAATGATTTGTATTGTGTCTGCTTCTGGATACATCTGCACCTTCCTGCCTCTGCTTGGAAGTCAAGCCAAGGCTGCAGAGGGAGGGGCATCAAGGATTGGAGACAAGGCAACCCCTCTTGGTCCCATTTGCCCTAACCCAGACTTGACACAGAGCCAGGTTTGAAACCTTGGGTAAAGAGGTGAACTTGGAGCCAAATTGTTTTTCCTCTTCCAAAGCCTCTTACAGTGCGTAGAGCCGAGCAGCCTCCCCTCTCAAGAGCTAAGTGTCCAAGTCTCTTACATGGACCATATTCAAGATAAATTGAAATGTAGTAAAGCCTCAGGTTCCTGTGCCAGCCACTGCAAGCAAAAATGCTTTATTTTTCCTTGAACATTCCCCCGGTATGTTGTTTGTTTGTGATCCCTTTGGGTTAGGCTTTCTCACAGTGGGCAAAAAAAAAATATTTTGGTGAATTCGTGTTCAATGATTTCCCACCCTTGAAGCAGAGAAAAAGGAACCACAGATCCCTGAAAATAAGCTGCCCAACAGGCAAAAAAAAAAAAAAAAGTTAAAATTCAGTGTACAATTTTTGTGAACTTTAGAAGAGCAGACCTGTGAATAAAAAAACGGAGTTTCAGGCTTCCCTGGTGGTGCAGTGGTTGAGAGCCCGCCTGCCGATGCAGGGAACACGGGTTCATGCCCCGGTCCGAGAAGATCCCACATGTCGTGGAGCAGCTAGGCCCATGAGCCATGGCAGCTGAGCCTGCGAGTCCGGAGCCTATGCTCCGCAACGGGAGAGGCCACAACAGTGAGAGGCCTGCGTACCGCAAAAAAAGTAAATAAATAAAATAAAACGGAGTTTCATTTAAGGCTGTACATTATGTTGAACTTAAGGATTTTATTTCAGTTTGAGTCTCAGGGAGGTGGACAAGCCAGGTCAGTTACCTGATCATTTTAAAACGCTTAGCATAAAGAATAATATAATTTCATGTTTGTGATATATTTTTAAATTTTCCACTTTTTATGCAAATTCCTTGGTACTATTAAGGTACATTTTCAAATTCCTCTCTCTGATTTCAAAATCTCCCACTTCTGAAAGCAGCTTTCAAGTCTGCTGTGAACACCACCATGCCACTTTGAGAAATATTTATTTAATTGTCGGTATTCACAATTAGGTGAATCCTGTAGTATTTCTGATAAATTTTGCTGATCCATATAGCATAGCCAGACAGACCTATATTGTTTCTTTTTCCCAGTAGAATAAGAAACACAGAATATAGTATTTGAATTTATGTCAACCTAAGATAACAGATTTTAGCTTTAAAAAAAATAGCTGGGTCCAATTATAAATCCCACAATATTTTATTTTAAGATTTAGGTAATTTGTAAGGGATTATTTGGTAGCATATGATAAAAAAAAAAAAGCTTTATTTTAACCAACTATTTTTAGGTTAATCATGGGGTAGGATATCTAAACCAGGTACTTTAATTTTAGTAGCATATAATCTTCCATAAAACATAATTAAAAGATACACGTATATATAGAAATGTGTGTGTGAGTATAGAAACATATTTTTTTTCAGAGCTAAAAAGAGAAGCAATGTGCATGTAACTAATTTTTCTTTTTTTTTTTAGGTGAAAACCCTTTGGCTGACGAGCAGAGTAACCATGATATTAACTCAGTTGCTGGCGTTCTAAAGCTCTACTTCCGTGGGCTGGAAAACCCCCTCTTTCCTAAGGAAAGATTTAATGATCTGATTTCTTGTGTCAGTAAGTGGGCTTTTTTTTTTTTTTTTTAACAATTCTTTTCCCACTAGAATTATTTCACTAACCAATTTCCTGGAAAAGGCAGTGGCCCCTCTCCCTGTATCTTCCTCCCCCACCATCACCCATCACCACCAAATTTCTGAGACCATTTGTTTTCTCTCTGGATCCAGCATGAGTCATCTTCCCAGCTGTGGCCTCGCCCTTCGCTGAGTGGGCTCTGCTCGTAAACATTCCTCGGGCTCCATAAAGCCCGAGAGCTTCCCCGTTAGTATGTGGGATAGAGCAGAGAGGCAGGTGCCAACCAGCTGAAGGTGAGGAGGAGGCTGTAAGCATGGAAATGTAACTCCTTTTTGGCTTTTGGTTCTTGGTTTTCTCCACTGATCTAATAGGAGTAGGGTAATTTAATCCATCTTTGAATGTTACTTCAAGAAACAAGGTAAAAGGTGGGGACTTCCCTGGTGGAGCAGCGGATAAGACTCCGCACTCCCAATGCAGGGGGCCTGGGTTCAATCCCTGTTTAGGGAACTAGATCCCACATGCATGCCGCAACTAAGAGTTCGCATGCCACAACTAAGGAGCCCACATGCTGCAGCTAAGACCCGGTGCAACCAAATAAGTAAGTTTTTTTTTTTTTTTTTAAGAAATAAGGTCAGAGGAGATAAATGATCATTATTACAGTGCAGGAACAGCAGGTGATAATTATCTGTCAGTGGGCATCCCCAGCTAATAGGCAGAGTTGCTCTGGGACCATGTATGATATATTATGAAACCCATAATCAGCAGCAGAGTAAAGCATTGCTGTTTTCTGCAGGGGGCTGGGGAGCTCTTGACACTACAGGAAGGAAGGTGAAAATAATGACACTGAGAATTAGGTATTTAACCTCAGGCACGTCCCATACATCTATAAATATAGTGTCCTTCAAGTTCAAATTCCTGGGCAAGGGTGTAGAGCTGACTTAAATCACATAGTGAGCGCTTTCATGAGAATAAAGCTTTACTGTAATGAACAAACCTCCTCTCCCAAACCACCCACCTGAAACAACAGGTCCAGTAGACCTCAGAAAATCTCTCTACTCACCCTTCCTTCCCCATTCCTGTCACAGTGCCTTGGTTTCTCACTGGGAGACCCTACGTGTAGGTTTTGCCCTCTTTCCTTACCTCTCAAGCCCAGCTAGATTCAAAAGGGCAAGTCGAGTGTTACATTACCACCACCACACCACCCCGTTTAAAACCTATTTCAGTATTTCCCACCTGAAAACAAACCCCTTGGTATGGCCAATTCACAAGAATGAAAATTTTCCTCTCCTTGTTTTCTCTCCTTCTATGCACTCATCCCCTGCCGGCTACCCTATTGCCTTTTATTTATTTATTTTTGGCTGCGTTGGGTCTTTGCTGCTGCGTGCGGGCTTTCTCTAATTGCGGCAAGTGAGGGCTACTCTTCGTTGTGATGCACGGCCTTCTCATTGTGGTGGCTTCTCTTGTTGCAGCGCACGGGCTCTAGGAGCACGGGCTTCAGTGGTTGTACCTCGTGGGCTCTAGAGCACAGGCTCAGTAGTTGTGGCGCACAGGCTTAGGTGCTCTGCGGCGTGTGGGATCTTCCCAGACCAGGGTTCGAACCTGTGTCCTCTGTGTTGGCAGGCAGATTCTTAACCACTGCGCCACCAGAGAAGCCCCCTATTGCCTTTCGATTTCAACAATAGCAACCTGCAGGCATGCCAGGCCATTTCCCACCTCCGTGTCTTTGCCTGTGCTGTTTCATCTGCTGTCCCTGACAGCCATTTGACATGCACTAGGAAGGATTTGCTGAACTGGCACTCCTCCCAGACTGCCATCCTCCTAGTACCCGAGGCAGCATTAGTCACTTTCTCCTCTGCTAATATTCCATTGTATACATATGTCTATAATTTTTCTTAAATCCCTGCATTACAATTACTTTTAACCCCTCTGTCTCCCTCTACTACAGAGAGTTTAGGGAAGAGGCTAAGAATGTAGGTTCCAGACTTAAACAACCTAGGTCCAAATCCTAGGTCCAAATTGCTCAGCAAGTTTCTTAACCTCTCTGCACCTCACTTTCATCATCTATAAAATAGGGAGAACATTAGTCCATATATAATAGGGTTGTAAGAATTAAATGAGTTAATACATGTAAAGTGCCAAGAAGAGTGCCCAGCATGGAGTATGTTCAATGAAATGCCTACATTTAGCTCCATGGGCGTGTGAGGTCTTGATAGATTATTCCATTTTGTAGCTCCAGTGCTTGGCATAGTTAATTCTAGTCATGTGGTCAGTGAATAATTCATAGTTGTTAAAATAGAATTTAAATGAAAAGTCAAAATTCCACCGAAATTATTTGGTTGGCATCCATGCCTGAAGTCCTAGATCTCATTGGGTATGAATTCCCTGGTCATAATTACCTCCACCCCCGCCCCATACAGTCTGATGCGTGTGTGGAATTCAGAAGTGTGCCTGAGTGTCCATTCCAAGGCCCTCGCATAGGCTGAGTCATCACAGCAGCCTCTGACTCAGCTGGAAAGAACTGAGAAGGTGTCACACTTCTGGAATTCTCCTTTGGCCATGTGCAAAGATTTCCCTCACCAGCTTAGCCAGAAAGTTTAAATCTGCAAAAATTATAGGCACTCTCTAATGTTCAGTGGTTTTCTAAGTACATACATCATCAACATTTATGTTTACATATGCCAGCTGGATAAAGACCAGTGGGCTGCATTGTCATTTACTATTGCAAAATCACATCACACTTTCATTAGATGAGAAATATTATTTTATTGTGGTTATTAAAAGCTGAAGCCTTAGAGTCAGAAAGATCTAGGTTCAAATCCTAGCTTCACCACTTAACAACTTTGTAACCTTGGGCAGAGATAAATATTTAATCTTTTTTAATATCTGCTTCTTTATCTACTTCATAGAATGTGTGTGAATAAAGGAGATAATCCATACTAAGTGTTTATTGCATCATGCCTGGCACATAATGAGCCTAAGTATATGTTGCTAGCTGTCATCATTACCACTATTACAACTACTCCTACTACAAACTCAGGTCACATATGCCAATACCTGGGTCAGCCATTTACCAATCTATCTCTCCAGCAACATATGTGTTTCGCTGCCATAATTACTTCACGTGCATTTAGAAATGATGTTAGCTTAACCCAGAAGTTGTGTTGGTTCCAGCATGATTTTTCGCTGCACAGTAAATGTTTTGTAACAATCCAAGACAAGCTTTCTCAAAATTAAATACGAAGCAAAATAGGAAGAAGATAAGGGAAAAAAAGGAAAATCTACAGAAATATCTTTCTTTTTTTTTTAACATCTTTATTGGAGTATAATTGCTTTACAATGGTGTGTTAGTTTGTGCTGTATAACAAAGTGAATCAACTATACATATACACATATCCCCATATCTCCCCCCTCTTGCATCTCCCTCCCACCCTCCCTATCCTACCCCTCTAGGTGGTCACAAAGCACTGAGCTGATCTCCCTGTGCTATGCGGCTGCTTCCCACTACCTATCTATTTTACATTTGGTAGTGTATATAAGTCCATGCCACTCTCTCACTTCGTCCCAGCTTACCTTTCCCCCTCCCCATGTCCTCAAGTCAATTCTGTATATCTGCGTCTTTATACCTGTCCTGCCCCTAGGTTCTTCAGAACCATTCTTTTCTTTTCTTTTTTTTAGATTCCATATATATGTGTTAGCATATGGTATTTGTTTTCCTCTTTCTGACTTACTTCACTCTGTATGACAGACTGTAGGTCCATCCACCTCACTACAAATAACTCAGTTTCATTTCTTTTTATGGCTGAGTAATATTCCATTGTATATATGTGCCACATCTTCTTTATCCATACATCTGTTGATGGACACTTAGGTTGCTTCCATGTCCTGGCTATTGTAAATACAACTATAATGAACATTGTGGTACATGACTCTTTTTGACTTATGGTTTTCTCAGGGTATATGCCGAGTAGTAGAATTGCTGGGTCATATGGTAGTTCTATTTGTAGTTTTTTAAGGAACCTCCATACTGTTCTCCATGGTGGCTGTATCAATTTACATTCCCACCAACAGTGCAAGAGGGTTCCCTTTTCTCCACACCCTCTCCAGCATTTATTGTCTGTAGATTTTGTGTGTGTGTGTGGTATGCGGGCCTCTCACTGTTGTGGCCTCTCCCGTTGCGGAGCACAGGCTCCGGACGCGCAGGCTCAGCAGCCATGGCTCACAGGCCCAGGCACTCCACAGCACGTGGGATCCTCCCGGACTGGGTCACGAACCTGCGTCCCCTGCATCAGCAAGCAGACTCTCAACCACTGCGCCACCAGGGAAACCCGGGTTGTTTGTTTTTTTTGATATTGAGCTGCCTGTTTATTTTGGAGATTAATCCTTTGTCGGTTGATTTGTTTGCAAATATTTTCTCCCATTCTGAGGGTTGTCTTTTCGTCTTGTTTTTGGTTTCCTTTGCTGTGCAAAAGCTTTTAAGTTTCATTAGGTCCCATTTGTTTATTTTTGTTTTTATTTCCATTTCTCTAGGAGATGGGTCAAAAAGGATCTTGCTGTGATTTATGTCGTAGAGTGTTCTGCCTATGTTTTCCTCTAAGAGTTCGATAGTGTCTGGCCTTACATTTAGGTCTTTAACCCATTCTGAGTTTATTTTTGTGTGTGGTGTTAGGGAGTGTTCTAATTTCATACTTTTACATGTAGCTGTCCAGTTTTCCCAGCACCACTTATTGAAGAGGCTGTCTTTTCTCCACTGTATATCCTTCCCTCCTTTATCAAAGATAAGGTGACCATATGTGTGTGGGTTTATCTCTGGGCTTTCTATCCTGTTCCATTGATCTATATTTCTGTTTTTGTGCCAGTACCATACTGTCTTGATTACTGCAGATTTGTAGTATAGTCTGAAGTCCAAGAGCCTGATTCCTCCAGCTCTGTTTTTCTTTCTCAAGATTGCTTTGGCTATTCGGGGTCTTTTGTGTTTCCATACAAATTGTGAAATTTTTTGTTCTAGTTCTGTGAAAAATGTCAGTGGTAGTTTGATAGAGATTGCATTGAATCTGTAGATTGCTTTGGGTAGTATAGTCATTTTCACAATATTGATTCTTCCAATCCAAGAACATGGTATATCTCTCCATCTATTTGTATCATCTTTAATTTCTTCCATCAGTGTCTTATAATTCTCTGATTACAGTTCTTTTGTCTCCATAGGCAGGTTTATTCCTAGGTATTTTATTCCTTTTGTGGCAGTGGTAAATGGGAGTGTTTCCTTACTTTCTCTTTCAGATTTTTCATCATTAGTGTATAGGAATGCAAGAGATATCTGTGCATTAATTTTTATATCATGCTACTTTACCAGAAGTTTACTATAGAAGTTTTCTGGTAGCATCTTTGGGATTCTCTAGTATAGTATCACATCATCTGCAAACTGACAGTTTTACTTTTTCTTTTCCGTTTTGTATTCCTTTTCTTTCTTTTTCGTCTCTGATTGCTATGGCTAAAACTTCCAAAACTATGTTGAATAATAGTGCTGAGAGTGGGCAACCTTGTCTTGTTCCTGATCTTAGTGGAAATGGTTTCAGTTTTTTACCATTGAGAACGATGTTGGCTGTAGGTTTGTCATATATGGGCTTTATTATATTGAGGTAGGTTCCCTCTCTGCCTACTATGTGGAGAGTTTTTATCATAAATGGGTGTTGAATTTTGTTGAAAGCTTTTTCTGCGTCTTTTGAGATGATCATGTAGTTTTTCTCCTTCAATTTGTTAATATGGTGTATCACATGGATTGATTTGCATATATTGAAGAATCCTTGCATTCCTGGAATAAACCCCACTTGATCATGGTGTATGATCCTTTTAATGTGCTGCTGGATTCTGTTTCCTAGTATTTTGTTGAGGGTTTTTGCATCTATATTCATCACTGATATTGGTCTATAATTTTCCTTTTTTGTAGTATCTTCGTCTGGTTTTGGTATCAGGGTGATGATGACCTCATAGAATGAGTTTGGGAGTGTTCCTTCCTCTGTAATTTTTTGGAAGAGTTTGAGAAGGAGGGATGTGAACTCTTCTCTAAATGTTTGATAGAATTCACCTGTGAAGCCAATCTGGTCCTGGACTTCTGTTTGTTGGAAGATTTTTAATCACAGTTTTAATTTCATTACTTGTGATTGGTCTCTTCATATTTTCTGTTTCTTCCTGGATCAGTCTTGGAAGGTTATAGCTTTCTAAGAATTTGTCCATTTCTTCCAGGTTGTCCATTTTATTGGCATAGTGTTGCTTGTAGTAGTCTCTTAGGATGCTTTGTATTTCTGCAGTATCTATTGTAACTTCTCCTTTTTCATTTCTAATTTTATTGATTTGAGTCCTCACCCTCTTTTTCTTGATGAGTCTGGCTAATGGTTTATCAATTTTGTTTATCTTCTCAAAGAACCATTGTTTCCTTCATTTCTTTTTCATTTATTTCTGATCTGATTTTTATGATTTCTTTCCTTCTGCTAACTTTGGGGTGTTTTTATTCTTCTTTCTCTAATTGCTTTAGGTGTAAGGTTAGGTTGTTTATTTGAGATGTTTCTTGTTTCTTAAGGTAGGATTGTATTGCTGTAAACTTCCCTCTTAGAACTGCTTTTGCTGCATCCTGTAGGTTTTGGGTCATTGTGTTTTCATTGTCATTTGTTTCTAGGTATTTTTTGATTTCCTCTTTGATTTCTTCAGTGAGCTCTTGGTTATTTAGTAGTGTATTGTTTAGCCTCCATGTGTTTGTATTTTTTACACATTTTTTCCTGTAATTGATATCTAGTCTCATAGCATTGTGGTCAGAAAAGATACTTCATATGATTTCAATTTTCTTAAATTTACCAGGGCTTGATTTGTGACCCACGATATGATCTATCTTGCAGAATGTTCCATGAGCACTTGAAAAGAAAGTGTATTGTGTTGTTTTGGGATGGAATGTCCTATAAATATCAATTAAGTCCATCTTGTGTAATGTATCATTTAAAGCTTGTGTTTCCTTATTTATTTTCATTTTGGATGATCTGTCCCTTGGTGAAAGTGTGGTGTTAAAGTCCCCTACTATGATTGTGTTACTATCGATTTCTCCTTTTATGGCTGTTAGCATTTGCCTTAAGTATTGAGGTGCTCCTATGTTGGGTGCATAAATATTTACAATTGTTATATCTTCTTCTTGGATTGATCCCTTGATCATTATGTAGTGTCCTTCTTTGTCTCTTTTAATAGTGTTTTGGGTTTTTTTGTGTTTTTTTTGTGGTACAGGGGCCTCTCACTGTTGTGGCCTCTCCCGTTGTGGAGCACAGGCTCCAGACGCGCAGGCTCAGCGTCCATGGCTCACAGGCCCAGCCGCTCCGCGACATGTGGGATCTTCCCAGACCAGGGCACGAACCCGTGTCCCCTGCATCGGCAGGCGGATTCTCAATCACTGCACCACCAGGGAAGCCCCATTCTTTTTTCTTTATTCTGCTCTGTGATAGTTATTTCTACTATTTTATCTTCCAGGTCACTTATCCGTTCTTCTGCCTCAGTTATTCTGCTATTGATCCCTTCTAGAGAATTTTTAATTTCATTTATTGTGTTGTTCATCTTTGTTTGTTTGCTCTTTAGTTCTTCTAGGTCCTTGTTAATTGTTTCTTATATTTTCTCCATTCTATTTCCAAGATTTTGGATCATCTTTACTATCATTACTCTGAATTCTTTTCCAGTTAGGCTGCCTATTTCCTCTTCATTTGTTTGGTCTGGTGGGTTTTTACCTTGCTCCTTCATCTGCTGTGTGTTTCTCTGTCTTCTCATTTTGCTTAACATACTTTGTTTGGGGTCTCCTTTCTGCAGGCTGCAGGTTCATAGTTCCCATTGTTTTTGGTGTCTGCCCCCAGTGGGTAAGGTTGGTTCAGTGGGCTGTGTAGGCTTCCTGGTGGAGGGGACTAGTGCCTGTGTTCTAGTGGATGAGGCTGGATCTTGTCTTTCTGGTGGGCAGAACTACATCCGGTGGTGTGTTTGGGGGTGTCTGTGAACTTATTATGATTTTAGGCAGCCTCTCTGCTAATGGGTGGGGTTGTGTTCCTGTCTTGCTAGTTGTTTGGCATAGGGTGTCCAGCACTGTAGCTTGCTGGTCGTTGAGTGGAGCTGGGTCTTAGTGTTGAGTTGGAGATCTCAGAGAGCTTTTGCTGTTTGATATTACGTGGGGCCGGGAGGTCTCTGTGGACCAATGTCCTGAACTTGGCTCTCCCACCTCAGAGGCTCAGGCCTGACACCTGGCTGGAGCACCAAGACTCTGTCAGCCACCTAGCCATTGAAGAGGTAAGTCCAGGTCCAGGAAGAAGCCCAGCTCTACAGTTCCTCTTCCAACACTCTTGATTTAGCCCTCTAAGCATCTAATGAGGAACAGTGACCAGGGTGCTCTGGCAGTCTGAGCAGTTGTCTTCTGACTCCAGTCCCATCCTTCTAAACTCTCAAAATATCTTTCTTTTATGCAAGGAGTGCCTTATATGAAATTCTGCAGGTGCAAATAAAGAAGCTGCAGAGACATTTCCCCCTGTATTTAAACAATGGATTAATGAAAAAGATGGGTTAATATCCTTGGGCTAATTTTTATGAAAATAGTCTCTAGTGGAAATGAATACCCTCCAGGACCGACATCTCATAGAAGCTGGAGTCTCCAGGGATTAAGGCCACTAAGGATGCTAGGTGCACACACCAGTAGAGATTTAACTTGCTAGTAATTTTAGTATTTTTAATGTTTTTGTTAGTGCTCTAATTACAGAGTTTAGTAGATGTTGAATAGTCTGTCCCAACCCTACATTATTATAAGTCCTATTATTTTTAGTACATAATTTTGCAGAATGGGATGTTTCTCAAGAACACTTACTGGCACTATATATAACAACCCCCTTTCTTCCAATATCTAATCTATTTAAATGGGGGTTCCTGGCTATTATTGATTTATCTTTAGGCATGCATTTTCTCTTACCATGTGACCATGATATATCTGTTTTTTCTTGGATTGTCTGTGAATTATTTGAAAATGGTATAATATGTCATTCATGATTATATCCTTTCATTGATATTACAAACTTTTAATGATTTGGACCATTGATTAATTGCCTACAATGTTGCAAAACTTTCTCAGGATTCAAAGACTTGATTTTTGCATTCAGGAGGTTTAAAATCTACTACAGGAGATAAGACATTTACAAATAAATGCGATCTAAGTATGTGATAGAAGCAAAAGATTTAGAAATGTTAGCAGAGAGAGAGAGAGGTTTCATGGAGATCGATTGCTTTGTCCATGTCATCTTCTAGCATCACCATAATTGGATTTGATTTTCCCTATTAAGGTAATTTCATGTGATAGTTCTATTGTATAGAAAAACTTCCCTTTTCATCTTTTCTAAGAGTTTACGTAAGTCTCTGGAACACCTACTACCTTTTGCTTACCTAATTTTGAATTGTTTGGGGAAAGATTTGTGTGTGTGGTGAGTTATTATTGTGCCATTTTTATGCCCCTAAATACCATGTTCTTTGGAAGCTTGCTTGCAAGTGTAGTAAAAGGGAATTTGTCTTAGCATTCTCTCTCTCTTTCTTTTTTTTCAGTGTGGACTATTCATCCCCAATTCACTATAAATTTCTTTTTAAAAATTACTTATCTGGATGAAGACATCAAAGGCAGTCTAAATTTGAAATAAGCTTGATAGTATCTCCATTTCTCACCCAAGGATTTGTTTTTGCTTTTGTTTTTTTTTGTAAACCATCCACTTTGTGAATGCTCCAGATCATACCCACACAGTCTGGGCAGCTTCTGAAATGTCCGTGTACTGTGGCTCTGAGGTTCCCTAGGGCATAGATCCAAGTGACTTGCTCTAGTAGACCTGCTCAAGCATTCATGGTTTTTCCTGACTGCCTTGGGGCTTTGAACACAGAGGAAACATTTGCATTTCATTATGTGTTATCATTATGTGTTATTATTTAGGGGACTATTTGGACACAAGCAAACTTTTTTTAGGAGGGCAGATTTTTTAACCTATCACCAAACCAACATGTAGTCATTGTAGAAAACTAGAAAAATATTCAAAAAGCACATAGAACAAAATACTGTCCTCCATAATGCCACTACCCAAAGAGAATCAATAGTGTGTATGCATTCTGATCATTTATATTCATATACACACACAACTGTTTTTTTAATTTATTTTTTTATTGAAGTATAGCTGATTTACACTGTTGTGTTACTTACTGCTGTACAGCAAAGTGACTCAAGTTATATATACATTCTTTTTCATATTCTTTTCCATTATGGTTTATCACAGGATATTGAATATAGTTCCCTGTGCTATATACAGTAGGACCTTGTTGTTTATCCATTCTGTATATAACAGTTTACATCTCCTAATCCCAGACTCCCACTCCTACCCTCTCCCACCTCCGTCCCCCTTGGCAATCACCAGTCTATCATCTATGTCCCTGATTTTGTTTCTGTTTCATAAATAAGTTCATTTGTGTCATATTTTAAATTCCACATATAAGTGATACCATATGGTATTTGTCTTTCTCTTTCTGACTTACTTCACTTAGTATGATAATCTCTAGTTGCATCCATGTTGCTGCAAATGGCATTATTTCATTCTTTTTTATGGTTGAGTAGTGTTCCATTGTGTATATGTACCACATCTTCTTTATCCATTCATCTGTCCATGGACATTTAGGTCACAACTGTTTTTAAAAGCCAAAGTGGTATAAATCCCCACTTACCCATGCTGTCTTTGGAATTGACCCCAGTTCTAGACTGAGGTCTCTTTTCCTATATTGCAATAGCTTCTAAATAAAATCTGTTTTTACCACTTTTAAAAAAAAACAAATAAAAAAAAGTGGAACTGTACTATCCTATTTGTAACCTACCTTCTTTTTGACTTATTTATTGTAGAAAATTTCAAACATCTACCAAAGGATACAGAAAGATATATTTATGTATAAATAATATAAATATAATCACCCCACTTTAACAATTTCCATTTCTTAGCCAGTCTTGTCCCACGTATACCCCATATTATCCCTCTGACATCGATCATATCATCTGTGTGTGTGTCTCTGGGAAATGACAGTTCTTTTCTTTTTTTATATAACATAGCCACAATACTATTCTCATACCTTAAAAAAATAACAGTAATTCCTTAAAATCATCAAATAGCCAATCAGTGCTTTTTTAAAATAATTGTTTAATGTGCAACTAATATGTGATTACTATAGAAAATTAGAAAATAAGTAAAACAAATCATCTATAATTCTTTTGCACAAAGATAATATTAACCTTTTTAATATCTTCCCAGATTTTTTCTATATATATATATATATATATATATATATATATATATATACCTATGTACTTTTAAAAGCAGCTTATTGAGACACAATTCTCATACCATACAATTTATCCATTAATGTTTGCAATTAAGTGGTTTTAGTATATTCACAGGATTATGAAAATCACCACAATCAAATTTAGAACACTTTCCTGACTCCAAAAAGAAATCCCAATTAGCAAACACTTCCCATTTACTCATAAGCACCACCAACCTCAGCCCTAGACAACCACTAATCTACTTTCTCTATATTTACCTACTCCGGCCATTTCATATAAATGGAATTATACAATATATGGTCTTTTGTGACTGGATTAATTCATTTAGCATGTTTTCAAGGTTCATCCATTGTTGTAGCATGTGTCAGCACTTTTTTTTAATTGTCAAATAATATTCCATTATGTAGATATACCATAACTACATACTTTTGATTATAACTGTATCATACCATGGGGCTTCCCTGGTGGCACAGTGGTTGAGAGTCCGCCTGCCGATGCGGGAGACACGGGTTCGTGCCCTGGTCCGGGAAGATCCCACAGGCCGCGGAGCAGCTGGACCCATGAGCCATGGCCTCTGAGCCTGCGTGTCCAGAGGCTGTGCTCCGCAACGGGAGAGACCACAACAGTGAGAGGCCCGCGTACCGCAAAAAAACCCCAAAACTGTATCATACCAAATGACTGCTAGTGAATGTAAGATTTCTTTTAGAGATAATGAAAATGTTCTATAATTGACCGAAGTGATGGTTGCTCAATTCTGAGTGTACTAAAGACCATTGAATTATACACTTCAAATAAGTGAATTATATCTCAATAAATCTGTTATTAAAAATTATAACATTTTTTTGTTTGTTTGTTTGTTTTTGTGCGGGTCTCTCCCGTTGCGGAGCACAGGCTCCGGACGCGCAGGCTCAGTGGCCATGGCTCACGAGCCCAGCCGCTCCGCAGCACGTGGGATCTTCCCAGACCAGGGCACGAACCCGTGTCCCCTGCATCGGCAGGCGTACTCTCAACCACTGCACCACCAGGGGAGCCCCATATTTGCTCTTTTTTAAACTTTTTCAATTTAATGATGTTCTTAACATTTTCCCACATCACTGTTTTTCAAAACATAGTTTTTAGTGTCCATATAATGGTTTTTATTTAACAAATCCCCTAGTTTTAGAAATTTGGGTTGTTTACAGTTATTTTTCAATTATACAAAAATACCACGATGAGCCTCTTGGTACATAAATTTGTTTGCCCGTATCTGATCATTTTATGTAAAAATCTTTTGAACTCTTTTCCTGGCGCTCCAGTGTATGTTTTTGTTGCTAAAAATTCGGCTCTACTGCCATACGTGGTAGTTTTCTCTCTGAACTCTATAAATTTCTGTTTCATGCCTTATAATGATTTTCTCAAAGATTCCTTTTCTCCTTAAAAATGTTTAATAGGCTTAGTATTGGGACTGAACAGGTAAAGTTTCCTAGGCTAAGACTTAGTTTCTTTACTAACTTCAATATGGCAGTTCAGCAGGAGAGACATTACTTATATATTTATATCTACAGTGTTGCTAGTTAACTAGGAAAGAGCACAATGGCTTAATTCACAGAATCCAAGTGTATTAATGGTTAATTAGAGAGATTTACGAGCAGTTCATTTCTTACCTAGAAGAACAGCTGGTAAATCATCTCAAGGCTAAGCTAAGATCCATCCAAATGTACTAGAACATCTGTTTTTCTCTTTTCCTTTCATTCGCACACATACACTATTACACACAACTGATTGATACCTTGACATTATTAGAATCTAACACTGAACCTAAAAATACCCTGGAACTGTTAAATTCCCCTTGATTACTGCTTGTTGGGCTATGGAGCTCAGAAATATTTGTGTACCTGCTCTTACGTAAGCCATTTCTAAATATGGCCATCAAGGAATTTCCTTCCCTGTCTTTATACTTAAGGATAAATTTGCATCTTGTGTTATCTTGTTTTCTGACAAACACTTTTACAAATAGTGCCACAGAAGAACTGATATTTTCAGAGGAGTGGCCATTTGAACTTTTTGCCGTTTTCTGAATTCACTTGTGTTTGGTGCTGAATTTTCCACACACGTTTACATAGACGTGTCAAACCCCCATGCTGTGAAGTTGGCATCCTGATATGGGAACCTTGCAATGCTAGGGAAAGAACATAAATTAGCCTAGGGAGCTTTGAGCATGTGACCTAAGTTGGATGAATGCCACTTTTACCTAATTACATGAGATGCTGAAACATGGAAACAAAGGCCATCATAAAAGAAATCCAGATGAAATACTGATTTTCCTCACTGATGACTTTTCTGAGGAAAAGATCCATCTTTTCATGCAGCATAAAATTGTGAAAGACCATGTATTGCAACACTCAGAGCCAGGGGGGAATGCACGTTAATCAGAGTATCTGTAGCAACCATAAATTCTGACCCGCTAACTGGACTCAGGAGAGTTAATGAGTCATTTGCACAAGAGTGCGATTCCTGTAGGATGCGTGCTGCAAGCCTGTTAAGCAACCAGCCAGGTAACATCCGAGTCCTACTCACAGCCAACGTGGTCTGGCCTTTGGGAAACATTGATTTTCTTCTACTTCAGGAATGCCAGCAATTCTGTTTTGCTTTCGTTTATGAATGCCTGCCTCACACAATTTTATTTAGTCTTCTTATTGTCACTTTTTTATATTCCTGTTGCTTTTCTCTCCTGAAATCTTCCTTTGCATCTCACAGAGCACCCCTATGCCACTCTTTTTTTTATTGCAGTAAAATAGACATAATGTAAAATTTACCATTTTAATCATTTTCAAATGTACAGTTCAGTGGCATTAAATACCTTCACATTGTTTTGCAACTGTTACCACCATCCGTCTCCAGAATTTTTTAATCATGCTGTACTGAGGAGACTCTACCCATTAAACTCCTCCCTCCCTCTAGCTTCTGACAACCACCATTCTACCTTCTGTCTCTAGGAATTTGACTACTCTAGGTACCTCACATAAGTGGAATTATACAGTATTTATGTATGGCTTTTTGTGTCTGACTTAACTTCACTTAGCATAGCATCTTCAAGGTTTATCCTTGTTGTAGCATATATTAGAATTTCCTTCCTTTATAAGGCTGAATAGTATTTCATTGTGTGTACATACCACATTTTGTGTATCCACTCGTCCATCAATGGACATTTTGGTTATTTCCACCCCTTGGTTGTTATGAATAATGCTACTATGAAATTGGTATGTAAATATCTGTTCCCCAATTCTTTTTAAGTAAAAAAAAAAAAGACTGCCTTTAAGGAGCAGGGGAACTGAGTTTAGAACTCAGAAATAGAAACAATAGGATCTTGAATTAAGATGAAGCCTCTTGGAAGTAATTCCAAGAGGAATTACTGTATTCTCTTCTAGCCTAAAAATGACAGGCCCCCTATGGAAATTGACAAATATTAAAGATCAATACTACATTAAGTGGTTCCTTTTGCATTCTTTCCTTTCCTTTTGTGCTTTAACTCTAGGACCCCAAAACTAGCTTTAAGATGCTAAAACCCTCTCCCTGATAGTTGACCTTAACCTTAAACTGAGGGTTAGTTGGAGAATCAGTAGCCTTAACTCTTGAAACACTCCAGATCTTCTGTAAACAATAGTATAAGTTTCTTGCTACTTTGTTCTTAATCATAACCCCTATATGACTTTATATGTGGTTGGAAGAGAGTAAAGGGTATTGCCAATCAGGGGGCCCATTAATGGGACAGTTCCTTTTTACAATTTAATATTTACAGATATATATTAAACATTGTAATTGTTTGTCTTGAGGTATGATATAAAATTATTTATGCAAACAGTTTTTTTAATGCCCAGAGGAATAGATGATAATCTCAATGTTTACTTTTAATAATGGGTCATAATCTGTGTAATTTTGCCTTTGAGAGTTTTCGTTTGTTTTTTAAGATAGTCTTTCTATACACAAGTATGCTAGATCATCTTTTTATCTTTAACTTAAAGCAGCAACAACAGTCATACTTTTTTTAAAAGTCAGTTATCTTAGCTAATAAACTTTTAACCAGTTAATTTCAGATATGAAACAATAATCCAACTATGCCTAAACCTATATAGCATTTATAGATGCAAAATTCAATCCACCAAACTCTCAATGCCTTGCAAATCATCTGTAGGTATTTCATCTTCCCTATCTGTACAATGTGGGTTCTTCAAGTGTCCCATGAAGTTGTCATGAAAGATAAACCAGTTGCCCTGGGACATGTTTTGGTCCTACTGACACTCTTGAGACTGAATTAGGTAGAAATGTTGATAACTTGATTACTGAGTTCTTGTGACCTTAGTAAACTTATGCACCTGTTTAACAACTTCTTTTAAAGTCTATTATTCCCCTTTTTCAGAAAAAAATCAAGACCATTGTCTGGGAAGTATATAAAACAAAGTACTTATACTTGATAGATGTGACACTGACTTGTTCGTAGTATTGTAATTTTTTCCATTTTGAAATACTTTACAAATAAAAAAGCAGAATATAAATGTTTTACTTCAATATTACTGAAATTACACTATTATTAGTTATAGGTTTATGTTGAAAACTTGTGTTACAAAAATGTTCATTGGATGATAATCTTTGACTTTTTTCTCTTTTTTTATTTTTTAGCGAAGTATAGTTGATTTACAATATTGCGTTAGTTCCAGGTGTACAGCAAAGTGATTTTCGGTTATTTATTTTTCAGATTCTTTTCCATTATGGTTTATTACAAGATATTGAATATAGTTCCCTATGCTCTACAGTAGGTCCTTGTGTTTGACTTACATTCTTCTTTTTCTTAATGCTTTTTTTTAACATCTTTATTGGAGTATAATTTCTTTACAATGTGGTGTTAGTTTCTGCTGTATAACAAAGTGAATCAGCTCTACATATACATATATCCCCATATCTCCTCCCTCTTGCTTCTGCCTCCCACCCTCCCTATCCCACCCCTCTAAGTGGTCACAAAGGACCGAGCTGATCTCCCTGTGCTATGCAGCTGCTTCCCACTAGCTATTTTACATTTGGTACAGTGTATGTATATGTCCATGCCACTCTCTCACTTCGTCCCAGCTTACCCTTTCCCCTCCCTGTGTCCTCAAGTCCATTCTCTATTTCTGTGTCTTTATTCCTGTTCTGCCCCTAGGTTCTTCAGAACCATTTTTTTTTTTAGATTCCATATATATGTGTTAGCATACGGTATTTGTTTTCCTCTTTCTGACTTACTTCAATCTGTATGACAGACTCTAGGTCCATCTACCTCACTACAAATAATTCAATTTCATTTCTTTTTATGGCTGAGTAATATTCCATTGTATATATGTGCCACATCTTCTTTATCCATTCATCTGTCAATGGACACTTAGATTGCTTTCATGTCCTGGCTATTGTAAATAGTGCTGCAGTGAACATTGTGGTACATGACTCTTTTTGACTTATGGTTTTCTCAGGGTATATACCCAGTAGTGGGATTTCTGGGTCATATGGTAGTTCTATTTTTAGTTTTTCAAGGCACCTCCATACTGTTCTTCATAGTGGCTGCATCAATTTACATTCCCACCAACAGTGCAAGAGGTTCCCTTTTCTCCACACCCTCTCCAGCATTTATTGTTTGTAGATTTTTGTTTGATGATGGCCATTCTGACTGTGGTGAGGTGACACCTCATTGTAGGTTTGATTTGCACTTCTCTAATGATTAGTGATGTTGAGCATCCTTTCATGTGTTTGTTGGCAATCTGTGCATCTTCTTTGGAGAATAGGTCTTCTGCCCATTTTTGGATTGGGTTGTTTGTTTTTTTGATATTGAGCTGCATGAGCTGCTTGTATCTTTTGGAGATTAATCCTTTGTCAGTTGCTTCGTTTGTAAATATTTTCTCCCATTCTGAGGGTTGTCTTTTCATCTTGTTTATGGTTTCCTTTGCTGTGCAGAAGCTTTTAAGTTTCATTAGGTCCCATTTGTTTATTTTTGTTTTTATTTCCATTTCTCCAGGAGGTGGGTCAGAAAGGATCTTACTGTGATTTATGTCATAGAGTGTTGACTTACATTCTTTTTGAGAGTTTCTGAAATCCATTTTCTCAAAGGTGTTAGCTACAGTTCCAGCTACAGCATACTCAAAGTTGGGAGTGAAAGTGATTTTTCCCAGGAATCCTGATACACGATTTGTTGTTTTGCAAACTCCTCAGTGGTTAAGTGAGAATATTCCTAATATTTTTTTCCCCATCTTTTCACCTGTGGAAAATAAATGAAAAAATAAAATACCTTATTAACATGGTGGTTTGATAATAAGTGGAAAGCAGCTGGAGTCAGCACTCAAGATTCCAGGGAAACAAGGCTTGGCATGAGTGGTTCTCAACCTTGGCTGCATAAAAGAATCTCAGGCATCAGCCTTTTAATAAAATCTTCCCAAGTGATTCCAAGTCAAGGTTAAGAACTGCTGGTTTGAGAGGAATTAGAAAGGGAAACTTGAGGTTAGGAGAGTATTATGATGGTCCAAGTTAGCAATACTAAAGAATTCAGTTAGGAAGTTAGCAGTGAGATATCCAGTGGTAAAAGCAACAGGACTTATGTCCCAGACAAGGGAGAAAAATGAAGCAAAGATACCATCTTCATAGACGTGATGGTCCTAACCTTGAGACTGGATGAGGTTGCCATGGAAGAGAACCAAGTAGAGATCCTTAAAGAATAACCACATTCATGGATGGGAGAGGGTCCAAAAACCTGAGAAGTGGGAAGAGAATCAATTGGCTATAGTGGTAGAAGCTAAGGCCTGAGATTTTCAAATAGGATATATGATTATCTCAAGAGCAATTAAGAACAGTGTAGTACCATGAAATCATAGTAAGCTTCAAAATGTTTTTGAAATAGTCTCTGAAATATTTTTCTCAAATGTATGCTTATTGGATATCTTCAAAGTTATACTTTATAGGGACTTCCCTGGTGGCACAGTGGTTAAGAATCCACCTGCCAGTGCAGGGGACACAGGTTCAATCTCTGGTCCAGGAAGATTCCACATGCCGCGGAGCAACTAAGCCCGTGCGCCACAACTACTGAGCCTGCGCTCTAGACCCCGGGAGCCACAACTGCTGAAGCCTGTGCGCCTAGAGCCTGTGCTCCACAACAAGACGAGCCACTGCAATGAGAAGCCTGTGCACCGCAACAAAGAGTAGCCCCAGCTCGCCGCAACTAGAGAAAGCCTGCGTGCAGCAATGAAGACCCAAGGCAGCCAAAAATAAATAATTTTTTTTAAAAGTTGTACTTTATAAAGGTACTCTGAAATCAAGAAAGATAGCCAGACTTATGAAATAGAAAACAGTTTCTAATTCTAGTTCCACCTTTCTAGCCAGCTGACCTTGGGTAAGCCACTTACCCAGTGCTCATTTTGCTAATCCACTGAATGGCGATGCTAGTGCCTGGCCTGCCTACTCCAGTGTATTGTTTTTTGCATTAAATTAGATAACAAATGTGAAAATGCGTTGTAAAATGTAGAGCAGTATACAGAGATTATTAGCACTAACTTTTTTGCTGTTATTCACAACACTTTAGTATTGAGAAGCTTTGGACAATTTATATTCCTAATAAAGAGGTTAAATAATACTAGGAAGTCCAAGGTCACCTTCTGTTCAGGGAGCTCACCATCCCACAGGGAAAACAGGATAAGGAAATATATAACTATAAACACCAGGGCAAAAGTTCTGTGAGAGCAGGAATCATATCACTAATGTATTTCTAACGCCTAACTTAGTGCTTGAAATCTAGTAGGCTCTCCTAAAATACGTATTTTTAAAATTTGTTGAAATAATATAATACAAGGTAAAAGGTCATAAGAATAAAATATTCGGATAGTTTTGAGGAAGAGGAGATTCAAACCCTGGCACATTGCCTGAATAACAGTAAATGACAAATATATGATGAATTAATGAATCATGGAGAGGGAGAGGTGTCATGTCCCAAAAAAGTTACCTGAGTTAACATGCAGCAAAAAGGAGTTTAAACCATATCAGATGCAAAATGTAGAAATAGCAACATGTGAAAAATGATTTTTAAATTCAGAAGACTCTAAGTTGCTAAAGGCCAAGACCATGGAAATCAGAAAACAGTGATCGGTCAGAGGAGACACGCTCGGAAATGGTGCTACACCCTAGCTGATCACTTATTTGCTTTATTGGTTACGACTGCATCTCACCCAAAGGCAAAGTATTGCTTATGTTCAGATATGTACCTGAAATTTGGGTGCTAGAGTATTCTGCTTTAAATGTGGCCAGTGAAAGCATCCTGATCATGTGCTCTTCTGTCTATAGGAATAGATAATCTCTATGAGAGGGCGCTTCACATCCGCAAACTCCTCCTGACCTTGCCCAGGTCGGTCCTTATAGTGATGAGGTACCTCTTTGCCTTCCTCAATCAGTAAGTACCATAATTCTCTGCCAAAATGCTCATCTTAATTCCATTTGCACCCCTCTGAGTTCTTTGTTCTTGGATTCTGTAACATGTACATTGGGTTCCATTTATCAGCAGAGTTGAAGAGGAAATGATTGAATAGAGACTGAAGGTGCATTTTTCCTCAGCTGATCAAACTCTTTGTGTGACCTACCTTAAATAAGCCTTGTCACCATATGCAGAAACTGTGGCCATAATTGCAAAAATATACAAGTATTACTAAAAAGAGCACTTTTCAGTGAATTACGTGTTTTTCCAACTTCCATCCAAAGCCAGTGTCATAAATGTTTTCGTTAAAATGATGTAAACCACCTGCTCACTGCAGGAAATGTCTGTGATTTTTAAAGTTGTAGTCAGGGAAGGAGGGAAAGTGTAGGTGAGATTTATACACAAATCCAAGAAATAATTTTCTGCAAATTCAATATAATGAGACCTTGTCAAAGAGATGATATTTCTAAAACATTCTCTAAAACAATGTAACAGAAATCTTAAAAATCACTGCATTATTTTCAAGGAAACTTTACTCTTTTAATTTAGGCAACTTGATTTTCAGTTGTGTCACTTGTAGATACATGGGCTCCATTATAAGAACATCTTCCCCAGGTCCTATCTAAGAGCCCCCTTGCACTTCAGCGTTTCAGTTAAATAACTGGAAATTAAAAATCCAGGCAGAGTAAGCTTGGAGAAATGCTTTCTCACTCTAGCATGAATTCTCCCTTCTTAAAATTAGGATATTTTCTCTTCTCTATTTCACTGGAAGTTTTAAGTTCTTAAAAGCCATGTGGATTTATTACAACCCTGCTAACTCTTCCTGAAGTCATACCCATTCAGGCTGACCCCCTGCAAGCCAACTATCCTAAAATAGGGAAATGCTGGCAAGGAACCATACAGAATGGAGCTAAAGCATTCACAAATGACATTTGTACAGAAGTCACCCCTGGAAATTAGCAGTATCTAGAGAGATGGGTATAAACTGTTTTAGGTTAAATACATCCTGTAAATTTTTACCTTTAAATAAGCCAAGTCACCCAGGCAGTTTTAAAAATCTGAAGGTTTGCCATCTTCACCTTTAATTGCATGTGCCTCTCCTTCCCCACCATGGAGCACCTTGCATTCCTGCTGGTCCTGTCGATGCTGTCCCTGCCAAATTTTCCTGATACACCTGAGCGAAACCAACTGTGAATGAATAAACCACAATGGATTAGGAAAGCAGACTGACCATGAATCAAGAAAGTTCTCAAAACCTGAATCTAATTCACCGTGTATCTCAACAGAATGGCCACCATGCCATTAGTCAGACGGTCGGCATTGCTTCCAGCATTTCTGCCCAAAGATGCCCCTTGGTTCCCTGCATCTGCCTTCATGCAGAGGCAAGGCCCAGCCTCTAGGGTAGGATGCTTGGGACAGGAGTTTTGGGAAAAGAAACTATTCTCTTTTAATTGTAAAATCAAAACATGTATGTAACATTTTTATGTCAAGTTTTTGCTCTTCAAGCCAGCACAAAATTAAAGACCCAGAAAGACTGTGACTCCCCATTGAGCTTAAGTGGGTCTTTTGAAAATTAGACCATTCTTATTCTGAATCTCACTTTTCCTTCCTGCATTCATTTTCAAGATGATCTGTAACATGATCATTGGCTGTTATTTGTGAACTGTTTTTAAGATTTTATGTTTGAGAAATGGCAGAAGGGAAAGACATATGTTACCTGTGGAAATCATGCTTTTGTATTTTCCACTTTCTAGGCTATCTTATTTCCAAAACAGGGTAAAGTATCATGTCACATGGTATCTCAGTTTCTTTGTGTCTGTCAACATCTCACAAATATAGAGTCTCTTTTTTTCTCCTTCCATTTGTCATCTGTTCACCTGGATTTTAACATTTCCTTTCAATGTTGACATTCTATACACTGTAAGATAGATTCTCCCTGGAACAGCACCTTGCCCATGTGTTACGAGGCATAGCAGTAAAGAGCTGGCTTATTTTCAGTCACCTGTGAAAAATATCTCACAAATAGCCATTGGATTGATTTTAGAAATTAGTACTAGACAACTGGAAATCTCCTCAGAGTTTGTAGCTTACCAGCTTTAAATGGAATGCAAGAATTGAGGATTCTTTTCCCCTTCTCTTGCACTTGTGTGTTTTATGACACTGGTTGTCACCTAGTGTTGCTAGTCTTACCCAAAAGCAAATTACAAAGCCTGGAGTTGCTTGCTTTCTCTCAGTGGGTACAAAGAAAAGGTGATTTGTTTTCTTCCAGACTCTCCTCAAGATTTATGGGAAAAAAACTGAAATCTGAAATGTTTTTGGTTAGTTGGAGGACAATGTTAAAGATCTCCATAAAGCGTTATAGAGATCACTGCTGCCCCTCCCAGATTTATTTACTTGAGTAGCATTTACATCCTGACCATAATGTTTACAAATGAAACTCATTTACTTGATCCTTGTCTCCATTGTAGTAGAGATTATCTTAAACTCCCTTGTGGCTTTAAAAAATACCACTTAAGCAAACAGGATTTATGTTCCCCTTTCAGTTTCTACCAAGTTGAAAGGTTGTAAGTCGCTTTACTTTCTTTGGAATTTGCTGAGCCACCTTAAAGTAGGATGGAATATCATTTTATTCTAATAATAAAAACCAAATAAAATCTTTTAGATCGGTATTTTTAGAATAGGAAGTATCTTATTAAACATTGATTTTCTTTTTTTCTCATGTTATTTCCTTTCTTGCTTCTTTTCGTAGTCTTTCACAGTACAGTGATGAGAACATGATGGACCCTTATAACCTGGCCATTTGCTTTGGACCCACATTGATGCCTGTCCCAGAAATACAGGATCAAGTGTCCTGCCAGGCTCATGTGAATGAGATTGTCAAAACCATCATCATCCACCATGAGACTATTTTCCCAGATGCTAAAGAGCTGGATGGCCCTGTTTATGAGAAATGTATGGCTGGAGATGACTATTGGTAAGTCCAAGAATTTTAGTCCTTCTCCCCCTGGAAGAATTATGGAAGTACAGATATCAACTTAATTAAGAAAAAGAACTGACTATAAGCTGCCAGTGCTTCCAATTTAAAAAAAAAAAAAAAAAAAGCAGCAGCAAGAACACTTGCAATACATTAGAATACTAAAATCCATGACAACACTGGCTCCTTATTATGGAATTTCATATTCATCCCCCCTCTCTTTTCCCTAAGCACGACATCTTTATAGATATATCCATCCTATCATGACTTTTGTAGAGAATGGTTTTGATATATAGACCTGTGTTAATTTTTACCATTATATCAAGAAAAGATAACTGATTGAATTGACAGATTTCATTTTTATTCCTAAATAGTTTTGATTCTATATAAAGTATTTCGAAAATCTCATTTAAAAGGAGTGCTGTCAACCAAATGTGTTTTCATTCTTTCTTATTTTCATTTTCATTCTTACCAATAAATGTTATCCTAACCAGTTATGGTCACTTTGAGCAAATTTATTATTATATTGTTGGGATAAAAATGTTTTAATATGGCAGTGTAGTCACCTCCCAATGAAGTATAAAAATGAGGGGTATAGTCAATTGAACAGTCCCAAAGGTAAGGAACCCTAAAATGTTTATGTTCACTATTTGATATACGAGTGCTAGTTTCTAAGAAATCATATACAATAAAAGTGGTTTTGATTCCTTGAGCCCCTACCATGTGCCAGCTTCTCAGTGCATATGATCTCTTTTATTCCTCACAACCACTCTACCAGGTAAGTTAAGAGAGGCCAAGGAGCCTGTCCAATGGCTAGTGGTTACTGGACGCAGCCCAAGTCTTGTCTGATTCCAAAGTCCACACGAGTCTTCCCACTCAGCAGCTGCCTCCCAGCCTACCTCGGAAACTGCTTTGTGCAGATCAGACTAAGGAGGAGCTGGAAATGAATTTGTGTAAGTCCTTCATTCTGGACCCTCCTCAGGACACTTTGTTTCCCACTGCCTTCCTGGAGATTAAGTAGAAGTAGAAGAAGTAGCTGAAAGATCTAAATAACTCAGAATACACTTATTTTTTACTTAAACCACAGTATATTCTTAAACCACAGATGATCCTATGCCTTAAGAAAATTGAGAGTTGACTATTTCCACAAGTACTGCTAAATTAACAATAAAGCATGATAGATTCTAGCTTTATAATATATCTAGCAATTTTATGTGAAATTCAATTTTAAAATATTTACTTGAGTACTTACTACATGCACATAATGACTAAGCTTGGCTCTGGGAAGATAAATGAATAAAACTCAGCCCTGGTGAGATTCAGAATTTTATTTTCCTAGTTTTATTTGTTTCAAGGCCAGTGTCAGTCATGTTTAGTATTTCCAAATATTCAGGGCTATGTCAGTAGTTCTGTTGTCTTGTTCATTTTATCACAGAGCAAGTATGTGGATGTCTGGTCGATATTATTTGATGCATTGTATTCTAGAACTTTTGTGGTTGCTCCAATTTTACAAACAGGGTAAAAGCCCCATAATAAAGAGTCTTGCAGCCAGTAACACGTGCTTGATTATGTCCTTCTCCCATACATAGTGTTTTTTATGGGTATCGCTCATTTTAAACAGAAAGTCAGTAATATAGGAGTCATCCTTGTCCCCCAATGCCAGCAATATAAATGGGCTTTTACAGTAATGTCAGGTTTGTATTTGTAACCACTGCATTCCATTTATCAGCATACATTTGAGAAGAGATAGTGGTAATGTTAAAGGATAAAATCTGACTCTCAGATACAAAAATGAACATGTGTCTAGAAAAGATAAAAAAGATACTACAATCAATTCAAAGCAGAAACCGAAGAGCCATCCATTTTTATGCAGTAGGGAATATTGAAATGAATTTGCAAAAACTGGTATATCCATGGGGCAATAATCATATTCCACTAGAATTCAACAAATTTTAGTTTTTATGGATAAAAATTATTTGTAATACTATCAATTTCCTACAAGTTAATTTTGTCTTTACAGAGTTGTAATGTGTCAAAGATAAAGGTACATACAATCCCATAGGATTAGAGAATCTAAGAGGCTCCAGCATTCCACTGAAAGGCTGTCCAGTAACTCCTTTGCCATTCCAAAGTCTTATTTATTTATTTTTTTTACAGTAGCAATTGTGCATCTTTGAAATGCTTTCCACTTTGCCTTCATATGAATTTCTATTTCTGCTCCTCAGCGACAGCCCATACAGTGAGCACGGTACATTGGAGGAAGTGGATCAGGACGCTGGTACAGAGCCCCACACCAGTGAAGACGGTATGCACTTGTGCCCGTGCTACTATAAAATTAGTCTTTATATCCATTTTTTAAGAATTGCTTATATTAAGAATTCAGTAGATACAAAAGAATACTTACTAAATATGTGTAAAGTGCGAAGAATAACATTACAATGAACACTTGTGGAACCACCACCAAGTTTAAGAAAAAGGTATCATTACCTTTGCACTTTCCTGAACCCATTGCCTTCTTTACCCCTCCAGGGTAACCACTATGTGTTTGTACTTTTAAGTGATTTATTGTTTCATTTTCTATTTTCTTGAACTTTTCATAAATGGAATCATATGTATATATTTTTCATGATTTTTTTCTACTCAGTATTGTTTCTGAAATTCATCCATTATTGCATGCAGTTATAATCATTTATTTACCTATATTCCATTGTATTTATTATTGATGAATATGTGAGGTGTTTTCTATTTTTTGCCATTAAAAACAGTGCACCTATGAATATTTTGAACATGTATCCTACTGCAAATGTAGAGTTTCTCTAGGATATACACACGTAGGAGTAGCATGTCTTCAACTTTACTACATACTGCCGAACTATTTTTGAAAATGGTTGTAAGGATATCTACTCCCACCAGCAGTGTCACAGCCTTTTAGTTGTACATAGTCATCAACACTTGATTTTTTTTTTCCTTTATTTTTTTTGGCTGTGTCGGGTCTTAGTTATGGCACACAGGATCTTCGTTGAGGCACACAGGATCTTTCATTGCAGCGTGTGATCTCTTCATTGCAGCACTGGGGCTTCTCTTTAGTTGTGGCATGCAGGTTTTCTCTCTAGTTGTGGTACACAGGCTCCAGAACGCGTGGGCTCTGTAGTTTGCGGCACATGGGCTCTCTCATTGAGGCGCATGAGCTCAGTAGTTGTAGCCCATGGGCTTAGTTGCCCCGCAGCATGTGGGATCTTAGTTCTCTGACCAGGGATCAAACCTGTGTCCCCTGGATTGGAAGGTGTACTCTTTACCACTGGACCACCAGGGAAGTACCAACACTTGACTTTATAAAATATTGTAATCTTTGCCAATATTGTCAGTGTGTAATGGCATCTCATTATGATTTTAATTTGCATTTCTCTGATTAACGATGAAGATGTTGTTTTAAAATATAGTGTATTAATAGAAAATTTGAGGTATGGTAAGGCCAGCAGATTGGGAGATGATCACCATTGAAAGGATAATTTGTTGATACAGTTCCTAAGAGGAGGAGACACATCACACCTCAGGGGGCCAAGGAAAGCACCAGGGCCAGTCAGGAGGCAGAGGGAGAGGAACAACTGGGTTAGAGCTCTTATTGTGGTTTCCACAGAAAGGAACACGAGAGGCAGGGTAAGCAGGCTTAGGATTGCCTAGGTTGAATAATTTCAGTGGGTTCTGGGGCTGTCTCTGGTTGTCTGGGACCTGGCTCTGAAGTGATTGGGGCAGACAGATAGTGGCCCAAAGTGTGAGAGCCCCAGAGAGGAGGTGGTTGGGATATAGGCTCTGGATTGGTTGGTTTGTATTTGAAAAGCACATTCCAGGTGAGTTGTTTACCGTCCCTAGGAATTGGCTAACCCTGGGAGGGAGAGTCCCTCCAGGGGCAGCAAGGCCTCAGAGGTCACACTACAGAAAATGAAAAACATGGTTAATACAGATATACTAATTTTTGTATGTTTAGATTTCTTCTTTGTGGAATTCCTATCTTTTGCCCATTTAGGGCCTACTTGCCCGCTATTATTTTCTTTGGGCTTTTTTTGCTTAGTTTAGTTTAGTTTGGCTTTGTTTTTTTCTTATTTATAAGAGTTCTTTGTGAGTCTGGATCAGGTCTTTTATTGGATATATGATTTGCAGATATCTTCTGCTCTGTAGCTGGTCTCTCATGTGCTTATTGTGTCTTTTGCCAAACAGAGAATCTTAATTTTAAAGGCGCTGAATTTACCAATCTTTTCCTTCATGGTTGTTTCACTTTGCATCTTCTTTAAGAAATCCTGTGCCCTGAGGTTAATGAAGAAGTTCTTCCATATTCTCTGCTAAATCCTTTCAGCTTTTGTTTTTCACACACAGGTCTTAATTCTACCAGGAATTTATTTGGAGGTATGGTGTGAGGTAGGGATTTGTTCCCTTTTTTCTCCATATGGATGCACAGTTGTCCCCACTGTCCCAGTCTTAATTGTCCTTTCTCTACTGCTCCACACCTTTATCATAAATCAAGTGTCATCTCTGCATGAGTCCGTTTCTGGGCTCTGTTCTTTTCCATGGGTCCACTTGTCTATCCCTACACCCATCTTAATTTTGATACCTTTTAATCTTAATATTCGGTAAATCAAGACCTCTGAACCTGTTCCTCTTAACAATTCTTGGCCTTTTTCACTTAAATTTTAAACTCAGTTTTTCAAGTTCTTGAAATAAACAAGGGAAAAAAACCTAAAAACCTGTTGAGGTTTGGACTGCAATTGCACTGATCCTACATATATTAGTATGAAAAAAATTGATATTTTTATAATACTCAGTCTTCCAATCCACAAACACCTTTCTAGTAACTTAATGTCACCCAATAAACTTTTATACTTTTCTCTGTAGTGATCATTTTTTTCTCTAACTTAAGTTTAATATTTAACATTACTTTTTGACACATTTTTAATGCAAATATATAAAGCTGTCAGTGTTTTCTTAGTACCTCTTTAGCTGTGACTAATCTGGTTTAAACCCATTCACTGTGTTTTTATTTTTAATTTTCTACAAGTTCTGTTCAGTTTACTTTCATATCTGCTTGGTCATTTGCTCTTATAATATTAATCCTTTCCATTGTTTTAGATTATGTGTCTAATCATGCTAATAGCTGAAGTCTTACTGGATTTGTTTTTGTCGGCTTTTGCTCATTGAATCTTATTTCCAGTGTGTTTTATAAATTTTTTACATATTTCTTAGAACTTCATGGAATTCCTTTATGTTGAGTTGAAGGTATGTCCTTCCGGAGAGGGTTTTCATTTACTTCTGCCTGGTGCATAACCAGCTTGGGACCACATTAGATTTTTTTTTTTTTTTTTTTTTTTTTGTGTGTGTGTGTTACGCGGGCCTCTCACTGTCGTGGCCCCTCCCGCCGCGGGGCACAGGCTCCGGACGCGCAGGCTCAGCGGCCATGGCTCACGGGCCCAGCCGCTCCGCGGCACGTGGGATCCTCCCGTACCGGGGCACGAACCCGTATCCCCTGCATCGGCAGGCGGACTCCCAACCACTGCGCCACCAGGGAAGCCCTCACATTAGATTTTTAATTTCAGATTTTTTCAGGCCACCCAGGTGGTGTGAACTTAAACTGCAAACCTGCCAGAGGACTGAAATGTGGTTGGGATTCTCTAAGGTGATTTGTTTCCCAAGGCTTGAGATAGATTATTTCCTTAAGTCCTAAGTTGGAGTGGTTACATCTATAGAGAAGTATGGAGAGTGAGAAGGGAGGAAGATTTCAGAGCTATAAGTCCACTGTGACAAAGAGAGTTTGATCGTTTGGTGGGGCTTAGATTCTCCACACTGGGCAGCCCCTGGACCTAGTCTTTTGTGCAAAATAAAGTTTAAGTTAACCAGGCAGGGAAAATGCCCTCCAGGCAAACTCTGACTTAACATATTCTAGTGTTCTGTTTACCTTGGTGGGTTCCCACATTCATCAGGTTTTTAGTCTTTAGTATTCCTCACAGTCATAATTAATGTGATTACAAAGATTTTTTTTTTAATCCAGCATTTTTAGTTGATTTCAGCAGGAGGGTTATCAGGCTGTCTCGGTCCACCCTCTGCTTTAAAAAAAAAAAAAGTTTGTGTGTTTTTTAAATATATATATATATTAATTTATTTATTGTATTTATTTATTTTTGGCTGTGTTGGGTCTTTATTGCTGCACACGGGCTTTCTCTAGTTGTGGAGAGCGGGGGCTACTCTTTGTTGCAGTGCACAGGCTTCTCATTGCAGTGGCTCCTCTTGCTGCGGAGCACGGGCTCTAGGCACGCGGGCTTTGGTAGTTGCAGCACGCAGGCTCAGTAGTTGTGGCTCACGGGCTTCGTTGCTCCGCAGCATGTGGGATCTTCCCAGACCAGGACTTGAACCCGTGTCCCCTGCATCAGCAGGCAGATTCTCAGCTGCACCACCAGGGAAGCCCCTCTGTTTTTAAAAGTAAGATAAATTGACATTTTTAGAACTTAAGTTAGAAGAAACTCTTTAAAGTGAGAGCTTCTACTTCTGTGGTATTTGCTTTAGAAAGTCTCTGAGCCCTCCCTCTGCCACTCTCCATTCTTTTGTCTTGAGTTTCTGTGTTTCTTTGTGATTCATTCCTTTTTCACTGATGACTTCTCTGAGTCCTTGCTTTGCCCCAGTGGCAGGAAAAGCCCAAGACAAAGCCCCCGCCATTTCTCTTTCCAAGCGTCAGTCTCACCACCACACCATCTGTCAGTTGTTCTTACCTCTTGGCTACAAAAGAGCAGCTTTGCTGAGGGCTGTGTTTGAGATAATATTTTGATCATGTTCACCTGATTTTGCTGGAAAGAAAAGCATTGCTTACAAAAGACAGATACCCTTGCCCGAAGCCAGACTCTAAAGTCCTGTAACTAAATTAACTAGAGTATTGATTGTCTTTTTGATCATCTAGGTATTGTTTTCTTTTCTCTGTCATGGTAGCACTAGAGAGAGTAGCTTTTGTTTCCAAAAGACAGGCTGTCACAGAACAAAATCATCATCCTCAAGGGCAGTGGGTAACAGATCTAGGAGAGAAAGTGTCAGGGACAGCAAGGTCCCAAAGGGGTAGTGTGATGTACTAGCACTTTGTATAAAGTTACAAGAAATGGAAATATAAGACTTGATAGCACCAGGCAGTCAGAAAATCAGCTTCGTTGAATTTTCTTTCCCTTTGTGCAAAATTATAATTGCCTTGTAGGAAAATGAAGTTATCGTGTTCACCCTTATTAATGTTGTTATTGGTAGCAGTAGCATTCTACAAAGTCTCTGCAGGACCTTAAAGGACTGTGTGACCCTATATGGAAGGGGTATGGTGTGTCTCCATGCCCTGAGATCGATTTGCTCTGCAATGATGAGACTCAGATGTGTATAAATAGCTTATTGATTGACATTTGACTGTGAAATTTCTCTCATGGGAGTAGAAAGAGTCAAAATAATGAAATTGCTCAGAATTACTAGTTGGTGTAGTAGGATTACCAGTAAAGTGTACTTCTGATTCATCTGGTCATTCTTTTATAACGTCTTTACATTTGAATTATATAAGCAGAGTCTGATAATCTTGTTGCTAGTTGTTTCAAAAAACAAAAAGAGATAATGAGCATAGAGGGCATGATGATGAAATTATGATAAAATATGTATATAGTCTTAAATCACCCTTGGCCACTGTTGACAGTGTAAGACTGAATGGCATTAAAGACTATTAATAGTTCTCTCTTCTTTTCCCTTTGACAGGTACATAGGTTGTATGCTATGTTATGCTGTTATCTTTCCACTTTTTTTCAGTAAAACAATTTAAACAGATGGGTGTGTCACATAAGAATTTGCAAACACATATCATGAAGCTCTTTTTGGCATGAGTTCATTGGCATGATTTCACTCCTCCATGTATGTTTATTTGTGTCCCCCAGGGCAGTGGTTCCCAACATTTTTGGCACCAGGGACGGGTTTCGTGGAAGACAATTTTTCCACAGACCGGGGGCGGGGGAATAGTTTCAGGATGATTCAAGCACATTACATTTATTATGCACTTTATTTCTATTATTATTACATTGTAATATATAATGAAATAATTATACAACTCACCATAATGCTGACAGGAGGCAGAGCTCAGGTGGTAGTACGAGCAATGAAGATGTAAATACAGATGAAGCTTTGCTCGCTTGCCTGCCACTCACCTCCTGCTGTGCCGCCCAGTTCCTAACAGGTACTGGTCCGTGGCCTGGGGGTTGGGGACCCCTTCCCCAGGGAGAACTGGGGTAAAAAATTTGGCATCTGTCATTTCAGTTCAAGCAGGATTTATTCTTGACGTGCAAGTTTAGAACAGACTATAAAGTCAGTCTCCTTGAATAAAACTTCTGTTTCCTCCTCTATGAGCAGACTTGTGGATATTTAATAAAGCTGCTATTTATTGTTTTATTAAAATATAATTTTAGGATGGAATATTGGAGTGTTAACATACGATCTAAAAGTTATCAATTATTAAAGGACTTAAACTATTGTTTTAAAATTATTTTTACACCTACTTTGCTGAGAAGTATACTATGTGCAGATCATAGTGTTGTGGTTCTGCCATATGAAATATTATTCACTTTAAACATTATCCACTAGCAAAAAGATGGGGCTTATTTTTTTTTTGTCTTTAAATATAGAGCTGAAATTCACCCAGGCCCTTCATATAAGGTAAACCCTAAGCTTTTTCAGTATGTTTGTTGATTTTCATGCTCTTGCCATCCCAAAGAATGTTTGAATTTATCAAGTGAGAAGTTTAGCTGGCTATCCAAGGATTTCTTGTGCAGTTATTTCATATAAGTACAACAGATATTGAAGATATTGCAGTAAACTTTGGGAAGCAATAAATTCTTAAATGGAAAGGTTTGTTACCAAGGGAAATAGAAGATTAAAGTTCCTTACAAAATATTTGACAGGCAGGTTTTAATCTATTGTATGTACATATATTCTAGAGTATTTGGAAAGTAATACATGCTCAGTTTTTAGCAAATGAGGTATTGTTCATTGCATAGACAGATTTCTGTAAGCATATGCCACTTGTACTGACCCTTTTTTGTTCTGTTTCTTATTAATTAGCAGTTTACTCACCTATTTTGGTGGCAGGGATGAGGATGGGGTGATAGTGGGAGAGAGGAGGTAGAATCATAAAGCCCCCGATTCAGGGCTTTTTGCAATGAGCTGGATCACAAAAAGCAACTCTTGTATTTGTTTGGAGTAGTCTGTCCTCTTATTTGCCTTTAATATTTGTGGTCAGAATTAGAATAGAGCTGAAATTCCAATTCTAGGCCCAGAGCTTGATAGCTTTTTTCAACTTTTAATTTTGTGATTATTGTAGCTTCACATGCAGTTGTAAGAAATGCAACAGAGAGATGCCATATACCCTTCTCCCAGTTCCCCCCAGTGGTAACGTTTTACATAACTGTAGTATAATACTACAAGCAAGAAACTGATATTGATATACTCCCTCCACCATTTTCACATTTCACCAGTTTTACATGCAGTCATTCGTGTATGTGTTTACTTAGTTCTGTACAGTTTTATCCCACATGTAGATTTGTGTGATCACAACCACAGTCAAGATCAAGAACAGTTCCATCACAAGGATCCTTCGTGCTACCCTTTAATAGCCTTAGCTGCTTCCTTCCGTCACTTCCCCGCCACCCCAGCCTCTGGCAACCACTAATCTATTCTCCACCTCAATTATTATGTCATTTCAAGCATTCCATATAAATGGAATCATGTAATATGTAACTTTTTGAGGTTGGCTTTTTTCACTCACCATTGTTCCCTTGAATATTTTTTGATCTCTAGAAGATATAATTTTGGAATCTGGTCGTTTGAGTAGGTATGCTTGTCTCACAGGTGATATCCAGAACTTGTTTTTGATACTAGAAAAAATAAGGTTGTCTTTACCGTTGGTAGTAGTTTCAAGATTTGATAGTGCCCCAAAAAAATACATAAGGAAATTAAATGTATTCAAATAGTATTTAATGTGGTGATTTCTTTAAACTTGATTTATTTTTAATAAGCAAATAAAGCATAAACTTCTTAATGTTCTGAGATAGTGATTCTTCCATGTTCTAAATGGTATTAACATGTTGCCAGGGAACTTGATCAAATAATATTGGTAAAGATAATACTGGAGCTGTTGCAGAGGATATTACAACCCAAGGAGAGCTTTTATATATCATATTGCAAAGCTTTAAATATTTTTTTATTAGACTGTCATGGTATCTCTAGTAAGAGGCTGTGGAAACTAAGATCTAATGTTCAGTTTTTCTTTGCCTGAAAAACTGATGACAGCAAGAGAATATTTTTCTGTATCTCTTTTAACTGCATCATTTTCTCATTGTCTTGATTTATTTATTACCTTGTTCAGTCTGGATATTAAAATGACTTTGTTTATTTCTAAAGCCTCATATAGACCTTTCAGTTAGTGTATCATGCCTTCCTGAGAACCCTGGCCCTCACCATCTTCTGGTGTGTTCTTTGTAGAATGTGAGCCAATAGAAGCAATAGCCAAGTTTGACTATGTTGGGCGGTCTGCCAGAGAATTGTCCTTCAAGAAGGGTGCTTCCCTGCTGCTGTATCACCGCGCATCCGAGGACTGGTGGGAAGGAAGACACAATGGGATCGATGGGCTTGTGCCCCACCAGTACATAGTGGTGCAGGATATGTAAGTAGTCCTAGCTTCCATCACCTGACACTCCCAAGAGAAGACTCCAGCCACTGTTTTTTAATATATATAAATTTATCTATTTGTTTGCTTAGTTATTTATTTATTGGCTGCATTGGGACTTAGTTGCTGCGTGCAGGCTTTCTCTAGTTTCAGCGAGCAGGGGTTATTCTTAGTTGCAGTGCGCAGGCTTCTCATGGTGGTGGCTTCTCTTGCACGGGCTTCAGTAGTTGTGGCACACGGGCTCAGTAGTTGAGGCTCACAGGCTCTAGAGAGCAGGCTCAGTAGTTGCGGCACACAGGCTTAGCTGCTCCGCAGCATGTGGGATCTTCCCGGACCAGGGCTCGAACCCTTGTCCCCTACATTGGCAAGCGGATTCTTAACCACTGAGCCACCAGGGAAGCCCAGCAGCTATTGTTCTTAAAATGACTTTGGTCTCATGAGAAAAGAGCAGAAGGGATCAGAGCAAAACTTTCTGAGCTGGTCACAGTTCTTCACCTTGTTAATGGATCTTTGCTAACAGTACTTCAGGGCCAACAGCTTCTCATTTCCCAAACTCTCCTAGAAGGTCTGGAGCCAAGGACTAGTGAGAGACACCTTCTGAAGCGTTCAGGTTCTTAGAAAAATACCCTGTGCAGAGGATGGCTTTAGGAGCTAAAGTGGCACTGCTGATTCCAAAAACAGTGGTGGCTCTTCTCTTGGTGCCTGTCTACTGTTTCAATTCCAAATTCCCAAGAGAGAGGATACTGACTTCAAGTCTAAAGAGAATCATCTTCAGGCTTCTTTTTATTAATTTTGCTGATGAGAAAGCTCTACTTTCAGAAATACTTAAAGAGACATCTTCCCATCTGGTCATAATTTTAAGTGAAAGAAACAAGTTACAAAATACCATGTACAGTGTAATCTTAATTTTGTGACTACAGTATTTCACAATGCAGCACCAGTTTATGAACAGCTTTTCAAGGAAAAGAGAAAAATACCACATAAAATGTATAGTGACTGATTCAGCCGAAGTTTTAAAATGTTAAAATGTCTCTCAGAATGCAAGAAATATGATGTGTATGTATGCAGACATGCAGTCATATATATCTAAAGTACATAAACATATAAATATCTATAGTATAAATACTGTACATACCTGTGGACATCCTTGTAGATATGTATCCCAGGCAGAGAAGAAAAGCATAGAAGGCTATTTTCTAGAATTCAAACAGTAGTTGTCTCTGGATGTTACGTTATATTATGGGCGATTGTTATCGGAATTTTGGAATTTTCCAATTTATCTGCCATGAAATGTTATTATTCTTATAGTGAAAAGAAAAAAGTTACATTAGTAAGAGAAAGACTTACATACATAAATACCATCACTTATTTTTTTGTCCCCATTCATCTAGCAAAAGACCCTCACTCTTGATTCTCATTGTTTCAGGGATGATACGTTTTCAGACACTCTGAGCCAAAAAGCTGACAGCGAGGCCAGCAGTGGGCCAGTGACTGAAGACAAGTCTTCATCCAAGGACATGAACTCCCCAACAGACCGTCATCCTGATGGCTATTTAGCCAGGTAGGTGGAGTGGTCACCAGGCTCCTGAACCTGCAGTTCTCCAGGGGCTCTGAGGGGCCATGGCATCCACAGCCTTGCAGAATTACCCTGTGTGATAACCTCTTCTATTCTCTCGCTCTCTGTCTCTGTCTAGGCAAAGAAAAAGAGGAGAGCCACCCCCTCCAGTAAGGCGTCCTGGCAGGACCAGTGATGGCCATTGCCCTCTCCATCCCCCACATGGTCTTTCCAACTCCTCAATTGACCTGGGGTCCCCAAGCCTGGGCAGTCACCCCCGGGGCCTGCTACAGAACCGTGGCCTCAATAATGACAGTCCTGAGAGGAGGCGTCGGCCGGGTCATGGCAGCTTGACCAACATCAGCCGCCATGACTCTCTCAAGAAGATTGACAGCCCTCCTATTAGAAGGTCCACATCATCAGGGCAATACACAGGCTTCAACGACCACAAGCCACTGGACCCAGAGACAATCGCTCAGGTAGGCTTCTTTGAAAAGAATATTGCATGGTAAGTACTGGTGTGTGATAGAAGGAGGCGTACAGGAGTTACTTTCTGGAGCCATGTCTTTTGTATAGAATCAAGTAAAGAAAACAGAAAGGAAATTAACCCATTCTTCAATTTAAGGCCATGTGATCCTGGAAGGGCCCAAGTGTATTAGGTTCATAATGATTTAAACAAAGACACGGCAGAAACTTAGGACCCAGGACAGTCAAACCCATCATTGCTGAATGGCCAGGAAAATTCTAAAAAAGAAGAATGAGGAAGGACTAGCCCTACCAGATCCTAAATGCATGCTAGAGCTAGTAAAACAGACAAACTGATAGAACAGAATGGAGAGCCCTGAAACACAACATTTTTAGTGTATGATGAAAGTGACACTTTCAACTTAGGAAATGGTGGATTACTCAGTAAATGAAGTGAGAAAATGATGGTTGGCTGTTTGAAGAACAGCAAGTTTGGCTCCTCTGTCACTCCTGAATGGATGTGTGTCTTCACTTCCCAATGACTGCACAGAAAAGCCTTGTAGTTTTTTCTAATGATCAGAATTGACAAAGTAGGGCTTCCCTGGTGGTGCAGTGGTTAAGAATCTGCCTGCCAATGCAGGGGGCACGGGTTCAAGCCCTGGTCTGGGAAGATCCCACATGCCGTGGAGCAACTAAGCCTGTGCGCCACAACTACTGAGCCTGCACAATAGACCCCGTGAGCCACAACTACTGAAGCCCACGCACCTAGAGCCCGTCCTCTACAACAAGAGAAGCCACCACAATGAGAAGCCTGCACACTGCAATGAAGAGTAGTCCCCGGTCGCTGCAACTAGAGAAAGCCCACGCACAGCAATGAAGACCCAACACAGCCAAAAATAAATAAATAAAATAAATTAATTTTTTTTAAAAAAGAATTGACAAAGTAAAAGTAAAACAGTATTAATGGATTTTTCCATCGTTCGTTCTACCATTTATTTCCCTCTGGGTCTTTTTACAACACAGACCATCAGAAAATATATGTATGACAAGAAAAAAAAAAAAACCGAATCACTATGCTGTACACCTGAAACTAACACAATATTGTAAATCGAGAATACTTCAATGGAAAAAAAAAAAGAAGAAAATATGTGTATGGCCAGTGAAAAAGGAAGTGAATAGATTCAGGGTTCACCATTTGAGTAAAGTGTCTTCCAGGTATCACTGAAGCTTAAAAACGGAATAGATCAAAAAAGAAAGTGAGAAATTAATGAAACAAACATGGGGAAGTATTAAAGATGGATTATTTTTAATAAAAAGCACTCAAGGAAACCTGCATTTGATATGACATATTTCCAGTCTATTTTCATTGTCCTAACTAAAAAGAATTTTGGATAGCAAATTAGATTGTGTGGAGAGTTTAATGTGTTTTTACAAAATTAAACCAATTTTAAGTGCACAACAGTTTTTCAGCAAAAACCAAAAAGACTTTTGACCTTTTTGGGTTTTTTGGTTTTTTTTTTTTGAAGTGCAATGCAGAGTCCTTTGAGGTCTCTTTAGAACCAGTGATATTTGGCTATAATCCATAACATCATTCCTTGTAATAAGCAGGTGAAACAGCATAGGTTAGAGAGACAGGGAATAGGAGCTTAGTGGTGGGAAGGTATAATAAGGTCTGTTTTAACCTTTTTGCTTCTAGAACCAAAATCCTTTCATTGTAAATCATAAAAACAAAAACTCGACAGATAAACCAGGCTCTGCACGTTCTCTCTGGGGCAGATACTTGAAAAAAACAAATCCATAGATTTAGCGTCAAATGGAAATCACATATGAAAATAATCACTTGAAAAGTGATGTCATCCTGACAGTATGGCTTCCAGCTGTGTCCTTTATTTATCTTTCCATCTCTCATCTTCCGATTTCCCCATGAGGACAAGTAAGCCTGCCATCATGGTGTTCATACCAAAAACATGCCATTTCTTTTAGTAAACAAATCGGTGGAATCCATGATAGAGCTATTTGTTTAAAAGTTACATATCCATATGTGATCACTGGATCTTCGTTTATTCATTTAGCAAGTCTTTATTGAGCACTTACTGTATGGCAGCTCCCATGCTAGGCATTATGGACACAGAGTTAAATCAATGGTCAGTCAGCCGCTGCATGAAGGTGCTTATAATTCAGTGGGGGAGGCAGATTGGAAATCAGTTGCTGCTGTGCAGGGCCACAGGCTAATGCTCCAGGTGAGTGGAAGAAGCCCTGGGAATATGGAGAAGAGGTATTTCCATCAGACCAGGGCAGTGGTTCTCCACCCATCCTATCTCACACAGTACTCCACCATGTGTGTGTGTTGGGGGGGTGGTGGTGTATAAAAAACATAATGTGGGGCTTCCCTGCTGGTGCAGTGGTTAAGAATCCGCCTGCCAATGCAGGGGACACAGGTTCGATCCCTAGTCTGGGAAGATCCCACAGTCCATGGAGCAGCTAAGCCCAGTGCACCACAACTACTGAAGCTGGCGCACCTAGAGCCCGTGCTCCGCAACAAGAGAAGCCACTGCAATGAGAAGCCCACGCACCACAATGAAGAGCAGCCGCTGCTCGCCGCAACTGGAGAAAAGCCTGAGCACAGCAACGAAGATGCAACCAAGCCAAAAATAAATTAATTCTAAAAAACACCCATAATGGCCAGTGCTTGTTCTGTGGCTCTTTGAGCCACTGGCGCCATCGCATCTCTTGTCTTCTGCACATTCTGAGTCAACAGTAGTCGTGTGAGATGGCATTAGGTTTACACACTCCACAGGCTGGTGTTAAAACCGTCATGCTTTTGCTGGTCTTCTTGCTTTGAAGTGAAGTATATGGTTTCTATACATTAGTATTCATTATCAGCCTAGTCTGTCTCTCTTTCTGGTTATTTTTTTTTCCAGCTAATTATCGAGTTATCATTGACACACAGCACCATATAAGTTTAAGGTGTACAGCATAATGATTTGACTTACAAGCATCATGAAATGATTACCACCGTGGGTTTAGTGAACATCCAGCATCTCACAGAGATACAAAGTTAAAGAAATAGAAGAAAAAATGTTTTTCCTTGTGATGAGAACTCTTAGGATTTACTCTCTTAACCTTCATATGTAACCTACAGCAGTGCTCATTATATTTATCACGTTGTACATTACATCCCTAGTACTTAATTCATCTTATGACTGGGAGTTCGTCCCTTTCGACTGCCTTCATCCAATTGCCCATCCCCGCGACCCCCCGCCTCTGGGAACCACAAATCTGATCTCTTTTTCTACGAGTTTGTTTTTGAAGTATGCTTGACCTACAACACTGCTAATTCCTGTTACATGACATAGTGATTCGATACTTCTATACATTTCAAAATGATCACCACAATAAGTTTAGTTACCATCTCTCATTTCTGGTTATTTTTCAACAGGATATTGAAGAGACGATGAACACTGCTTTGAATGAACTCCGAGAACTGGAGAGACAGAGTACAGCAAAGCACGCCCCCGATGTGGTGCTGGATACCTTAGAACAAGTGAAAAACTCTCCCACCTCTGCCAAGTCCACGGAATCTCTCAGCCCTTTGCACAACGTTGCCCTCAGGAGCTCGGAGCCTCAGATTCGACGTAGCACTAGCTCCTCCAGTGACACAATGAGTACTTTCAAGCCTATGGTGGCTCCCAGAATGGGCGTGCAGCTGAAGCCCCCAGCCCTTCGGCCGAAACCTGCTGTTCTTCCAAAAACAAACCCTACCGTAGGGCCCACCCCACCTTCCCAGGGTCCAGCAGACAAGTCTTGCACAATGTAAAAAAACCAACTGAGCAAGCATATGGGGAGGTGATCAAAAAGAGAAAACGGATTAGTGACAAAAGTCAACAATCCTTAACTTTCCTTAGTCATGTGCTTATAACTGGAGACCCTTTGGCTTTTCTGTGTTCTCGAATGTAATGTCTGAGACTAGCTAAATTAACACGGGCATTTGTATTTTGTAATTTCATCCTTTTTTTTAATAACTGGACATATTCTGTGTCATTTTAAAGACAATAGAAACACTTAGACTTACTTGAAAATCCAATGCTGCACCGTTTGTAATGAAGGCAACACCGCTCTGCCCTGCACGTTGCACAGTGCTTCAGGCTTAGTGTAGCCTGGATGAGTCAGAAGCGTCTGAATCCAAAGGCAGGAGGATCTGAGTTCCAAGCCTTGGAATGTAACCGGTGTTGGTCTCTGGCACTCGGGGTAAGGCTAAAAGGTGACAATGGCATTGTTTGGTAGCTGACAGTGAGTACCTCTTAATCCATGTAGTAGGGCAGGGGGCTGGCTCTTGCTACAGACTTACTGTTGTCACAGTGGGGTATTTCCCAGTGCGAGCTGCAGCCCACTGCCCGAAGGAGTAGGATGATTGCCTCTTTCGTAACAGTCGTTTCCCTGGGTCCAGGTGAACGTCTCAGCAGAAGCGGGTAGAACCTCTGCAGTTACTGCTCGAACTGAACCTGGGAAAGGACAGTCCTCCAGAGCTACTGCTGTGACTCTTTCCCCAAGCCTGATCAGGCCCCGGAGGGTTTCCAAGTCCATTCCCTACATTCACTACAGACTAGAACAGTCTAATTTTAAAGACTTTCTGGTTACACTACTCCATGAACCCCTTCAGAGGTCTGTTGTTGCCTAGAAAACAACTTCTAGCTCCCCTAAGCCCCCGCGTCTTCCTCTGTGGCAATGGAGAAAGCAGACAGCGCACAAGTCCTTGGTTCGCTGGCCTTCCCCTCCCCTGACAAGATGACCTGGGTTCCTTTAAACGTGCTACAGAGGCCTGATGATCCTACATTGAATCCCCAGCTCCCCTCAGCGTTTGTCTCTTTGAGCTACTGTACTGGCGTAAGAGCCAGAGCAGCCAGGTGGAGGATGACCTCATGGTTCCAGGATGACTTCCTCCCAGTTGTGCGCCCTGGAACCATGGCTATTTTTGTTTTCTCCATGTGGTCTCTACATCACTTACACAGTCAGCTGAACTCCACTGACACCCTCTTTCTCTGACAACCTCACCCACAGACAATTTTTCTTTAGCCCATATTTATGCTCTGTTTCTCCTCTATCTTAAAAAGCTTGCTTTGAATTCATTTGTTTTTACTAAGGTACAGATCACCACTGTCATACCAGCAGCAGCTTATACCATCTGTAAACCTATCAGCATTTTATCTACTCTGTCGTTGAACTTACTGAGGAAGAGTTTTTTTGTTTGTTTTTTGGTTTGGGGGTGTTTTTTGTTTTGTTTTTTGTTTTCAGAAAAATGGGTGGCCAGAACTAACCCCTCTGGACCACTTTGATTTCAAACTGGCAGCCAACTGCATGCTCACCTAAGAGTTACAGTATGGACTTTGATTTCTCAGCTCATTGGTGAATGCATCAATGTGGAAAAAATGGGGATCTGTACTAAAATCAAGATCATTACTTTGATCTCTACCTCAGTTTGCCAGTCTAATCATTCTAATGCAAAGAGAGATTACATTTCTGAGATATTGTTACCTTTCCAAGTCACACTGCTGGTTGCTTGCCTGCAGCCTGATTTCACAAATGGATTAAATAGTGAAAAAAATTATTTCAAATATAATATTTCCAGATATTGTAAACCTCTGAATTTTTACAACATCCTTCTTGCCCATTTTGAAAAAGAGGCCCAGCTCAGCATCTTGTGCAACCGCCCCACCCTCTCCCTTGAGCTTTAGTGGTCCTTCAGCACCTTTGGGCACCATGGAAACCCAGCCAGGACTGAGCTCTGAATAGCACGAACCCTTTTAAACAACCTTCCCAAATTTCTAGGCAATTGAAACTTTTAAGATAATTTCCCAGTTCTTTCTAGATTCCACTGTGGTCTCTAATTCTCTGTTGTTAATGGGGAAACAGAAACAGAGAACAGGGTGGAAGTAATGGGGGAGGAAACTTTACATCTTTTAAAAATTAAAGAGGATTCTTAAAAAACCACTTCCTTATTTGGTGGATGAGTAAGATGTTTAGAGAGCATCAAAAGGGCAGAGGTGTTTTGAACTTACTAATTTTTGAAGGGTTCTTTTACAAGCTTTAACTTTAGCTTTTCAGATCTTACTCCTGCAAACTCATTTCTTCAGACTTATCCCTGGTAATCCTCCCCAGTGTCTCCTCTCTTTGCTGTTGACACCTGCGATGGAATGAGGACTGCCTTTCCACCCTCCAGATCAGGACTCTGCTGCCTCGGATGGCAGAGGACATGCTGCTCCAGACCTCAGAGCCTCAGAGGCTGTGCCTTCTTCCAGGAAACATTTCCGAATACCTTCCCATCGCTCCCTTTCTTTACCTGTCTCTGTCTTTTCTCTCTATAACTCTGTTGTCACCCTGAGGCTTTTTTTTTTTTTTTTTTTCCAATTCCCAGGGAAGGATGTGACCTCAGAGTGAGTAAGGACTCACTAATCCTTGCTTTGTTTAGTAAAAGCCTTCAGATTCCAAGGATAAGACAAAGTGGCCACTTCACAAAGGATCCAGAATAACACCCAGTAAGTTCCTTAAAAGTTTCAGCAGCTGAGAGGGTTCACCTGTATGTGGTCCTCTTTACCGACACAGGTGTAGCCCACAGTGGGGAGGTGGGAAGTCACAAGGAATGGGGAGAGAAGAAAGAAAATAAGTCCCTGAGATGTTATGCCCGTTTCAAGGATTTTAACGGTTCATGTGCAGTTTGGGAAGTGGGTCATTTTGATGATGGGTAATGATGGTTCTACAAAGATTACCTGACTCCACTTACACAAGAATATGTATTCACAGCTGATATAACTGAATGTTCACGTCCCATCCACAGAACTCCCTGAAGTAGATTTACCAAATTGGCCTTTGTTTGGGTGGGGATGCTTGGAGTGGGTCGTTAGGATAGAGTGAATGGTTCTTAGCACCTGTTTCCTGATGAGTGTTCTGTAAATTATTTCAGTGCATTAAATGGCCCTTTGTAGAGCTCCATGTTCAAGTGTGGCGTAAACGCCATTGTTCAACAGTTTTTCACATTTTCACACAATGTAATCTGACTTTGGTGCCCCTTGAGCAATCCATAGAATAATGTACAGCAGGGTCCCACTTAATCTACAGCAATGAACATGAACAGTGATCAATGGATATAGAGCACCAAGGGTCAAATTGTATGAGTTTTCTGTCTTTGTACTTTTGCCATTCCCAAAAATGGGTTTATAATTTAATTAAGAAAAAGAAAAACGTGGGGGGACATGGTGGTCTCCTTAGCATTTGGGAATGAAGCATAGCCTCTAGGGTCTATAAACTGGAGAAACTTCAGTAATCACAGCCTCTGAAATCCAAAGTTAAAGAGCCTGTGGTTCTATTGGGTTTAGAAGACTTCAGATTTGGGATGACATTTATTCCTGACCACAGTAGTGAGGGGCCATGAATGTAGGAAATGCTCTTGGGCCTGAGTCTTGCTCTGAGTTACCTGCCACATAGGCCCCAAGGCACGGCCAGCTTAGAAGTGAAGTCTCTTCCCATGTATGAATGAGCTCACGACTGGAGACTGGCCCCTGAGCTAAAAGCCAACCTCCGGCTGGGCTGGGGTGTGAGGCATGGGGCAGGGTGACTGGCACAGCTTTGTTCAAATCAGTAAAAATAAACTGGAAATTGAGCTTTCACTCACCCACCCTAGTATACTTTCTTTAAAAAAAAAAAAAAAGTCTACGTAGTATAATCAAAATGGTACCTGTATCTTAAAATTACGTAGGGAATTTTGTATGCTTAAATAATTGTTCTGGGTTCCATAATGCTTATCTTCTGGGTTCCATAATGCTTATCTTAGAAACTGTTTAGTAAAAATATATAAACCGTGCATTTGTGAATGCCCCCCCCTTAGAACATTCATCTGAGTTCAATGTGTAGTGTGATGGTTATTATAGATGTTTAAAGTATAGTAAGTGGCTGTGTGACAGGAGAGACTGCTATTTACCTACTGACTTAAGGGTAACTCCTGCCCACGTAATTAAATCAGTATTGTCCTTTCCTGTTGGTTTGATTAATTGCAGTATTGGTGGCTTCCTGCTTGTGACTGTTACCTGATCGTGTCAATGTACATCTGTAGTATGTACATGTGAAAGTGCCTTTCTATTTTAGAGGAGTTTTAGCCTTGTTCTTTACTGTTGCCCCGCCCACCTCCTCCCCCAAGTGCCACCCCAATTCCTCCGAGCACTTGACTGTTTTGAAACTTCCTTCCCTCTCTCCCAGCTGCTTCTCCATCCCCGCACCTTTTCATGCCTCGGTGCTCAGCATTGTCCTGTCTTGCATCCTTGTCGGTCATGGTCAGGTCATGGTCATCAGACGTGTTGTTTTCCTCTTAGCCGTGACTGTGCCTTTCGTTCCCCACAGTCACTCTCCGGGTCCCCCACAAATCGCCCCCCTCCCCTCCCCTGCTCACGTGCTGCAGACAGCCATCCTGTTCGCCTCTGCTCTGTACTGCCTCTTACCGTGACATTCCCTCGTCTCTGAGGTGAAAGTAAAGGGGGATACTTCTCTAGTTCTGGAAGAGAAAAAAAAAAAAAGTTTTGTTAATCTGTTGTGACAATGCACTTTTATGTATAAGTACTGTACATTTTGGCATGTACCATTCCAGGCTTCAGTATACACAGTCAGGTCTGTTCTTCATGGTGTATCTTTATAATAAATAAGATAGTTCTGGCTGCCTTTGTTGGCTTCCGATGGTCTGATTCTCTGCCGTGTTTTCATTCCTTTCTATTTCTAATCACTATTTAACGCCTCCCTGCCACCAGAGCTGAGTTGCCTTGAATCCTTAAATCGTATGAACCTACCTTTTTTTTTTTTTTTTTTTTTTTTTGCGGTATGCGGGCCTCTCACTGCTGTGGCCTCTCCCGTTGCGGAGCACAGGCTCCAGACGCACAGGCTCAGCGGCCATGGCTCACGGGCCCAGCCGCTCCACGGCACGTGGGATCTTCCCAGACCAGGGCACGAACCCGTATCCCCTGCATCGGCAGGCGGACTCTCAACCACTGCGCCTCCAGGGAAGCCCGAAACTACTTAAAAAAAAAAAAAAAGTTTTCATCTTTGATTTTGGTTTGTGAATTTGAAAATGAGGGCTCATGCACAGGGCCTTGTTTTTTAGAAGCATAGTTTGGAGACCCCTCTGTAATAAGAGAGACGGGGTTGGGAGAGTCTTAACTAAGAGGCTGAGAGAGCACAGTCCTCCTAAACACTCCAGACTGAAATCTTTCCTTTGAGTTTTTGATGTAGTAAACCTTGTCAAGCTGATTTTTGGTTTCATTTGAATACATTGAAATGCAATCCTTAGGTATAGACTATGTTTAGAATTCCCCCATGTATGGATATTTTATCTTCAAACTTAGCTTTTTTTCCCAGCTCTTGAGGACTACAATACATAATATAGTTCTGTAAAACTGTATCAGCAGTGTGCAGATTGTATCAGCAGTATACCAGACCGAATATTGATGAGCTGTAAAAAAAAAAAAAGACATAAATTGAGGGGAGAAAACTTTTATTGAAGCATAAAATACATAGAGAAAAGTACACAAATCATTAGTGTAAGAGCTTTCACAAAGTGATAACACTAATTTATCCACCCCCCAGATCAAGAAATAACACATTAACAGCCTTCTAGAAGCTAGGCTTGTGCCTCTCCAAAGTTATCAACATCTTGGCGAATAACACCATAGTTTGGTTTTGCCTGTCATTTTAACTTTCTACAAACGGACTCGCGGTGTGTAGATTTTCTGTCTGGCTTCTTTTCTTGAAATTTATGTTTGGGAGAGTCCATGTTGTTAAATATAAAGGTATTTTTCTACATTTTCAGGGCTGTATAGAATTCTATATGAATATGTATAGTTTAGTATTTCCTAATTAAACTTTAGGTATTGTATGCATGGCTGTATAGAATTCTCTATGAATGTGCTTGGTGTTTTATTTTAGTATTTCCTGATTATACTTTGGGTATTATATGCAGAAATCTTTAAACATGGACAAATTAATGGAAAAAAAAAAAGACCCACCTGTTAAAGGAAATCTTTTCCCCAAATGATGGAATGACTTTGAACTAAGCCATTGACTGGAATGCCTATCTGAAAGCAGGTAGGTACCATTTTAGGACCCAAGAGTTAGATTTAGAGGCTGCCCCATGGGAACAAATGCCCAAGTCAGACTATAGGATTGTTCCAGGAAAGCCCCACTGTCCTGCATCTCCCTCACAACTATCCTCAAATCCACAAGCCTCAGCCTCTGCCACAACACTCCCCATGTGCACCTGTATCCCTCACGCCTGAATTATTAGAATCCCACGTGAGTATGGTTGTCAGCTCCCACTTCTCATAGGCCAGCACCCCGTAAGAATATTAGGAAGGCAGGGAAAGGGAGTTTTCTGGCTTCTATCTTGAGTAGTTGGGACTCATGCAGAAAATTCCTAAACTTGATCTAAAATGCCCAACAGGTCCTGGAAGCCAAAAATTATGGCAAATTCTATTCCATGGGCCATATATCCCCTTTTGGATTTTGGAAAATAGGGTTTAGATACCTTTGGGAAGTAATCATGGTGAGGTTCATCATTCTTCAGTAGACTTTTATCTATATAGTAGATAGAAAACTTGCCTTCTACAGAGAAAAATGGTGATTTTTATCAAGATTAGTCCTTAGCAAGAGTGGCTGGAGAGCTGGAACCAGGTTGGATATCAAAATGTGTGTCTGTGTGTTTAAGAGAGAGAGATTGGTCCTCCTGGAACCCTGAGACAACATTCTTTATTCACCATTAACATCCTGAAGGAAGTTAACATATTTGCAATCCAGTTCTGGCGAATAGTGGGTGCCCTATTCCTACGCATCAGAGTGCACTCTCTGTCAAGTGCACTCCTGGGATGATTGGCTTTCTTTTAGCTGCTTGGGTGTGCAGCTGAAAGGAGGACTACTGATGAATTATCCTCCTAATGATGATGCACTGTACTAATCTTTTGTCTTTGACATATCCAGGGAATCTCTTGTGTAAAAATTGTGCCTCTCTAAATGAAAGTGAACGATCATTTCTGTAAGCTAGGGGAGAGGGAGGCATCATCAATAGTCTGGTGGCATATTCGAAATTACACAATGATATGATATTAACTAATTTGAAAATGAGATTTGGCTTTCTAAGCCTTTGATGGATGGACTGCATCCATTTTTTTTTTAAGGCAACATGGTCAGGATTTCAAATAGAAGGTACAGACTGTGAGCCAAAGATGATTATTGCATTAGTAACTGAATATTAGCAGATGCATTAGGAGAAGAGGGAAATTTTTTAAATAAGACAAAAATCTATTATCTGATCCTCATTCAAACTCAGTTACTAGACTTCTACAAATCATCAACCAATGCCTTAATAAGACAGAAATAATCCACAGCAGCATTTTAGTATATTGTCTTCTAATCCTTACACTATGCTTATTTTTAGTGGAGTTGAATTTATATTGTGCATATAATTGTGTATCCTTGTCAGGTTTTTCTCCCTCATATCAGTTCATATTACAAGTCTCAGTAAACATGATTTTTTAAGGACTGCATAATATTATAGCATATGAACATACCATAATTTATTTAATCATTTTCCTCTCACTGAGTGAGCCTGTTTGCAGGGTTTTTTTCAACTGAATGTTCTACATAGCTGTAGTAAGCAGCTCTGTACATAATCACTGTCTGCGTTTTGGATCATTAATTTAGCATTGACTCCAAAAAATGAAATAACTGGGTCAGGGGGTATAAGCGTCTCTAAATTTCATGATAAATGTTGCCAACATGTTTTCCAGAAAGTCTGCACAAGTTTACACTACTGCCGGCAAAGTATGAGTACAGAACACAAGCTTACAATACTGTCATTTTGTTTCTTTGCCAATGTAATAGGTAAATGAGAGTTTTGATCCAAATTCTCCACAGTCTTTGTTAAAGTGCATATCCTCATTTTCAGAGTAGAAATCCCTGTTTTGCTCACCTCTTTGTCCTCAATCTCAGATGTCTACCTCCCTATCAATTCAGCTGAACATCAGCAGACAGAGATTTTCCCCTAGGTACCTTAAACTCCAGAGACCCCAAAACTGAATCCACTTTCTTGTATTCCAAAACATATTCCATTCCCCTCCACCAACATCCAATGTTTTACTGTTTTTTCTCTCTGATTTAACCTAGTTCTGTGCTTCATTTCTTTTTGCCTCAACTATTGCAGTATCTTCCCACATAGTTTTCCTGGGTCCATTGTCTTCCCTTTGCAAGGATTCTCTATACTCCTGCTAATCATCTTTCTTTAAAAAAACAAAAACGAAAACAATCTAACAAGCTAGTGAGTAAAAAACCCAACAAGCAAGCACTGAAAACTTACTATCTACTAGACATTGTTTTAGACATGTTACATAAAAATAGCTAATTTGTATTGAGTGCCAGACACCATTATGCAAACATTAATTTAATCCTTACAAGAAAGGCAAGAGAAAAAGCTACGACTATTATCATCCTTACAAACGAGAAAACTAAGCCAGGAGGGGTTAAGAACTTGCTGTGGTCACAGAGCTAGCCAGTGGTAGAGCCAGGATTTGATTCAAAGCCACCTGGTCCCAGAGGTTGTGCTTGTAATTACTGCTGCATTCTGACCCCTGTAAGATGCTCACATCACTCCCTTGCTCAAAAACCATATGTGGCTCCCCACTACAGACCCAGAACTATGTCTCATTCATCTTTGCACCTTCAAACGTAACATATCATTAACTAACAAAACTGAAATGAATGTAGTATCTGCCACATTGGCGGTCTGCCACTTCAGCCTTACTGCCCACCACTTCCTCTCAAGAACGTTTATGCTCAGCCCTATCGGGTTACCTTGCCCTGAATGGGCTGGGCTATAATCTTCGTCATCAGAGCTCAGGCCATTCCTTAGCCCAACATGTCCCCTGCCTCACTGATATCTGCCTGATACAATCGTTTAAACTTAAAAACCCAGCTAAAATGTTACATCTTACACGAAGCGTTCCCTAAATCTCTCAGCTGGTGTTCACTGCTCCATCCTCCATGTTTCCACTTCACTCTCATTCAGTCAGGCTCTCTTTTGGGCATGTGGCTGTGAACAAGACATACAGGCTTCCTGGTCTCATGAAGTATGGTTCTTAGTTGGATAACAACCAAACAAGCCAACAACTATTCTGGCAAAACAATTTCAGGTGCTGATAACTGCTATGGAAAGTAAAAGTGAAACAGAACAGGGTGATTTACAATGTCTGGGAGGGGGGACTTCAGATGGGACAGTTTGAATGTCACCTCTGAGGTGGTAGAATTTGAGCTAAGATCTGAGTGATGAGAAGGAACCAGGCAGGTGAAAAGAAAGAAAAAGACTTGGCCAGGCAGAGGGAACTGCATGGGCCACTGCCCTGTGAAAAGGCCATGCAGAGTTGTTAGGGAGTTAAAGAAGTTCACAATGACTGGAGCAGCGTAAGCAAGAAAAACTGGCGATGAAGATGAAGGCTAAAGAGTGGATAGAGACCAGACTTTGGAGGAGCTTAGAGGCCAAAATAGGGTATTTAGATGTCATTCTAAGTGCAAGGAGAGTCATTGGAAGGTTCCAAGCAGGAATGTGACATCATCAATGTTTTAAGAAATTGTTCTACACAAGCACAGTGAGACATCACATCACACCTGTTAGGATGGCCATTGTCAGGGGGGATAAAAAAAAGAAGGAAGGAAGAAAGAAAATAACAAATGTTGGTGAGGATGTGGAGAAATTGGAATCTTTGTGCACTGTTGGCAGGAATGTAAAATGGTACAGCTGCTATGGAAAACAGTATGGCATTTCCTTTAAAAAATTAAATATAGAATTATTATATCATCCAGCACTCCCAATTCTGAGTATGTATCCAAAAGAACTGATAACAGAATCTTGAAGAGATATTTGTGCATCATGTTCATTGCAGCGTTATTCACAATAATTAAGGTGTGGAAGCAACCTAAATGTCAATAGATATTTGAATGGATAAAGAAAATGTGGTATAAGACCCAAGAAAACCACCTTCCACAGCTTGCAGACACAGCCTGCCCACATCAGGCCAGACCCTACCCTGGGACCAGCTGGGTCCCAGCCCTGCCCACTAGCAGGCCAACACAAGCTTCAGGACACCCCAGAACCCACACCCAACTGTGTCAGGAACTAGCTCCCCCCAGCTCCCCTGCCCCTCAGCTATCTGACACCAGCTCTGGGATCCCTGGGTCCTTCAGCCAGATTCCAGGACGTGGCTCTGCCTGCCAATACTCCAGCACTAACCCCAGGAACTGGCTTCACCCACCAGTAGTGGGGGCAACAGCCCCAGAGTCTTCTGGACCCTGATGCCACACACCAGTGAGCCAGCACTAGCCCCAGGGCCCCCTGGGTTTCTGCAGTCAGCCACCTTGTGACCAGGCCCCACTAACCAGCAGCAAGCAGCATCTACAGAAGGTAGGCCTGGCACCCAATTGGGCCAGGGGCCAACAAAGTCTACCAGATCACCCACACAGTCAGTCTGCCACAACAGAAGGACCCACACGGCCCCCTTGGGGGGAGTCCCTAGAGCATATAGCTTGGGTAACAAGAGGAAAGTGCTCTGTCAGGACTTTTCCTACAGAAGGTCACTTCTCCAAGGTCAAAAAACATAACATGTACATAAAAATAAAAGTAGCAACTTAGACAAAATGAGGCAACAAAGGACCATCTTCAAACAAAGGAACAAGATAAAATCCCAGAAGAAGAACTAAGTGAAGTGGAGATAGGCAATCTATCCAAGAAAGAGTTCAGAGTAATGATTGTAAAGACAATGGAAGAACTCAGGAAAAGAATGGATGCACAGAGCTGGAAGTCTTTAAACAAAGAGAAAGTATAAAGAACAACCAAGCACAGATGCAGAATACAATAACTGAAATGAAAAATACACAAGAAGGAATCAATCATTTGTAGACTAAATAATAGAGGAATGGATCAATGAGCTGGAAGACAGAGTAATGGAAATCACTGCTGTGGAACAGAAAAAAGAATGAAACGAGAGGAGGAACCAAAATGGCGGAGTAGAAGGACGTGCTCTCACTCCCTCTTGCGAGAACACCAGAATCACAACTGGCTGCTGGACAATCATCGACAGGAAGACACTGGAACTCATCAAAAAAGATACCCCACATCCAAAGACAAAGGAGAAACCACAATGAGATGGTAGGAGGGGAGCAATCACAGTAAAATCAAATCCCACAACAGGTGGGTGGGTGACTCTCAGACTGGCAAACTTATACCACAGAAGTCCACCCACTGGAGTGAAGATTCTGAGCCACACGTCAGTCTTCCCAACCTGGAGGTCTGGCAGGAGGAGGAGATATTCCTACAGAATCAGACTTTGAAGACTAGTGGGAATTGATTGCAGGACTTCCACAGGACTGGGGAAAACAGAGACTCCACTCTTGGAGGGCACACACAAAGTAGTGTGTGCATCGGGACCCAGGGGAAGGAGCAGTGACGCCATAGGAGACGGAACCAGACCTGCCTGCTAGTGTTGGAGGGTCTCCTGCAGAGGTGGGGGGTGGGTCTCCTTCAGCGTGGGGACAAGGACACTGGCAGCAGAACTTCTGGGAAGTACTCCTTGGCGTGAACCCTCCCAGAGTCTGCCATTAGCCCCACCAAAGAGCCCAGGTAGGCTCCAGTGTTGGGTTGCCTCAGGCCAAACAACCAACAGGGAGGGAACCCAGCCCCACCCATCAACAATCAAGAGGATTAAAGTTTTACTGAGCTTTGCCCACCAGAGCAACAGTCAGCTCTACCCACCACCACTCCCTCCCATCAAGCCTCTTAGAGAGCCTCATCCCCCAGAGGGCAGAGAGCAGAAGCAAGAAGAACTACAATTCTGCAGCCTGTGGAAGGAAAACCACATTCACAGAAAGATAGACAAGATGAAAAGGCAGAGGGGCTATGTACCAGATGAAGGAAAAAGATAAAACCACAGAAAAACAACTAAATGAGGTGGAGATAGGCAACCTTCCAGAAAAAGGATTAAGAATAATGATAGTGAAGATGATCCAGAACCTTGGAAAAAGAATGGAGGCAAAGATCAAGAAGATGCAAGAAATGTTTAACAAAGACCTAGAAGAATTATAAAACAAACAGAGATGAACAATACAATAACGGAAATGAAAAATACACTACAAGGAATCAATAGCAGAATAACTGAGTCAGAAGAACGGATAAGTGACCTGGAAGACAGAATGGTGGAATTCACTGCTGCAGAACAGACTAAAGGAAAAAGAATGAAAAGAAATGAAGACAGCCTAAGAGACCTCTGGGACAACGTTAAACGCAACAACATTCACATTATAGGGGTCCCAGACGGAGAAGAGAGAGAAAGGACCTGAGAAAATACTTGAAGAGATTATAGTCGAAAACTTCCCTAACGTGGGAAAGGAAATAGCCACCCAAGTCCAGGAAGCGCAGAGAATCCCATACAGCATAAACCCAAGGAGAAACATGCTGAGACACAGTAATCAAATTGGCAAAAATTAAAGACAAAGAAAAATTATTGAAAGCAGCAAGGGAAAAATGACAAATAACATACAAGGGGACTCCCATAAGGTTAACAGCTGATTTCTCAGCAGAAACTCTACTAGCCAGAAGGGAGTGGCATGATATACTTAAAGTGATGAAAGGGAAGAACCTACAACCAAGATTACTCTACCAGGCAAGGATCTCATTCAGATTCGATGGAGAAACCAAAAGCTTTACAGACAGGCAAAAGCTAAGAGAATTCAGCACCACCAAAAAACCTCTGCAACAGGGCTTCCCTGGTGGTGCAGTGGTTGAGAATCCGCCTGCTGATGCAGGGGACATAGGTTCGTGCCCCAGTCTGGGAAGATCCCACATGCCGCGGAGCGGCTGGGCCCATGAGCCATGGCCACTGAGCCTGTGCTCCTCAATGGGAGAGGCCACAACAGTGAGAGGCCCACGTACCACACACACACAAAAAAAAAAAAAAGAAAGAAAATCTGCAACAAATGCTAAAGGAACTTCTCTAAGAGGGAAACACAAGAGAAGAAAAGGACCTACAAAACAACCCCCAAAACAATTAAGAAAATGGTCAGAGGAACATACATATCAATAACTACCTTAAACGTGAATGGATTAAATGCTCCAACCAAAAGACACAGGCTCGCTGAATGGATACAAAAACAAGACCCATATATATGCTGTCCACAAGAGACCCACTTCAGACCTAGGGACACATACAGACTGAAAGTGAGGGGATGGAAAAAGATATTCCATGCAAATGGAAATCAAAAGAAAGCTGGAGTAGCTATACTCATCAGATAAAATAGACTAAAAATAAAGAATGTTACAAGAGACAAGGCAGGACACTACATAATGATCCAGGGTTCAATCCAAGAAGAAGATATAACAATTATAAATACATATGCACCCAACATAGGAGCACCTCAATACATAAGGCAACTGCTAACAGCTATAAAAGAGGAAATCGACAGTAACACAATAACAGTGGGGGACTTTAACACCTCCCTTACACCAATGGACAGATCATCCAAAATGAGAATAAATAAGGAAACAGAAGGTTTATATGACACAATAGACCAGATAGATTTAATTAATATTTATAAGACATTCCATCCAAAAACAGCAGATTACACTTTCTTCTCAAGTGCACACGGAACATTCTCCAGGATAGATCACATCTTGGGTCACAAATCAAGCCTCAGTAAATTTAAGAAAATTAAAATCATATCAAGCATCTTTTCTGAGCACAACACTATGAGATTAGAAACGAATTACAGGGAAAATAAAATAACAAACACATGGAGGCTAAACAATACGTTACTAAATAACCAAGAGATCACTGAAGAAATCAAAGAGGAAATCAAAAAATACCTAGAGACAAATGACAATGAAAACATGACAATCCAAAACCTATGGGATGAAGCAAAAGCAGTTCTAAGAGGGAAGTTTATAGCTATACAAGCCTACTTCCAGAAACAAGAAAAATCTCAAGTAAACAATCTAACCTTACACCTAAAGCAAATAGAGAAAGAAGAACAAACAAAACCCCAAGTTAGTAGAAGGAAAGAAATCATAAAGATCAGAGCAGAAATAAATGAAATAGAAACAAAGAAAACAATAGCAAAGATCAATAAAACTAAAAGCTGGTTCTTTGAGAAGATAAACAAAATTGATAAACCATTAGCCAGACTCATCAAGAAAAAGAGGGAGAAGACTCAAATCAATAAAATTAGAGGGCTTCCCTGGTGGTGCAGTGGTTGAGAGTCCGCCTGCCGATGCAGGGGACATGGGTTCGTGCCCCGGTCCGAGAAGATCCCACATGCCGCAGAGCGGCTGGGCCCGTGAGTCGTGGCCACTGAGCCTGCGCATCCTGAGCCCGTGCTCCACAACCGGAGAGGCCACAGCAGTGAGAGGCCCGTGTACGGCAAAAAAATAAATAAATAAAAATAAAATAAAATTAGAAATGAATAAGGAGAAGTTACAACAGACACTGCAGAAATACAAAGCATCCTAAGAGAAAACTACAAGAAACTCTATGCCAATAAAATGGACAACATGGAAGAAGTGGACGAATTCTTAGAAAGGTATAACCTTCCAAGACTGAACCAGGAACAGAAAATACGAACAGACTAATCACAAGTAATGAAATTGAAACTGTGATTAAAAATCTTCCAACAAACAAAAGTCCAGGACCAGATGGATTCACAGGTGAATTCTATCAAACATTTAGAGAAGAGCTAACACCTATCCTTCTCAAACTCTTCCAAAAAATTGCAGAGGAAGGAACACTCCCAAATTCATTCTATGAGGCCACCATCACCCTGATACCAAAACCAAAGATACTACAGAAAAAGAAAATTACAGACCAATATCACTGATGAATATAGATGCAAACATCCTCAATAAAATACTAGCAAACAGAATCCAACAACACATTAAAAGGATCATACACCAGGATCAAGTGGGATTTATCCCAGGGATGTCAGGATTCTTCAATGTGCAAATCAATCAATGTGATACACCATATTAACAAATTGAAAAATAAAAACCATATGATCATCTCAATAGATGCAGAAAAAGCTTCTGACAAAATTCAACACCCATTTATGATAAAAACTCTCCAGAAAGTGGGCACAGAGGGAACCTACCTCAACATAATAAAGGCCATATATGACAAACCCACAGCAAACATCATTCTCAATGGTAAAAAACTGAAAGCATTTCCTCTAAGATCAGGAAGAAGAAAAGGATGTCCACTCTTACCACTATTATTCAACATAGTTTTGGAAGTCCTAGCCACAGCAATCAGAGAAGAAATAAAAGGAATACAAATTGGAAAAGAAGAAGTAAAACTGTCACTGTTTGCAGATGACATGATACTATACATAGAGAATCCTAAAAATGCCACCAGAAAACTACTAGAACTAATCAATGAATTTGGTAAAGTTGCAGGATACAAAATTAATGCACATAAATCTCTTGCATTCCTATACACTAATGATGAAAAATATGAAAGAGAAATTATGGAAATACTCCCATTTACCATTGCAACAAAAAGAATAAAATACCTAGGAATAAACCTATCAAGGGAGACAAAAGACTTGTATGCAGAAAACTATGAGACAATGATGAAAGAAATTAAAGATGATACCAACAGGTGGAGATATATACCATGTTCTTGGATTGGAAGAATCAATATTGTGAAAATGACTATACTTCCCAAAGCAATCTACAGATTCAATGCAATCCCTATCAAATTACCAATGGCAGTTTTTACGGAACTAGAACAAATCATCTTAAAATTTGTATGGATACACAAAAGACCCCAAATAGCCAAAGCAGTCTTGAGGGAATAAAACGGTGCTGGAGGAATCAGACTCCCTGACTTCAGACTATACTACAAAGCTACAGTAATCAAGACAATATGGTACTGGCACAAAAACAAACATAGATCAATGGAACAAGATAGAAAGCCCAGAGATAAACCCCAATGGTCAACTAATCTATGACAAAGAAGGCAAAGATATACAATGGAGAAAAGACAGTCTCTTCAATAAGTGGTGCTGGGAAAACTGGACAGCTACATGTGAAATTAGAACACTCCCTAACACCATACACGAAAATAAACTCAAAATGGATTCAAGATCTAAATGTAAGACCAGACACTATAAAACTCTTAGAGGAAAACATAGGAAGAACACTCTTTGACATAAATCACAGCAAGATCTTTTTTGATCCACCTGCTAGAGTAGTGGAAATTTTAAAAAAAATAAACAAATGGGACCTAATGAAACTTCAAAGCTTTTGCACAGCAAAGGAAACCATAAACAAGACGAAAAGACAACCCTCAGAATGGGAGAAATTATTTGCAAACAAATCAACGGGCAAAGGATTAATCTCCAAAATATATAAACAGCTCACCAGCTCAATATTAAAGAAACAAACAACCCAATCAAAGAATGGGCAGAAGACCTAAATAGACTTTTCTACAAAGAAGACATACAGATGGCCAAGAAGCACATGAAAAGCTGCTCAACATCACTATTTATTAGAGAAATGCAAATCAAAACTACAGTGAGGTATCACCTCACACCAGTTAGAACGGGCATCATCAGAAAATCTACAAACAACAAATGCTGGAGAGGGTGTGGAGAAAAGGGAACCCTCTTACACTGTTGGTGGGAATGTAAATTGATACAGCCACTACGGAGAACAGTATGGAGGTTCCTTAAACTAAAAATAGATTTACCATATGATCCAGCAATCCCACTACTGGGCATATACCCAGAGAAAACCATAATTCAAAAAGACACATGCACCCCAATATTCATTGCACCACTATTTACAATAGCCAGGTCATGGAAGCAACCTAAATGCCCATCGACAGACAAATGGATAAAGAAGATGTGGTACATATATACAATGGAATATTACTCAGCCACAAAAAGGAATGAAATTGAGTCATTTGCTGAGACATGGATGCATCTAGAGACTGTCATATAGAGTGAAGTAAGTCAGGAGAAAAACAAATATCGTATATTAACGCATGTATGTGGAACCTAGAAAAATGGTACAGATGAGCCAGTTTGCAGGGCAGAAGTTGAGACACAGATGTAGAGAACAGACACATGGACACCAAGGGGGGAAAACTGCAGTCTGGTGGGGATGATGGTGTGCTGAATTGGGAGATTGGGATTGACATGATGTGTATAAAATTGATGACTAATAAGAACCTGTAGTATAAAAAACAAACAACAAAACAACTAATACAAAACTTTCACTGGGTTATTTGTATGGAAATATGTTAATATAAATGTTTCAGACATTACATGAAATTTCTAAAAAACTTTTATGTTCTGGTATAATGTTATAAGTCATAATTCTACTTATTACTTTAAAATGTATATCTCAGAAATAACTAAATTTCCTTGTCAATTGCATTATTATGAGCTTTCATCAAATCTTTAACCATGGTCATTTTTAAGTCTTTTGTCATTTACAGACAGTTCTGGGTGTACTCTGATGCTTTTGCAAATATGTTCCTATAAAAAGGTTTCATCTTCAAGGAATTCATGGAAAAGACTCTGACGAGTACAGGTTTCTGGTAACTGACTGTACTGCTGAACTGAATGAATAAGCATTTTCAGAACTCTAATGGAAAACTGATGAACTCATAAAAGTTCTAACAAAAGATCAAGATAAAAAAAATTAATTACATGGGACTGAGTGAACCGATGAGGATGATTATAATTTTTGTGACTTTGTTTGAATTTAAAAAAAGAATGAAGCGAAATGAAGACAGTTTAAGAGACCTCTAGGACAATATCAAGCATACTAATATAGTAAGTCCCCTACATATGAACTGTCAAGTTGCAAACTTTCAAAGATGCAAACATGCGTTCGCATGTCCAATCACATAAGTTAGTTCACATATCTGGTGTACATTGTCACGTGTGTGCATCCTCTACAAGTGGTTGTGCTTTTGTGTACTTTACTGTACAGTACCGCATAGAGTACAGTAGTACAGTATCTTTATTTCAAGCCCCAGATGTTCAGAAGCAAGTGTAAAAGCAGCAGTGGTGTAGCTGTTACTGCTAAGAAGCGCCAAGCGATAACGATGGAAACAAAAGTGAACATAATTGAGAGAGTGGAGGGAGGCAAAAAGATGGTAGACGTCGCTCCTTCTTATAACATGAATTGTTCAACCATCAGCACAAGTCTAAAGAATAAGGACAAGATCATGGAACATGTGAAGTCTGCTGTGCTGATGATGTCAACAATAATTTTAAAGAAGCATGGGGGCTTCCCTTGTGGCGCGGTGGTTAAGAAACTGCCTGCCAATGCAGGGGACACAGGTTTGAGCCCTGTTCTGGGAAGATCCCACATGCCACAGAACAACTAAGCCTATGCACCACAACTACTGAGCCTGCGCTCTAGAGCCCACAAGCCACAACTACTGAGCCCGCGTGCCATAACTACTGAAGCCCATGCACCTAGAGCCCTGCTCTTCAATAAGAGAAGCCACTGCAATGAGAAGCCCATGAACTGCAACAAAGAGTAGCCCCTGCTCACCACAACTAGAGGAAGCCCGCGTGCAGCAACGAAGACCCAGCGCAGCCAAGAATAAATAAATAAGTAAAATAAATTAAAAAGAGAAGCATGGAAAAGTGATGGAGGAGATGTAGAAACTTCTTACTGTGTGGATGCAGGATCAGGATCAGCATCAGCAACAAGTCCTGCTCAGCTTAATGCTGATTCAAGAGAAAGCTAAAAGCTTTTATGAAGACTTGAAGAAGAAACACGGTGAAGAATCAGAGGCGCATCTTTTAATGCCAGCCATGGCTGGTTTCACCAGTTCAAGGCTACAGCCAGCTTTCACAACTTAAAAGGAAGTGGTGAGGCAGCAAGTGAAGATTCAGTAGCTGCCTGGGAATTTCCTGAAATATTTCAAGAAATTATTGATGAAGGCTTATATTTACCCAAGCAGGTTTTTAATGTGGATGAGACAGGAATGTACTGGAAGAGGATGTCAGACCAAAGTTACATAAGTAAGGAGTAAAAGTTGATGGCAGGCTATAAAGTAGCAAAGGATAGACTAACTCTGTTGTTTAGTGGCAATGCTTCTGGCTATATGAAGCTGAAGCCTCTCTTAGTTTATCACTCAGAGAAACCAAAAGCCCTTAAAAACATAGCCAAGGGCTCTCTTCCTGTTATGTGGAAGACTAACCCCAAAGCCTGGGTTACAGAGGCCATTTTCCAGGACTGGATTTTCCACCACTCTTTCCCAGAGGTAGAGAACATTGCTTCAAGAAGGACATCCCATTCAACATTCTTTCACTGATCCACAATGCTCCGGGCCACCCCCCATTCATGGACAACTTTCACCCCAACGTCAAAGTACTGCATCTGCCCCAAATACTACATCACTCATCCAACCTACAGACCAGGGAGTTATAGCGACTTTCAAGAAATATTATTTACATCACACTTTTCATCAGGAAGTAAGGGCAAGCGGTGAGCCAGGAACAACGTTGCAATAATTTTGAAAGGACTATAATATCTACAAGGCCATAAAAAACAGTGACTTTGCTTGGCGTGAGGTTACAGCCGCCACCACAAATGGGGTTTGGAAGAACCTTTGCCCATATAGTTTGTTCACGATTTTCGTGGATTTGAGAAGGTGGATGAGGAGTCCAAAGAGGTCTTCAGCAACTTAGTGACCCTCAGCAAGAAGCTGGAGCTACATCTGCAAGAGGACAACTTCATTGAACTCCTTGCTGTGCAACACAAGGAACTTAACTAATGAAGACCTGATGGAATTAGAGGCCCAGAGAAAGGATGAACAAAGACAAGAGAAAGAAGAAGTAACTGAAGAATCAAAGAGATTCATGATGCAGGAAATGGCAAGGGGATTTTCTTTATGTGACGGGGCACTGTTCGTTGTTGAGGCACAGGACCCTAACATAGAACGGTACGTGAAGGTTGCAGCAGCGTGGTAGCAATCCAGTGCTACCATGTCATCTATGACAAGAAAAAAAGAGCTACTATCCAGACATCACAGGATCAATTTTTCAAGAGGGTAGATAGAATTGAATCCAGCAAGGAATCAGACCTGTGCCATCAATGTCAGATGTGAGTGACATTGCAGCTTGCCCTCCGTTTCCTATTGTGGATGATCCTTCAGCTCTACCATCTCCCACCTTCTCTCCTTCCTCTAATCAGTAACTCTTATTGCCTGTTCATTCAATGCCAGCCCCTGTATGACAGCTGTTGTACTGTACTACTGTACTCTTCAAGGTACTGTACTATAAGATAAAAAATGTTTTCTTTAATTACTAATGAGAACCCACTGCACAGGGAACTCTACTCAATGCTCTGCGGTGGCCTAAATGGGAAGGAAATCCAAAAAAGAGGGGATATAGTTGTATAGCTGATTCACTTTGCTGTACAGTAGAAACTAACACAACATTGTAAACCAACTACACTCCAATAAAGATTATTAAAAATATATTTTCTTTATTTTTTGTTTGTTTTTTATGTATTATTTGTGTGAAAAGTATTATAAACCTATTACAGTACAGTACTATATAACCAACTGTGTTAGTTGAGTACCTAGGCTAACTTTGTGTTGGACTTACAAATTGGACTTATGAATGCACTCTTGGAGTGGAACTCGTTTGTATGTAAGGGACTTACTGTATTCACATTATAGGGGTCCCAGAAGGAGAAGAGTGAAAGGAATTGAGAACATATTTGAAAACATAATAGCTGAAAACTTACCTAACCTGGGAAGAGAAACAGTCACCCAAGTATAGTAAAGTGCAGAGAGTCCCATACAGTATGAACCCAAAGAGGAACACACAAAGATGCACTGCAATTAAAATGACAAAAATTAAAGATAAAGAGAGAATATTAAAAGCAGCAAGGGAAAAGCAACAAATAACATAAAAAGGGACTCCCATAAGGCTATCAGAAATTCTACAGAAATTTCAGCAGAAATTCTACAGGCCATAAGGGAGTGGCATGATATATTTAAAATTATGAAAAGGGGACTTCACTTGTGGTCCAGTGGGTAAGACTCCACACTCTCAGTGCAGGGGCCCGGGTTCAATCCCTAGTCAGGGAACTAGATCCCACATGCATGCTGCAACTAAGAGTCTGCATGCTGCAACTAAGAAGTCTGCATTGCTGCAACTAAAGATCCCACATGCCACAACTAAGACCTGGCACAGCCTAAATAAATAAATATTTTTTTCAAAAAATGATGAAAAGGAAAAACCTACAACCAAGAATAGTCTACCCAGTAAGGATCTTGTTCAGAATTCATGGAGAAATGAAGAGCTTTACAGACAAGCAAAAGCTAAAAGAGTTCAACAGCACAAAACCAGATTTACAAGAAATATTAAAGGAACTCTCTAGGTGGAAAAGAAAAGACCACAACTAGAAATAAGAAAATTATGAAAAAGTTCACCAGTAAAGGCAAACATACAAAAAAGGTAGGAAATCATCCACACACAAAGCTAGTAGTCAGGTTAAAAGACAAAAGTAATAAGATCACCTACATCCACAATAAATAGTAAAGGGATACAGAAAACAATCAGCTGTAAAATATGGTATCAAAAACAGTAATTATGAGGGGAAGAGTACAAACGTAGGGTTTTTTTAATGTACTTGAAATTAAGAGATCAGCAACTTTAAACAATCATACACACATATATATAGAATGCTGAATAAAAACTTGATGGTAACTACAAAACAAAAATCTATAATACACACACAAAAAAGAAAAGGAAATCCAAACATAACACTAAAGATAGTCATCCCCAGAATTGCCAAAGCAATCCTGAGGAAAAAGAACAAAGTAGGAGGCATAACCTTCCCAGACTTCAGACAAAACTACAAAGCTACAGTAATCAAAACAGCATGGTACTGGCACAAAAACAGACATGGATCAATGGAACAGAATAGAGAGCTCAGAAGTAAACACACAGGCAAGAATATACGAGGAAAAGACAGTATCTTCAGCAAGTAGTGCTGGGAAAGTTGGACAGCCACATGCAAATCAATGAAGTTAGAACACACCCTCACGCCATACACAAAAATAAACTCCAAATGGCTTAAAGACTTAAATATAAGACAAGACACCATAAAACTCCTAGAAGAGAACATAGGCAAAACATTCTCTGACATAAATCATACCAATGTTTTCTTAGGTCAGCCTCCCAAGTCAATAGAAATAAAAGCAAAAATGAAAAAATGGGACCTAATTAAGCTTATATGCTTTTGCAGAGCAAAGGAAAGGAAACCATAAAGAAAACAAAAAGACAACCTATGGACTGGGAGAAAATATTTGCAAATGATGCAACCAACAAGGGATTAATTTCCAAAATATACAAATATACAATTCAATAACAACAACAACAAAAAAATCCAATTGAAAAATGGGCAGAAGACCTAAATAGACACTTCTCCAAAGAAGACATACATATGGCCAATAGGCACATGAAAATATGCTCACCATCGCTAATTATTAGAGAAATGCAAATCAAAACTATAATGAGGTACCACCTCAAACCAGTCAAAATGGCCATCATTAAAAAGTCTACAAATAATTAATGCTGGAGAGGGTGTGGAGAAAAGGGAACCCTCTTACACTGTTGGTAGGAATGTAAACTGGTGCAGCCATTATGGAAAACAGTATAGAAGTTCCTCAAAACACAAAAAATAGAATTACCATATGATCCAGCAGTCCCACTCCTGGGCATATACCCAGATAAAACTATAATTCAAAAAGATGCATGCACCCTATGTTCATAGCAGCACTATTTACAATAGGCAAGATACGGAAACCTAATTGTCCATCGACAGATGAATGGATAAAGAAGATGTGGTACATATATACAATGGAATATAACTCAACCATAAAAAAGAATGAAAATATGCCATTTGCAGCAACATGGATGGACCTAGAGTTTATCATACTAAGTGAAGTAAGTCAGAAAGAGAAAGACAAATACCATATGATATCACTTACATGTGGAATCTAAAATATGACACAAATGAACTTATCTACAAAACAGAAACAGACTCACAGAAACAGAGAACAGACTTGTGGTTGCCAAGTGTGGGGGAGGGAAGGATTCGAGTTTGTGATTAGCAGATGCAAACTATCATATATAGGATGGATAAACAATAAGGTCCTACTTTATATCACAGGGAACCATGTTCAATATCCTGTGATAAACCATAATGGAAAAGAATATGAAAAAGAGTATATAACTGAGTCACTTTGCTGTACAGCAGAACTTAACACAGCATTGTAAATCAACTATACTTCAATAAAATTTTCAAAATTTAAATAAAAAATAAAGATAGTCATCAAATTACATGAGAACAAAAGAAGAAAGAAAAAAAGATTTATAAAAATAAACTCAAAACAATTAACAAAATGGCAATAAGACCATACATATCAATAATTACCTTAACTGTAAGTGGATTAAATGCTCCAACCAAAAGACACAGAGTGGCTGAATGGATATAAAAACAAGACCCATATATCTGATGTCTATAATAGATTCACTTCAGATCTAGAGACACACACACAGACTGAAAGTGAAGGGATCAAAAACTGTATTCCTTGAAAATGGAAATCAAAAGAAAGCCAGAGTAGTAATACTTCTATCAGACTAAATAGACTTTAAAATAAAGACTATTACAAGAGACAAAAAAGGACACTACACAGTGATCAAGGGATCAATCCAAGAAGAACATATAACAATTATAAACATGTATGCACCCAACATGGGAGCACATAAATATAAAAAGCAAATATTAACAGACATAAAAGGAGAAATCAACAGTAACACAATAATAGTAGAGGATTTTAACACCCCACTTACACCAATGGACAGATCATTTAGACAGAAAATCAATAAGGAAACACTGGCCTTAAATGACACATTATAACAAATGGACTTAACATATAGAGAGCATTCCGTCCAAAGGCAGCAGAATACACATTCTTTTCAAGTGTACATGGAGCACTCCCCAGGATAGATCACATGCTGGGCCACAAAACAAGCCTAAGTACGTTTTTAAAAATTGAATTCATATCAAGCATCTTTTCCAACCACAACCATATGAGACTAGAAATCAACTGCAAGAAAAAAACTGCAAAAAAACACAGTGAAGGCTAAACAATATGCTATTAAACAACAAATGAATAACTGAAGAAATCAAAGAGGACATCAAAAAATACCTAGAGATAAATGAAAACAAAAACACAATAATCCAAAACCTAAGGGATGGCAGCAAAAACAGTTCTAAGAGGAAAGTTTAGAGCAATACAAGCTTTCCCCAGGAAACAAGAAAAGCAACCAAAACTTACACCTTAGGTTGTTTATCTGAAGACTATCACGCTGATACCAAAACCAGACAAAGATATCACAAAAGAGAGAATTACAGGCCAATATCACTGATGAACATAGATGTAAAAATCTTCAATACCAGCAAACTGAATCCAACAATACAATAAAAGGATCATACACCATGATCAAGTGGGATTTATCCCAGTGATGCAAAGATATTTTAATATTTGCAAATCAATCAATGTGACACACCACATTAATAAGTTGAAGAATAAAAACTATATATTCATCTCAATAGATGCAGGAAAATCTTTTGATAAAGTTCAACATCCATTTATGATAAAAACTCTCCAGAAAGTGGGCATAGAAGGAATATACCTCAACATAATAAAGGCCATATATGACAAAACCACAGCTAACATCATACTCAATGGTGAAAAGCTGAAAGCATTTCCTCTAAGATCAGGAACAAGACAAGGATGCCCACCTTTTATTCACCACTTTTTTTCATAAATGTATTTATTTTTGGCTGCATTGGGTCTTTGTTGCTGCACACGGGCTTTCTCTAGTTGCCGCGAGCAGGGGCTACTCTTTGTTGTGGTGTGCAGGGCTTCTCACTGCGGTGGCTTCTCTTGTTGTGAAGCACGGGCTCTAAGCACATGGACTTCAGTAGTTGTGGCTCACAGGCTCTACAGCGCAGGCTCAGTAGCTGTGGCACACGGGCTTAGTTGCTCCGCGGCATGTGGGACCTTCCCAGACCAGGGCTCAAACCCACATTCCCTGCGTTGGCAGGCAGATTCACCATTTTTATTCAATAGTTTTGAAAGTCCTAGCCACAGCAATCAGAGAAAAGAAAAACAGAAATAAAAGGAACCCAAACTGCAAAGGAAGAAGTAAAACTGCCACTGTTTGCAGATGACATGATACTATACATAGAAAATCCTAAAGACACCACGAGAAAACTAGAGCTCATCACTGAATTTGGTAAAGTTACAAGATATGAAATTAATGTATAGAAATCTGTTGTATTTCTATATACTAACAATAAACTATCAGAAAGAGAAATTAAGAAAACAATCCCATTTACCATCTCATCAAAAAGAATAAAATAGTTAGGCATAAACCTACCTAAGGAGGTAAAAGATCTATACTCAGAAAACTATAAGACACTGATGACAGAAATTGAAGACAACACAAACAGCTGGAAAGATATACCATGTGCTTAAAATGGAAGAATTAATATTGTTAAAATGACCATACTATCCAAGGCAATCTGCAGATTCAGTGCAATCCTTATCAAAATACCAATGGCATTTATCACAGAACTAGAACAAATAATTCTGAAATTTGTATGAAAACAAAAAAGTCCTTGAATAGCCAAAGCAATCTTTAGAAAGAAGAACAGAGCTAGAGATATCATGCTCCCTGAATTCAGACTATACTATAAATCTACAGTAATAAGAACAGTATGGTATTAGCACAAGAACAGACACATAGATCAGTGGAACAGAATAGAGAGCCCAGAAATAAACCCATGTATTTATGGTCGATTAATCTATGACAATGGTGGCAAGAATATACAATGGAGAAAAGACAATGTCTTCAATAAGTGGTTCTGGGAAAACTGAACAGCTACATGTAAAATAATAAAATTGGAACATACTCTAACACCATATACAAAAATAAACTCAAAATGGGGCTTCCCTGGTGGTGCAGTGGTTGAGAGTCCGCCTGCCGATGCAGGGGATATGGGTTCGTGCCCCGGTCCGGGAAGATCCCACATGCCGCAGAGCGGCTGGGCCCGTGAGCCATGGCTGCTGAGCCTGCGCGTCCGGAGCCTGTGCTCCACAATGGGAGAGGCCACAACAGTGAGAGGCCCGCGTACTGCAAAAAAAAAAAAAAACCAACAGCAACAACAACAAAAATAAACTCAAAATGGATGAAAGACCTAAATGTAAGACCAGATACCATAAAACTCCTAGAGGAAAATATAGGCAGAACACTCTTTGACATAAATCGTAGCAATGTTGTTTTGGATCCATCTCCTAAAGCAAAGTCAATAAAAGCAAAATTAAACAAATGGGATCTAATTAAACTTAAAAGCTTTTGCACAGCGAAAGAAACCATTGACAAAATGAAAAGACAACCTACTGAATGGGAGAAAATATTTGTAAATGATATGACCGATAAGGGGTTAATTTCCAACATATATAAAAGCTCATACAATGCAACATAAAAAAAAAACTAGATTAAAAAATGGAAAAGGGCTTCCCTGGTGGCGCAGCGGTTGAGAATCCGCCTGCAGATGCAGGAGACACGGGTTCGTGCCCTGGTCCGGGAAGATCCCACATGCCGTGGAGCAGCTAAGCCCGTGAGCCATGGCCGCTGGGCCTGCGCGTCCGGAGCCTGTGCTCCGCAACGGGAGAGGCCACAACAGTGAGAGGCCCGCATACCGCAAAAAAAAAAAAAAAAAAAAAAAAAAAAAAAAAAAAAAAAAAAAAAAAATGGAAAGAACTGAATAGACATTTTTCCAAAGAGGACATGTAAACGGCCAACAGGCACATGAAAAGATGCTCAACATTGCTAATCATCAGGGAAATGCAAATCAAAACTTCCATGAGATAGCATCTCACATTTGTCAGAATGACTATCATCAAAAAGACCACAAATAACAAATGTTGTCAAGGATGTGGAGAAAGGGAACCATCATACACTGTTGGGGGGAATCTGAATTAGTGCAACCACTCTGGAAAACAGTATGGAGGTTCCCCAAAAAACTAAAAATATAACTACCATATGATGCAGCAATTCTACTCCTGAGTATATATCTGAAAAAAACAAGAACACTAATTTGAAAAGATACACTCACCCCAATGGTCATAGCAGCATTATTTACAATCACCAAGCTATGGAAGCAAGCTAAGTGTCCAGCAACAGATGAATGGATAAAAAGATGTGTTTATATATATACAGTGGAATACTACTACATCACAAAAATGAAATTTTGCCATTTGCAGCAACATGGGTGGACTTGGAGGGCATTATGACAAGTGAAATAAGTCAGACACAGAAAGATAAATACTGTATGATATCACTTATATGTGGAATCTAAAAAATACAACAAAGTAGTGAATGAAACAAAAAAGAAGCAGACTCATAGACACAGAAGCAAACTCGTGATTCCCAGTAGGGACAGGGAAGGGGCGAGGGACAATATGGGGGGAGGGGATTAAGAGGTACAAATATTAGGTATAAAATAAGCTACATATATTGTACAACATGATATACTGTACAACAGGGGGAATATAGCAAATATTTTATAATACCTATAAATGTAGTATAACCTTTAAAAATTGTGAATCACTATATTATACACCTATAGCATACAATTTTTTTTTTTTTTTTTTTTTTTTTGGTGGTACGCGGGCCTCTCACTGCTGTGCTCTCTCCCGTTGCGGAGCACAGGCTCCGGACGCGCAGGCTCAGTGGCCATGGCTCACAGGCCTATCTGCTCCGAGGCATGTGGGATCTTCCCAAACCGGGGCACGAACCCGTGTCCCCTGCATCGGCAGGTGGATTCTCAACCACTGCGCCACCAGGGAAGCCCAACATACAACATTTTATATCAACTATAATTGAATTTGAAAAAAACATGAAAAAGGAAATGTATTATATACATACAATATTATTCAGCCTTAAAAAAGAAAGAAGTCCTTGACATATGCTATTACTTGGATGAACCTTGAGGACATTTTGGTAAGTGATACAAGTCAGTCACAAAAAGACAAATATCATACGATGCCATTTATATGAGGTACTTAAAGTAGTCAGACTCTTAGAAACAGAAAGTAGAATGGTAGTTACCAAAGGCTGGGGGGAAGGGAAAATGGGAATTGTTACTCACTGATACAGGGTTTCACTTTTGCAAAATGCAAAACCTGTAGAGATCTGTTGCATGACAATGTGCACATAGATAACACTACAGTACATTTTAAAATGGTAATATGATGGTAAATCCTATGTTATGTGTTTTTTAACACAATAAGGAAAAAGAATCACTCTAGATGCTGTAAGAGTTATGTGGGGGGGTGGAGAAGTTGGGAGGCAATGCCAATAGTGAAGTGAGAGACCACAAAAAGAAGCAACAGCAAGAGATGAGGGTGGCTTGGACTAGATGGCCTTGTAGTTGGAGAGGAAAGGATGGATTGGGCATATATTTTAGAGTTAAAGTCAACAGGATTTGCAGATGAATTATATATGGGGATTTTTTTTTTTTTTTTTTTTTTTTTTTTTTTGTGATATGCGGGCCTCTCACTGTTGTGGCCTCTCCCGCTGCGGAGCACAGGCTCCGGGCGCGCAGGCTCAGCGGCCATGGCTCACGGGCCCAGCCGCTCCGCGGCATGTGGGATCTTCCCGGACCGGGGCACGAACCCGTGTTCCCTGCATCGGCAGGCGGACTCTCAACAACTGCGCCACCAGGGAAGCCCTATATGGGGATTTTTAAAAAAGGAGTAAGGTATCGAGAATAGCTTCTATCTAGATTGTTTTTCTTTTTTATGAGCAACAGTGTGGACGATATTGACATTTACTTAGGAAGGAAAGACTGGGGAGATGAAGAGGTTGGCAAACAAGGGTGCAACCAAGAATTCAGGTTTGAACTTACTTGAGATGGCTGTTAGACTTCCAAGTGGAGAAATCTAGAAGGCATTTGGATTTGAAGATCAGGGGGGTATTTCTGGCCAGAAGATGGAAATTTGGAATTTAAAGCTATGGGACTGAAGGAGATCTCCTAGAAATAGAAAGGAAGAGAGCCAAGAACCATGCCCAGGAGAGCTCTAGCTTGTAGAGCTTTAGTGGAATGAGGACTTAGCAGAGGAGACTCAGAAGCAACAGCCAGCGAGGAGGAGGAAGAAAACCAGGAAAGTGTAACATTATCAGTGCCAAGAGAAGAAATCAGTGGCATTTGTAGAATGTCTTCATTAACAGAAATATGATGAAATAATAAGAATACTAACATTTGTTAAATATTGTCTATGTGCCAAGCACTGTGTTTACTACTTTCACATGATCTGATTTAATCTTATAAGGTGGGAGTCATCATTATCTTCATTTTTCATATTTAAGAAAAAACAAATTCTAAGGCTTAAAGAAATTATCTCTTCTGAAATCACACAGTTAATGCATGTTGAACAAGCATCTGGACCTAGATTTATTGCCTACAGAACCCCATATTTAACTATCATCTTCCCCCCCTCCTTTTTTTTTTTTTTTTTTTTTTGTGGTACGCGGGCCTCTCACTGCTGTGGCCTCTCCCGTTGCGGAGCACAGGCTCCGGATGTACAGGCTCAGTGGCCATGGCTCATAGGCCCAGCCGCTCCACGGCATGTGGGATCTTCCCGGACCAGGGCACAAACCCGTGTCCCCTGCATTGGCAGGCAGATTCTCAACCACTGCACCACCAGGGGAGCCCGATCTTCCCCCTTTTTTTCAACAACTAACATATAAATTTTTAAAAGAGATTTCTTATTCATTTTTGTATTCTCCAGAATTTAACTGAATGCTGAATGTTTATTTAGTAGACTCATTTGCAGGAAGAAAAATTTCAGGCAAAGAGGAAGCACTTAATAAGTAGTTTCAATTAATTTGTAGATTTTAATATCTTATTTGTAATTTTCACAACTATGTAATATTCCATTGAGTCTCCAGTGTTTTTGTTCTTTTAGTAGCAATACTCTGGATTCACAACTATGAAGTATTCCATTGAGTCTCCAATGTTTTTGTTCTTTTAGTAGCAATACTCTGGATCTCTGCATATATTACTTATTTTCTATCACCCTATTACTTGCGGTGGGTACCCAAGGGTAAAACTATCCACGAGGTCAAAGGGTATGAGCAGTTTCAGAACTTTATTAATGTTGTCAGATTCCTGGGTGCCCAGGATTAGAAGCAAATCTAAAAGGAAATGATGAAACAAACAGATTTTTATAGAGGATCAATCTGTTCACCTGGCCGTATTACACCAAATGCAATCATGTTAACCAGAGAATAAGCCATCATCATTAACATGAGTGGTTGGGGCTTGAAGGAAATAGGCTCAAGCCACAAGTATTACTACACATGGAAAATCTGACACTTGTCATTTGCCTCCATACCTTTGGACTGCAGCATCACTGCAATTTAACATAAGAAAAGCTGGAGAAGGTGTTACCAAATGTCAGGGATCAATGGAGAAAGAAGGCAGTTCTCTAGAAAAGAATACCTCCTCTGAAGAAGTGTCAAGGTCATAAGGCATGAAATTCTCTGACTTAAAATGCCTAGTAATCCTTGGCTGTCTATTATGCTAAGTGAAATAAGACAGAGAAAGACAAATACTACATGATATCACTTATATGTGGGATCTAAAAAATAAAACAAACTAGTGAATATAACAAAAAAGACTCACAGATATAGAGAACAAAATAGTGGTTACCAGTAGGGAGAGTGAAGGGGGGAGGGGGAAGATAGGCATAGGGTATTAAGAGGTATTATGTATAAAATAAATAATCTACAAGGATGTATTGGGGAATGTAGCCAATATTTTATAATAACTATAAATAAGGTGTAACTTTTAAAAATTGTGAATCGGTATGTTATAAACCTGTAACTTATATAATATTTTACATCAACTACACCTGAATAAAAAATAATCAGTAAAGAAAAATAAGCACTAAAGAGCAGCACTAAAAAACTGATTGTCATAGAAACATTTTTTTTTTTTTTTTTTTTTTTTTTTTTTTTTTTTTTTTTTTTTGTGGTACGCGGGCCTCTCACTGCTGTGGCCTCTCCCATTGCAGAGCGCAGGCTCCGGACGCGCAGGCTCAGCGGCCACGGCTCCCGGGCCCAGCCGCTCCGCAGCATGCGGGATCCTCCCGGACCGGGGCACGAACCCGCGTCCCCTGCATCGGCAGGCGGACTCCCAACCACTGCGCCACCAGGGAAGCCCTGAAACATTATTCTTAATAGCCAAATGGTTGAAACAACCCAAATGTCCATCAACTGATGGATAAATGGATAAATAAAATGTGGTATACAGAGGCTCCAATCAAGATGGCAGAGTAGAAGGATGTGGAACTCACTCCCTCCCACAAATACATTAAAAATACACTTACAAATGATACAGTTCTCACAGAACACCTACTGAACACTAGCAGAAGACCTCAAACACCTGAAAGGACAAGAAAGATCTCCAGGGCTTCCCTGGTGGCGCAGTGGTTGAGAGTCCACCCGCCGATGCAGGGGATACGGGTTCGTGCCCTGGTCCGGGAAGATCCCACATGCCGCGGAACGGCTGGGCCTGTGAGCCATGGCCGCTGAGCCTGCACGTCCAGAGCCTGTGCTCTGCAACGGGAGAGGCCACAAGAGTGAGAGGCCCGCGTACTGAAAAAAAAAAAAAAAAAAGAAAAGAAAGGTCTCCATGTAACTGGGTAGGACAAAAGGGAAGAAAAAAAGGAGGAAGTGGATGGTACCTGTGCCCCTGGAAGGAAGCTGAAGAAAAGGAAAGGTTCCCTTGGAAGCCCCCCTCACCAGTGGGGAGATCAGCCAGGACAGAAAGAGAGCTTCAGAGGCTCAGAGGAGAGTGCAACAACCAGTTTGTGCAGGCAGAACAGAGAGAGATCTACACAGATGGTTCATGCCACTGCCCTGCTCACTCCAGCCTGAGACGCACAGGCACCTGTCTGCTGGTATGGGTGGGGAGTGGGTGATAAAACTAGGGGTTTAGAGGACAGCCCTGGGGAGAGGATTGATGCTGACTTCACAGAAACCGCCTGAAGGGGCTGGAGTGTGGTAAGGCTGCAACCAGGAGCGTTCGTGGAATAAGCCCGGGCCTGCCATGGATGTGAAGCACCACTGCTTAGTGGCATGCAAAGGGAGGGGTGGGGCTGCCATTGTAGCCTCTTTCTCTACATGCCGCCCCAGCCTTTGAGGGCTCCAAGAGAGAAACGTTCCAGTCACCACCTCGGGGAGATCCCACCTCAGCAGGCTCCTATGCCCCAGCCACCACCTCAGCGGGCCCCAGGAGCAGATGCCAGCAGGTTGCCCATGCACAGAGGCCAAGCTGAAACCAAAGCTGAGTCCCAGGAGCCACACAACTTAGGAAGCAGGGCTGAAATCTCTCCCTTTGGCTATGTGAGCCACAGATTTACTTCTCCGCCACTGGCTTTGTAAGTTCAGTGCCTGCAGGACATCCAAATGGACAACAGGTTCTCCCACAGCTGGGAGGGGTCTGGCCTTAGCAGCTGTGGGATCTGTGGGCAAATACACATTGGGGGTGGGCCAGGCCAGGGTCTGAGCTGCCTCCATAGCTCCCACAGTGGGTCCAGGTACATGACTACTGCAGTCCTGGGACCTGACTTCACTGGATCTGAGCTGGTGGCCTTGTGAAAACAATGTCTGAGGGACACCAGGGCCAAATGCCAGCATTCCCATGGTTGAGGTGGGGCTGAGGGCAGTGCCAACAACAGTGTACTTTGTGAGCCCACACAGCAGGTGACAGGTGACACACAGAGCACATTCACCAGTGAACAGCACCAGCAGAGGAATACTCAGTGGCTCCTCTCCCAGTGGGAGCACTCCAATCCCACCTACGTCACACCACAGCTCAGAAATGCAGCTGAGAAATGGATTGGGGGGCCTCTACTCCAACAACTAGGGAGCAGGCCCTGCCCCTGACAGGGTAGTGACAACCACCGAGCAAAGAGGAAGCCCCACTCAATATTCAGTGCAGGCTCTGGTCACCACAAAACCAGTCACACCTCCTAGCAAGGGGATAATGGCCAGCATATACAGAGGAAAGAGGTGGCAGGCATCCATACTAAAAACAGCCTTCACACCAAAATATTAAACCCACGCAGGCTATACAGGGACACTCCCACATAAAAATAGCCCTCCAAGACCAAAATAGATAATTGTTTCTCCTAAACTCCCAGAGCAAGAGAAATATAAGTAAAATGAAGCAGAGGAACCACTCCCAATTAAAAGATCAAGAGAATTTCCCTGAAAGAACAAACAATGAAACAGACCTTTTCAGTCTAATAGACTGAGTTGAAAAGGAGATAATGAAAATACTCAAGGAATTAAGAAAGGCTATCAACAGAATTGTAGATAACTGTAAAAAGGAACTAAAAACTATAAGGAAAAGCCAAGAAAAATTAGAAAACTCATTTGCAGAGACAAAAGCTGAATTAAAGGCAATGAACAGCAGAATGAATAATGCAGAAGAACAAAGTAGTGATCTGGAAGATAGAATAATGGAAATCACCAAATTAGAAGAGCACACAGAAACCCAGATGGAAAAAAAAAAATGAAAGCAATATAAGAGACCTTTGGGATAATATAAAGCATGACAATGTGCGCATAATAGGGATCCCAGAAGGAGAAGAAAGAGAAAAGGGGATTGAAAATGTATTTGAAGAAATTATGGCTGAAAACTTCCCAAACCTAAAGAGGGAAACAAATATCCAGGTATAGGAAGCACAGAGGGTTTCAAACAAGATAAATCCAAACAAAACTAAACCAAGACATATTTTAATTACAATGGCAAAAGTTAAAGATAAAGAGAAGATTCTAAAGGCAGCAAGAGAAAAACAAAGAGTTCATTACAAGGGAACGCCCATAAGGCTATCAGCTGATTCCCTTACAGAAAGGTTGCAGGCCAGAAGGGAGTGGCAAGATATATTCAAAGTCCTGAAATGGAAAAATCTGCAACCTAGGATACTCTACCCAGAAAGATTATCATTTAGAATAGAAGGAGCCATAAAAAATTTCTCAGACAAACACAAACTAAAAGAATACAGCAATGCTGGGCTTCCCTGGTGGCACAGTGGTTGAGAATCCGCCTGCCGATGCAGGGGACACGGGTTCTTGCCCTGGACTGGGAAGATCCCACATGCCGCGGAGTGGCTGGGCCCGTGAGCCATGGCTGCTGAGCCTGCGCGTCTGGAGCCTGTGCTCCGCGATGGGAGAGGCCACAGCGGTGAGAGGCCCGCGTACCACACACACACACACACACAAAAAAAAAAAGAATACAGCAATACTAAATCTATACTAAAGGAAATATTGAAAGGTCTTCTCTAAATAGAAAAGAAGTATGAATCTATAAGAAAGAGAAAATAAGAATTGGAAACTAAATCACTTAAATAATCCAGTGCACACATTTTTCAAAAAATAAAAAAAATCTGTGGAAGCGATGGTAACTACAATGAACAGCAAAAGGATGAACATGAAGATGTAAAAGAAGACATCAAAATAATAAAATGTGGAGGAGGAGAGTAAAAAAAATGTAGATTTTTTTTCTAGAATATGTTTGAGCTTACAGAAATATGACTACCAGTCTAAAGCAAGTAGATATAGGAAGGCGTTAACATACGTGAAAAAGAAGGCAACCACAAATAAAAAACATGCAATAGATAAACAAAACCCAAAAAGAACATAAGCATAATACAAAAGAAAATCATCAAACCACAAAAGGAAAAACAGAAAAAGAAAGGGACAAAGAGGAAATATAAAATCAATGGGAAAACAAAGTTTAAAATGGCAATAAATATATATCTGTCAATAATTACCTTAAATGTCAATGGACTAAATGCTCCTATCAAAGACACAGAGCAGCAGATTGGATTAAAAAAAACAAGAGCCTACAACATGCTGCCTACAAGAGACCCACTTTAGGGCAAAGGACACACATAGATTGAAAGTGAGGGGATGGAAAAAGATATTTCATGCAAATGGAAATCATAAGAAAGCAGAGGTGGCAATATTCATCAGACAAAACAGACTTTAAAACAAAGGCTATAAAGAAAGATAAAGAAGGACATTATATAATGATAAAAGGATAAATACAAGAAGATATTACACTTGTCAACACATATGCACCCAATATAGGAGCACCCAAATACATAAAACAAATACTAACAGGCATAAAAGGAGAAATTGACAGAAATACAATAACAGTAGGAGACTTTAACACTCCACTCATATCAATGGACAGATCTTCAAGACAAGATCCTAATGCAACAGAGGTCGTAAATGACAGAATAGAACAGTTAGACCTAATTGATATTTTCAGGACATTACATCCCCCAAAAAGCAGAATGTACACTCTTTTCAAGTGCACATGGAATATTCTCTAGGACTGACCATGTACTAGGGCACAAAACAAGCCTCAACAAACGTAAGAGAATAGAAATTATTTCAGGCATCTTTTCTGACTACAATGGCATGAAAGTAGAAATCAACCACAGAAAAAGCGAGAAAAAATATAATTACATGGAAACTAAACAACACAATACTAAAAAACCAAGGGGTCAAAGATGAAATCAAAGAAGAAATTTAAAAATACATTGAGGGAAATGACAATGAAAACACAACAATACAAATTCTATGGGATGCAGCAAAAGCAGTTCTTAGAGGGAAGTGCATAGCAATACAGGCCTTCTTTAAGAAACAAGAAAAACCTCAAATATACAACCTTAACCCACTACCTAAAAGAATGAGAAAAACCTAAAGTCAGCAGAAGGAAGGAGATAATAAAGAACAGGGAGGAAATAAATAAAATAGAGATTTTTTTTAAAATAGAAAAAAATCAATAAAATCAAGAGTTGGTTCTTTGAAAGGGTAAGCAAAGTTGACAAACCTCTGACCAAGCTCACCAAAAAGAAAAGAGAGAAGACCTAAATAAACAAAGTAAGAAATGAAAGAGGAGAAATTACAACTGATACTGAAGAAATTTTTAAAAAACCATAAGAGAATACTCTGAGCAGTTATATGCCAACAAATTTGACAACCTAGAAGAAATTGACAACTTTCTAGAAACATACAGCCCACCAAAACAGAATCAAGAAGAGATAACTTGAATAGACTGATCACTAGAAGTGAAATAGAAGATGCAATTTAAAAAAAATCCCTACAAACAAAATTCCAGGACCAGATAGCTTCACAGGTAAATATACATACATACCAATATACAAACATACCAAGAAGCACTTACACCCATCTTTCTCAGACTCTTCCGAAAGACTGAAGAGGAAGGAACACTCTCAAAGACATTCTATGAAGCTAATATCACCCTGATACCAAAATCAGACAAAGAGGGACTTCCCTCGTGGTGCAGTGGTTAAGAATCTGCCTGTCAATGCAGAGGACACAGGTTCGATCCCTGGTCTGGGAAGAGCCCACATGCCACGGAGCAACTAAGTCCATGTGCCCCAATTACTGAGCCTGCACTCTAGAGCCTGAGAGCCACAACTACTGAGCCCGCACACCACAGCTACTGCAGCCCACGTGCCTAGAGCCTGTGCTCTGCAACAAGAGAAGCCACAGCAATGAGAAGGCTGTGCACCACAACAAAGAGTAGTCCCTGCTTGCCGCAACTAGAGAAGGCCTGCATGCAACAATACTCAACACAGCCAAAAATAAATAAATATTTAAAATTTTTTAAAAAAAACCCAAAGACACAACCAAAAAAGAAAATTACAGTTCAATATCTTTGCTGAATATAGATGCAAAAACTCTCAACAGAATATTAGCAAACTGAATCCAACAACACATAAAAAAGATCATACACCATGACCACGTTGGAATAATCCCAGGGTCATAAGGATGGTTCATCATACTCAAATCAATCAATGTAATACACCGCAACAACCAAAGAAAGGACAAAAACCACATGATCATCTCAGATGCAGAAAAAGCATTTGATAAAATTCAACATCCATTCATGATAAAAACCCTTATGAAAATGGTTATAGAGGGAACATATCTCAACATAACAAAAGCTATCTATGACAAACCCACAGCCAATATAATACACAGTGAAAAGCTGAAAGCCTTCCTGCTGAATCTGGAGCAAGACAAGGATGCCCACTCTTACCACTTCTCTTCAACACAGTATTGGAAGTCCCAGTCACACCAATCAGACAAGAAAAAGAAATAAAAGGTATTCAAATTGGTAGGGAAGAGGTAAAATTGTCATTATATGCAGATGACATGGTCCTATATAAAGAAAACCCTAAAGATTCCACACAAAAACTGCTAGAACTGATCAACAAATTCAGCAAGGTAGCAGGATACAACAATGACTATTAACGTACAGAAATCAGTTGAGTTTCTTTACACTAACAATGAAATATTCGAAAGGGAATGTAAACAATCCCTTTTAAAATTGCATCAAGTTGCACTATACAAAATTAACACACAGAAATCTCTTGCATTTCAATACACGAACAATGAAAGATCAGAAAGAGAAATTAAGGAAATGATTCCGTTTACCACTGCATCAAAAAAATAAAATACCTAGGAATAAATCTACCTAAGGAGGTAAAAGACTTATATTCGGAAAACTATAAGATGATGATGAAAGAAACTGATGATGACACAAACAGATGGAAAGATATACCATATCAATGTTGTCAAAATGACTATACTACCCAAGGCAATCTACAGATTGAATGCAATCTGTTTTGAATTACCAATGGCATTTTTTTTTTTTTTTTTTTTTTTTTGCGGTATGCGGGCCTCTCACTGTGGTGGCCTCTCCCGTTGCGGAGCACAGGCTCCGGATGCGCAGGCCTAGCGGCCATGGCTCACGGGCTTAGTCGCTCCGCGGCATGTAGGATCTTCCCGGACCAGGGCACGAACCCGTGTTTCCTGCATCGGCAGGTGGATTCTCAACCACTGCGCCACCAGGGAAGCCCCACCAATGGCATTTTTCACAGAACTAGAACAAAAAAATTTTAAATATGTATGGAAACACAAAAGACCCTGAATAGCCAAAGAAATCTGAAGAAAGAAAAATGGAGCTGGAGGAATCAGGCTCCCTGACTTCAGACTATACTACAAAGCTACAATCATCAAAACAGTATGGTACTGGCATAAAAACAGACATATAGATCAATGGAACAGGATAGAAAGCCCAGAAATAAAGCCATGTTCCTATGGCCAATTAATTTATAAAAAGGAGGCAAATATAAAATGGAGAAAAGACAGTCTTTTCAATAAATGGGGCTGGGAAAACTGGACAGCTACATGTGAAAGAATAAAACTAGAACATTCTCTAATACCATACACAAAAATAAACTCAAAATGGATTAAAGACCTAAATGTAAGACCAGATACCATAAAACTCTTAGAGGAAAACATAAGAAAACACTCTTTGACATAAATCGCAGCAATATCTTTTTGGTTCCACCTCCTAGAGTAATGAAAATAAAAACAAAAACAAATGGGACCTAATTATACTTAAACTTTTTCACAGCAAAGGAAACCATAAACAAGACGAAAAGACAACCCATGGAATAGGAGAAAATATTTGCAAATGATACAACTGACAAGGGATTAATCTCCAAAATATACAAACAATTCATGCAGCTCTATGTCAAAAAAAAAAAAAAAAAAAAAAAGCCAATCAAAAAATGGGCCGAAGGTCTAAATAGATATTTCTCCAAAGAAGACATACAGATGGCTGTAAAGCACATGAAAAGATGCTCAATATCTTTAATTATTAGAGACATGCAAATCAAAACCACAATGAGAGGGATTTTCCAGGTGGTTCAGTGGTTAAGAATCCACCTGCCAATGCAGGGGACATGGGTTTGATCCCTGGTCCAGGAAGATCCCACGTGCCGTGGAGCAACTAAGCCCATACACCACAACTACTGAGCCTGTGCTCCAGAGCCCACGAGCCACAACTACTGAACCCACACACCACAACTACTGAAGCCCACGCACGTAGAGCCTGTGCTCCGCAACAAGAGAAGCCACCACAATGAGAAGCATGTGCAATGCAACGAAGAGTAGCCCCCACTAGCCACAACTAGAGAAAGCTTGCATGCAATGAAGACCCAATGTGGCCAAAACTAAATAAATAAAATTTTTTAAAAAACACAGTGAGGTACAACCTCACACCAGTCAGAATGGCCATCATTAAAAGTCTACAAATAATAAATGCTGGAGAGGGTGCAGAGAAATAGGAATCCTCCTACACTGTTGGTGGGAATGTAAATTGGCACAACTATTATGGAAAACAGGATGTAGGTTCGTTAAAAAACTTAACATAGAGGCCTTCTCACTGTGGTGGCTTCTCTTGTTGTGGAGCAGGGGCTCTAGGCACGCGGGCTTTAGTAGTTGTGGCTCACGGGCTCTAGAGCACAGGCTCAGTAGTTGTGGTGCACGGGCTTAGTTGCTCTGCAGCATGTGGAATCTTCCCGGACCAGGGCTCGAACCCGTGTCCCCAGCATTGGCGGGCGGATTCTTAACCACTGCACCACCAGGGAAGCCCCCTTAATGTTGTTTTAAATGATGCAAGACATATAAAGTTAACTTGTTATGGAAGTTTTCTGTTTGTCCTTTTGTCATTGCATTATAGATATGGAATACAAAAGAATCAGGTATGCTCAAGTCAAGCCCTCCCCTGAACTAGAGAATCTCTGCCTTCAGTTAAGGACTTGAGTATCCAGGGAATAAATGATTACCTGGGTAACAAAAACATTCATGTTACATTTCTACATGCAGCTGGAGGCAAGACTGGTTCATAATGGTTCTAGGCCTTCACTGTTTATAATTGCATCCTTTTCCTTTTTTTTTTTTTAAGTTACATAGTATGAATCTATAGTGTAACTTCGCTCTTAGCACCTCACCAAAGTCTGCTTGTCTTTAATCACCTGTGCATCTACAGTTTTCTTAGATCTTTGCTGAGAAGAGGTTTTTAGGATGGACATTTATGTTGCACTTAAGAATTTGGTCTCCTCCGACAAACAAGATGAAGAGTTAAAGACATTAAAAAAAAAAAAGCAGTCAATAATTTTCTAAAATGCAAAGCACATCACCTCATTCCCCACTTAAGCACCTTATGATGACTTCCCATGCCACTTGGAATAAAATCCAAACTCCCAACCTGGGTCTACATGATCCAGCTTCTGCCACATCCTTTCACCCTGTGTTGTGCACGGTGCCCCACATTCGTGACACACCTGCCACACTGGCAGTTTTGCTGTTCCTCCAACATGCTCAGCTTGTTTCTGCCTCAGACCTTTACTCTACCTCCCTCTACCTAGAATGATCTTCCCTTTTAGATTTTCACACAGATGGCTCCTTCTTGATAATCAGACTTGTTCAAATGTTAACCCTACATAGAAGCCACTGCAACAACCCTGCTAAATTAACAGCCTAGGTACAGGCTGATGGATGTTAATTTGTTCTGCCCCTTTGCAGGGCAATTTGGCAACAATGATCAAAATCACAAACACATATTCCCTTTGCCCCAGTAATTCCAGCTCTAGAAAGTTATCCTACAGACAAATTCACACACATGGTAAATGACATATGTATAAGGTTATTCACTGCAACATTATCTGGAACAACAACAGATTGCAAACAACCTGAATGTTCATCAATAGGGCACAGGTTATGGGCTTTCCTGGTGACGCAGGGGTTAAGAATCCACCTGCCAATGCAGGGGACACAGGTTCAAGCCATGGTCCAGGAAGATGCCGCGGAGCAACTAAGTCCGTGAGCCACAACTCCTGAGCCTGCATGCCACAACTCTTCCAAGGAGATTGGTGGAGGCGATAAATAAGATAAGTGAGATGATCATTAATGATCATGTTTGCCCTTTGGGGTTGTGTGTACCCATTAGTTGTTTTGATGTAAGCTTAGTTAGTCACTGTTGAATAGAGATTACACGGTTATTAATTAGTCGGGTTGGTGTTGGAAATAGAATGATAGGGAATATAATGATTAGGGTGATAATAGGAATTCCCAGTACTACTGGGACTGTGAAAGAGGCAAATAGATTTTGGTTCATGTTGTGTTTCAAGGGGTTTGTTGTTCTTGTGTTTTAGTGGGGGTTAGTTTTGGGTTGGGGGAGTAAAGGTGATTTGAAATTTTCAGTTGGAGTAGGATGAAGAGAGTTACGTATATTGACAAGATAGTGAGGAATCATGTTGATGTGTCTAGTTGTGGCATATCATTAAGGGGAGTTTTGGCTCTCAATCTTTAACTTAAAAGGTTAACGCTAGATTAGCTTCTTAATGAGATTATAGCATGGAGGTAGATCATTTTTCAAAGCTCTTCAGGGGTACTAGTTCGAGGACGATTGGCATAAAGCTGTGGTTTGAGCCACAGATTTCTGAGCATTGTGCATAAAATAAGCCTGGCCGTGTTGATATCAAGGTTGTTTGGTTTAGGCGTCCAGGAATTGCGTCCGTTTTCAGGCCTAGGGAGGGTACGGCTCATGAGTGCAGTACGTCTTTGGAGGAGACCAATACACGAATTGTCATCTCTATGGGTAAAACTATTCGGTTATCTACTTCCAGTAGTCGCAGTTCCCCCGGTTTTAAATCTGATGTTGGGATTATGTAGGAGTCGAAGTTTAAGTCTTCATAGTCTGTGTATTCGTAACTTCAATACCACTGATGGCCTATAGTTTTTACGGTGAGGGAGGGGCTGTTGATTTCGTCTATCATGTAGAGGATTCGTAGGGAGGGTAGGGCAATTATAATCAAAATGATGGCGGGGAGGATGGTTCAAATGGTTTCTACCTCTTGGGCATCTATTGTACTAGTGTGAGTGAGTTTGGTTGTGAGTATTAAAGTAATGATGTAGAGAACTAGAGAGCTGATCAGAAAGACGATTATTAGTGTGTGATCATGGAAGTGTAGGAGTTCCTCTATGATGGGTGATGTTGCATCTTGGAAGCCTAATTGGAGGGGATATGCCATGGAGATATAGAGGGTTTTCACTTGTAATTTAACTTTGACAAAGTTATGTAAGATTTTACTAATATCTCATTTATAAAGAAAGTCATAGTGGTTATGGTGTTGGCTTGAAACCAACCAGAGGAGGTTCGATTCCTTCCTTTCTTGATCATTTTGGGTTGATATATGTTGGTTCTTCAAATGTGTGGTATGGTGGAGGGCATCCGTTTAATCATTCAAGGTTTGTGGAGGTGAGGTCTACTGTAGACACTTCTCGCTTGGATGCGAACGCTTCTCAGATGATGAAGACCATCAGTATAACCGCAGTTAGTGAAATAAATGAGCCTATTGATGAGATAGTATTTCATGTTGTATAGGCATCTGGGTAGTTGGAGTATCATCGGGGCATGCCGGATAGGCCTAGGAAGTGCTGTGGGAAGAATGTTAGGTTTACACCTACGAACATGATGAGAAAGTGGATTTTTGCCCACGTTGAGTTAAGTGTGTATCCTGAGAATAATGGGAATCAGTGGACGAATCCTCCTATGATAGCAAACACAGCCCCTATTGAAAGCACGTAGTGAAAATGGTCTACTACATAGTAGGTGTCATGGAGGACAATGTCCAGGGATGAGTTGGCTAGGACAATACCAGTTAAACCCCCTACAGTGAATAGAAAAATGAAGCCCAGGGCTCACATCAGAGCAGGGGATCATTTGATGTTGCCTCCGTGAAGTGTAGCTAGCCAGCTGAAAACTTTCACTCCTGTGGGAATAGCGATGATTATGGTTGCAGATGTGAAGTATGCTCGTGTGTCTACATCCATGCCCACTGTAAATATGTGGTGGGCTCATACAATAAAGCCTAGAAATCCAATAGAGATTATGGCTCAAACTATTCCCATATATCCGAAAGGCTCTTTTTTTCCAGAGTAGCAGGTCACAATGTGTGAGATTATTCCAAAGCCAGGTAGAATTAGGATATAGACCTCAGGGTGGCCGAAGAATCAAAATAGGTGTTGGTATAGGATAGGGTCTCCCCCTCCTGCTGGATCGAAGAAGGTTGTATTTAGATTTCGATCGGTTAGCAGTATGGTGATTCCGGCTGCTAAGACGGGTAGGGACAGAAGGAGCAAGACCGCTGTGACCAGGACGGACCATACGAAGAGAGGTGTTTGATATTGAGTTATGGCAGGGGGTTTTATATTAATGATAGTTGTGATAAAGTTAATAGCCCCAAGGATTGAAGAGACACCAGCCAAATGCAGGGAAAAGATGGTCAGGTCGACAGAAGCCCCTGCATGTGCTAGGTTTCCGGCTAGAGGAGGGTAGATTGTTCAACCTGTACCTGCACCGGCCTCGACTATTGAGGATGCTATTAGTAGTAGAAATGAGGGAGGGAGTAATCAGAAGCTTATGTTGTTTATACGAGGGAATGCTATATCAGGGGCCCCGATTATTAGGGGAACTAGTCAGTTTCCGAAGCCGCCAATCATGATAGGTATAACTATAAAGAAGATTATCACGAAGGCGTGGGCTGTCACTAACACATTATAGACCTGGTCATCCCCGATAAGTGTGCCTGGCTGGCCTAGTTCAGCGCGAATTAGTAGGCGTAAACCAGTGCCTACTATCCCTGCTCAGGTACCAAACAGTAGATACAGGGTGCCGATGTCTTTATGGTTAGTTGAAAATAATCAGCGATTTATGAACATAGGTAAAATGGCCGAGTAGGCATTAGACTGTAAATCTAAAGACAGAGGTTGAGTCCTCTTTTTGCCAAGTCCTGTAGTGAATAATCATGTTGAATTGCAAATTCAAAGGAGCAGCTTCAATCCTGCCGGGACTTCTCCCGCCTTTTTTTTCTCGCGGCGGGAGAAGTAGATTGAAGCCAGTTGATTAGGGTATTTAGCTGTTAACTAAAAGTTCGAGGGAAGCGTATCCCTCCAATCTAGTGAGGGCTTAGCTTAATTAAAGTGTCTGATTTGCATTCAGTTGATGTAAGGTATAGTCTTGCAGTCCTTATTGGACAGGAGTTAAGTGAATTGTACTTGCTTAGAGCTTTGAAGGCTCTTGGTCTAGATTTAGCCTAAACTCCTATAGTAGGATGGAGAGTATTGGAGTGAGGGGTAGGAGTATTGTGGATATTACAATTGCTGTTGGTAGGAGGGTTATTCGCTTTGTAGGGAAAAATTGTCATTTTATTTTTATGTTGTTTGTGGAGGGGAATAGGGTTAATGCTGTTGAGTAGGTGAGGCGTATGTAGAAGTATGGGTTTAGTAGAGCTGTGATGGCTATAAAGGTTGGTACAATAGTATTTCGTTTTTTGTCAGTTCTTGGATGATTATCCACTTAGGCGTGAATCCTGATAGTGGTGGGAGTCCTCCCATGGAGAGTAGAGTGAGTATAGTAAAGGTTGTGGTAATTGGTATTTTGTTTCATGTTTGGGATAGGGATAGTGTAGTAGTAGTTGAGTTTTGAATAAGTAGTGTAAATATGGTGAAGGTTATTGTGATGTAGATTAGTAGGTTTAGTATGGTTATGGTGGGGTTATAGAGTAGGATGGTTGTTATTCATCCTATGTGGACAATTGATGAGTAGGCCATAATTTTTCGAAGTTGTGTTTGGTTTAGTCCTCCTCAGCCTCCGATTAGGATGGAGAGTAGGGATATGGCTAGCATTAGGTTTACGTTGATTGATGGTGAGATTTGGTAAAGGATGGATAGAGGGGCTAGTTTTTGTCATGTAAGGAGAATTAGGCCTGTGGTTAGGGGAATGCCTTGTGTGACTTCGGGTACTCAGAAGTGGAATGGTGATAATCCTAGTTTGATAGCCAGGGCTATTGTTATAAGCACAGATGCTGTTGGGTTGAATATTTTGGTAATGGTTCATTGGCCGGAATATAGCAAGTTGATTACGACTGCCATTATGAGTAGCATAGATGCAGTGGCTTGGGTTAGGAAGTATTTAGTAGAGGCTTCTATGGCTCGAGGGTTGAAGACTTTTATCATAATGGGGATTATGGCTATAGTGTTTATCTCGAATCCGATTCAGGCGAATAGTCAGTGAGAGCTGGTGATTACAATTATTGTGCCTAGGATGAGTGTTGTTAGTGTGATAATGGAGACGAATGGATTTATTAGTATGGGAAGGGTATAAACCAACATTTTCGGGGTATGGGCCCGATAGATTGTTTAGCTGACCTTACTGTAGATTGTAGTGTAGCAACGTGGTAGCACGAAGAACTTTGAATTCTTAAGGGTAGGTTCGAGTCCTATTATTCTAGAAATAAGGGGGTTTGGGCTTCCCTGGTGGCGCAGTGGTTGAGAATCCGCCTGCCAATGCAGGAGACACGGGTTCGTGCCCTGGTCCAGGAAGATCCCACATGCCGCGGAGCGACTAAGCCCGTGAGCCATGGCCGCTGGGCCTGCGCGTCCGGAGCCTGTGCTCCGCAATGGGAGAGGCCACAACAGTGAGAGGCCCGCATACCGCAAAAAAAAAAAAAAAAAAAAAAAAAAAAAGAAATAAGGGGGTTTAAACCCCTATTATTTACTCTATCAAAGTAACTCTTTTGTCAGACATATTTCTTATGTTTGGGGGGGAATGCCTGCTGTTATGATGGGCATTGAGATATGTCATATGCAGAGGGCCAGGGTTAAAGGGAGGAAGCTTTTTCAGAGTAGGTGTATTAATTGGTCATATCGGAATCGAGGGTAGGAAGCTCGGATTCAGAGGAAGGATATTGTAAGTAGTAGTGTTTTGAGGACGAGGTTAGTTGTGTACGTTTCTGGCATGTGGGGGTTGTGAGATGGTCCTAGGAATAGGATGGTTGTGAGTATATTTATCATGATAATGTTTGCGTATTCTGCTAGAAAGAAGAGGGCAAAGGGGCCAGCTGCGTATTCTACGTTGAAGCCGGAGACGAGTTCTGATTCTCCTTCTATTAGATCAAAGGGGGCTCGGTTGGTTTCTGCTAAAGTGGAGATAAATCATATTATGGCTAGAGGTCATGAGGGGAAGAGTAATCAGAGCTGTTCTTGGGTTGTGGTTAGCGTTGATAGGGTGAAGGAGCCGTTTATCAGTAGGACTGATAGGAGGATGATAGCTAGTGTTACTTCGTACGAGATTGTTTGTGCCACTGCTCGGAGAGCTCCGATTAGTGCGTATTTTGAATTGGAGGCTCAGCCGGACCATAGGATGGAGTAAACGGCTAGGCTAGATATTTCCAATATGAATAGTACTCGTAGGTTTATGTTAATGAGGGGGTATGGTGTAGGTAGGGGGCTTCATATTGTAAGGGCAAGGGTTAGGGCTAGTGCGGGCGCAGTGATGAATATGGCGGTGGAGGATGTGGCTGGCCGCAGGGGCTCCTTAGTGAATAGTTTGATTGCGTCGGCAAAGGGTTGTAGTAGGCCATATGGGCCTACGATATTGGGTCCTTTTCGAAGTTGTATGTAGCCTAGGACTTTGCGTTCTACTAGTGTTAGGAATGCTACGGCTAGAAGGACAGGAAAGATGAGTGTTAGGATGTTAATTATAAACATTTTGTTGGGGAGGGGATTTGAACCTCTGGGTATAAAAGCTTAAGTTTTATGCAATTGCCTGACTCTGCCACCTCAACAAAGCCCTGGTCTTGGGCAGATGTGATTTGCGCTACTTATTAAATTAAGATTAGATCATTTATTGTTTGAAGGCGCTTAGTTTAAGTTGGCCTTATTTCTCTTGTCCTTTCGTACTGGGAGAAATGCGTAACAGATAGAAACCGACCTGGATTACTCCGGTCTGAACTCAGATCACGTAGGACTTTAATCGTTGAACAAACGAACCCTTAATAGCGGCTGCACCATTAGGATGTCCTGATCCAACATCAAGGTCGTAAACTCTATTGTCGATATGGACTCTAGAATAGGATTGCGCTGTTATCCCTAGGGTAACTTGTTCCGTTGATCAATACTTTGGATCAATAAGTGATATTATGCTTTGGCTAGTAGGCCTAGGCTTTAATCACTCGGAGGGGTTTTTATACTCCGAGGTCACCCCAACCGAAATTGTCAACCCATGTAAAGCTTTTTTATCCCTTGGTGGTTTAGATTGTGGTTTTTTGGGTTGATTAATTGAAGCTCCATAGGGTCTTCTCGTCTTGTTTCGTTATCCCCGCCTCTTCACGGGGAGGTCAATTTCACTGATTAAAAGTAAGAGACAGTAAAACCCTCGTGTGGCCATTCATACAAGTCCTTATTTAGAGAACAAGTGATTATGTTACCTTTGCACGGTCAGGATACCACGGCCGTTTAACGATTAGTCACTGGGCAGGCAGTGCCTCTAATACTGGTTATGCTAGAGGTGATGTTTTTGGTAAACAGGCGAGGTTTGTGTTTGCCGAGTTCCTTTTACTTTTTTTAATCTTTCCTTAGTGCACGCCTGTGTTGGGTTAACAGTATGTTTGATAAATAATTTAGTAGTGAGTTATATTTATCGGCTGTTAATTATCAGTGTAATATCAGTTACTGATGTAAGCTTGTGCGAGGAGAAAAATTTCTTGTTACTCATATTAACAGTATTGCTTCTATGGCTGTATAGATTGGTCCAATAGTCAGGCTAGGAGTTGATTTATTTATTGTTGGGATTATAGCACGGTTTTGTTGTTGAGCTTGAACACTTTCTTAATTGGTGGCTGCTTTTAGGCCAACTACGGTATGTGTGTGCTTGTCTTACTCTCTAGTTAAGGTTGTATCCATTTCTAAAAAGCTGTACCTTTTTAGACTAACGATTAAACATACGTTGGGACTTAGTATGGTTTTTAGTATTGTTTAACATTGAACTGAAATTCTTTTCTTGGACAACCAGCTATCACCAGGCTCGTTAGGCTTTTCACCTCTACTTACAAGTCTTCTCACTATTTTGCTACATAGATGAGTTCGTTCTGGGTACTGCTCGTAAGTAGCTCGTCTGGTTTCGGGTAGCTTAGCTTAAGGTCTCTTTGCTAAGTTGTTACTAGTTAAATCATTATGCAAAAGGTACAAGGGGTAATCTTTGCTTTTTTTTACTTTTAGTGTATCTTTCATCTTTCCCTTACGTTACTTTCTCTATAGCGTCACTGATACTTAAATTTCTATCTCCTATACTTTAGATGAGTGGTGAATGTTTTATTTGATTGGTTTGTGATGGTAAGACCTGAGAGGCGTGAGCTAGATCTAGTTCAAGGTATACACGAGCTGTGGAATCTTCTAGGTGTAAACTAGAGGCTTTACTTAAGCTATATCTTGTTTTGTCCAAGCACACCTTCCAGTATGCTTACCTTGTTACGACTTGTCTCCTCTCGTGAAATTGTTTAGCGTGGGTTGATCAATTGGAGCTTTGCTGTGGTACTTGAGGAGGGTGACGGGTGGTGTGTGTGTGCTTCATGGCCTTATTCAATTAAGCACTCTATTCTTAATTTACTACTAAATCCTCCTTTGGCTTTCAGATTTCATGAAAACTTTCGTGTGAGTGTGAAGGGTGTTCTTTTTTTTTTTTTTGCGGTATGCGGGCCTCTCACTGTTGTGGCCTCTCCCGTTGCGGAGCACAGGCTCCGGACGTGCAGGCCTAGCGGCCATGGCTCACGGGCTTAGTTGCTCCGTGGCATGTGGGATCTTCCCGGACCAGGGCACGAACCCGTGTCTCCTGCATCGGCAGGCGGGTTCTCAACCACTGCGCCACCAGGGAAGCCCCTGAAGGGTGTTCTTGATATAGAAAATGTAGCCCATTTCTTCCCACCCCATGAGTTACACCTTGACCTAACGTTTTTACGTGGGGTAATTATGCTTACTTTTATTCCTTTTTAGGGTTTGCTGAAGATGGCGGTATATAGACTGGAGTAGCAAGTGTTGGTGAGGTTGATCGGGGTTTATCGGTTACAGAACAGGCTCCTCTAGAGGGGTATGAAGCACCGCCAAGTCCTTTGAGTTTTAGGCTGTTGCTAGTAGTACTCTGGCGAATAGTCTTGTTCTATGTCTATTTAGGTTTACGGCTAAGCATAGTGGGGTATCTAATCCCAGTTTGGGTCTTAGCTGTCGTGTAGTCAGACTGTATTAAAGTCACTTTCGTAGTCTATCTTGGTTTTGACTATGGCTTTTTACAGCTTAGTCAAAGCTTGACTTTATTTTGTGTGATTCCTAGACACTCTCTACGCTGTACGCTTATTAGCTTGGGTCAATCGTATGACCGCGGTGGCTGGCACGAAATTTACCAACCCTAGTTAACATGACTTAGTCGAACTTTCATTCATGGCTTAATTTTTATCACTGCTGTGTCCCGTGGGGGTGTGGCTAAGCAAGGTGTTGTGAGCTGCTGGTATAGCATGCTTGATACCTGCTCCTTTTGATCTTTGTGATTTGGAGGGCATTTTCACAGGGGTGTGGATACTTGCATGTGTAAATCTGTTAAGAGCTAATGAGAAGGCTGGGACCAAACCTTTGTGTTAGCGGGACTAGCAAGTCCATCTAGACATTTTCAGTGTCTTGCTTTGTGAAAAGTTTAAGCTACGTTAACTGTTGATGCAGGAGGGGCGTTCGTATGATTGTGTCATGGGGCTTGTGTCGGATTTAGTATTAATTTTTTTAAAAAATGCCTTGTAAATCTAGGGGGCAACCTGTCTAAGGAGGTGGTGACTATCTAAGAAGGCGATTAGTATTGGGTAGGGGGAAAAAAGGACTCTCAAGGGATACAGTTCTTTCACTCAGGGGGGGTATAGTGGAGTACTATGTCCTGAGACCATTAATTAATTATGTCTTACGATCATTAATTTAAGTAGGGACTAGGAGAGTTGCCCGATCAAAAATACATACAAGTCCAGCTACGACCAACCCTGACTGCGGCGGGGCCGCCCCGTCGGCCATAGGGGAGTCGATGCAAATCCCCCCCCCCCAAAAAAAAGATACCAGAGGTATGAAAGACCACCCGTGACCAGATTAAGAGACCACAATGTAACTAATCCATCGAGATGTCTTATTTAAGGGGAACGAGTGGGCGATTTTAAGTGAAAATGGCCCTGAAGTAAGAACCAGATGTATCGTAAAAGGCATTAAATAGCTACCCCCACAATTGATGGGCCCGGTGCGAGGAGGGGGATCCCAGCCGAGCGGGTTGCTGGTTTCACGCGGCATGGTGATTAAGCTCGTGATCTAATGGAGCGGCCATACTGTCAAGGGACTGGAACTGATTTAAAGGTATGTCTTATGTACGACCAATAATATTTATGTAATATGTAAAATTAATTTTAATACGAGCTTTAACTTCTCGTGTGGAAAATAATTGAATGCACTATTATACATAGCATGTATATACGTACATCTACGAGGAGAACGCTATTTTATTAAGATGGGGTATATGTTTGTATGGTTTTTCAACATAAGAATGTAGTTGAGCAGATTAATTTTAATACTGACATAGCACTGGAGGTTCGTGGTTACTTACAATAAAGCCTTTTTCAAGGAATAGTTTATGTAGAATTTCAGCTTTGGGTGTTGATGGTGGGGTGTGAATGCCTGCCTCTTCCTTGAGTCTTGGGGAGGTGTAATTTTCTCCTTTTCTGGTTTACAAGGCCGGGGTATTTATTATACTACAAAGACTCTTCATTTTAAGAGTTTGTTCTCAATGAGGCTAGTTAGTGGCATTAGGACTAGAATTAGGAGAAAGTATAGGATGGATGCTAGTTGGCCCAGGGTTACATATGGGTGTTCTACGGGTTGGCCTCCAATTCATGTTAAGGTCAGTAGGTCTGCAACTAGGGTTCAGAATAAGAATTGGCTGAAGGGTCAGAATATCATGCTTCGTTGTTTAGAGGTGTGGAGTATCGGGATGAGTATTAGGATTAGAATGGTGAGGAGTAGGGCCAGGACGCCTCCTAGTTTGTTGGGGATGGATCGTAGGATGGCGTATGCGAATAGGAAGTATCACTCTGGTTTAATGTGTGCTGGGGTGCTTAGTGGATTTGCTGGGGTATAGTTGTCGGGGTCTCCTAGTAGGTCTGGTGCGAATAGGGTTAGTGTGAGTAGTGCTGAGATTAGTAGTAGGGTGCCTAGGATATCTTTGATTGTGTAGTAAGGGTGGAATGGGATTTTGTCTATGTCAGACGGGATTCCTATGGGGTTGTTGGATCCTGTTTCGTGGAGAAATAGGAGGTGGACTATTGCCAGTGCCAGAATGATGAAGGGGAGGATAAAGTGAAAGGCAAAGAAGCGTGTTAGTGTGGCTTTGTCTACGGAGAAGCCGCCTCAGACCCACTCTACTAAAGTGGTACCGATATAAGGAATTGCGGATATAAGGTTGGTGATGACAGTTGCCCCTCAGAATGATATTTGGCCTCAGGGCAGGACGTCGCCTACAAACGCGGTGGCTATTACTGTAAATAGCAGGATTACTCCGATGTTTCATGTTTCTTGGAAGGTGTAGGAACCATAGTATAGGCCACGTCCTACGTGGGCGTAGAGGCAGATGAAGAACATGGAGGCTCCATTTGCGTGTAGATATCGGATTACCCAGCCATAATTAACGTCTCGGCAGATGTGTGTGATTGATGAGAAGGCGGTTGTTGTGTCTGGTGTGTAGTGTATTGCTAGAAATAGGCCTGTTAGGATTTGTGTGATGAGACATAGGCCGAGCAGGGAGCCGAAGTTTCATCATGAGGAGATGTTTGATGGAGTGGGGAGGTCGACGAATGCGTTGTTGATGATTTTTATTAGTGGATGTGTTTTTCGGATGTTGGTCATTAGTGTTCTTGTAGTTGAATAACAACGATGATTTTTCATGTCATTGGTCATGGTTTGAGTCCATGTGAGAATGATGATAGCATACATTGTTTTTGTCTTGAGTGTTATACTTGTGGTTAGTTTTGTGGGGGTTTCTTCAAAGCCTTCACCTATTTATGGGGGTTTAGGATTAATTGTGGGGGGTGGTTCATTTTTAGGTTTGATGGTGTTTCTGATTTATTTGGGGGGAATGTTGGTTGTGTTTGGCTATACTACAGCTATAGCTGCCGATCAGTATCCTGAGGTTTGAGTTTCTAATAAGGTTGTATCAGGGGCATTTCTTTTAGGACTAGTGGTAGAATTTTTAGTGATGTTTTATGTATTGGAGGGTGAAGAGGTGGAGATCGTATTTGGGCTTGATGGATTGGGGGACTGGGTGGGTTATGATACAGGAGGTTCTGGGGTTTTTAGTGGGGAGGCTACGGGGGTTGCTGCGTTGTATAGTTATGGGGTTTGGTTAGTGGTTGTTACTGGTTGGTCGTTGTTTGTTGGTGTTATTGTTGTTATGGAGATTACTCGGGGTAGTTAAGTAGGAGTATGGAGAGGGTGATAGTGGCAAGGAAGGATAAGAAGTATGTTTTAATAAGGCCTTGTTGGTTTGAAGTTAGTGTGGAGGCCTTCAGTTGGATAAGGGCTGTGGTTTTAGGTAGGATTGTTTCTAGTCAAGTCGTATCTAGTGAAGAGGTTGCTAGTTTTGGGGCTATTGTTAGGTTTAGGGCGGGGAGCAGGCGGTGTAGGGTTGTGGGGAAGCATCCCAGTAGGGTGGAGAATTTGGTATAGTTTGAGGGGTGAGTGTGTTTTAAGTTTTGCATGTTGAGGTTGATTTCGAGTGCGATAATAAAGCCTAGGCTTGTTACTGCAAGGGCGGTTAGTTTTAGGTGTGGGGGTATGGTTGTTAGGGGGGTGGTTATAGGGGGGATACTGTTGGATAAAATGAAGCCGGCGAAGAGGCTTCCAAGCAGTAAGCGTTTGATAGGGTTGATTAATAAGGGGTTATTTTCATTGATGGAAGTGTGAGGGGGGAAGCGGGGTTGTCCTAGTAGTGCGAAGGAGATGATGCGGGTGCTGTAGACAGCTGTGAGGGAAGTGGCAATTAGTGTTAATAGTAGAGCTCAGGCGTTGGTATAAGAGGAAGTGGCAGCTTCAATGATAGGGTCTTTGGAGTAAAATCCGGTGAGAAATGGTGTTCCTGTTAGTGCGAGACAGCCAACAATGAGGGCAGTTGTGGTGAAGGGGAGGGCCTTGAACAGTCCTCCTATCTTTCGAATGTCTTGTTCGTTGTTTAGGTTGTGGATGATGGAGCCGGAACATAAGAATAACACGGCCTTGAAAAAAGCATGCGTGCAAATGTGTAGAAATGCTAGGTAGGGTTGATTGAGGCCAATTGTTACTATTATTAAGCCGAGTTGGCTAGAGGTGGAGAAGGCAATAATTTTTTTGATGTCATTTTGGGTAAGGGCACACATAGCCGTAAATAAGGTAGTGAGGGCGCCTAAGGAGAGGGCTAATGTTTGGGTGGGTTTGTTGTTTTCTATCAGGGGATAGAAGCGGACAAGTAGGAAAATACCTGCTACGACTATTGTGCTTGAGTGGAGTAGGGCTGAAACTGGGGTGGGGCCTTCTATTGCTGAGGGAAGTCAGGGGTGAAGTCCAAATTGAGCTGATTTTCCAGCTGCGGCCAGTACTAGTCCTATAAGGGGGAGGTTTGGAGTGTTTTGGCTAAGTGCAAAGATTTGTTGTAAGTCTCATGTGTTTATGTTGGAGAGGAATCATGCTATTGATACGAGAAATCCAATGTTTCTGATGCGGTTATATAGGATTGCTTGGAGGGCGGCTGTGTTTGCATCTGTTCGCCCAAACCACCATCCAATGAGTAGGAAGGATATAATTCCTACTCCCTCTCACCCGATGAAAAGTTGGAAGAGGTTGTTGGCTGTGACAAGAATTAGTATGGTGATGAGGAAGAGAAGTAGGTACTTGAAGAATTGATTGATGTTGGGGTCGGAGTGCATATACCATATTGAGAACTCTATGATGGATCAAGTGATGAATAGTGCCACGGGCATAAATATGAGTGAGAAGTAGTCTATTTTAAAGCTGAGTGTTAGTTTGAAGGTTTGGATGGTAATTCAGTGTCAGTTTGAGATAAGTGCTTCTTGATTAGTGTGGAGGTATATTGTTATTGGGATTAAACTGATGGTGAAAGCGCAGAGGACGATATTTTTTACATAAAGTTGGTAATTGTTGTTTTTGTAGAAGTTTGTGTTGGATATTATGACAGGGGCAGTTAGGATTAGTAATGTGAGTAGGGCAAAGGAGGCGAACAAGTTTATTACTTTTATTTGGAGTTGCACCAATTTTTTGGCTCCTAAGGCCAATGGATAACTACTATCCTTTAAAAGTTTAAGAAAGCCATGCTATTAGGCATGGGGGCATGAGTTAGCAGTTCTTGCGGTACTTTCTCGGTAAGCAAGAAGTTTTTATCTTCTGTTGCTGGCTCCACAAGCTAGTGTTTTTTTTAAACTATACTTACAATAGAGAGGGCCTAGAATGATTTTAGGGTTGAGTGACAGGAGTAGGAGGGGGATGATGTGTAGGGCTATCAAGGCGTGTTCTCGTGTGAATGAGGGGGTGAGATTATTGATGTGGTGAGTGTATTTGCCGCGTTGTGTGGTAATTAGTATGTATAGAGAGTATAGGGCAGTGATTAGGATGTTCGTGCCCATTAGGATGATGGTGAGGTTTGATCATGAGAATGTAGACATAACTACGAATAGTTCTCCAATCAAGTTAATAGTGGGGGGTAGGGCGAGGTTTGTTAGGCTTGCTAGCAATCATCAAGGTGCTATTAGTGGGAGAAAGATTTGTAGTCCCCGGGCCAGGATTATAGTTCGGCTGTGGATTCGTTCGTAGTTTGAGTTTGCTAGACAGAATAGCATAGATGATGTGAGGCCATGGGCGATCATTAAGGCGGTGGCCCCTATGTAGCTTCAGGGGGTTTGGATGAGGATAGCTGTGATGACGAGTGCCATGTGGCTAACTGAGGAGTATGCGATGAGTGATTTTAGGTCTGTTTGACGTAAGCAGATTGAGCTAGTTATAATTATTCCTCATAGGGAGAGCATTAGAAAAGGGTAGGCTATATGTTCTGTCAGTGGGTTGAGCAGGAGTGTGATTCGCAGCATGCCGTAGCTGCCGAGTTTTAATAGTACGGCTGCAAGGACCATGGAGCCTGCAATGGGGGCTTCTACGTGTGCTTTGGGTAGTCAAAGATGTAGCCCGTAAAGGGGTATTTTTACCATGAAGGCTATTATGCAGGCTAGCCATATGAGGGTATTGGACCAGGAGGTAGATAGAGGTTCGGCTCAGTACTGTAGCAGGAGGAAATTTAGAGTTCCTGTTGTGTTTTGAAGGTATGTTAGTGCCACTAGTAGTGGGAGGGATCCTACTAGTGTGTAGAATAGGAAGTAGAGGCCTGCGTTAAGTCGTTCTGTTTGATTACCTCAACGGGTGATAATGATGAGGGTTGGGACCAGTGTAGTTTCAAATATGATGTAGAATAGGATTAGTTCTGTGGTGGTGAATGTCATGATGAGGGATGTTTGAAGTATAATTAGTATTGTAATGTAGAGTTTTTTTCCGGATGGGTGGTTCTTTAAGGAGGTGTGATTGGCTTGCTATTAGTATTAATGGAAAGAGTCATATTGTTAACATTAGGAGTGGTATGGAAAGGGAGTCGGAGAAGAACGTTAAGGAGTAGTTAAGGCTATTGTCGTTGAATTGGTTGAGGAGGAGTAGACTTGTAAAGCTAATCATTAAGCCGTGGGTTGTGGAGTTGATTCAGATTAGGTTATTTTTTGATAATCAGGTTAGGGGTACTAGTATGATAGTAGGAACAATGAATTTTAGCATCGGAGGAGGTTGAGGTTTTGTACGTAATCCGTGCCATATGTGCTGGAGATTATAACTAGTAGAGCTAATCCGATGGCTGCTTCGCAGGCTGCGAATACCAGGAGGATGATTGGGATTATGCTGGCCAGGATAAAATGTGAGTCTAGAGCGAGGAGGGCCATCAAGATGAATAGTGATAGTATTATGCCCTCTAAGCAGAGTAGTGCAGATATTAGATGGGACCAGTATATTAATAGGCCCACGAGGGATATGGTGAAGGCTATTATGATGTTGATGTGGATTAGGGGCACTTGGTATTTGTGAGTTTGATCACAGTCTAGTGAGTCGAAATCACTTGTTTTGTTTTAAACTAAGTACCATATTCAGCTCATTCTAAGCCCCCTTGGGCTCATTCGTAGGCCAAACTAGCTGCTAGTAAGGAGATTAAGAGCAGGGCGGTGGTGAGTATTGTTTTTAGGCTGTTTGTTTGGATTGCTCAGGGGAGGGGGAGCAAGAGGGCAATTTCTAGGTCGAAGAGAAGGAAGGTAATGGCCACTAGGAAGAATTTTATGGAGAAGGGTAGGCGAGCCGATCCCAGGGGGTCGAAGCCCGCACACTAGAGCCCATGCTCCGCAGCAAGAGAAGCCACTGCAATGAGAAGCCCGCCCACTGAAAGGAAGAGTAGACCCCGATCTCTGCAACTAGAGAAAGTCCGTGTGCATCAACAAAGACCCAACAGAGCCAAAAAGTAAATAAATTAATTAAAAAAAAATAGGGCACAGGTTAAATAAATTATAGAACATTTATACAATGGACTACTTACTCACTTTGTCGCTATAAAGGAAAAAGAGGAAGATCTCCAAGTACTGATATGGGAAGTTCTCCAAAACATATGATTTTGTAAAAAAAAAAAAAAAAAAAAAAAAAAAAAAAAAAAAAAAAAAGCAAAGTGCAAAACAGTGTATGTGGTATATGCTACCATTTGTGTTAAGATCAGCTAAAATAACAATATATGCTTGTATTTGCTTGTTTATATAAAGGAACTCTGTAAGAACAAACACAAAGTATTTACAGAGGTTACCTAGGTGGAATGAGCGGGGAAAAATAGGCAGATGGTGGACAGAGATGTGAAGAAGACTTTCACTGAATTTTTTAAATACATTTTTATGTCTGATTTATGTGACTGTATTCTGATTCCTGTGACCTTTCCAAATTAATTTTAAATGGTTTTTACCCTGCAATAAAACAGCACTTCCCAATCCCCTTTATTCTATTATCCTTTACTTCCTTTTTTAAAAAAATTGAGGTATGATCGACATAACATTATATTAGTTTCAGGTGTGGAATATAATGATTTGATATTTGTATATATCGCAAAATGATCACAATAAGTAAACATCCACTCCCATACATAGTTACAAAATTTTTTTTTCTTGTAATGAGGACTTTCAAGGTCTATTTTCCTAGCTACTCTCAAATATGCAATACAGTATTATTAGCTATAGTTGCCATGCTGTACTTTACATCCCCATGACTTATTTCACAACTGGAACTTTGTACATTTTGACCCCTTTCACCCATTTTGCCCACCCCCTACCTGCCATCCCCACCTCAGGCAACCACCAATCTGTTCTCTATATCCATGTGCTCGGTTTTCTGGTTTTGTTTGTTTTTAAGTTCTATGTATAAGTGAGATCATATGGTATTTATCTTTTTCTGTCTGACTTATTTCACTTAGCAGAATGCCCTCGAGATCCATTCATGTTGTCACAAATTATCCTTTCTTTTCTTCATAGCATATACTACTATGTAACAGGATATAAAAATGGAGATTCCATCGAGGGACCAAAATATCATATTCTATTGCATGAGACCAAATCAACATGCAAATTTTCAAAGGATTTCACTAAAAGCTCGTGAATGCCTCACTCTCCTCTAGTATTTAGAGACTATGGATACTAGAATGATTTACGAAGATTTTGAGAGAGAAGCATGCGTGTGCTGTGAGCTCCCCTCAAAGGAGAAGAGCGGGGGTTGCCTGGTCTTCACCTCAACTCTAATGAGAAAGGGATCAACAGGAACTCCCAAGAAAGTCTGATGGGTATCTCCTGAAGTTGAGGGACAGAGTGGACTGGGGTCTGGCTTCTCCTATGAGATCTTCATGGTGAGACATAGCAGGCTAGCCACGTGCTGATGGAGGAGATGAAAAAGAGGTGGCAGCTTGGGCTGCCTGCACTTCCAGAGTGTGTCAGGCCAAGGGATACAGGACGTGGGCCAAACTCTATGCAGAAGGAGGCTTTGTTAGTGGTATCTTATGTTTGGTCAAAAGATTGCCTAAAGAGAAGGATAGAATGTAGCTGAATGGAGCTGGAATCCTAAGTGCTAAAGAAGTAGTAAGCAAACAGCTAAAAAAGAGATGTATCAAGGGGACTGCTGGGAGAGATCCTGCAGAGACTGATGGGTTCAGAGTCTCTGTAAACTCACCAAAGCACTTCTCTAAGGAAGGAGTTTATTTTTCCACTCTGGCTTAAGCACAAAGCCAGTTTAGGCAGACAGTACTCATCAAGTAAGAACTTTCCTGATCCCTTTTTCCTCCTCCCTGACGCCTCTCCCAGATCTAGCTTCCCCTCTGCAGCTGATCCCAGGTGGAGTTGGAAAGGAGAATGTTAATTCAAATTAAATTTGAAGGTTATATTATTTACCAGGGACTAAACACTAGAAATGACTGAATCATGACTGTGATCATGACTGTGAAAGTGATAGTAGGATTTGTATTGGCTTATAATAGCCAGAATAATTGCCATGACAGAGAAAAAAGCAGGTGGCAAGGGGCACTGTTTTAGGTGGGGGATTAGAGGAAACTCCTTTGAATAAATGACTTTAGTGAAGACAAATCACACTGACATCTAAGCGATTTCCAAGATTTTCCGAAGCAGAGAGAACAAGTACAGAGTTGCCTGAACAGCAAGCATGCTTGAAAGGTTTGAGAAACACCAAGAACCCAACTTTACTGGACAGAATGAGAAGGCAAGAGGAGAGATTATGGAGCAGGAAAGCAAACCAAGGGCCAGACCATGGGGGGCCCTGCAGATCACAGCGAGGAGTCTGGATTTTCTTCTAAGAGGGATAGAAGATTATTATAGAGGGCATGGAGAGTTGACCTAAGATGAGTTGAATGTGTCCATGGTACAGGACCTAATCCTGCCCAATCACCATAGTCTATCCCTCTTACCAGATTAAATTATTTGAGGGTGGGTGCATTGCCCAAACTGGGCCAAATTAGGATCAATTCTGGGACTTGTGTTTCACTTTTGGAAAATAGTTTCCCTCTTTCCTCTGAGGTTGCTAAGCCAATAGGATGTAAGCCTGGAACTGTGGGGGCTGCCATCCTCAGGGAGGCCTCCTTGAGAGTAATGCCAACACAGAGGAGAATAGACACCAGAAGGGAAAGAAAAAGTGACAGAAGAACCAAATTTTAATGACATTGTGCGAGCCCTTGAATGCAGATGAGCCTAAAATAAAACATAACCCTAGATGTACCAGCTTTAGAAGCCAATACCTTTCCTTTTTTAAAAACTCAACGTGGGGGGCTTCCCTGGTGGCACAGTGGTCAAGAATCTGCCTGCCAACTCAGGCGACATGGGTTCGAGCCCTGGTCGGGGAAGATCCCACCTGCTGTGGAGCAGCTAAGCCCATGAGCCACAACTACTGAGCCCACGTGCCTAGAGCCTGTGCTCTGCAACAAGAGAAGGCACAGCAATGAGAAGCCTGTGCACCGCAACAAAGAGTAGCCCCTGCTCACCACAACTAGAGAAAGCCCATGCGCAGCAATGAAGACCCAACACAGCCATAAATAAATAAATAAATAAATAAAAACTCAGTGTAGTTAGAGTTGGGTTTCTGTCACTAGCAAGAGTTCAGATTAGTACAGATACCAAATTATTAGCAATAATTATCTTCAGTGGTGAGATTACAGGTGATTGTTTATTTTCCTTTTCTGTTTATATGGATTTTGTTTGTTTTTTAGTATTAACAAATTTACTAATTTTTCAATAAAAGAAAAATTAAAGTATTATTTAATGCATGGAGGGAAGAGCTAGAATGTCATCGAGGTTGGAGAACCAACAGATGCCCAATCAAAGAAAAGGCTTTGGACCCTTCTTGGCAATCTCCAATTCCTACTCCAATTCTAGGGTTCTTTTGTGTGTCCACCCCTCACTCATATTACTTTCATATTCTACTTTTTAAATCCAGGGATAGGGGAATGGCACTGATGATTTCTGAAAGTCTCTGCAAGTCTGTGATTTTCAGAATGACTTCTTTTCCTGCATGGGTCATAACTGTACTCCAATTAAAGCTATTGTTGGTGCTGTATTTTTCTTTGCAAGAGAAAAGCAGGGAACATGAGAAATTCTTCACTTGCTGCTGGAGGGAGTTACTCATCTTAAGGAAAAACTCTAGCTCCTCAGTCAAGGAAGTGATGCTATTACCAAGAAGAGTGATGGGATTAATCTTGGGGCTGACTCCCCCAAGTCAGGGGAAGGGAAGGGAGGGAGGAGAGGGAGGAAGAGAGGGAGGGAGGGAAGGGAAAAGAGGGGGAGGGCAAGGGGGAGGGGAGGGGGAGGGGGAGGGGGGAGGGGAGGGGAGGGGGGAGGGGCGGGGAGGGGAGGGGAGGGGAAGGGAGGGGAGGGGAGGGGAGGAAGGGAGGGGAGGGGAGGGGAGGAAGGGAGGGAGGGAGGGAGGGAGGGAGGGAGGGAGGGAGGGAGGGAGGAAGGAAGGAAGGAAGGAAGGAAGGAAGGAAGGAAGGAAGGAAGGAAGGAAGGAATGTGAATCTTAGACCATAATATGGAAGCCATGTGTTGAGCAGAACAGAGCAGAGCAGCAAAGTAGGAGGAGCCATTCCTAATCTGACTGAAGTACTGTTACTCTGGCCTCTGCTATAGGAGATGAATCTGTATCCCAACTAATCTCCTTGGGCTTTATCGAAATAGCTTCCTTTGCCTTAAAAGAAGGTATGGCAAATGGGCTTCAGCGTAAAGAGGTGAAGCCATTAGTGGCTATATGACACCATGCTGGAAGGTCCCAGCAGAGAAGTACTAACCAGGGGAGAACTGTTCATCTTGGCTGGACAGACTTGGTGTGTTCAGGGCTCCCAATCAATCTATAAGAAACAAATCTATCAGAAAAAAAAAAAAAGTATCACGAGAAATATCTGCTGCAGGGAAGAAAGAATGTAAAGATACCACTTCGATTCATTATTTAGAGGAAGGAGCCCTTGTGGGTATTGGTGAAAGCTCAGGTGCTGTCCTCAGGCCAGACTAACCAATCCTCTCACCTTCCTTGGTGTGCTGAGGAAGGCAGCAACACAGGGAAGATGATTCCCTCCATATCCAGCAACCTACACCCTTCACTGAGAGACGTTTTCCCTCCCACTTCAATTAGTTAATGGTTATGGGGACCACAGCCTGCCTGAAAATCATCTGGGATATTTGTGGAAATACAAATTCCTAGGCTCCACCCCAAAAGTCTGAATCAATAGGTCTCGAATGCTTACTGTGGTGATCATTTCACAATATATATAAGTATTGAATCATTATGTTGTACACCTGAAAATAATATAATGTTATTGTTAATTATATCTCAATTTTTTTTTAATCTGGATTTTTTTTTAAATGACCTGCATTTCACACACTCTCCAGGGGATTTTTCTGCACAAGTTTGAGAATCACTGTCATAAATAACATGAAAAAAATTTATAGTAGCAAACTCTCAATATAAAAATACACCAAAAAGCTTTTTCCAGAAAGTTTGTGTTCATACCCCAAAAGTAATTGCAGAAAAATGGAAAAGTCCATGAATTCAGATTTGTTCCAATGTATTTTCTCTAAATTCTCTAATGAAGGCAAAATTGATCCAAACTGTTAATATTATCACTTTCTCCAGAATCCCTAAATGAGTGTCTAAATTAGTTCCTTGGAAGCATCCAAGAAAGAGTTCAATTACATCTTTGTAACATGTGAACAACACACGTTTCCCATTGATGATCCCATACAGCAGACTCTAAGCAAAGAGGAATGAAACCTCCATTAGCACCAGGAGGTAAAAAGAGCCAGGCTTCCTCTGCTTCTCAAAAGGATTTGCTTCCATGTAGGATTCTAATAAACACATCAGTGACGAATAGTCTCCTTTATATTATGTGGAATCAAAAAAGTTGAACTCACAGAAGTACAGAGTAGAATGGTCATTGCCATGGGCTGGGGGTCAGGGAAATGTGGAGATGCTGGTCAGAGGGTACAAATTTTCAGTTATAAGATGAATATAAGTTCTAAGGATATAATGTACAGTGTGGTGACTATAGTTAATAATGCATTATGTACTTGAAATTTGCTAAGATAGTAGATCTTAAGAGTTCTCATCACACACAAAAAAGCAAACTAGATGATGGATGGGTTAATTAGCTTGATTGTGGTAATCATTTCACAATGGATATGTATATGAAACACGGCATTGTACACCTTAACTATGTACATTTTTATGTCAATTATACCCCAATAAAGCTGGGAAAAATATCCTTTATAATATACAGTCCATTGTATTGATTTTGACCCTATTCTATTTCATACCAGATTAACTTTGGAGGAATTCAGTGGAGTTTGGCAGAAACACTTTGAGGACGATAAAAAGAAACCTAACGTCTGCAGTGTCATTCTTTAATATGAGCTATAAAATACTGCGGAGGTGGGGGAAACGTGTCTATTCTCATCACAGAGTTGAAAAGACTTAAGCCATGTGATCCAACAATAAGAAAAGATAATATAAATCCTGAAATGTAAGTGCAGAGTTTGAAAATGGCCCCTCTTACAAGTACTATACAATATGGTCAAGTTTGAAGGAAAGAATCCACCTCCGCTCAAGAAATTAGTCCCTTAAATTTCCATTTCATCGTCATGACAACTAGTATTCCATCACTGCCATAGTAACCAGCTGAATAACATTAGTCTAAAGACATGCTCTCTGATTGGGTGACCAACGGAAGCCATTAGGAGCCGCACAACAGTGCTGAACAGGCTGTTCTGCCATCACGTTGACCTATTTCTAGCCTTCCAGTGCATTTCACTTCTCCAATGTGTTTCTCTAAACCAAATGGTTTCTTTTGGAATGAGATCATTTCAAGAAGTGTATAATACTTATATTCCCCTATATCACTGCTACATTTGAGACCATGTGTTTTCTCATTTTCCAGAAGTGTCGTAAATATCTGACAGCCACTCCCTTCACCATGCCTCACAGTTTAAATACGACATCCCCTCTGTTGAAGCAACAGGCACGCCAGCCACATCTAAACCAAATGTTGGTCGCTAGTGACAAGCTGCCTTCTTTGTATGATGAGGCCACTGACAAGCTGAACTGCGAGGAAACTTGGAGGATAGGGAGTAACACTCCTGTAAAGTAACAGATCTGGGGGAAGATTCATGCATGTGGCCGGATGCTCATTTACATATGCACATAAATTACGATTTACAACGCAAAAATGGTTTTTAAAAAACGCTGTCCTGTCGAAAAGCTATTGAGTTTTTAAAAGAAAAACATTTTCCAGCTGATATTCTTGCTTGGTGCTTGCTCAAAGCCAACTGCTTATGTGTTCCTGAGCCTTCCTAGCATGCTCTTGGAAGCAGATACTTTGGGAGATGGATTCCACCCCCAGCCTACCCTCTCTCTAGCTGGGTGATGCTTCTGCTAGGTGTGTACTGTTGGGAAACTTCCCTGATATTTTCCTACCTACCAGTGGGCAACACTAAAGTTTCTAAAGGGAGGAACTTGAAAGTGCAATGCAGTTAGAAGGTGGGGAGTTGGGGAAGGGAGGAAGGCGACTTGTCTCCAAACTGGGGTTTTGCAGCACACGTACAACTGAATATCACAGATCAATGAAAATCGTTTTCTCATGATGCCTTGATTGATTCAACAAATAGTTCAGAGCACCTGCCACCTGGCAGAACTCTTCCAGATGCTTGAGATACATAAGTGAACAGACATGGAGCCCTGCACATGTGGAGTTACATTCACGTTTTACATAAGATCGAGAAAATGGCAAGTGTCTCCAACCAAGAATAGAACTATTTTGTGGCGGATGATAGAAATTATGGGAGAGCCGCAACCCCAAGCCTTCCTAGACACTGCCACTGGTGCATATTACATCCCAGCCGCCGTACTGGAAACACAAAGATTAGCAAAAACAAGCTCAGTCCCTGGCCTCAGGAAGTTTACAGAGCAGAGAAGCAGAGTTGCTCAGGAATGAATGGCCATCCATTTATAACAGAGATCAGGGCACTGAAGGAAAGGAACCAAAGACCCCTCAGCCAAAGGAGATCGAGTGAGGCTTCTGGAGGAAGTGATAATTGAGATGAGGGCTGGAGTACGAAGAGATAAGGGCGTGACATAGGGTGGAGGGGAAGGAAGAGCATTCAAGACACAGAGAACAGCGTGGGCTGTCCCAGGGCCCAAAGAGAGCCCAGGAAGAATGAGTGAGATGCAGCTGAGGAAGCTGGCAGGGATACACACCCCTGACAACACCCAAACTGCAGTATTTACTAAAAAATAAATCCTTAGATCTTTAAACCATGTACTAAGTCAGACTGCGCTCCTTATTTAATACAATTCTACTTTACATCTATGCATAGAAAATTCTTTGCTTTTGGTCAGAGGTTATAATAAAGGGAATTTGATTTGGTTTGGGATTAAAATAAAGAGGGGCTTCCCTGGTGGCGCAGTGGTTGAGAATCTGCCTGCCAATGCAGGGGACACAGGTTCGTGCCCCAGTCTGGGAAGATCCCACATGCCACGGAGCAGCTGGGCCCGTGAGCCATGGCCACTGAGCCTGTGCTTCCGGAGCCTGCGCTCTGCAACGGGAGAGGCCACAACAGTGTGAGGCCCGCATACCGAAAAAATAAAAATAAAAAAAAAATAAATAAATAAAAAATAAAATAAAATAAAGAGGATTTAAATTCAATAAATAGTTCTCGAACACCGTCTACATGCCTGGCACTAGGTGAAAAGGGATATAAGACCAGCCACATAGTCCTCAGGGCCTATTCATACACAAAGAACTATACAAATCCATCTAGGATATTCAGAAAATAACCAAAGAGAGAGGTGCATGCATGGGGCAACATTCAGTGAACATTTGCATCTAGCCGAGCTGAGAACCTCAAATTGTAAACTTCAAGCAAGGCCTGCCTTACTCATCCCTGTAACCCAGAGTCCTTCACAGTATAAAGCAGTGCTTAGAAATTCAGGTTATGGAGCCAGATAAAGGCAGTTTCCAGGCTCAGCTTTGTTTCCTTACTAGCAGTATAACTTTGGGCAAGTTACTTAAGTACTCTGTGCCTCAGTTTCTCCACCTGAAAAATGGGATTTATTAGTTTCCTACCAGATATGATGGTTGGAAGATTAAGATAAAGCACATAAAGTGCTTTGCATAGTGCCTAATTCATAGTAAGCACTCAAGAAACGTTAGCTATCACTGTTAGTTCACTGCCTTAGGGAAGTAGGGGTTCAAAGTATCTGCTGAATTGCCTGGCAGGATGTCACTATGAAGATAATGATTTTATTCTCAGATCTGTTCTAAGCCTTCAGAAAATTTCAGTTTTTCCCTTATGGGAAAGAATTTCATAACAGTAGTTTTCTATGTAGCCACAACAGGAGGAGAAATTAGTTTTAAATGCATATGTGAGAATAGAAACTGATGTACAGCTAGCAACAGAGAACAGATCTTTCTTAACATCTTAAGAGAACTATACCCACAAAGAATGAGTAAAAAGTTTAGGATTATGCCCTATAGGGAAAAAATTCAATAACTACTAAAATGAGCCCTTCTAAACAGTTGGAACAGAGTTTACCACCCAAGAGAAACCCTCTGACCCAAGATAAGGAATAACACAAGCAAAATGACTAATATTAAGACTACATTCAGTCTCCTCAAAGCCACTTAGAACTGAAGAGCACTACATGCAAATGTTTACCCTCATCACTGTTAATAAATATTATTTTGCCTTTATAGTCATTACTTAAATGTGACAGAATAACTAAAATTCCACAATTCATACAAACACAGCAAGGTAGAGACAGACTTGAGCTGAATTCTCACAACATGCTTCTTCTTCACAAAGGCGTAGTCTCTGCTAAATGCATAAGAGTCAAAGCATAGGAACAAGCAATACCACAAACTCAATTTCTTCATTGCAAGAGAGTACACCCTTTGTGGATCTGTTTTATAGAGTCTCAAAATTTTCAGTTTGGAAGGAACCTTACAAGACCCAGTAGCTCAACCTCTAATCTACATGATCACTATCCTGGTCACTAGATTAAAAAGGGGAAAGGAAGGGAAAAGGGATAGAGGGAGGAAGAGAGGAGAAAAGAGAGAGAGAGAATGCCAAGAATTAAACAGTTCAGGGATGAAGTCAGAATCCTGCAACTCATCACTTACCTAATTCTGTGTCTCCTCCCAGGCTGACTTCAAACCACTAATAGTCATTGGATAGGAGGTTTGGCCAGGTATAGATAAGCCATAGGGTAGTAAAGGCCCCAATGGGTTCATCCTATCTTCAACAATAACTTCAGAGTACTACATTGGAACCTTTGTAGATAATCCAGACCCACACCCAGGGCTCTGACCTACACAGCATTCTTACCAGTGACCTAGATGGGGCCATATACTATGCAATTACCATGGGCCAATGGACATGTTTCTGAACTTTTGTTGGAGGGCCCAGTATGTAACCTATTTTGTTATAACTTTTTTGGGATGTATTTGGCTGCGTTGGGTCTTCGTTGCTGCACACGGGCTTTCTCTAGTTGCAGAGAGTGGAGGCTACTCTTTGTTGTGGTGTGCAGGGTTCTCATTGCGGCAGCTTCTCTTGTTGCAGAGCATGGGCTCTAGGTGCGTGGGTTTCAGTAGTTGTGGCATGCGGGCTCAGTAGTTGTGGCTCATGGGCTCTAGAACACAGGCTCAGTAGTTGTGGTGCATGGGCTTAGTTGTTCTGTGGCATGTGGGATCTTCCTGAACCAGGGATCAAACCCGTACCCCCTGCATTGGCAGGCAGATTCGTAACCACTGCACCACCAGGGAAGCCCTGTTATAACTTTTTAAATCAGGATGAAGGATAGTTCAACATGTGGCACTCAGTAAGGGTATTAATAAAATGGGTGTTCTCTTCCATTACTAATTTATATGCTGCTAAATTACCCTAATGAGCAGTTCTCCATTGGAGCTTCCCTCCTTCCCTCCCTTTTTCACTCCTCCCTCCCACAAATTATAAGACATGTTTCATACTGTACAGGAGCTCATAGTCTAATGAGTGAAAGAAGACACTTATTCCTTCATGGAGATTTGAAATACCATAGCACTGTCAGTAGCATGAATAGTTTAGGAGCCTGGAACTCCAGATGGGGGCCAGGCACATTGCACCCTGCTGACCATTAAACAAAGTAGGAAACTAAATGCCATGAGAGAGAATAAATTGGGACAAGAGTCCTTGAGGGCAAGAGATCTCTTCTGATGGGGTGATAAGGGAAAAACTAATACAGAAGGTGGACTTCTCCTGGGTTTGGGGAGGCATAGGATTTTGGTAGGTAAAGATAGCATGAGGTAATGATCTACTCTTGATTGGAGGTTTTAAAAGTGTAGGTCCTGGGACTGGAACACCACCTCCACCTGGGAACTTGCTAGAAATGCAAATTCTAGAGTCTACCCTTGCCCTATTGAATCAGAAATGAGTCTTAGCATTCTGTTTCGTATCCAGGTGATTCTGGTACATACTCTAGTTTGACAATCAATGATCTAGATTTAACACTTTGAACCTGGAGACTATGAACTTGATTGGGGAAAGAAATACATCTTCATTTTCACTAACCTCCAGCTGATATTTAGCATCGTCTTCTAATGCAGATGTAGGCAATTAACTACTATGATAATAATTAGGACCAATGCAAGGTCACTATTTATAAATGCATGCATAAAGAATACATATCACAGATTTTAAGATATTTTTATAACTGTATTTTAATATAACTGGTTTCCTTTGTAATTCTGTGTATATAATTTTAGGCATTAAAAACATTCTGAGAAAGTGCCCATCAGCTTCACAGACTGCCAAAGATATCTATTCCATTGTACAAAAAAATGTTAAGAACTAGACTAGAAGGAGTCTAGACAAAGAAAACTGAGCAAAGGCTAAGAGGTGAGAAAATACAGGGCAGAGCTGGTATTCCATTTTGACTGAAGTGTGAGAAAACAATGAAGAGAAAAAAGGCTGAACTTGATCATCAGAACTTCTTTTCGGCAGACTCTGGGGAACTACTTAATCAGGTTTTTTTTTTTTTTTAAAGTAGGGCAAGGATCAGAGCAGGAGAAACCCAATCACAGCAGTTTTAAAATAATTGCCTGGTAAAGGTAAGAAAGATGAACTGGAATACAAAGAAACAGAGGTGAGAGACTAAATTTCTAATCCAAGCTTGACTAGTAATAGCCCAAAGTGAAGAGGGTGTGAATGAAAATGGAAAAAGGAATTGAATGTGAAAGTGCTCTGAAGATTTAACGTTGAGTATGACCGAGAGGAATCAAAGTTGACCCCATCGTTTAAAGTGAGGGTCACTGGAACAGAAGTCATACCAAGAAAATCAGGGAAGCCAAGCAGAGCAAGTTTGGGAAAGGAAAGTGCTAAGTTGCCTACAGGATATCCAGGTGAAAACATTCAGTATTTATTTAATGGCACTACAGTATTTATTTTAGATACTAAGGTACTAGTACAAAGGTACTAACCTTCAAGACATATTGCACCTTCTGAATAACTTATTTGGAGCTGGTATGTTTCGGATAAATTTTTTTTTTATCTCTTTGGTGTCTGAACTCTCTAGAAAGCCTCTATCAAAATCAGCATAATTGCAAAGTCTTTCAAGAGCTTTTCCCCAACAGAGATTTTTATCCTGAGGGCACATGGATCCACAGGTGTTTCCGTGAACACTTGAAATTACAAAAGCGAATTTTGTTTGTGGTCATGGACATTTTTCTGGGAAGAAGTATGTACTTTCAATACAAACTCAAAGGGTATGTGACCCTCTCTCCCCCTCCAAAAATGCTAAGAAGTACTCCCTAGTCATCCTTCTAAGCACTCCAAGCAAGGGAAGCCCTCTCATCCAATGATTTTGGGAGGAGGCACAAGTCTTGGAACAAACCAAAAAAGTCTCAGTAACGATGCAGCAGCAAGATTCCAGTCATTGGTGAATGGTTCTGAGTCAGTAGATGCTCACCGCATAGTAGCCAGATGAGAAAAGAGTTTGGAATTTCTTGGTCAAAATTCAATGAAGATGACACTAGAGTTTCTGACTCATCTCTTAAACCAAGTCTTGCCTGAATACCTGTCTCTACAAGAGCAGTCATTAAAGCCCCAACTTTTACACTAAAAATGGTCATTTTTGTAATAACGCCTGCACTGCTCAGCTTTCCACTGTCCAAAGCCGCCACACTGCACCGACTGTGCCAGAACAGAAACAAAAGCCTCGGCTCAGGAGCTGTTGCCCTCTACTGGCTGGTACCAAGTTACTTTCATTCCCAGTCTTCTTGCTGCCAAATGAAAAATTTTGCAGTTATGCTGCGTTTGATAGAGCCTTTCTAGAGAGTTCAGACACCAGAGACTCCCCCAAAATTTAACAGAAACCTACCAGCTCCAAAAAATCCTCAAAACCCATAATACCAACGTTATTACGAACCTACAGAATTGACTAATATCACATATTTTTTGATACTCACTAAACATTTAACTCCAGGTAATGAAGACAAAAGGTGCTTTCAATGTACTGTATATGAAGTGATAACAAATAAGCAGAAGAATCCAAGATATTAGGAAATTTAAGAGTTAGGCACGCAGAATGAAATAGGGAAATAAAAGCCTTGAAAATAGTTGGGGTTTTTCCTTCATTAAAAGGAACTACCTTTGTGAGGTCATGTGTGGAACACAGTGTTCGCAGGAAGCTTAATAAACATAGTTTTTGTCAAATATACCTCAATAAAGCTGGAAAATAACAGACTGATTACATTTTGCGGGGTTTTTTGTTTTTTTTTTTTTGCCATTATCGCCTTCCTATGTAATCAATCAATATATATGGATGACAGATGTAAGTTACCATCACCATCTGATAAGTCAGCAAGCCCTGATCAGATATACAAGTAAAAGACCTTTGTTGTTAAGGAAAGGACAACTTGCTGTTCCTTTCTTCCTATAACTTAAGAAACAGAAGGAAGAAAAAAGAAAATATTGCCCAGACTAACATGTAACTCAGATGTCAGATGTTCTTTTTCCTTCCTTGGAAGTCCTTCTTCCTAACCCCTCAAAAAATCTACTCAAGTTACTGAAGGTTCCATAAGGGTAAGAAAGAAAGGATCATGGTGCAACCTCTCAACGAACACCCTGAAAACCCTCCCCTTAGGCATTTTTTGCTGCTCTGCAGTGGTGCATCTAAGGGTGTATTTGATTCCTTGAGGCAGGGCAATCCTTTTTCTCCCCTCCCTGGTCCATCCCAGTTCTTCCTCCATGGAAGCAAAAGGAAAACCCTGCAGGTAACCAGACCAATTCTACTCCAATCTTCTCAAAGTAGTATTATTTCTTCCAAGCATTTAATACTTTCCCCAAGAATTTTATTATTGGCAGCTAGTTGGTTGACAATTTTTCTATATTGTTACAAGTCTCACTTGCAGGTAGTTGCAGTTTGACAATCAGTACAATTTTTTTTGAAGCTGGGTATCTTTAGCTGCTGTAGGTCCTACTTCCTTGGAAGTTAATTCCTTGTGGACACAGACATGAAACTTTTTTTTTCCTCAATATCATCCATCCCTTTAAAAAGAAGCAAGACCGCAGAGACTCAACTTTGATAAAATGAAACATTATTGCTCCTGGAATTTGTGCTGGTTTTAAAACTAGTGTTTAAAAAAATATGTAAAGAATCGCCTTCAGGGCTTCCCTGGTGGCACAGTGGTTGAGTCTGCCTGCTGATGCAGAGGACACGGGTTCGTGCCCCGGTCCGGGAAGATCCCACATGCCGCGGAGCCGTTGGGCCCGTGAGCCATGGCCACTGAGCCTGCGCGTCCAGAGCCTGTGCTCCGCAACAGGAGAGGCCACAACAGTGAGAGGCCACAACAATGAGAGGCCTGAGTACAGAAAAAAAAAAAAAAAAAAAGAATCGCCTTCTCAAGCTTTCCAAGGACAACTGTACTTGCTAAGCCAGATGGTTACAAACACATGTCTCAGAAACTGGCCTTGTTATTGAAAAGCACAGTTGAAAAAATTATACAAATAAGTCATTGTGTCTGCATTAATGATTTACTGAAGAATTGTATGATTCCACATGAATTTAGCCATATACAATTGGGTCAGAAAGTTTAACTGGCACACCCAGACTATGTCAACAGGAGTGTTAAATGAGGTCACATGGATTTATTAATACCCATTTTAAGAAAACTTCAACTATCCATCCTGTTTAACTGCAGAAATTCCAGGGTCTTGATAAATTCCTTTCCTTGCTGTTTCTGGGAATCAGGACTCCACCCCAGGTGTCTGTGGCCTCAGCCACAGGTCTGCTCCTCATCAATCCATGCTGTATCTACACAGGTTACCCACTGCTCTGCTGCAAACCACCTCTGACAATTTCTGGGGTCAATCTCCCTCCAGCTACTGCTGCCCACTCCTGATCTGCTTCTCCCTAAGCAAATGCAGAGACTCTTCTTTTAGTTCTCTGATGACACTGCTCAGCCCAGCTGCAAACTTTAGGAAAGACATCTCTCAAAGTTCAGGAAAATGGAAGGAGGCATTACAACAACAAGAACACTTTAAAGTTGTACTGGTTGTGGCTACTCACAGCCCGGATACACCTCCACATCTCTTACAATAGTGATCTTCAGACTGGGACTCTACCACTTGGGGTATGTGAATATTTCCCGAGAGATATGAGGATAGGGGTCATTTCCAGGAAATCAATTTCAGATCCTCAACTTCTGTATAAACTCTTTTCCTCAAATAACCTATCATAAGGCACCCTCACAGAGATTAAGCTGCTTCTTTCTAGTTTCTCCTTTAATAGCTGCTCTCCTCCTATGTAAAAGCAAACTCACTTCTCACCCATAAGTTTACATGGCATATTAGAAGATTTTCCAGGAGTTTTTCATGCTTCTGTAGCTCTTGAGAGAGAGGCACTAACTGCCCTTAATTCTGGACTATCTTTCAAGGATGTTTGTGTCCTGGTGAGTATCCTTGGAACACAGGATGCTCCCTTTATCTAAAAAGCAGACATGTTTACTGTTATGGGTTGAATTATGTCCCTCCCCACAAAAAGATTTTAAAGTCCTTATCCCCAGTACCTCGGGATGTGACTTTATTTGGAAACAGGGTCATTGCAGATGTAATTAAGATGAAGTCATACTGGTGTAGGGC